>NC_090939.1:140958544-141662711 GCF_040938575.1 Ambystoma mexicanum | reverse complement strand
TATGGTCACCTCCAGGAAGAAGATGGTGCAGAACCCTTGTCCCTGCTATGGACAGGCAAACGATGGGGGATGAGTACGATTTTGGGATCTCGCAATTCGCATTGTTAGAGAAAGGAGGGTTCAGACCACAGTATATCCCATGGCCCCAGATGCATAAGGATAATTTAAGATGCAAGCTCCCGAGCTTAACATTGGGTGCTGGAAAATGGATATATGAACTAGAGAAAATGATGGGAGGGAATACGCTTGCTATAGGGGACATTAAAGGTCTTCCAGCAGCTATACCTGGGGAGAGAGCAGGCAATATTTGGTTGAAGGCAGGATACGCAGGTTTTACTGCTCAGAATACTGCTCATGATGGAGGTCGGTTTAATAATTGCAGAGCGGCAGTCTGGAAAGGGCTTAGAGTACAGTACCCAGACACGTCATATATGGGAGCTATAATGTCATGAAAGATGCAGGAAGGGGAAGATACGTTGATTTACATTCAACATTTCAAAGAGCAGTGGAGATTGGAAACGCGCGAATCATGGGGAAAATCTATACCTGTATTCTATTATATATTATGTCAGGGGTTGCCAGAAAAGGTATATAGACCAAGAAGCTAGTGGGTATGGAGGCAAAACCGTGGCCAGAAATACAGCTGACCATAGCACATCATTGAAGATTGTTGCAGGAGAAAAACCAAATGAAGGAAGAAGGTAGGAAGCGTGAGGAGGCTAAGCTAGTGCAGAAAAAACTGTCGAAATATTCTATAGAAGGGGCAATGTTGACTAGTGGAGAAGGGTCAGGATCACAACAAGCAACAGGTATGCCACAGGTGAATAACCAGCGACAGTCTGCAGTTTACACCGTGAGGAAGAGGACATTTCTGCGGTAGGGGAGGATTTCAGAACAATCTGGGAAACTTCCAAAATAATCAGGGCAGGTTTCAGCCTATGCAGAATGATAATCAGGGCATGCAGGGAGGGTAAATTCGAAGAGTTCACCCTGAATGTTGGACATGTGGAATGACAGGGCATATAGCATGAATATGTGGTAGCCAAGGGTATGTACAGAACGGGCAATTCTCAAGAGGGGGAGCTGCCTTTCCACTTGCATATGGAACACAGAGTAGAGAAGTAGTTGTCCAAGATCAAACATTGTATCAGCAGCAAGCACCACGAATGCAGTAGCCATTGCAAACGCAGCAAGTGCCATTGAATCTGCCACAAGGGCAGTCACAGCATGCACCCAGGTAGGTACAGCAGAGTTCAAATACAGGACAGTTCGATTACTCCTAGAGTTGGAGGTGACACTATGGAGGGAGGGAATCCTTTCACGGGCACAAGAGTAAGTATGTACCCACAATAGGACATCTCACTGGGAGACATGATGTGTTCAGTACTATCAGTGATGCCTAATTCTCAAGAGGAACCAAGGGTTGACGTCACAATAGGAGGCACATCTTTTTCTTTCTTAGTAGACTCTGGAGCAACTCGCTCATGTATACGAGAGGGGAAATTGCTAATGTTGGAAAATGCCATGAATGCTCAAGGTTTCACAGGAGCTACAAGTAGAGTTCCTTTTGCTGAGAAATTGCCAGTCTCTATAGGAGAATGTGACATGTCGGTTCCATTATTGTATTCGAAAAAGACACCAGTTAATATACTGGTTTGAGATTTAATGACGAAGCGGAACATGACGATTTCTTTCACTGATGAAGGCATAGTGTGTTCTACACAAGGAATAAATTATTTAAATGTAAGTGATTTTATCATGGCATTTACAGAACAAATAGCCATACGAGGAGTACCGTTAGAACCTGAGGTTTTCCATTATCGGGTGCGCATTCTGTTAACGTGGCTGCCTGGCTTAGTGGGTAAGACTGTAAGAATACCTGATGAATTTCTCTTCAGACCGAGGATTCCCATGGACGAAGAGGGGGGCCTAATTTTTGCCCTTAGAGTTGCAAGCAGCCATAGTACGAGGAGAATTGGCCATGCTTGCAGGATTTGATGACAATGGTAGAAGATGGAGCACAGTGATTGCTATTGAGGAGGGTTACAGATTAACTGATGTCACTGATGAGGACCTGTTAAGATTAACCTCGTAGAGGTTAAGATTAAATTGAAACCAGGAGCTATTTTACCTCGGGTGCGGCAGTATCCAATGTCCCGAGAGGCAGATGATGGTATTTTTTAAGACGATATTGGCCATAATGGATCAGGGCAGTTTAGTGACAACAGACTCACCATGTAATATTGCGGTATACCCTGTGAAAAAAGTAAAGGGGGGTTGTGGCGTTTAATTCAGGGCATGAGGCCAATTAACCAGATTGTAGAGGCTGAGTTCCCTCTAGTTCCTAATCCTGCGACAATTTTGTGTAGTATTCCCCCTGATGCACAATGGTTCACAGTGAACAACCTGAAAAATGCATTTTTCTCAATCCCATTGCATAAAGATTCTCAAGATCTGACTTAATTTATGATCAGACAGACTAAGTTGAAAAGCACGAGATTGCCACAAGGATATTGTGAGTCATCATCTATTTTTAATAGCGTCCTACAGATTGACTTGGGCAATATTGAGTTGCCAAGTGTCTTGTTGCAAAATGTATATGACCTTCTGGTCTGTATTGCATCAGAAGAAAAGTGCAGACGTGCTTCAGTACATGTCTATCCTAGCAGAGAAAGGATATAAAGTTGAAAAAGAGAAGTTACAATATTGTCAGAAAGAGGTGCTATACACAAGTTGATATTGCATGAGGGAAAGAAAGTTACACGGGAGAGGGCTGAGGCAATTTCAAAAACTGCAAAACCGCACATGATAAAACAGATGCAGCAGTTTCTTGGCTTGATTATAGTTCATACACAAAGCCACTGTTACAGGCATTGAAGAAGGCACAAGCAAACCAAGGAATGATTGAATGGACTGAGGAAATGGAGGAAGGGCTTGATGAATTGAAAAAGGCGGTGTGTATAGTACCATTTTTAGTGGTACCTAATTATTCTCAGGAATTCTTTCTGTTCTCACACACAAATGGAATTGTCATGACAGCAGTGCTTACACAGAGAACTACACTGGTGCACAAGACTCAAGCATATTACAGTGGGATTTTAGACCCAGTAATGAAGGGTCACTTTCTGTGCAAACAATCTCTGGGAGCCGCCGCATTCTCCATAGAAAAGTATGCCAACATAGTAATGGGGTGTTCGATGACAATATTTGTAGAGCCTGTATTATTTTGCGGTTTTGGAGAAACCTAAAGGAACACTGACATCTCAAAGAGCTTCTGCGGTAGTCATATCGAATCCAACGATTAAAATGGTCAGATGCAAAACAGTGAACCCTGCCAGATTCATAGCTGAGCCATTGGCGGAGGACGAGCAAGCACATGATTGTTCGAGCTATGAGGAGTTCTATGATAAGATCCTAAGGGTGAAGGAAAATGCTTTAGCTGCTGGGGAAATTCTCTTTATTGACGGTTCATCAAGGATCGATCAAAATGATGGGCAAAGATATTCAGGTACCGCTGTGATACAGCACAGAGCCAACAGGGATTTTAAGAAGGTAGTAAGTGCAAGACTACCATCTCACTTTTCAGCAGAAGCTGCAGAATTAGTGGCACTGATTGTCACGCTTGAGATTTGCAGAACAGGATGTAACAGTGTACAGTGACTCTACCTATGTGACGTCAACAGTACACGCAGGATTATCATGTTGGAAAAGGAGGGGCTACCTCTGAGCGGACGGCACGCCAGTGCAGCATGCCGCTTTATTGGACAGGCTTATTAAGGCATTACAGCTCCCAGTAGCCATCAAGGTCATGGAGTGCGCAGCGCACACAAAAAGGAAAGATTTTGTCTTGCTTGGGAATCAAGTGGCAGATGAGGAAGCCAAAAATGTTGCATATTCAATCGATGTTATGACATTTGATACGCCTGATGTGAATGAAGGAATGGTGTTGATGATGATGATAAATGAGAATTTTAATAACTTATTAAAAACCCAACTTATGGAAATACAGGCTGGGACACCACAGCATGAAAAGGATCTGTGGACGCAGAGGAGGTGTTCTTTATCCCCTTCCGAAGCATTGTGGCAACAGGAAAGCACTGGTAAACCCTTGATGCCTGTACCCTTATTAAGTGTGGCGTTGGAACAGCTACACTACCTTGCGCATGTCACTAGGGAAATCCTTGCTGCAACTATTGCAGAGGACTGGTTCGTAACAAACCTTTTAGAACACGTCACATTTTATGTAGTAAACTGCATCGTAAGTCAAAAGTTTACCGCTGGGCACATGCGGACAGTCAGAGGTGTTATCCCTCAACCTAATGGTCCATTTCAGCATTTACATATCAATTATGTTGATATGCTGCAGGTCTTTCATGGTTACAAATATATGTTAGTGGTAGTGTGCACTTTCTCGAGGTGGATCGAAGCTGGCCCATGCACACATCCAGATGCCACTTGCGCTGTGAAATGTTTAGTATGAGAAATATTTACTAGATGGGGAGTCTGTGAGGTATTGAGATCAGATAATGGCCCACACTTTGTTAATGAAGTGTTTGAGCAAATTAGTTTATTACTCAGCATAAAGCATAAATTCTATTCAGCTTTTCACCCACATGGGAATGGGATTTGTGAAAGGCTCAACGGCCTGCTTTAAGGGAGGATAGCTAAGATAAAACTCATGTTGAAAAAAGGATGGTTGCATTGCCTACCTCTTGCATTGTATGCATTGAGCAATCCACCAGGCTCGGACCACCATTTTACCCCCCATTAACTAGTAACCGGGAGAATGAGAACGCCTCTCGCTCCTCTATCGAGGTTTAGAAGTGATGCCCAGATGCCAGCAGAATTGTTAGGAGAGGAGGTACGTGCCTACTTAACATGTATGACTACAAGTGTCCCTGTCATTTCAGAACAACACAAGCGGAAGGGGTCCAGGTCTCAGAACACTGATGAAGATCATACAGCAACCAGACCAACTGAATTACTACTGCCTAAATTGATCCCTGGAAATCGTATCCTGATTAAGAACCTTGTCAGAATGTGGAATCAACGTTGGTTTAATGGCCCTTTTGTTGTAGAGGATGTCACACCGTCAGCTGTAAAGGTGCAAGGAAACCGTGCTTGGATATTTCTTGGTGATGTGAAGATCTACAGTGGCGAGGCCTCCACACCCCCAGCCCATTCGTAAAAGCAAGCATCGTAGAAGAAGATCAGCATGTGCGGTCTAAATCGATGACGAAGAAGAAGGATGCAGAGACTGTCCAGTAGACAGACAAAGAGTTCATTGGACTGTGTTTCGTTCGAGCCATTCTTTGTAGCTACCTAGCAAAGACTGAAAAAACTATTATTCTTGAGCCACAGAAAAGTGCTGGGTAGAGAGTTTGGGATGAAATGAAGAAGGCCAAAAGTGAACTTCTGTGTTAGCAATTGGAAGAAAGAGCAGTATCCAGACTCCTTTCTCACTGAGTTCCTCTTTGGAAGAGCTCATGGTGGTGCCTAATGGCAACATTTATTGGATAATTTTTTTGTTTTCCTCTTCATTCTTGGCACTTACCCTGTACTGGTTGGGAGACCTGTTAACTTTCTTGCAAGATCCTAAAAATGGTCCAATCGTAAGGAGACTGCTCACAGCTATAATTGACCAAATTCTCCAGCTACCTGAGTATTGTATGGAAAGTACTGATGCCCCTGTCTGATGATAATGCGCGTAGACTAGTTGGAATGGTCTTTTACTACTTGGTCCAAGAATGACCGCATCTTGTTGGAAGACAAACTCAAATCAAGTTGTAATTAATCAGTTGCTTCAGGACATTATTGAGCAGGTTCGCCTTTTTTCTGAGGCATTACCTTGAGTATCCTGATGGTATTCACTGAGGAAGACATTCACAATTTACTGACCTTGGTGTTTTATTATCTGCTGAGGAGCATCCACACTTGGTTTGGCGGAAGGATAACTCTTTTGTGTTCATCAGGAACCCTGTTAATCGACCTGTCTTCAGCCAGTTGCTCGTGGAGCTTGTGGAACAGATCTACCAACTGCCTGAATACTTTATGAGACTGCCCTAATAAAGTTTGGTTTTTCCTTCCTTAAAAAAGATTGAGAATGGGCAACATCGACAGTAACAATAACGTTGTGACCGAGAGACCACCACGACGTGCTAGAAGCTATTGCTGTGCCCGGTGGGCCTACTGGTATAATATTTATTCCTGCATCATGTTTATTGTTATTTTGCTTTCTCTCATGATACGTACTGTCTATTATGTAGATTCAAATAAGGATGTAGTTCCTGTATATCTTCCTATGGAGAAGGAGGGCACAAATGTGGCAACTACAAGGCAGCCAAGGCCTTATGTGATAGTTCCTACTCCTGAGGTACACTAAAAGGCACCTAGTCTTGTGATAGATAAAGCTAGGCTTCCTTTTGAGGGAAGGTCACACATGGAAATTATATGTGACATGATGTTTCCCTCATATTATGTCAATAGGATGAAACGCTTGGAGCTTTCCCCTACACAGGTAGCACATGTAAAGACACCAGTTGTACTGACACATGTTCCTATGGTTCCCCCAGTGAGAAGGAACTACAGTGATATACTTCATGAAATGATTATAAGAGCTCATAAGGCAAGAAGGAGACCTAAGAGAAATACAAGGGAAGATGATCATGAATTGACTGACTATCTAGATAGTACAACACACTTGGGTAACAAAGAAAGAGGTAGGCAAACAAACCTCAAAGGAAGAATGCTATGTATGTGCACTCCTGCCCTATAGTATGGGGAAGTCTAAAATATTCATAGCTATCGAAATAGATGTTCAGACAGTACACTGTCTATCTCACGTTGCACTCTGCCGAGTAAGAGGTCAATTCATGAGCCGAACAGCCTATCTCAAATGAGCAAAAGAATGGACAGATCCTGACGAAGATGATATGTGCAAGACACAAAGACAAGAGAGAGCTCACACCAAGAATCATGTGATAAGATACGAACAGCCTGGCATAAAAGGGGCTGGGATCAGATGGGAAGTGAACAGAAGACATGAGAGTCCATGAAAATCTGCAGAAGAAATTTAAAGATGGAAGAACGGAGGCCAGATGCAGATCTGGGGATCAGTGCTTTCTCCAGATGGATGGGAAGAAGGAGTGGTTATCTGCAGAGCCTGGGTAGTAATTGGATTCTACAAACTGACTATTGACATTGTACAAAATGGATACAAGCCTCTATGGCTGAAACTTGGTAAACTACTGACATGGGTCGAAGACAAAGGAGGACCCTTGCAGATAGTGCCTTTGGAAAGTGCAAAGCTGTGTTTCAGAAATAATGGCACAAGGAAGATGGCGGAAAATCGGAACAGTGGTCGATTCTTTGATGTGCCAGGAATGAAAATCGAGACAGCAGTGATAATGGATCAGTACTGGGCCTGTGGATCTAAAGCTTATATGAAGCTACCCAAGGATTGGGGAGGACTATGTTCTGTAGTGAATGTTCATGTTCCAGCATTGGTGATTCAGAAAAGTGACTTGGACATTGGTGAATTCCCGAAAGCAGATGCTCACTTGAGGAAAAAGAGAGCTGCTATACTCCAGAGTCGAATGAAGAGGGAGAATTATTTCTCAGCCAAATCAATTGAAGCTTTTGATTCAATACCAAATGAACATAGATTGTTCAGTCAGATATTCACGATAATCTTCATGCCTAGAATCCAGATTGCAGCAAACACTAAGTGGTTACAGATAACCAGATGGGAGCTTCTTCAGACAATCAACGCAACCATAAAGGGATTTAATGCTATCAGGGAAGAGCTGAGAGCCATATGACTGATGACACTCCAGAATAGATATGTCCTTGACATGATCACAGCTATGGATGGAGGTTTTTGTGCAAAAATTGGAGAATCATGTTGCACATTCATACCTTCTCAAGACGACGAGAATGGCACCTTGATAGAGGCCATAACGATGCTGACAAAGTTACACAGCCAGATGATAGATGAAGTAGAAGACACTGCTGATGATATCTGGTTTGGGTCAATATTTTCATGGGTCCCACAATGGATGGCAGACATATTCAAGTTTATTGGAGCCTTGTTAGTGATGATATTGCTTGGCTTCTGTGTGATCAGGATAATAATCTCACAATGCAAGAAGACTGCAAAGAAAGCTGTTGGAATAAAGATCCTGATTGATGTCGAACAAGGATGGAAAAACTAAGGAGCGGACACATGAAGAGATCAGAGACTTTGTGAAAGCTAGTATCCATGCACCAGATGGAACGAAGTTCCTATAACCGAAGAACCACAAGAAATATGTGGGAAAATGGATTTACTGTAATCCAAGTGGACAATGCATGCTTATGTCTTGGAGTAAGGATGAGCATGTGAAATCAGCAGGATGCCTGAAGGCCGTCATAAAGATATGGGTCCAAAGAAGCCGTTCTGCAGTCAAGGATATCTGAATGTGGAGACTGGTGAGAGAGTAGTTGATGAATCGCCCAGAGGGGGGAGTGTAGAGGTGGAGCCAAGTACCCCCACCAAAAAGCTCCACCCCCATGTTGCCTATATATTGGGAGCCAGAATGTGAGACACGTGCAGTACCAGTAAGAATACCAATACTGAAGAGGATCATGGAAAACCATATATGCATACACGACAATATGATGGCCATTTGAATTTAATCCCAGAGGAAGTGGGAAAGACGAGCAAAAGTGCACAGAGCAGAGCTGACGCACTTGTAAGCAGAGCTAGAAGATATAAGCGTTCTATAGAATCAAAGGAGGAGGTGTTAAAGGTGAACAGCATCTTGGGCTCGAGATGAGGATGTTCATGCTACAGAAGACATATCATGGAATTAATGTGTGCTGAAAATTCCCGCGCAAGCGTGCAAAACCGTGCGAATCACAGTGCAAGTGTGAAAATCGCAGGAAAACCCGCGCACATCGATTCATGGAAGTCTGTGCGCGAGTAAATTCTGGGATGTGCACTGAAAATCTGCGTGGCGCACGCCGGCGCACAGGTCATCTAATGGCATGCGCTACGGCCACACCGAAAGCGCACATAGCGCGGCGCACATAACAAAAGTAGGCATAACACGGGGCGTGACACGTGGAATGGGGACCAACGCGTGAAAATGTGGGCGTCACGGGGGAAGTACAGGAGGCAAGTGCACGGAATGCCCACACGCTCGCCTACAACACGTATTCATGGAATCGAATAGGGCAAACCAGCGCACGGGTGAAGACGCGAACAGGCCTAAACACGTCCGGCACAAGAAGGCAGGCGGTAGCGTCCCTGCGCATGGAAAAAATGTGCGCCAAAATGTGCGCTAACAAAAAGCACGTATATACAGCTCTGATGAATGTCCCATACTGTGGCCCTCTAGGACAAATGACGTGCAAAGGGGTACGCGACAAACACGGACACCCGCTGTGTCAAAAACAGCATGTATTTCGGGGGTGCGCAGGAATTTCACACGCGATTGTGCCTGGGCGAGCAGGGTACGTGTCCTTCAGGGGCTCGCGGGAAGTTTTACACGCGATTGTGCCTGGGTGAGTGGGATACGTGTATTTCAGGGGCTCGCGGGAAGTTTTGCACGCGATTGTGCCTCGGTGAGCGGGGTACGTGTACTTCAGGGGCTCGTGGGAAGTTTTACACGCGATTGTGGCTGGGCGAGCGGGGTACGTGTACTTCAGCGGCTCGCGGGAAGTTTTACACACGATTGGGACTGGGCGAGCGGGGTACGTATATTACTGGGGTAGGCGGGGAAGTACAGGAGGCAAATGCGCGGAACGCCCACACGCACGCGCCAAAAAAGATGCGCTAATCCAGAAACACGTACGCCAGCAGGAAGCAGGCGTACGTGGACCCGCGCATCATAAAGGTTCGCGCAAACAACAAGCAAGCTCAGACGCCAGGATGAACATACCGTTCCTAGCAGCAGTGGTCGTGGGATACCGCAGGAGGAGGATAGTCAGGCCCAGAACTTTCACACCCAGAACCAGCCTTTTTGGCATGCCTGATGACCAGGTGTATGTGTCACAACTCAGAGATGGTATCCCAGTTGTTGCAGATAACACTCTCCCAGTTATGGGAAAGTTTCCTTCACTCTTCGAACACGAAAGTCTCTAACGTGATAGGCTAAAGACTTTCCCCACAAGAGCTCAGCCTACAGGAATCTATTCCACCTGTCAGGCTGGGGGCTTGAGTGAAAAGGCAGGAGCAGACTCAGCAGAGCTAAAGGAAGGAAGAGCAGAGCAGACGTTCAGAATGCAGCCAGGTATTGCCAAATGAACAGCAAACACCACCCCAAGTACCCACTATTACCTGTTCCGTAGAAAAATATACCAGTAACCTACTAGTATTGGATGCAGAGGTGAGGGCTTATATCATTGGTGAAGGAGGAGTGTACCAGTTTATCAGGACACTGATATCAGAGCTGCAAAGCGTCCCAAAAAGATGTCCAAAGTGCTCCAATGTAGATTCAGCAAAGCGTCCAAAGAACACCCCAAAGCAATCCAATTTGGTTTTCAGCAAAGCGTCCAAAACCGACCAGAGCAATCCAATGCAGATTCAGCAAAGCGTCCAAAAAGTAGCCAGGAATAATCCAAAGTAGATTTCAGCAAAGCGTCCAAAATAAACAGTGTCAAAAAGTGTTTCAGCCAACAAGAAAGAAAAAGACAAAGGAAACGAGCGTTTACCTCACGCTAGTTTCTTTTTAATAATATTCGAGAGAGAGAGCATCACAGCCTGAGGACTTAGCAAGTGGAGGTCGGGTTGCAAGCCGAGTTCGAGGATTCCGGGGAAAGCAGTCGAGGAGGGGCGGGCGTCGGAAACAAGAAAGGGAAAGGGAGAGGCAGGGGCTTGATTTCAGCACGGAGTTCAAAGTTAAACAGGAGTCAGGAAAAACAGCGCTCGGAACTAACACAGTTTAGGAGCACCTAGTGTTCGAACAGACAGTATTAAATACGGTCTTCAGTAGGCACGGCAACGTGGTACGTGCATTTCACGTGACTATCATAGCAGGAGGATGGGAATTGTAGTTTTAGCGGGTTCTGTGTGCTGAAGAGCGCTCCAACAAACGCCTTGGCAATTTCCAATGAAAACGGTATGTGACAGTATGGGAGGTACAGGTTTCCACCTCAAATAATACTCGACCTGGTCAGTGAGTGGGAGGATGACCTCACATCACTCACCCTCTGCTCCCAAGCACTCAGCCCCCTGGAGAAGGTCCTCAATGTACTGCACTTTTTCGCCACCGTATCATTTCAGCGGACAAGTGCCATAGTGGGGGGGTGTCAAAGGCCACGCAGTCACGCTGCCTACACCAGGTCTTGGCCATCATGACTGCACGCCCATCAGTCCGCAGGCACATATACCTGCGCAGAAAGGCAGGCTGCCGTCCAGGGTTTCTACGGGGTGGCACAATTCCCCAAAGTCCTAGGTGCCATTGATTGCACCCATGTGGCTCTACGTCCTCCCAGGGCATCAGAGCACATCTATAGAAACCGCAAGCACTGGCATTCCATCAACGTCCAGGTAGTATGTGATGCCAAGGGAATCATCACCTCAGTATATGCCAACTATCCAGGGTCCACCCACGACAGTTTCATTTAAAAGAATGTCAACCCTAAACCGAGACCTAGAAGCTGGGGGGCATGGCGATACATGGCTGCTCGGTGAGTATAAATGCCACAGCACATGCATGCATGCAAGATACTGAGTAATGTAACAACCCTACTAATGATACCCATCACCACCTCCCCAGGGGACAGTACATACCCTATGAGCACCCACATGATGACGCCAATTCGGAAACCCACCACGCCACCCGAGGTAAGATACAACACAACCCCTATTGCAACCCGGGGCATAGTGGAGCGCACATTCGGAGTGCTCAAGTCACGCTTTCGCTCCCTTGACCGTTCTGGCGGGCAGCTGTTATACGCTCTCCCAGTAGTGTGCAGGATCATAGTGGCAGCATGTGTCCTGCACAACGTTGCAACACGCCGGGGCCTGCCAGTGGACATGGTGGTGCCCCCACATCCCCAACCAAATGCACGCCTGCTGCGCATGGGAGGGGAAAGGGCACGGGGTGAGGCAGCCCGAACGCAGCTGGTGGCTAATTACTTTACTTAGAATCACACCCCTGTGGAGTGCACACAGCCCTGCCACATACCAGCTGACAATCGATGATGACACAAGGGACAGTGAACTGTCACAACCATACCAGCCTGAGATTGGTCACCTGGAAGTGTCACATTGTGTGCATCCCTACCTACAGAAACACCACCAATGCTGTGTCACCAAAAGACACATATGCTGCTAAATGCATTACCCCTTTGCAAAATACAACATGAGAACAGTGCCATGTCACCCAACCCCTCCCCAGCACCACCACCCAACACACCATGGCATGTCATGCTATGTGAGAGCAAGCAGAGCAATCCCGAAAACCTGACACAAGTGTCACAAAGTACAGTGTCCCTAATGGAAACTGGCCACACACAATATGTTCCCAGTAATGTTGAACTAACAACACACATGACCAAATACTTACCAACAATACAATGCAGCTACACAAGCTCAAACATAACTAAAACATGACAGTACTAAGTTAAAGTAGTCATAGTCTTACAACCTGAATATGCCACCACATCGCCCCCTTCCAACTGTAGTCTTGCAGGTTTCAAAACTTGTCTGTGTAGTGCATACAACATGAACTCCATCTCCAAAGTAGACAGCCTTGTGAAGACATGAGGAATGAACCTGCAAATTCAGAGGGATACATGGAAGCAGAAGCATACATAATTCCAACATGCAGTGTACAATACAACAACAATATACACAAGGAATGTCTACACAGTATTGACTACAGACTGCCCACACAGCTCATGGGAGCCCAACATCACTGTGTACATCACTGTCACTTGGTCACACCCTTTGCAAGCCCATGGAAACGGGAAGCAGGAGGGGTGTGTGTCTCACGAACCCAAGCATCAAACCCAAACTCAGGACAAGCCTGCATGTGCCCAGCCGGAATACAGTGGATGCCCACGGGAGCCACACAAGGCAACACATTGTTAAAAAATAATAAAAAATAAAAAATAAAAAATAAAAAATGGCCATGTGGGGGCCAGGGGGTGGGGGGTCACCCAGGAGGTCCGAGGACAGGGTGCGCACCAACAGACGCCTGTGTCGATGTTGGGAAAAAAAACCTCTCCATGGGCTCATGGCCTGCACGGCTATGCCAATGTTGGAGAACTGCTGCTGTCGCTCTCATTACCCTCTGCTGCTGCCAAAGGAGGTGGTGGTGCTATGGGAGGCAGCCCCCGCAAAGCCCTGGTATGGTCCTCCATGGAAGCAAGCATGCGGGTGTGGAAGGTCTCGTTCTGGAGGATTATAGTGCGGAGATCCCCATGCAGCACCTGACGTGATGCCCGGATCTCCTCCCGAGTTGCCTGCATCTCAGCTGAGAGCGAACATGTGAGCCGCTCCAGCTGCTGTTCTGTCCTCAAGTTAGTGGAAGTCTCAAGGTCAACAAGAGTCTCCCTGAGGTGATGGAGTTCTACCCTCAGGGCGTCCCTGTGGCCCTGGGACTCTATTGATATCGATTGGCGTAGAGTCTCCAGTGCCGCCCGTCTGTCCCTGTTGGACGCCAACATGTCCTCCCTGTGTGATTGGCAAATGGAGTCTGTTGCCTGCTGTAGTAGCTCCATCTGCCTTTCAGGGGGGGACAATTGAAGTGGCCACCATCTCCATTGCTTGAGCCATCATCTCAACTGAAGCTGCCTCTTGGGTTGCCATACCGTAAATGGATTGTTCCCATGTGGTATTGCCTGGTGGCGTACGGCCACCGCGTCGGCGGTCACCACACCTGTTTGGGGCAAGGCCATCTGCGCCTTGCTGTGCCGGCACTGCCTGAGGCTGCAGGAGTGCATTCCCCCTCTGATCTGCTGGGCCAGGAACAGGATCAGATGTTGTGGAGTGTGACCCTGCACCCGTAACCGCCAAAGGCTGACTAACCAACACTGACATCCCCATAGAGGGTTCTACCCCTGGTGCAGGTGGGTTGGACAGAACAGAACCCCTTCCAGAAACACTTACCTGCGACGCCACATAGGTCTCATCATCCGAATCAACACCTGAATAGAGGTCTGGGGAGGTGCACCCAGAGACACCCCTGGACAGAATCGTCTGCAGCAAGAGTGGGTTCTCACCCACCACCACACCACGTCCCCCACTGGTGGCCGGTTGTGCCTCAGGTTCCTCCTGGGTCTGCACCATCTCCTCAACCTCAACAGCATCAAGTGCGTCATCCCCTGCAAAAACATGAAAGACAAAAAATGGAAACAGGCATTAGCACCATAGCACACAAATAGGCCTGACAAGCTACAGAACCAGTACATGATTTACACATGTCCCACAGCTCTGTGACATGCATGCACTGTCACAGAGCTGGAAGGGGAGGCAAAAGTCTGACACTGATGACACCAAGATGGAAGAGCAACACATTTGATGCATGCTGGGTAGCACTGCCATCACACATTGGCCTGTGGGTGGCAAGTCCTATACACATAAATGACACATGCCATCACACAGATGGCATGTACCATAGCCATGGTACATTCCACAAGTACATCCATATGTCAGTGAATGAGTACTGTCACCCATCCATGTGAGATGGACATGAAGAAATGAAAAATGCCACATAGTGTGAAAAGATACTCCATGTGCCACACACTGCAACACAACCAGTGTACAAAAATACAGTGATTGCAGGGCCATGTACACATCAATGGTTGTGCACTTCAACATGACAGGAAACAACTAGCACGTTCCACATTCAAACAGGCCCAAAAACATCATGTGATCAGGACAATACTCATTCAGCCTGAATGGTCAAATCATTCAACTACCAAGGTGACACATGTGGGCTAATGTGGGGTTCTTCAATGACAGAAGCATGTCACATATGTCACAATAGGGGTGAGGAATGTGTTGCAAAAGTGGGAGAATTGAAACAATCAGCCTGAAAGAACACTGAAAAATACAAACAATGTTGTTGCATGATACCACCTCAAGGGCAACTTTCGTAATGTTGCGCTAAATTACTACTGTGAGCAGAAGGGATCGTGTCACACCCAAATTCAAGGCCGCAGAATGTTTTGGATGAAGCACATGGGTGACCCATACTACTCAGTCACACACACCCTCACCTGGCACTCAATCAGAACCCGTCACCCAAACAACATACACATGCATTACACACACACGCATGAGCACTCACCGGACAATGTGTCATAATTGGGTAGTTCTCCCAGGTTGCCAGTCAATTCGTCGAAAAAAATTGGTCGACCAGACAAATGGTCGAATCAAATTGGTCGAAAACCATTTCGTCGAATTTTTTTTTTTTTCTATTTTAACCCTTTTTTTTTTTTTTTTGGGGGGGTCCCCCCCAACCCCCTTTTTTTCTCTAAAAACCCATTTTTTAACAAAACGAAAACCCAAAAAATAAATATATAAATAAAAATTTTTTTTCGGCGAAATGGTTTTCGACCAAATTGCGTCGACCAAATTGCAGTCGACCAGTTTTTTTTCGACGAGTTGACTGGACACCGTTCTCCCACACCTCGGATCTCTTCCTCTGTGACGAAGGTCCGAGCAACAGACTCATGTTCAGTGAGTTCGTTGTCCTCTTGTGGAGACCCACTGCCAGTCACCAGAGTAGCGACATGACTTGAGGCCAGCTTGTTCTTTGCTCTGCATTTCAGGTCCTTCCACCGCTTGTAGCAATCATCAGCTGAGCGCCTCACAAATCCAAGGGCACTTATGTGGTTGGCGATGGTCTGCCAGTGTGCCTTACGTTGACCAGGTGTGGTCTTGGACCCTGCGGTCACCACCATTTCGTGTCTATGTTGCAACACATAGCTCACAAGTGCATTAAGTTCCGAATCATTGAAGCAAGGCTTCCTTGAGGTACCGGAGTGTGTAGCCATGCCTGGGGTCTCAGCCTGTCGTGCCAGAGCACCCTTCTTCCTCTTTTTAGAAGGTGGAGCGGAGCCAGAGTGGCTAACACCGCTCTGGTCAGTAGGGGCAGAATCACCGGTGGACTGGGTTGTTGGAGTGTGCGAATGCACATTGACCATAGGACTTGGTGCAGGTATTGTCTGAAGTGTGATGTTGGCAGGGGGAACATCAGTATGATGGACCAGGACCGACACTGTCCTGTCTGGGAGAGTCAGAGCTGGGGCGGATGGAGCTGCAGCTGCCCCTGCAGCCTCACCACCCTGCATACTTGGGGCAGCAGATGACATAGCTGCCCCAGATCCACGTGGCTTGGTGACAACTTGCACCGCCACACATGGCTTAGACTTGCTGACCTGGAAGTCAGCCAGGGAGTTATCCTGTGCCAGGTCAGGTGCCACAATGGGCTGGTCCAACAAGGGCTGAGCTGGGATGGTCTCAGCCACGTTTCCCTCAACCATGGGGGGGGTCATGGGTGTCCCTGATTGGTCCTCCACACATGGGGGTATAGGGGCACCCTGCAAATCCTGGCCACGTCCCCTACCGTGCCCACCACGTCCACCTTTTGAAGGTCAGCCACCTTTGCCTCCCTTACCGCTTCGTCGCCTCCCAACCATGGCCCTGATGTTGTTGTGCGTATGGGAGGAGCAGTAAACTATTGTCCTGGGCAATTGGGGGTCAAAGGGGTAGGGTACTAGATGGAATTCGTACCCTAGTGCTCTAACAAGCCTGTCTGTGACCCCTGGGGGAAGATGACGGGTCACGCAACGCACAGGCAGCCAAAAAACAAAAATAAACGTGCACGCAACCCCTCGTAGACCACGTATGTGGAGAAATGAACCCGCACTACGCTGTGGCACCCAGAAACACAAAAATAAGCGTACGCGTGATACACGCAGCCTACAATGACCTCTGAAGGGGTAGGCGACACACGGGGCAAGCACAGTTGCTAAGTACGTGTGGAATTCACTTCTGCCTGGAAAAAGAACGTGAAAAATACGCGCGTGTGTGCGTTGGCAACACCCCCGCCAAAAGAAGAATTGTACGCTGTCTGAGGAGACAGGACAAAAGGAGAAATGAATATTGTTTGAGGAAACAGGCCCAAAAAAAGTAGAAAAATGAAAGCTGTCAGAGGTAACAGGGAGTACGAACTTGAAACGCTGTGAAGTAATCGCGTGTGAACCGACAAGAAGTACAGAATCCACCCACTCGCTCTCCACAAAAAGCATGTACAAGGAAATGGTGTCCTACACGTACCTTTTAAACCGGCCCACACGTACACATCATTTACGCGTGTACGCGCCCTTTCCTACAATTACACGCGCTGACACTCGAACGTGCAGCTTTTCCATGTGTGGTCTGTCATCACGTGCTATGAGGGAAAAACCCGCGCACGTCACGTCACAGATGCGCTTACGCGCTAAGGGCCTTTCCTCGAATTACATGCTGACGTGCAAGATTTTCACGTGCCAAATCACTCCGTATCAAGCTGGCCACGCGTTCACACACGGAAGACCACGCTCCTGCCCAGAAGGCCGAATTACTGCCCCCCAGGGCCCCGAACACGCTCCCACCTGCCATCTGCTGCTGCCTGATTGCCTGCTGCCCACGTGCCCTGCCATTTGCTGCCTGCACGTCAGCCAGGGGTGCTGTTGCTGTGACCACCCCTGCTGGAACCGAAGACTCCCGACTGGGATTCCATCGCTCCACAGCCCAGCCCCAGGACCCAGTTGCCCACCCACTCCTGCCTCTGGGGTTGCCATGTCCAGCACTACACCATCTTGTGGCACTGGCAACCCCCAGCCAGAGAGGCAGAGGGCCACCAGCTTCACTGCCACCAAAGTTGGTGTCCTGGTGGAGCAAGTCCTGGGGCAGTATGATGCCCTCTTTGGAAGTTTGCGCGCTGACAAGGAAGGACGGACCAGGATCTGAACGGACATCGTGACCGTCATCAACGAGGAGGGGGTGGCAGTCTGCGAATTCCATCATGTTAAGAAGCGCTGGGAGGACTTCAGGTCCAGGACCCTCAACAAGGCCCGGCGCCTCTTGAAGGCAGCGGATGCTAAGGGGCGCCGGGGCCACATGTCGGAAGACCAAATGAGGGTCCTGGAACGCGAATGCCCAGCGCTCAACGTCCAGGTCCTTGAGAGGCACACCCGTCTGGAGTCGAGCAGTAAGTGTACATGCATACTGATTGGAAGCTGTGCGTTTGGTGGTGTGCCAGTAGTGTGCAGGTTGCACATGTGGTTTTGTAGGGCCATGTATGGATGTGTATGTACAGGGCCGTGAGGCTGACACATGCGAGTCCTTTCATGTGTGAGACACATGGATGGTGTATTTGTGGGTAAGCATGCAAGCCAAATGCAGATGTGTGAGCACACATGTTTGAATGACTGTGTATGTCAGTTGTCAAGGTTGTGGTGTCACACATGGATGTTGGTTCCAGCTGCATGTATCTGCACTGTGTACATGTGCATATATGTGTATCTGACAAGTGTACAACTGTCATGCAACATGGATGCATGTGAGACTAATATGTAGAAGACTGATTGCCAGATGTGACATGGATGCCGCTCTGATCACTGCAACACTTGGTGGAGGTGTACACATGCATGTAAGTGTGGTGGCGTGTGTGCATATCTAGTGCACTCCCTGTGTCTCATGTGATGTCTGGCTCACCTTTGCCTGCTCATGCTGTTGTATGTGTATGGATGGTGCTGGCTGTTGCGATATGGCTGTGGAATAGCTCATGTGTGTGATTTGAAATGACATGTGTGTTGGGGATTGTGATGCCATGTCTGAAATTTGACAATGACACTCGTGTGCAACTGTCATGTGTGTATGAGTCCATTGTACAGTGTCCTGATGCCTGTGTCCTATCTCTCCCTGTCTGCAGCGTCGACTGATGAAGAGGGCGGAGAGGGTGCTGTGGAGCACAGCGGCAGGGATCGCACTGCCAGCCGGAGACACAAGGCCCGGCTCCCCTCCCAGGTTGTCATCTCATCGGGGAGTGAGGAGACCGGTGCCGCATCCCAGGTCGCAGCTGCGGAGGGGAGGTCCAAGAGGCGGAGGTCGGAGTTGGACTCCTGGGCAGCAGAAGGGGCAGCTGAGACCCCTCATGGCCCGACAGAGGAAGATGGCACGGAGTCATCCATGTTGGTGGGGGGTTTGGTGGAGGAGGAGGCCATGCAAGGGACAGAGACGGGGTCTGGAGGTGGGGATTCCACTGGTGCTAGTGGTGCAGTGCAGGGGCAGGGAGAGGAGGCAGCACAGGCCGCCGCAGAGGTGCCTGTGTGTAATCCTGTCCCCGATCCTGTGACTGCATCATCTTGCACCAGCAGGGATACCTACGTCCAGACCCGTTTTCAGGCAGGGGATGAGCTTACAACAAATGGCCTCCCTCTGCCTGCGGACGTGGCTATCCAGGACTGGGTTGAGCCTGTCCTGGGTGGTGTGGCGTTGCATCAACGAGCCATGCAAGGCGAAATGCAGTCTTTTCATGGGGAGACTGGATGTCGTCTCGAATGGCTCGTTGACCACATTGACCTTCTGGGACAGGTCACCAGGGCCGGATTCCTCTGTTTGCTGGGCCTTGTTGGAACCCACTCCTCAACTGAACCCCCTATGCGCTAGTCGTACTCCGTTCCATCTTCCCACCCATGTGTCACCTGGGTGCCCTGTGGAGCTGCCTCTGACCCTGCGGCCATGCTGGTGGAGGACACATCCCTGCCACAGTCGGGAGTCGGACGTCCAGCAGGGGTGGCCACTTCAACAACTGCACCCCAGCCGGAGGAGGATGTGCAGGCAGCAGGAGCCAGGGCACGGGCAGAGGCACAGCAGCAGCAGCAACAAGGTGGGAGCCATGATGGCTCGGGGCCTTCGTAATCGGAGGGGCAGGCATCGGCCAGAGGGCAGGAGGACACAGGACGGGAAGTGTCTTCCGTGCGGCAGCGGTTAGGCCATGCCATAGATGCGGAGCAGGAGCGGGCAGAAGAGGCACGCCTCACGATGGTCAGGGCGGAGAACTCCATGCAGAGGGCCCTGAGGCGGGCCGATTGCCTCGAGGCAATTTGCAGGGAGTTGGAGGAGAACATGTCGTTGTCCCTGCGAACCCACGGGGCCATGGAAGAGGACCGCCTCCGGGACATTGAGCAGGAGTTCGATGTTGCCCTGATCCGGGATGTCTAAAAGTGAGCTGTCGGACTAGCCCGCTGCCCTTGCAAATAGTTAGGTAGTGTTAGGTTTCCTTTGGTTTTTTCTTTATTTTGGTTGCGCTTGGACAATGCACCACGTTTCTGTATGTAGTTTTTCATTAGGTAGTATTTTTGATAGGTTTCATTTCTTCAGTTGGGATCATGGACCCTGGATTGTTCATCTGTATATAGTTCACTATTGGATTCATCTCTTTTTTTGGATTTCCCCATGGAGCAATGGTTTTTCCCTTGGATTTGCTTTGTTGGACTGTGACTTTGGACGCCTTCCTTTGGATTATGATTTCTTGTTTTTCATTATTTACGGACATGCAGCTTTTCTTTTTTCATTCCCATTGTTGTTTGTTTGATTTTAATTCCATTCATGTTGCTTGAGTGGGGGCCTGCTGGCAGGTGCCCCTCAGTGCTGGGGGGTGGGGGTGCAAGGGGTCATTAGTGGGACATGAGTGGGGGCATGCTGGCAGGTGCCCTGCACTGCTGAGGGGTGGGGGTGCTGGGGGACATGAGTGGGGGCCTGCTGGCAGGTGCCCTGCACTGCCTGGGGTGGGGGTGCAAGGGGACATGAGTGGGACATGAGTGGGGGCCTGCTGGCAGGTGCCCTGCACTGCTGGGGGGTGGGGGTCCAAGGGGACATGAGTGGGGGCCTGCTGGCAGGTGCCCTGCACTGATGAGGGGTGGGGGTGCAAGGGGACATGAGTGGGGGCCTGCTGGCAGGTGCCCTGGACTGCTGGGGGGTGGGGGTGCAAGGGGACATGAGTGGGACATGAGTGGTGGCCTGCTGGCAGGTGCCCCTCAGTGCTGGGGGGTGGGGGTGCTGGGGGACATGAGTGGGGGCCTGCTGGCAGGTGCCCTGCACTGCTGGGGGTGCAAGGGGACATGAGTGGGACATGAGCGGGGGCCTGCTGGCAGGTGCCCTGCACTGCTGGGGGGTGGGGGTGCAAGGGGACATGAGTGGGACATGAGGGGGGGGCCTGCTGGCAGGTGCCCCTCAGTGCTGGTGGGTGCGGGTGCAAGGGAACATGAGTGGGACATGAGTGGTGGCCTGCTGGCAGGTGCCCTTCAGTGCTGGGGGGTGGGGGTGCTGGGGGACATGAGTGGGGGCCTGCTGGCAGGTGCCCTGCACTGTTGGGGGTGCAAGGGGACATGAGTGGGACATGAGTGGGGGCCTGCTGGCAGGTGCCGCTCAGTGCTGGGGGGTGGGGGTGCAAGGGGACATGAGTGGGGGCCTGCTGGCAGGTGCCCTGCACTGCTGGGGGGTGGGGGTGCTGGGGGACATGAGTGGTGGCCTGCTGGCAGGTGCCCTGCACTGCTGGGGGGTGGGGTGCAAGGGGACATGAGTAGGACATGAGTTGGGGCCTGCTGGCAGGTGCCCTGCACTGCTGGGGGTGGGGGTGCAAGGGGACATGAGTGGGATATGAGTGGTGGCCTGCTGGCAGGTGCCCCTCAGTGCTGGGAGTGGTGGTGCTGGGGGACATGAGTGGGGGCCTGCTGGCAAGTGCCCTGCACTGCTGGGGGTGCAAGGGGACATGAGTGGGACATGAGTGGTGGCCTGCTGGCAGATGCCCTGGACTGCTGGGGGGTGGGGGTCCAAGGGGACATGAGTGGGGGCCTGCTGGCAGGTGCCCTGCTCTGCTGAGGGGTGAGGGTGCTGGGGGACATGAGTGGGGGCCTGCTGGCAGGTGCCCTGCACTGCTGGGGGGTGGCGGTGCAAGGGGACATGTGTGGGACATGAGTGGGTGCCTGCTGGCAGGTGCCCTGCACTGCTGGGGGGTGGGGGTCCAAGGGGACATGAGTGGGGGCCTGCTGGCAGGTGCCCTGCACTGCTGAGGGGTGGGGGTGCAAGGGGACATGAGTGGGTGCCTGCTGGCAGGTGCCCTGGACTGCTGGGGGGTGGGGGTGCAAGGGGACATGAGTGGGACATGAGTGGTGGCATGCTGGCAGGTGCCCCTCAGTGCTGGGGGGTGGGGGTGCTGGGGGACATGAGTGGGGGCCTGCTGGCAGGTGCCCTGCACTGCTGGGGGTGGGGGTGCAAGGGGACATGAGTGGGACATGTGGGGGGGCCTGCTGGCAGGTGCCCCTCAGTGCTAGGGGTGGGGGTGCAAGGGGACATGTGTGGTGGCCTGCTGGCAGGTGCCCCTCAGTGCTGGGGGGTGGGGGTGCTGGGGGACATGAGTGGGGGCCTGCTGGCAGGTGCCCTGCACTGCTGGGGGTGCAAGGGGACATGGTTGGTACATGAGTGGGGGCCTGCTGGCAGGTGCCCCTCAGTGCTGGGGGGTGGGGGTGCAAGGGGACATGAGTAGGACATGAGTGGGGGCCTGCTGGCAGGTGCCCTGCACTGCTGGGGGGTGGGGCTGCTGGAGGACATGAGTGGTGGCCTGCTGGCAGGTGCCCTGCACTGCTGGGGGGTGGGGTGCAAGGGGACATGAGTAGGACATGAGTTGGGGCCTGCTGGCAGGTGCCCTGCACTGCTGGGGGTGGGGGTGCAAGGGTACATGAATGGGACATGAGTGGGGGCCTGCTGGCAGGTACCCCTCAGTGCTGGGGGGTGGGGGTGCAAGGGGACATGAGTGGGACATGAGTGGGGGCATGCTGGCAGGTGCCCTGCACTGCTGGGGGGTGGGGGTGCTGGGGGACATGAGTGGGGGCCTGCTGGCAGGTGCCCTGCACTGCTGGGGAGTGGGGGTGCAAGGGGACATGAGTGGGGGCCTGCTGGCAGGTGACCTGCACTGCTGGGGGGTGGAGGTGCAAGGGGACATGAGTGGGGGTCTGCTGGCAGGTGCCCTGCACTGCTGGGGGGTGGGGGTGCAAGGGGACATGAGTGGGACATGAGGGGGGCCTGCTGGCAGGTACCCCTCAGTGCTGGGGGGTGGGCGTGCAAGGCGACATGAGTGGGACATGAGTGGTGGCCTGCTGGCAGGTGCCCCTCAGTGCTGGGGGGTGGGGGTGCTGGGGGACATGAGTGGGGGCCTGCTGGCAGGTGCCCTGCACTGCTGGGGGTGCAAGGGGACATGAGTGGGACATGAGCGGGGGCCTGCTGGCAGGTGCCCTGCACTGCTGGGGGGTGGGGGTGCAAGGGGACATGAGTGGGACATGAGGGGGGGGCCTGCTGGCAGGTGCCCCTCAGTGCTGGTGGGTGTGGGTGCAAGGGAACATGAGTGGGACATGAGTGGTGGCCTGCTGGCAGGTGCCCCTCAGTGCTGGGGGGTGGGGGTGCTGGGGGACATGAGTGGGGGCCTGCTGGCAGGTGCCCTGCACTGTTGGGGGTGCAAGGGGACATGAGTGGGACATGAGTGGGGGCCTGCTGGCAGGTGCCCCTCAGTGCTGGGGGGTGGGGGTGCAAGGGGACATGAGTGGGGGCCTGCTGGCAGGTGCCCTGCACTGCTGGGGTTGGGGGTGCTGGGGGACATGAGTGGTGGCCTGCTGGCAGGTGCCCTGCACTGCTGGGGGGTGGGGTACAAGGGGACATGAGTAGGACATGAGTTGGGGCCTGCTGGCAGGTGCCCTGCACTGCTGGGGGTGGGGGTGCAAGGGGACATGAGTGGGACATGAGTGGTGGCCTGCTGGCAGGTGCCCCTCAGTGCTGGGGGTGGTGGTGCTGGGGGACATGAGTGGGGGCCTGCTGGCAAGTGCCCTGCACTGCTGGGGGTGCAAGGGGACATGTGTGGGACATGAGTGGGTGCCTGCTGGCAGGTGCCCTGCACTGCTGGGGGGTTTGGGTCCAAGGGGACATGAGTGGGGGCCTGCTGGCAGGTGCCCTGCACTGCTGAGGGGTGGGGGTGCAAGGGGACATGAGTGGGGGCCTGCTGGCAGGTGCCCTGGACTGCTGGGGGGTGGGGGTGCAAGGGGACATGAGTGGGACATGAGTGGTGGCATGCTGGCAGGTGCCCCTCAGTGCTGGGGGGTGGGGGTGCTGGGGGATATGAGTGGGGACCTGCTGGCAGGTGCCCTGCACTGCTGGGGGTGGGGGTGCAAGGGGACATAAGTGGGACATGTGGGGGGGGGCCTGCTGGCAGGTGCCCCCAGTGCTAGGGGGTGGGGGTGCAAGGGGACATGAGTGGGACATGAGTGGTGGCCTGCTGGCAGGTGCCCCTCAGTGCTGGGGGGTGGGGGTGCTGGGGGACATGAGTGGGGGCCTGCTGGCAGGTGACCTGCACTGCTGGGGGTGCAAGGGGACATGGTTGGTACATGAGTGGGGGCCTGCTGGCAGGTGCCCCTCAGTGCTGGGGGGTGGGGGTGCAAGGGGACATGAGTAGGACATGAGTGGGGGCCTGCTGGCAGGTGCCCTGCACTGCTGGGGGGTGGGGCTGCTGGAGGACATGAGTGGTGGCCTGCTGGCAGGTGCCCTGCACTGCTGGGGGGTGGGGTGCAAGGGGACATGAGTAGGACATGAGTTGGGGCCTGCTGGCAGGTGCCCTGCACTGCTGGGGGTGGGGGTGCAAGGGTACATGAATGGGACATGAGTGGGGGCCTGCTGGCAGGTACCCCTCAGTGCTGGGGGTGGGGGTGCAAGGGGACATGAGTGGGACATGAGTGGGGGCATGCTGGCAGGTGCCCTGCACTGCTGGGGGGTGGGGGTGCTGGGGGACATGAGTGGGGGCCTGCTGGCAGGTGCCCTGCACTGCTGGGGGGTGGGGGTGCAAGGGGACATGAGTGGGGGCCTGCTGGCAGGTGACCTGCACTGCTGGGGGGTGGGGGTGCAAGGGGACATGAGTGGGGGTCTGCTGACAGGTGCCCTGCACTGCTGGGGGTGCAAGGGGACATGAGTGGGGGCTTGCTGGCAGGTGCCCTGCACTGCTGGGGGTGGGGGTACAAGGGGACATGAGTGGAGGCCTGCTGGCAGGTGCCCTGCACTGCTGGGGGGTGGGGGTGCAAGGGGACATGAGTGGGACATGAGTTGGGGCCTGCTGGCAGGTGCCCCTCAGTGCTGGGGGGTGGGGGTGCTGGGGGACATGAGTGGGGGCCTGCTGGCAGGTGCCCTGCACTGCTGGGGGGTGGGGGTGCAAGGGGACATGAGTGGGACATGAGGGGGGCCTGCTGGCAGGTGCCCCTCAGTGCTGGGGGGTGGGGGTGCAAGGCGACATGAGTGGGACATGAGTTGGGGCCTGCCGGCAGGTGCCCTGCACTGCTGGGGGGTGGGGGTGCTGGGGGACATGAGTGGGGGCCTGCTGGTAGGTGCCCTGCACTGCTGGGGTTTGGGAGTGCAAGGGGACATGAGTGGGGGCCTGCTGGCAGGTGCCCTGCACTGCTGGGGGGTGGGGGTGCAAGGGGACATGAGTGGGGTCCTTCTGGCAGGTGCCCTGCACTGCTGGGGCGTGGGGGTGCAAGGGGGCATGAGTGGGACAT
Source organism: Ambystoma mexicanum (assembly GCF_040938575.1). Lineage (NCBI taxonomy): Eukaryota > Metazoa > Chordata > Amphibia > Caudata > Ambystomatidae > Ambystoma > Ambystoma mexicanum. The sequence continues at coordinate 141,637,136 of NC_090939.1, read as the reverse complement.
GAGTGGTGGCCTGCTGGCAGGTGCCCCTCAGGGCTGGGGGGTGGGAGTGCTGGGGGACATGAGTGGGGGCCTGCTGGCAGGTGCCTGTTAGGCGGCAACCTGTGCAGTTCCCTCTGGGCCCACTGCAAAAGATTTAGGACTACAGGTGTTTGGCGGTGAACCCACTTGGTAGCAGTCTGTACCACACAGATTCACTTGGTAGCTGTGGCTGAGCAGTCAGACTTCTCTCAAGAAGAGTTGAGCAGTATGTGGAGTATACAAAATAGGACAATTCTTCACAGTAATACAAGCAAACACGCAACAAGGCTTCAGTGTAAAGATATTAAGGTATTTATTTATAACGGAACATCTATAGAAAATACTATGGCACTATCACGGCAAACACTTCAATTACAATTAATCTACGCAGAAGAAAACGATCAATCCCCCTAACAATATTTCGACAAGTCTAGGTTCTACCGGTATCACTTATTTTCAGACAGAGGAGTATACCTCAACCTAGATGGCACTCTAATATTAGTTAAGACGGGAGAGAAAAATAGGCAGGTTACGAAATCAACACAGTTCAATACTTCACGGATAAAATGCAAGGCACGAAGGCAAGAACCACAATAGATCATAAAGTTCAGAGGCCAGGCCCACTCGGAGAGAGGCAAGGTGATATGTTTCAAAAAGTCTCTAGTGGAAATGCGTCCGAGTCTTTGTAGCAAATTGTTATCGGCAGATTGAACCAGTTCAGAACAATACGTGAGAAAAAGCTTGGAGGCGACCCAACGGAAAGGCGAGGATTAAGACACCTCAATCGAACCGATCGAAAGGGAAGCCAGGTGGACACGGTACCTTGTTGTGGAGAGACAGCCCCGGCGTGGGCAGTTGTTCCTGGTGGTGGATGCACGACAGGTCTTTGCCAAGAGTAGAGATGATCTCGTCGTCGAAGAAAAATAAAGTCCTGTGCACCACCAGGGAAGAGACCAGCCGCGGAATGCTCCTTCACAAGGCACCAGCTTTTGGTCGCGGTACAGGGGAAGTGGCTATCCGGTTGCCAGGGTGCTCTGCACGGGCAATTCGACCACCGCGTCCTGAGGCGAAGAAAAAGCAAAGGGGACTGGTTGTTCCCACCAGTCAGGGGAAGAGACTCTCCGGCAGGGAGATCTCCTCTGTCGTCGGGAAGTGGTGAGTCGGTTCCGCAGGGCTCCACCGGAGGTGTCGTCGTGCAGGTCGGCTCAGCGTTACCCTCGTCGGATTCTTAGCTCCTGTGGCGACTTCTGAAGATCCAGTCCTAAAAGCCCTGCTTTTATGCAGAAAACCGCCATTCATTCAGCCTAGCTGTCAATCAACACTCGCTAAGTGGTGAGCGGGGAGGCTCACCACTTGGGCCAATCACTCCAGAGTGCGACCGGAGTTGGCAAGGCAACTCGGTCCAGGGTGCCTAAACCCCCTCCCACACCCCTGTGGTAACCCAGACAGAATGGCACCACTTTGGAGGGTCTCTGTACAGAGGCCCGCCAAAAGTGGAACAAAGGGCTCAACCTTTGGTTTAGGAGTCACAGTGACGAACACAGACGCCATTTTAAAAACCGAGTTCTGGCAGAAAATAGCATCCAATAAACTTATTTAAGATAAGTAGACCGGTGGTACGTTAGAGATTAACGAGGAAAAGCATCAATCTCCAACAATGGGACGAATCCCATAGGGTTATGTCCGGGGTCGAACATAACAAGTAGTTTCCACTGCCACCAGCCAAAACTCGACGAGGGGGGGCGGGACAGTGTCCCCTCGAGTAACAGACCCAGGAGTAATCGAATTACTCCTACTAGCACGTCCACAATAAGATGGTTGGTACTAGTTCTGTTAGTAAATTTAGGTCTAGTAAAGCCAATGGTGACTTTACATGCCCGGGGAGACAGTAGTCAGTCCCCGGGTATGGAGTCTATGGTGGAGGTCCGCTAGGACGCCCCAGTGTTACGGCACGTAGGGTGCGGTGTAACACACATAGAAAAACATATGAAACCCTATGGAGTAAAAGACCCCATAGCCCATAGAACACATTGAAATTCAAAGGAATTACACACATTCATGTCCAAGAGTGGGAGGAAAAGAGTCTCACTCTGGGCAGGATGGAAAAAACAAACTCCAGAAGTCCAGCAAAGCTGCTGGGGGACTCACTAGGTTATGAAATTCAGCCTAAACAGAGAATTCTCCCTAACACTCGCCCCCCCAGACTAAGGGACAGGAGGATTTAATCCACTCCTGGGTGAATCTCATACCTCTAGTCGAAGACATACATCCTAGAGAGACCATCAGCATTTTGGTGGTGACACCCTGACCTGTGCTCAATGGTGAAATCAAACCCTTGCAGGCAGATCGACCATCTCAATAGTTTTGGGTTTTCCCCTTTCATTTGCATTAACCATCTCAAGGGTTGGTGGTCCGTCTGAATGACAAAAGTAGACCCATACAAGTACGGCCTAAACTTCTTCAGAGCCCACACGATAGCAAAGCACTCTCTTTCGATTGTTGCCCACCTTGTTTCCGGATCCTTCAGCTTGCGGCTGATGAAGCAAACAGGGTGCTCCCTACCTTTCCCATCCAGTTGACTGAGTATGGCACCTATCCCTACATTGGAAGCATCTGATGGACGATGCCAGAGACATGGGCAAACCAACACTTCTCCTACTTCTTGACTTATCCGCGGCTTTCGATCTTGTTGATCACGACGTCCTTTGCCACCACCTCTCCTCCACTGCCAAGTTCTCCCCTGACGCCACTGCATGGATCACTTCCTTCCTACAAGACAGAACCATGCAAGTATTCTCTGACCTAGCCTCCGCCTCACCCTCCTTCATACTCTGCGGTGTCCCCCAAGGCTCCTGCCTTTCTCCCACCCTGTACAACATCTTCACAAGGCCCCTCTTCCTCATCCTCGACGCTATGGGTATCTCATACACTAACTATGCTGACGATACCCAGATCCTCCTTACCCTCACTGGCAACTACGACACTGACTCCTTGACCCTTAACAACCTCTACAACACCATTCAAGCCTGGATGGCAGACAATGGACTATGCCTCAATTCCGATAAGACTGAACTCCTCCTGGTAGGCTCCACCGACACACTAAGAAATCTAGACTCCCAATTCAGTCACTTCACCATCGACACCATCAAAATACCTGTCTCTGACTCAGTCAAAACCCTTGGAGTCTATTTGGATTCCAACCTATCCATGGAGAGACAAGTCAATGCAATAGCCTCTTCAGCTGCATATCACGCTAAACTAATCAACGCAGTCAGGCCCTTTCTCTCCAAAGAGAACTGCACAAACATAGCCAGAGCCATCACTGGCTCCAGGCTAGACTACTGCAACGTACTCTTCCTAGGAACCTCCAACAAAAATCTGGAAAGGTTACAAGTCATACAGAACAGTGCTCTCCGTGCAGCCCAAGGCATTGCTAAAAGAGAACACATCTCGGAGGCCAGAAAACTAGCCCACTGGCTCCCAATTAAGGAAAGAATCGTCTTCAAAGCTCTTACACTGACCCACAAGTGCATTCACCTCACTGCTCCCGCTTACCTCTCCGAAAGGATCCACCCTGTCTCCTCCACAAGGCCAACCAGATCACCCTATACCAACATGCTCTATGTGCCACTAGTAAAAAGAGCCAGAGCGGGGGGTTCCAGCTTCCCATATCTTGCACCCACACACTGGAATGCCCTACCTCCCACTATCCGAGGTGAGGCCTCCCTCATCGCCTTCCGTAAAGCTATGAAAACCATCCTCTTCACATAAGGTCCCTCACATCAGCATGAATACTATACATTTGACCCACTGCATAAGCTGGAATGTAATGACCAATCGCAGAAGCTGTAAGTATTGTATTATGTCTGTAATACTTATAATGTACCAACAACTGCTACCATTCCTGTACCTCTGTAACTAAGCTCTCACAAGTAACAGCGCCTCAATGCCCGTGGGCTCCTTGCGCGCTATATAAATCTAAATAAATAAATAAATAAATAAATAAATCTGTCTGCACAATGAAGTGTTGGCGGTAATCAGGAGCTCTGAGTACTGGGGCTTGGCAAAGAGCCTTTTTCAGGTTTTCAAAAGCCTGATTGCACTCCTCGTTCCATTTAACCTTTTTAGGAAATTTGGGCGAGGAGATGACATTCAGTGGAGAAGCTATGGTCCCATAGTTCTCTATGAAATTCCTGTAGTACCCAGTGAGGCCTAGGAAGGCTCTCACTTGGGTTTGAGTAGTAGGTGTTGTCCAATTTTGCACAGCTTCAATCTTACTGAGCAAAGGCCTTATTTCTCCACCTCCTACCTCATGTCCAAGATAGACTACCTTACTTTGTCCAATTTGGCATTTACTCGCCTTTATGGTCAGATTGGCTCGTCCAAGAGCCTGCAAAACATCTCTTAGGTGGGTTACATGTTCTTCCCAGGAATTGCTGAACACTGCGATGTCATCCAAGTATGCCATGCAGAAGTCCTCCATCCCATTCAGAACCTGGTTTACCATCCGTTGAAACGTAGCAGGTGCATTCTTCAATCCGAAAGGCATTACCTTAAACTGGTATAAGCCAACGTGGGTAGAAAATGCAGTTTTCTCCTTGGCATGGTTTGTCAGGGCTATTTGCCAATAGCCTGACGTCAAGTCTAATGTGCTGAGGAACTTGGCGGCACCAAATTTATCCACCAACTCATCTGTTCTTGGCAAAGGGTGGGCATCTGTGGTGGTGACTGCATTAAGAGCTCTATAATCCACGCAGAATCTAAGCTCTTTAGATCCGGCCTTTGGTGCTAACACAACTGGGCTAGACCATGGACTGGTAGAGGGCTCTATTATCCCGAGATCAAGCATCTTGCTGACCTCACCTTTGATGTGGGTTCGTACGTTTTCTGACATTCTGTATCCTCTGCTTTTGACTGGCAGACAGTCACCAGTGAGTATGTCATGCTGGCCCCAAGGGGTCAAGCCTGGCGAAAGCGAGAACAGAGAGGCAAACTGATTCAACATGGATTTGCACTCTTCTTGTTGCTCGGGTGTCAGATTGGAGGAGAGATTTACTCCTTCAATTTGTTCGTCTAAAGGTAAGCCTCTGAGGAGATCCGGAAGAGCTTCACTCTCTTCTTCTTCCTCGGATGATGCTAGAAGCAATGCTCCTACATCAGGTCGTGAGACATACGCTTTAAGGCGGTTGGTGTGGAAGACTGTCGGAGCCTCCTTGGGATTGCCCAAGTCCACCAGATAGTTAACCTCTCCGAGTTTACCCACGACTCTGAAGGGTCCCATCCATTTATCTTGCAAGGCCCTCGGCCTTGTTGGGATCATAACGAGAACGAGCTGGTCTTGAGCGAACTCAACCATGTTAGCCTTTTGATCGTGCCAGTGCTTGACCAATGCTTGTCCAGCTTTCAAGTTATCGCTTGCTTCCGTCATCATGTGCGACATTCTCCTCCGGAGACCTATCACGTAGTCAGTCACTCTGACTGGCTTGGGGGAAGGAGCACTCTCCAACCCCTCCTTAATCAGGGCCAATGGACCTCTGATGGGATGACCATAGAGAAGCTTGAAGGGAGAGTAACCTACTCCCTCCTGAGGGACTTCTCTATAAGCAAAGAGAAGGCATGGCAGTAGAAGGTCCCACTTACGCTTAAGGGGTTCTTCTAAAGCACCTATCATGCTCTTCATGGTTCTGTTGAACCGTTCTACCAACCCATTGGTTTGGGGGTGGTAAGCTGTTGAGAACTTGTAAGTAACTCCACAGGTTTTCCACATGGCTTTCATGTAGTGGGACATAAAGTTTGACCCCCTGTCAGAGATTACTTCCTTAGGAAACCCGACCCTAGTAAAAATACCAAGGAGGGCCTTAGCCACAGCCGGAGCTGTAACAGTCCTCATAGGAATTGCCTCAGGATACCTAGTAGCATAGTCTACTACAACAAGTATAAACCTGTTGCCTGAGGAGGTTGGAGGATCAAGGGGACCAACAATGTCAATCCCTACTCTCTCAAATGGGACTCCAACAACTGGGAGAGGCACTAAAGTTGCCACATTCTTGGAGCCAACCTTACCAGAGGTCTGGCAGGTGTGGCAGCTCCTGCAGTCTTTTTCTACTTCGGCCCCCATCTTTGGCCAATAGAAGTAGAGAGAGAGCCTTTCTTTAGTCTTCTTGAAACTCAAGTGACCAGCCAAAGAAATCTCGTGGGCTAACTGCAAGAACTGTGGTCTGTTCTCTTGGGGTACTACAAGTCGTTTGTAGTCTTCAGGTGCAGACTCGGTCGGTTCACTGTAGAAGAGGCCATCTTCCCAGTGCAACCTGTATTTCCCAGGCTCTTGCTCTTCAGCCTGAGCTTCTGCCTGGTCGCGAAGACCTTCCAGAGTTGGACATTCTCTCTGCCCTTTACTGAAGTCTGCCCTGCTGGGTCCACCTTCTGCCAGTAAAGACTGCAGCTCAGGATGGTCAACAGGATCCAGATCTCCAATGAGTTCCTGGCCTTCCATTAGCTCTTCCTCAGAGTCTAATTCTACCACACAGGGTTGTACCTCCCTCTCAGCCTCAACTGGAGGTGGAGTTACGGGTGTACTTTTGGACAACCGCGGGAAGTCCGTGTTGGCTGCACTGAAATGCTGGCTGCTGGTTTCGGGATAGAAGTCTTAGGTTTCCCTTTCGCTTCTGATTTCTTGGAGACAGCTGCCGACAATTCTAGTGGAGCAGGAGTGATTTCTGTCTTCATCATCTCCTGGAGAGTACCGCGCGTGGTCCTCTCTCTTGCGGATCTGGTTAGCTCCTGTAACCGTTTACTAGGAGGTCTGGGAGTATGCGATACAACTCCGAGAGTTTTCAAATCGTTACCCAACAGTACGCGTCCTGGTACCTCACTCTGTATGCTGACAGGTATCTTTACAGTCATGTCGTTACACTGGATGAGAACTGGTAATTGGGGGAGCATCTGCACAGGCCCTCCAGCTAACTTGGTGAGGCGTTTGGGTGCCTTAGCAACATCCTCAGCCTGAAAAAACGATTTATCCACCACAGTTATGCTGGCCTCAGTGTCCCTAATGGCAGGAGTCTCCTGGCCATTCACTTGGACACTGTCCTTATAATACTCTTTAGTATTATCGGGGATAGAATTATAGACATCTAAATTATGTTGTTCCCACAACCCCAGAGATACTAAAGAAATGCTGGCTGAGACTCCAATGGGTTCGTCAGCTAGCAGTAGAAAGTTTCCACTTGCCATTTGGACTTCCTCTTCTGGAGCGAAGGCTAAGGAGACAAGCTGGACCCCTGAAGGTTTACCCTTACATCTGGGATCTCCTTTCACGTGGTCAGTCGAGCCACAAACAAAGCATTTACCGAACGCTTTTTGGAATGGTGGTTTGTTCTGACCTCCTTCCGGTTTGGCACCAGAAGACACACTATTCTGCTGTGGTTTTCCCGGTGGCTTACCCTTCTGGTTTTGTTTGGGGCCCTCTTTGGAATTTGAGTTATTCGAATTCTCTTTTGAGTCTTTTTTAGGCTGTTTTCCCTCATCCTTTTTCTGAGTTGCCCCAGAATCCTTATGAGTAGCCCTGTTGGCAACCCACAAGTCAGCGGCCTTAGCTAGCGTCCGGGAATCCAATTCCTTCGAATCAGCCAAGTGCTGTCTGAGCTCAGGAGAACAGGGATCATAAATCGACTCCAACATAAAAAGATTCTTCATACCCTCATAAGTGTTCACTTTGTAACCCTTAATCCATCCCTCTAAGTTTTTCAACCCTTCACTCACCCAGGTAGCCCAAGGGGTACCATCATGCTTTTTGAGGGTTCTAAACCTCTTAAAATACTGGGAAGGGGTTTTCCCGAATCTAGCTATCAAAGCTAGTTTCACACTTTCGTAATCCGTCTTATCCGCCTCCCCCAACTCCATTACCACATCAGTCGCAACAGGAGGGAGCCTAGAGAACAACCAGGGAAGTAAAGCATTCCCGGTGATGTCCTGGAGCCCATGATTGTACTCAAACAGTTTTAACCAATCCAACACATCCAATATCGGTTCATACATACCCACTAATTCCTTCGGCATCCGGGGTCTTTTGGGACTGGAGCTCCTAGAGGAACCAGAGGAGAGAGAAGCATTTTCCATAGACAACTTTTTCATTTCTAACTCGTGATTAAGTTCTATTTCCCTGAGTCTTAACTCAGCTTGCTTCTGCTCAGCCTGGGCATTCATCTGTCTGAACTCGAGCTCTTGGTTTTGTTCAGATTGAGCCAAGAACCGTTTGTGTTCTAATTCGAGCTTCATTTTTTGAAGTTGTGGGACCTGGTATGGGCCCCGTAGGTACAGCTGGTAAGGCAGGTAGAGGAGCAGGGGAGACAGTTTCGTTAGCCTCTCCGTCCTCGTCAGCCTCTTCATCGATATCATCAGAATTACGATTCAGATCACCACCATCACTGTTATCTACATTTGCTGGAGAAATTGGTTCCTCTGAACCAGTACCCAGACTTTGGTTCGCCAACAATCTCTCTATTAGTTATAGCTTCTTGCCTCTTACGGAAAGATTCTCTTGCCTACAGAGAGCTCGCAAACTCTCAGTATTTTCACCTGACAAGGATTCTTGACTGTAAGTTTCCATCGTAGACATGTTTTTGAAAGTTGCTTTTTAGTGCTAAGCTTTGTGGTTAGTTATCCTAAAGCGTCGAAAAGTACTCTAAACTGTATACTCGATACAAATCCCACCTCTGCCACCAGTGTTAGGCGGAAACCTGTGCAGTTCCCTCTGGGACCACTGCAAAAGATTTAGGACTACAGGTGTTTGGCGTTTGGTGAACCCACTTGGTAGCAGTCTGTACCACACAGATTAGCTTGGTAGCTGTGGCTGAGCAGTCAGACTTCTCTCAAGAAGAGTTGAGCAGTATGTGGAGTATACAAAATAGGACAATTCTTCACAGTAAGACAAGCAAACACGCAACAAGGCTTCAGTGTAAAGATATTAAGGTATTTATTTATAACGGAACATCTATAGAAAACACTATGGCACTATCACGGCAAACACTTCAATTACAATTACTCTACGCAGAAGAAAACGATCAATCCCCCTAACAATATTTCGACAAGTCTAGGTTCTACCGGTATCACTTATTTTCAGACAGAGGTGTATACCTCAACCTAGATGACACTCTAATATTAGTTAAGACGGGAGAGAAAAATAGGCAGGTTACGAAATCAACACAGTTCAATACTTCACGGATAAAATGCAAGGCACAAAAGCAAGAACCACAATAGATCATAAAGTTCAGAGGCCAGGCCCACTCGGAGAGAGGCAAGGCGATATGTTCCAAAAAGTCTCTAGTGGAAATGCGTCCGAGTCTTTGTAGCAAATTGTTATCGGCAGATTGAACCAGTTCAGAACAATATGTGAGAAAAAGCTTGGAGGCGACCCAACGGAAAGGCGAGGATTAAGACACCTCACTCGAACCGATCGAAAGGGAAGCCAGGCGGACACGGTACCTTGTTGTGGAGAGACAGCCCCGGTGGGGGCAGTTGTTCCTGGTGGTGGATGCACGACGGGTCTTTGCCAAGAGTAGACATGATCTAGTTGTCGAAGAAAAATGAAGTCTGGTACACCACCAGGGAAGAGACCAGCCGCGGAGTGCTCCGTCACAAGGCATCACCTTTTGGTTGCGGTACAGGGGAAGTGGCTATCTGGTTGCCAGGGTGCTCTGCACGGGCAATTCGACCACCGCGTCCTGAGGCGAAGAAAAAGCAAAGGGGACTGGTTGTTCCCAGCAATCAGGGATAGAGACTCTCCGGCAGGGAGATCTCCTCTGTCGTCGGGAAGTGGTAAGTCGGTTCCGCAGGGCTCCACCGGAGGTGTCGTCGTGCAGGTCGGCTCAGCGTTACCCTCGTCGGATTCTTAGGTCCTGTGGCGACTTCTGAAGATCCAGTCCCAAAAGCCCTGCTTTTATGCAGAAAACCCCCATTCATTCAGCCTAGCTGTCAATCAACACTCGCTAAGTGGTGAGCGGGGAGGCTCACCACTTGGGCCAATCACTCCAGAGTGCGACCGGAGTTGGCAAGGCAACTCGGTCCAGGGTGCCTAAACCCCCTCCCACACCCCTGTGGTAACCCAGACAGAATTGGCGGGTCTCTGTACAGAGGCCCGCCAAAAGTGGAACAAAGGGCTCAACCTTTGGTTTAGGAGTCACAGAGACGAACACAGACGCCATTTTAAAAACCGAGTTCTGGCAGAAAATACCATCCGATAAACTTATTTAAGATAAGTAGACCGGTGGTATGTTAGAGATTAACGAGGAAAAGCATCAATCTCCAACAATGGGACGAATCCCATTGAGTTATGTCCGGGGTCTAACATAACAAGTAGTTTCCACTGCCACCAGCCAAAACTCGACGAGGGGGGATGGGACAGTGCCCCCTCGAGTAACAGACCTAGGAGTAATCGAATTACAACTACTAGCACGTCCACAATAAGATGGTTGGTACTAGTTCTGTTAGTAAATTTAGGTCTAGTAAAGCCAATGGTGACTTTACAAACCCGGGGAGACAGTAGTCAGTCCCCGGGTATGGAGTCTATGGTGGAGGTCCGCTAGGACGCCCCAGTGTTACGGCACGTAGGGTGCGGTGTAACACATATAGAAAAACATATGAGACCCTATGGAGTAAAAGACCCCATAGCCAATAGAACACATTGACATTCAAAGGAATTACACACATTCATGTCCAAGAGTGGGAGGAAAAGAGTCTCACTCTTGGCAGGATGGAAAAAACAAACTCCAGAAATCCAGCAAAGCCGCTGGGGGACTCACTAGGTTAGGAAATTCAGCCTAAACAGAGAATTCTCCCTAACAGTGCCCTGCACTGCTGGGGGGTGGGGGTGCAAGGGGACATGAGTGGGACATGAGTGGTGGCCTGCTGGCAGGTGCCCTGCACTGCTGGGGGAGGGGGTGCAAGGGGACATGAGTGGGACATGAGTGGGGGCCTGCTGGCAGATGCCCTGCACTGCTGGGGGGTGGGGGTGCAAGGGGACATGAGTGGGACATGAGTGGGGGCCTGCTGGCAGGTGCCCCTCAGTTCTGGGGGGTGGGGGTGCAAGGGGACATGAGTGGGACATGAATGGGGGCATGCTGGCAGGGGCCCTGCACTGCTAGGGGGTGGGGGTGCTGGGGGACATGAGTGGGGGCCTGCTGGCAGGTGCCCGGCACTGCTGGGGGGTGGGGGTGCAAGGGGACATGAGTGGGGGCCTGCTGGCAGGTGCCCTGCACTGCTTGGGGGTGGGGGTGCAAGGGGACACGAGTGGGGGCCTGCTGGCAGGTGCCCTGCACTGCTGGGGGGTGGGGGTGCAAAGGGACATGAGTGGGGGCCTGCTGGCAGGTGCCCTGCACTGCTGGGGGGTGGGGGTGCAAGGGGACATGAGTGGGACATGAGTGGTGGCCTGCTGGCAGGTGCCCCTCAGTGCTGGGGGGTGGGGGTTCTGGGGGACATGAGTGGGGGCCTGCTGGCAGGTGCCTTCCACTGCTGGGGGGTGGGGGTGCAAGGGGACATGAGTGGGACATGAGTGGGGGCCTGCTGGCAGGTGCCCTGCACTGCTGGGGGGTGGGGGTGCCGGGGGACATGAGTGGGGGCCTGCTGGCAGGTGCCCTGCACTGCTGGGGGTGGGGGTGCAAGGGGACATGAGTGGGACATGAGTGTGGGCCTGCTGGCAGGTGCCCTGCACTGCTGGGGGTGGGGGTGCAAGGGGGCATGAGTGGGACATGAGTGGTGGCCTGCTGGCAGGTGCCCCTCAGTGCTGGGGGGTGCGGGTGCTGGGGGACATGAGTGTGGGCCTTCTGGCAGGTGCCCCTCAGTGCTGGGGGGTGGGGGTGAAAGGGGACATGAGTGGGGGCCTGTTGGCAGGTACCCTGCACTGCTGGGGGGTGGGGGTGCTGGGGGACATGAGTGGTGGCCTGCTGGCAGGTGCCCTGCACTGCTGGGGGGTGGGGGTGCAAGGGGACATGTGTGGGACATGAGTGGGGGCCTGCTGGCAGGTGCCCCTCAGTGCTGGGGGGTGGGGGTGCTGGGGGACATGAGTGGGGGCCTGCTGGCAGGTGCCCCTCAGTGCTGGGGGGTGGGGGTGCAAAGGGACATGAGTGGGACATGAGTGGGGTCCTGCTGGCAGGTGCCCTGCACTGCTGGGGGGTGGGGGTGCTGGGGAACATGAGTGGGGGCCTGCTGGCAGGTGCCCTGCACTGCTGGGGGTGGGGGTGCAAGGGGACATGAGTGGGACATGAGTGGGGGCCTGCTGGCAGGTGCCCTGCACTGCTGGGGGGTGGGGGTGCAAGGGGGCATGAGTGGGACATGAGTGGTGGCCTGCTGGCAGGTGCCCCTCAGTGCTGGGGGGTGGGGGTGCTGGGGGACATGAGTGGGGGCCTGCTGGCAGGTGCCCCTTAGTGCTGGGGGGTGGGGGTGCAAGGGGACATGAGTGGGGGCCTGTTGGCAGGTGCCCTGCACTGCTGGGGGGTGGGGGTGCTGGGGGACATGAGTGGTGGCCTGCTGGCAGGTGCCCTGCACTGCTGGGGGGTGGGGGCGCAAGGGGACATGTGTGGGGGCCTGCTGGCAGGTGCCCTGCACTGCTGGGGGGTGGGGGTGCAAGGGGACATGAGTGGGACATGAGTGGTGGCCTGCTGGCAGGTGCCCCTCAGTGCTGGGGGGTGGGGGTTCTGGGGGACATGAGTGGGGGCCTGCTGGCAGGTGCCTTGCACTGCTGGGGGTGGGGGTGCAAGGGGACATGAGTGGGACATGAGAGGGGGCCTGCTGGCAGGTGCCCCTCAGTGCTGGGGGGTGGGGGTGCAAGGGGACATGAGTGGGACATGAGTGGGGGCCTGCTGGCAGGTGCCCTGCACTGCTGGGGGGTGGGGGTGCAGGGGGACATGAGTGGGGGCCTGCTGGCAGGTGCCCTGCACTGCTGGGGGTGGGGGTGCAAGGGGACATGAGTGGGACATGAGTGGGGGCCTGCTGGCAGGTGCCCTGCACTGCTGGGGGGTGGGGGAGCAAGGGGGCATGAGTGGGACATGAGTGGTGGCCTGCTGGCAGGTGCCCCTCAGTGCTGGGGGGTTGGGGTGCTGGGGGACATGAGTGGGGGCCTGCTGGCAGGTGCCCCTCAGTGCTGGGGGGTGGGGGTGCAAGGGGACATGAGTGGGGGCCTGTTGGCAGGTACCCTGCACTGCTGGGGGGTGGGGGTGCTGGGGGACATGAGTGGTGGCCTGCTGGCAGGTGCCCTGCACTGCTGGGGGGTGGGGGTGCAAGGGGACATGAGTGGGACATGAGTGGTGGCCTGCTGGCAGGTGCCCCTCAGTGCTGGGGGGTGGGGGTTCGGGGGGACATGAGTGGGGGCCTGCTGGCAGGTGCCTTGCACTGCTGGGGGGTGGGGGTGCAAGGGGACATGAGTGGGACATGAGAGGGGGCCTGCTGGCAGGTGCCCCTCAGTGCTGGGGGGTGGGGGTGCAAGGGGACATGAGTGGGACATGAGTGGGGGCCTGCTGGCAGGTGCCCTGCACTGCTGGGGGGTGGGGGTGCTGGGGGACATGAGTGGGGGCCTGCTGGCAGGTGCCCTGCACTGCTGGGGTGGGGGTGCAAGGGGACATGAGTGGGACATGAGTGGGGGCCTGCTGGCAGGTGCCCTGCACTGCTGGGGGGTGGGGGTGCAAGGGGGCATGAGTGGGACATGAGTGGTGGCCTGCTGGCAGGTGCACCTCAGTGCTGGGGGGTGGGGGTGCTGGGGGACATGAGTGGGGGCCTGCTGGCAGGTGCCCCTCAGTGCTGGGGGGTGGGGGTGCAAGGGGACATGAGTGGGGGCCTGTTGGCAGGTACCCTGCACTGCTGGGGGGTGGGGGTGCAAGGGGACATGAGTGGGGGCCTGTTGGCAGGTGCCCTGCACTGCTGGGGTGGGGGTGCAAGGGGACATGAGTGGGACATGAGTGGGGGCCTGCTGGCAGGTGCCCTGCACTGCTGGGGGGTGGGGGTGCAAGGGGGCATGAGTGGGACATGAGTGGTGGCCTGCTGGCAGGTGCACCTCAGTGCTGGGGGGTGGGGGTGCAAGGGGACATGAGTGGGGGCCTGTTGGCAGGTACCCTGCACTGCTGGGGGGTGGGGGTGCTGGGGGACATGAGTGGTGGCCTGCTGGCAGGTGCCCTGCACTGCTGGGGGGTGGGGGTGCAAGGGGACATGAGTGGGACATGAGTGGTGGCCTGCTGGCAGGTGCCCCTCAGTGCTGGGGGGTGGGGGTTCGGGGGGACATGAGTGGGGGCCTGCTGGCAGGTGCCTTGCACTGCTGGGGGGTGGGGGTGCAAGGGGACATGAGTGGGACATGAGAGGGGGCCTGCTGGCAGGTGCCCCTCAGTGCTGGGGGGTGGGGGTGCAAGGGGACATGAGTGGGACATGAGTGGGGGCCTGCTGGCAGGTGCCCTGCACTGCTGGGGGGTGGGGGTGCTGGGGGACATGAGTGGGGGCCTGCTGGCAGGTGCCCTGCACTGCTGGGGTGGGGGTGCAAGGGGACATGAGTGGGACATGAGTGGGGGCCTGCTGGCAGGTGCCCTGCACTGCTGGGGGGTGGGGGTGCAAGGGGGCATGAGTGGGACATGAGTGGTGGCCTGCTGGCAGGTGCACCTCAGTGCTGGGGGGTGGGGGTGCTGGGGGACATGAGTGGGGGCCTGCTGGCAGGTGCCCCTCAGTGCTGGGGGGTGGGGGTGCAAGGGGACATGAGTGGGGGCCTGTTGGCAGGTACCCTGCACTGCTGGGGGGTGGGGGTGCAAGGGGACATGAGTGGGGGCCTGTTGGCAGGTGCCCTGCACTGCTGGGGTGGGGGTGCAAGGGGGCATGAGTGGGACATGAGTGGTGGCCTGCTGGCAGGTGCACCTCAGTGCTGGGGGGTGGGGGTGCTGGGGGACATGAGTGGGGGCCTGCTGGCAGGTGCCCCTCAGTGCTGGGGGGTGGGGGTGCTGGGGGACATGAGTGGGGGCCTGCTGGCAGGTGCCCTGCACTGCTCTGGGTTGGGGGTGCAAGGGGACATGAGTGGGGGCCTGCTGGCAGGTGCCCTGCACTGCTGGGGGGTGGGGGTGCAAGGGGACATGAGTGGGGGCCTGGTGGCAGGTGCCCTGCACTGCTGGGGGGGTGCAAGGGGGCATGAGTGGGACATGCATGGTGGCCTGCTGGCAGGTGCCCCTCAGTGCTGGGGGTGGGGGTGCTGGGGGACATGAGGGGGGGCCTGCTGGCAGGTGCCCTGAACTGCTGGGGGATGGGGGTGCAAGGGGACATGAGTGGGGGCCTGCTGGCAGGTGCCCCTCAGTGCTGGGGGGTGGGGGTGCAAGGGGACATGTGTGGGGGCCTGCTGGGAGGTGCCCTGCACTGCTGGGGGGTGGGTGTGCTGGGGGACATGAGAGGTGGCCTGCTGGCAGGTGCCCATCACTGTTGGGGGGTGGGGGTGCAAGGGGACATGAGTGAGACATGAGGGGGGGCCTGCTGGCAGGTTCCCCTCAGTGCTGGGGGGTAGGGGTGCAAGGGGACATGAGTGGGACGTGAGTGGGGGCCTGATGGCAGGTGCCCCTCAGTGCTGGGGGGTGGGGGTGCTGGGGGACATGAGGGGGGGCCTGCTGGCAGGTGCCCTGAACTGCTGGGGGATGGGGGTGCAAGGGGACATGAGTGGGGGCCTGCTGGCAGGTGCCCCTCAGTGCTGAGGGGTGGGGGTGCAAGGGGACATGTGTGGGGGCCTGCTGGGAGGTGCCCTGCACTGCTGGGGGGTGGGAGTGCTGGGGGACATGAGAGGTGGCCTGCTGGCAGGTGCCCTGCACTGCTGGGGGGTGGGGGAGCAAGGGGACATGAGTGAGACATGAGGGGGGCCTGCTGGCAGGTTCCCCTCAGTGCTGGGGGGTAGGGGTGCAAGGGGACATGAGTGGGACGTGAGTGGGGGCCTGCTGGCAGGTGCCCTGCACTGCTGGGGGGTGGGGGTGCTGGGGGACATGAGTGGGGGCCTGCTGGTAGGTACCCTGCACTGCTCGGGGTTAGGGGTGCAAGGGGACATGAGTGGGGGCCTGCTGGCAGGTGCCCTGCACTGCTGGGGGGTGGGGGTGCAAGGGGACATGAGTGGGGGCCTGCTGGCAGGTGCCCTGCACTGCTGGGGGGTGGAGGTGCAAGGCGGCATGAGTGGGACATGAGTGGGGGCCTGCTGGCAGATGCCCTGCACTGCTGGGGGGTGGGGGTGCAAGGGGACATGAGTGGGACATGAGTGGGGGCCTGCTGGCAGGTGCCCCTCAGTTCTGGGGGGTGGGGGTGCAAGGGGACATGAGTGGGACATGAATGGGGGCATGCTGGCAGGTGCCCTGCACTGCTAGGGGGTGGGGGTGCTGGGGGACATGAGTGGGGGCCTGCTGGCAGGTGCCCGGCACTGCTGGGGGGTGGGGGTACAAGGGGACATGAGTGGGGGCCTGCTGGCAGGTGCCCTGCACTGCTTGGGGGTGGGGGTGCAAGGGGACACGAGTGGGGGCCTGCTGGCAGGTGCCCTGCACTGCTGGGGGGTGGGGGTGCAAAGGGACATGAGTGGGGGCCTGCTGGCAGGTGCCCTGCACTGCTGGGGGTGGGGGTGCAAGGGGACATGAGTGGGACATGAGTGGTGGCCTGCTGGCAGGTGCCCCTCAGTGCTGGGGGGTGGGAGTTCTGGGGGACATGAGTGGGGGCCTGCTGGCAGGTGCCTTCCACTGCTGGGGGGTGGGGGTGCAAGGGGACATGAGTGGGACATGAGAGGGGGCCTGCTGGCAGGTGCCCCTCAGTGCTGGGTGGTGGGGGTGCAAGGGGACATGAGTGGGACATGAGTGGGGGCCTGCTGGCAGGTTCCCTGCACTGCTGGGGGGTGGGGGTGCCGGGGGACATGAGTGGGGGCCTGCTGGCAGGTGCCCTGCACTGCTGGGGGTGGGGGTGCAAGGGGACATGAGTGGGACATGAGTGTGGGCCTGCTGGCAGGTGCCCTGCACTGCTGGGGGTGGGGGTGCAAGGGGGAATGAGTGGGACATGAGTGGTGGCCTGCTGGCAGGTGCCCCTCAGTGCTGGGGGGTGCGGGTGCTGGGGGACATGAGTGGGGGCCTGCTGGCAGGTGCCCCTCAGTTCTGGGGGGTGGGGGTGCAAGGGGACATGAGTGGGACATGAATGGGGGCATGCTGGCAGGTGTCCTGCACTGCTAGGGGGTGGGGGTGCTGGGGGACATGAGTGAGGGCCTGCTGGCAGGTGCCCGGCACTGCTGGGGGGTGGGGGTGCAAGGGGACATGCGTGGGGGCCTGCTGGCAGGTGCCCTGCACTGCTTGGGGGTGGGGGTGCAAGGGGACACGAGTGGGGGCCTGCTGGCAGGTGCCCTGCACTGCTGGGGGGTGGGGGTGCAAAGGGACATGAGTGGGGGCCTGCTGGCAGGTGCCCTGCACTGCTGGGGGTGGGGGTGCAAGGGGACATGAGTGGGACATGAGTGGTGGCCTGCTGGCAGGTGCCCCTCAGTGCTGGGGGGTGGGAGTTCTGGGGGACATGAGTGGGGGCCTGCTGGCAGGTGCCTTCCACTGCTGGGGGGTGGGGGTGCAAGGGGACATGAGTGGGACATGAGAGGGGGCCTGCTGGCAGGTGCCCTGCACTGCTGGGGGGTGGGGGTGCCGGGGGACATGAGTGGGGGCCTGCTGGCAGGTGCCCTGCACTGCTGGGGGTGGGGGTGCAAGGGGACATGAGTGGGACATGAGTGGTGGCCTGCTGGCAGGTGCCCCTCAGTGCTGGGGGGTGCGGGTGCTGGGGGACATGAGTGGGACATGAGTGGGGGCCTGCTGGCAGGTGCCCTGCACTGCTGGGGGGTGGGGGTGCAAGGGGGCATGAGTGGGACATGAGTGGTGGCCTGCTGGCAGGTGCCCCTCAGTGCTGGGGGGTGGGGGTGCTGGGGGAAATGAGTGGGGGCCTGCTGGCAGGTGCCCCTCAGTGCTGGGGGGTGGGGGTGCAAGGGGACATGAGTGGGGGCCTGTTGGCAGGTACCCTGCACTGCTGGGGGGTGGGGGTGCTGGGGGACATGAGTGGTGGCCTGCTGGCAGGTGCCCTGCACTGCTGGGGGGTGGGGGTGCAAGGGGACATGTGTGGGGGCCTGCTGGCAGGTGCCCTGCACTGCTGGGGGGTGGGGGTGCAAGGGGACATGAGTGGGGGCCTGCTGGCAGGTGCCCTGCACTGCTGGGGGGTGGGGGTGCAAGGGGACATGAGTGGGACATGAGTGGTGGCCTGCTGGCAGGTGCCCCTCAGTGCTGGGGGGTGGGGGTTCTGGGGAACATGAGTGGGGGCCTGCTGGCAGGTGCCTTGCACTGCTGGGGGTGGGGGTGCAAGGGGACATGAGTGGGACATGAGAGGGGGCCTGCTGGCAGGTGCCCCTCAGTGCTGGGGGGTGGGGGTGCAAGGGGACATGAGTGGGACATGAGTGGGGGCCTGCTGGCAGGTGCCCTGCACTGCTGGGGGGTGGGGGTGCGGGGGGACATGAGTGGGGGCCTGCTGGCAGGTGCACTGCACTGCTGGGGGTGGGGGTGCAAGGGGACATGAGTGGGACATGAGTGGGGGCCTGCTGGCAGGTGCCCTGCACTGCTGGGGGGTGGGGGTGCAAGGGGGCATGAGTGGGACATGAGTGGTGGCCTGCTGGCAGGTGCCCCTCAGTGCTGGGGGGTGGGGGTGCTGGGGGACATGAGTGGGGGCCTGCTGGCAGGTGCCCCTCAGTGCTGGGGGGTGGGGGTGCAAGGGGACATGAGTGGGGGCCTGTTGGCAGGTACCCTGCACTGCTG
Organism: Ambystoma mexicanum; assembly: GCF_040938575.1. Lineage (NCBI taxonomy): Eukaryota > Metazoa > Chordata > Amphibia > Caudata > Ambystomatidae > Ambystoma > Ambystoma mexicanum. Next base: position 141,618,315 of record NC_090939.1, on the reverse strand, counting down.
GGGGGTGGGGGTGCTGGGGGACATGAGTGGTGGCCTGCTGGCAGGTGCCCTGCACTGCTGGGGGGTGGGGGTGCAAGGGGACATGAGTGCGACATGAGTGGTGGCCTGCTGGCAGGTGCCCCTCAGTGCTGGGGGGTGGGGGTTCTGGGGGACATGAGTGGGGGCCTGCTGGCAGGTGCCTTGCACTGCTGGGGGGTGGGGGTGCAAGGGGACATGAGTGGGACATGAGAGGGGGCCTGCTGGCAGGTGCCCCTCAGTGCTGGGGGTGGGGGTGCAAGGGGACATGAGTGGGACATGAGTGGGGGCCTGCTGGCAGGTGCCCTGCACTACTGGGGGGTGGGGGTGCTGGGGGACATGAGTGGGGGCCTGCTGGCAGGTGCCCTGCACTGCTGGGGTGGGGGTGCAAGGGGACATGAGTGGGACATGAGTGGGGGCCTGCTGGCAGGTGCCCTGCACTGCTGGGGCGTGGGGGTGCAAGGGGGCATGAGTGGTACATGAGTGGTGGCCTGCTGGCAGGTGCCCCTCAGTGCTGGGGAGTGGGGGTGCTGGGGGATATGAGTGGGGGCCTGCTGGCAGGTGCCCCTCAGTGCTGGGGGGTGGGGGTGCAAGGGGACATGAGTGGGGGCCTGTTGGCAGGTACCCTGCACTGCTGGGGGGTGGGGGTGCTGGGGGACATGAGTGGTGGCCTGCCGGCAGGTGCCCTGCACTGCTGGGGGGTGGGGGTGCAAGGGGACATGTGTGGGACATGAGTGGGGGCCTGCTGGCAGGTGCCCCTCAGTGCTGGGGGGTGGGGGTGCTGGGGGACATGAGTGGGGGCCTGCTGGCAGGTGCCCTGCACTGCTCGGGGTTGGGGGTGCAAGGGGACATGAGTGGGGGCCTGCTGGCAGGTGCCCTGCACTGCTGGGGGGTGGGGGTGCAAGGGGACATGAGTGGGGGCCTGGTGGCAGGTGCCCTGCACTGCTGGGGGGGTGCAAGGGGGCATGAGTGGGACATGCGTGGTGGCCTGCTGGCAGGTGCCCCTCAGTGCTGGGGGTGGGGGTGCTGGGGGACATGAGGGGGGGCCTGCTGGCAGGTGCCCTGAACTGCTGGGGGATGGGGGTGCAAGGGGACATGAGTGGGGGCCTGCTGGCAGGTGCCCCTCAGTGCTGGGGGGTGGGGGTGCAAGGGGACATGTGTGGGGGCCTGCTGGGAGGTGCCCTGCACTGCTGGGGGGTGGGAGTGCTGGGGGACATGAGAGGTGGCCTGCTGGCAGGTGCCCATCACTGCTGGGGGGTGGGGGTGCAAGGGGACATGAGTGAGACATGAGGGGGGGCCTGCTGGCAGGTTCCCCTCAGTGCTGGGGGGTAGGGGTGCAAGGGGACATGAGTGGGACGTGAGTGGGGGCCTGCTGGCAGGTGCCCCTCAGTGCTGGGGGGTGGGGGTGCTGGGGGACATGAGGGGGGGCCTGCTGGCAGGTGCCCTGAACTGCTGGGGGATGGGGGTGCAAGGGGACATGAGTGGGGGCCTGCTGGCAGGTGCCCCTCAGTGCTGAGGGGTGGGGGTGCAAGGGGACATGTGTGGGGGCCTGCTGGGAGGTGCCCTGCACTGCTGGGGGGTGGGAGTGCTGGGGGACATGAGAGGTGGCCTGCTGGCAGGTGCCCTGCACTGCTGGGGGGTGGGGGAGCAAGGGGACATGAGTGAGACATGAGGGGGGCCTGCTGGCAGGTTCCCCTCAGTGCTGGGGGGTAGGGGTGCAAGGGGACATGAGTGGGACGTGAGTGGGGGCCTGCTGGCAGGTGCCCTGCACTGCTGGGGGGTGCGGGTGCTGGGGGACATGAGTGGGGGCCTGCTGGTAGGTACCCTGCTCTGCTCGGGGTTAGGGGTGCAAGGGGACATGAGTGGGGGCCTGCTGGCAGGTGCCCTGCACTGCTGGGGGGTGGAGGTGCAAGGGGGCATGAGTGGGACATGAGTGGTGGCCTGCTGGCAGGTGCCCCTCAGTGCTGGGGGGTGGGGGTGCTGGGGGACATGAGTGGGGGCCTGCTGGCAGGTGCCCTGCACTGCTGGGGGGTGGGGGTGCAAGGGGACATGAGTGGGACATGAGTGGGGGCCTGCTGGCAGGTGCCCCTCAGTGCTGGAGGGTGGGGGTGCAAGGGGACATGAGTGGGGGCCTGCTGGCAGGTACCCTGCACTGCTGGGGGGTGTGGGTGCTGGGGGACATGAGTGGTGGCCTGCTGGCAGGTGCCCTGCACTGCTGGGGGGTGGGGGTGCAAGGGGACATGAGTGGGGGCCTGCTGGCACGTGCCCTGCACTGCTGGGGGTAGGGGTGCAAGGGGACATGAGTGGGACATGCGTGGGGGCCTGCTGGCAGGTGCCCTGCACTGCTGGGGCTGGGGGTGCAAAGGGACATGAGTGGTACATGAGTGGGGGCCTGCTGACAGGTGCCCTGCACTGCTGGGGGGTGGGGGTGCAAGGGGACATGAGTGGGACATGAGTGGGGGCCTGCTGGCAGTTGCCCTGCACTGCTGGGGGTGGGGGTGCAAGGGGACATGAGTGGTACATGAGTGGGGGCCTGCTGGCAGGTGCCCCTCAGTGCTGGGGGGTGGGGGTGCAAGGGGACATGAGTGGGACATGAGTGGGGGCCTGCTGGCAGGTGCCCTGCACTGCTGGGGGGTGGGGGTGCTGGGGGACATGAGTGGGGGCCTGCTGGCAGGTGCCCTGCACTGCTGGGGGGTGGGGGTGCAAGGGGACATGAGTGGGGGCCTGCTGGCAGGTTCCCTGCTCTGCTGGGGGGTGGGGGTGCAAGGGGACATGAGTGGGGGCCTGCTGGCAGGTGCCCTGGACTGCTGGGGGGTGGGGGTACAAGGGGACATGATTGGTGGCCTGCTGGCAGGTGCCCTGCACTGCTGGGGGGTGGGGGTGCAAGGGGGCATGAGTGGGACATGAGTGGTGGCCTGCTGGCAGGTGCCCCTAAGTGCTGGGTGGTGGGGGTGCTGGGTGATATGAGTGGGGGCCTGCTGGCCGGTGCCCTGCACTGCTGGGGGGTGGGGGTGCCTGGGGACATGAGTGGGACATGAGGGGGTCTTCTGGCAGGTGCCCCTCAGTGCTGGGGGTTGGGGGTGCAAGGGGACATGAGTGGGACATGAGTGGGGGCCGGCTGGCAGGTGCCCTGCACTGCTGGGGGGTGGGGTGCTGGGGGACATGAGTGGGGGCCTGCTGGTAGGTGCCCTGCACTGCTAGGAGGTTGGGAGTGCAAGGGGACATGAGTGGGGGCCTGCTGGCAGGTGCCCTGCACTGCTGGGGGTGGGGGTGCAAGGGGACATGAGTGGGGGCCTGCTGGCAGGTGCCCTGCACTGCTGGGGCGTGGGGGTGCAAGGGGGCATGAGTGGGACATGAGTGGTGGCCTGCTGGCAGGTGCCCCTCAGTGCTGGGGGGTGGGGGTGCTGGGGGACATGAGTGGGGGCCTGCTGGCAGGTGCCCTGCACTGCTGGGGCGTGGGGGTGCAAGGCGGCATGAGTGGGACATGAGTGGTGGCCTGCTGGCAGGTGCCCCTCAGTGCTGGGGGGTGGGGGTGCTGGGGGACATGAGTGGGGGCCTGCTGGCAGGTGCCCCTCAGTGCTGGGGGGTGGGGGTGCAAGGGGACATGAGTGGGGGCCTGTTGGCAGGTACCCTGCACTGCTGGGGGGTGGGGGTGCTGGGGGACATGAGTGGTGGCCTGCTGGCAGGTGCCCTGCACTGCTGGGGGGTGGGGGTGCAAGGGGACATGAGTGGGACATGAGTGGTGGCCTGCTGGCAGGTGCCCCTCAGTGCTGGGGGGTGGGGGTTCTGGGGGACATGAGTGGGGGCCTGCTGGCAGGTGCCTTGCACTGCTGGGGGGTGGGGGTGCAAGGGGACATGAGTGGGACATGAGAGGGGGCCTGCTGGCAGGTGCCCCTCAGTGCTGGGGGTGGGGGTGCAAGGGGACATGAGTGGGACATGAGTGGGGGCCTGCTGGCAGGTGCCCTGCACTACTGGGGGGTGGGGGTGCTGGGGGACATGAGTGGGGGCCTGCTGGCAGGTGCCCTGCACTGCTGGGGTGGGGGTGCAAGGGGACATGAGTGGGGGCCTGCTGGCAGGTGCCCTGCACTGCTGGGGCGTGGGGGTGCAAGGGGGCATGAGTGGTACATGAGTGGTGGCCTGCTGGCAGGTGCCCCTCAGTGCTGGGGGGTGGGGGTGCTGGGGGATATGAGTGGGGGCCTGCTGGCAGGTGCCCCTCAGTGCTGGGGGGTGGGGGTGCAAGGGGACATGAGTGGGGGCCTGTTGGCAGGTACCCTGCACTGCTGGGGGGTGGGGGTGCTGGGGGACATGAGTGGTGGCCTGCCGGCAGGTGCCCTGCACTGCTGGGGGGTGGGGGTGCAAGGGGACATGTGTGGGACATGAGTGGGGGCCTGCTGGCAGGTGCCCCTCAGTGCTGGGGGGTGGGGGTGCTGGGGGACATGAGTGGGGGCCTGCTGGCAGGTGCCCTGCACTGCTCGGGGTTGGGGGTGCAAGGGGACATGAGTGGGGGCCTGCTGGCAGGTGCCCTGCACTGCTGGGGGGTGGGGGTGCAAGGGGACATGAGTGGGGGCCTGGTGGCAGGTGCCCTGCACTGCTGGGGGGGTGCAAGGGGGCATGAGTGGGACATGCGTGGTGGCCTGCTGGCAGGTGCCCCTCAGTGCTGGGGGTGGGGGTGCTGGGGGACATGAGGGGGGGCCTGCTGGCAGGTGCCCTGAACTGCTGGGGGATGGGGGTGCAAGGGGACATGAGTGGGGGCCTGCTGGCAGGTGCCCCTCAGTGCTGGGGGGTGGGGGTGCAAGGGGACATGTGTGGGGGCCTGCTGGGAGGTGCCCTGCACTACTGGGGGGTGGGAGTGCTGGGGGACATGAGAGGTGGCCTGCTGGCAGGTGCCCATCACTGCTGGGGGGTGGGGGTGCAAGGGGACATGAGTGAGACATGAGGGGGGGCCTGCTGGCAGGTTCCCCTCAGTGCTGGGGGGTAGGGGTGCAAGGGGACATGAGTGGGACGTGAGTGGGGGCCTGCTGGCAGGTGCCCCTCAGTGCTGGGGGGTGGGGGTGCTGGGGGACATGAGGGGGGGCCTGCTGGCAGGTGCCCTGAACTGCTGGGGGATGGGGGTGCAAGGGGACATGAGTGGGGGCCTGCTGGCAGGTGCCCCTCAGTGCTGAGGGGTGGGGGTGCAAGGGGACATGTGTGGGGGCCTGCTGGGAGGTGCCCTGCACTGCTGGGGGGTGGGAGTGCTGGGGGACATGAGAGGTGGCCTGCTGGCAGGTGCCCTGCACTGCTGGGGGGTGGGGGAGCAAGGGGACATGAGTGAGACATGAGGGGGGCCTGCTGGCAGGTTCCCCTCAGTGCTGGGGGGTAGGGGTGCAAGGGGACATGAGTGGGACGTGAGTGGGGGCCTGCTGGCAGGTGCCCTGCACTGCTGGGGGGTGCGGGTGCTGGGGGACATGAGTGGGGGCCTGCTGGTAGGTACCCTGCTCTGCTCGGGGTTAGGGGTGCAAGGGGACATGAGTGGGGGCCTGCTGGCAGGTGCCCTGCACTGCTGGGGGGTGGAGGTGCAAGGGGGCATGAGTGGGACATGAGTGGTGGCCTGCTGGCAGGTGCCCCTCAGTGCTGGGGGGTGGGGGTGCTGGGGGACATGAGTGGGGGCCTGCTGGCAGGTGCCCTGCACTGCTGGGGGGTGGGGGTGCAAGGGGACATGAGTGGGACATGAGTGGGGGCCTGCTGGCAGATGCCCCTCAGTGCTGGAGGGTGGGGGTGCAAGGGGACATGAGTGGGGGCCTGCTGGCAGGTACCCTGCACTGCTGGGGGGTGTGGGTGCTGGGGGACATGAGTGGTGGCCTGCTGGCAGGTGCCCTGCACTGCTGGGGGGTGGGGGTGCAAGGGGACATGAGTGGGGGCCTGCTGGCACGTGCCCTGCACTGCTGGGGGTAGGGGTGCAAGGGGACATGAGTGGGACATGCGTGGGGGCCTGCTGGCAGGTGCCCTGCACTGCTGGGGCTGGGGGTGCAAAGGGACATGAGTGGTACATGAGTGGGGGCCTGCTGACAGGTGCCCTGCACTGCTGGGGGGTGGGGGTGCAAGGGGACATGAGTGGGACATGAGTGGGGGCCTGCTGGCAGTTGCCCTGCACTGCTGGGGGTGGGGGTGCGAGGGGACATGAGTGGTACATGAGTGGGGGCCTGCTGGCAGGTGCCCCTCAGTGCTGGGGGGTGGGGGTGCAAGGGGACATGAGTGGGACATGAGTGGGGTCCTGCTGGCAGGTGCCCTGCACTGCTGGGGGGTGGGGGTGCTGGGGGACATGAGTGGGGGCCTGCTGGCAGGTGCCCTGCACTGCTGGGGGGTGGGGGTGCAAGGGGACATGAGTGGGGGCCTGCTGGCAGGTTCCCTGCTCTGCTGGGGGGTGGGGGTGCAAGGGGACATGAGTGGGGGCCTGCTGGCAGGTGCCCTGGACTGCTGGGGGGTGGGGGTACAAGGGGACATGATTGGTGGCCTGCTGGCAGGTGCCCTGCACTGCTGGGGGGTGGGGGTGCAAGGGGGCATGAGTGGGACATGAGTGGTGGCCTGCTGGCAGGTGCCCCTAAGTGCTGGGTGGTGGGGGTGCTGGGTGATATGAGTGGGGGCCTGCTGGCCGGTGCCCTGCACTGCTGGGGGGTGGGGGTGCCTGGGGACATGAGTGGGACATGAGGGGGTCTTCTGGCAGGTGCCCCTCAGTGCTGGGGGTTGGGGGTGCAAGGGGACATGAGTGGGACATGAGTGGGGGCCGGCTGGCAGGTGCCCTGCACTGCTGGGGGGTGGGGTGCTGGGGGACATGAGTGGGGGCCTGCTGGTAGGTGCCCTGCACTGCTAGGAGGTTGGGAGTGCAAGGGGACATGAGTGGGGGCCTGCTGGCAGGTGCCCTGCACTGCTGGGGGTGGGGGTGCAAGGGGACATGAGTGGGGGCCTGCTGGCAGGTACCCTGCACTGCTGGGGCGTGGGGGTGCAAGGGGGCATGAGTGGGACATGAGTGGTGGCCTGCTGGCAGGTGCCCCTCAGTGCTGGGGGGTGGGGGTGCTGGGGGACATGAGTGGGGGCCTGCTGGCAGATGCCCTGCACTGCTGGGGGGTAGGGGTGCAAGGGGTCATGAGTGGGACATGAGGGGGGGCCTGCTGGCAGGTGCCCCTCAGTGCTGGGGGTGCGGGTGCAAGGGGACATGAGTGGGACATGAGTGGAGGCCTGCTGGCAGGTGCCCTGCACTGCTGGGGGGTGGGGGTGCTGGGGGACATGAGTGGGGGCCTGCTGTTAGGTGCCCTGCACTGCTGGGGGTTGGGGGTGCAAGGGGATATGAGTGGGGGCCTGCTGGCAGGTGCCCTGCACTGCTGGGGGGTGGGGGCGCAAGGGGACATGAGTGGGGCCTGCTGGCAGGTGCCCTGCACTGCTGGGGGGATGCAAGGGGGCATGAGTGGGACATGAGTGGTGGCCTGCTGGCAGGTGCCACTCAGTGCTGGGGGGTGGGGGTGCAAGGGGACATGAGTGGGGGTCTGCTGGCAGGTGCCCTGCACTGCTGGGGGGTGGGAGTGCTGGGGGACATGAGTGGTGGCCTGCTGGCAGGTGCCTTGCACTGCTGGGGGGTGGGGGTGCAAGGGGACATGAGTGGGACATGAGTGGGGGCCTGCTGGCAGGTGCCCTGCACTGCTGGGGGGTGGGGGTGCAAGGGGACATGAGTTGGACATGAGTGGGGGCCTGCTAGCAGGTGCCCTTCAGTGCTGGGGGGTGGGGTGCAAGGGGACATGAGTGGGACATGAGTGGGGGCATGCTGGCAGGTGCCCTTCAGTGCTGGGGGGTGGGGGTGCTGGGGGACATGAGTGGGGGCCTGCTGGCAGGTGCCCTGCACTGCTGGGGGGTGCAAGGGGACATGAGTGGGGGCCTGCTGGCAGGTGCCCTGCACTGCCGGGGGGTGGGGTGCAAGGGGACACGATTGGGGGCCTGCTGGCAGGTGCCCTGCACTGCTGGGGGGTGGGGGTGCAAGGGGACATGAGTGGGACATGAGTGGTGGCCTGCTGGCAGGTGCCCCTCAGTGCTGGGGGGTGGGGGTGCTGGGGGACATGAGTGGGGGCCTGCTGGCAGGTGCCCTGCACTGCTGGGGGGTGGGGGTGCAAGGGGACATGTGTGGGACATGAGGGGGGGCCTGCTGGCAGGTGCCCCTCAGTGCTAGGGGGTGGGGGTGCAAGGGGACATGAGTGGGACATGAGTGGGGGCCTGCTGGCAGGTGCCCTGCACTGCTGGGGGTGGGGGTGCTGGGGGACATGAGTGGGGGCCTGCTGGTAGGTGCCCTGCACTGCACGGGGTTGAGGGTGCAAGGGGACATGAGTGGGAGCCAGCTGGCAGGTGCCCTGCACTGCTGGGGGGTGGGGGTGCAAGGGGACATGAGTGGGAGCCTGCTCGCAGGTGGCTTGCAGTGCTGGGGGGTGGGGGTGCAAGGGGGCATGAGTGGGACATGAGTGTTGGCCTGCTGGCAGGTGCCCCTCAGTGCTGGGGGGTGGGGGTGCTGAGGGACATGATTGGGTCCTGCTGGCAGGTGCCCTGCACTGCTGGGGTGTGGGGGTGCAAGGGGACATGAGTGGGACATGAGTGGGGGCCTGCTGGCAGGTTCCCCTCAGTGCTGGGGGGTGGGGGTGCAAGGGGACATGAGTGGGGGCCTGCTGGCAGGTGCCCTGCACTGCTGGGGGGTGGGGGTGCAAGGGGACATGAGTGGGGGCCTGCTGGCAGGTGCCCTGCACTGCTGGGGGGTGGGGGTGCTGGGGACATGAGTGGTGGCCTGCTGGCAGGTGCCCTGCACTGCTGGGGGGTGGGGGTGCAAGGGGACATGAGTGGGGGCCTGCTGGCAGGTGCCCTGCACTGCTGGGGGGTGGGGGTGCAAGGGGGCATGAGTGGGACATGAGTGGTGGCCTGCTGGCAGGTGCCCCTCAGTGCTGGGGGGTGGGGATGCTGGGGGACATGAGTGGGGGCCTGCTGGCAGGTGCCCTGCACTGCTGGGGGCTGGGGGTGCAAGGGGACATGAGCGGGACATGAGTGGGGGCCTGCTGGCAGGTGCCCCTCAGTGCTGGGGGTGAGGGTGCAAGGGGACATGAGTTGGGGCCTGCTGGCAGGTACCCTGCACTGCTGGGGGATGGGGTGCTGGGGGACATGAGTGGTGGCCTGCTGGCAGGTGCCCTGCACTGCTGGGGGGTGGGGGTGCAAGGGGACATGAGTGGGACATGAGTGGGGGCCTGCTGGCAGGTGCGCTGCACTGCTGGGGGGTGGGGGTGCTGGGGGACATGAGTGGGGGCCTGCTGGTAGGTGCCCTGCACTGCTCGGGGTTGGGGGTGCAAGGGGACATGAGTGGGGGCCTGCTGGCAGGTGCACTGCACTGCTGGGGGGTGGGGGTGCAAGGGGACATGAGTGGGGGCCTGCTGGCAGGTGCCCTACACTGCTGGGGGGGTGCAAGGGGGCATGAGTGGGACATGAGTGGTGGCCTGCTGGCAGGTGACCCTCAGTGCTGGGGGGTGGGGGTGCTGGGGGACATGAGGGGGGCCTGCTGGCAAGTGCCCTGAACTGCTGGGGGATGGGGGTGCAAGTGGACATGAGTGGGGGCCTGCTGGCAGGTGCCCCTCAGTGCTAGGGGGTGGGGGTGCAAGGGGACATGTGTGGGGGCCTGCTGGCAGGTGCCCTGCACTGCTGGGGGGTGGGAGTGCTGGGGGACATGAGTGGTGTCCTGCTGGCAGGTGCCCTGCACTGCTGGGGGGTGGGGGTGCAAGGGGACATGAGTGGGACATGAGGGGGGGGCCTGCTGGCAGGTGCCCCTCAGTGCTGGGGGGTAGGGGTGCAAGGGGCCATGAGTGGGACGTGAGTGGGGGCCTGCTGGCAGGTGCCCTGCACTGCTGGGGGGTGGGGGTGCTGGGGGACATGAGTGGGGGCCTGCTGGTAGGTGCACTGCACTGCTCGGGGTTGGGGGTGCAAGGGGACATGTGTGGGGGCCTGCTGGCAGGTACCCTGCACTGCTGGGGGGTGGGGGTGCAAGGGGACATGAGTGGGGGCCTGCTGGCAGGTGCCCTGCACTGCTGGGGGGTGGGGGTGCAAGGGGGCATGAGTGGGACATGAGTGGTGGCCTGCTGGCAGGTGCCCCACAGTGCTGGGGGGTGGGGGTGCTGGGGGACATGAGTGGGGGCCTGCTGGCAGGTGCCCTGCACTGCTGGGGGGTGGGGGTGCAAGGGGACATGAGTGGGACATGAGTGGGGGCCTGCTGGCAGGTGCCCCTCTGTGCTGGAGGGTGGGGGTGCAAGGGGACATGAGTGGGGGCCTGCTGGCAGGTCCCCTGCACTGCTGGGGGGTGGGGGTGCTGGGGGACATGAGTGGTGGCCTGCTGGCAGGTGCCCTGCACTGTTGGGGGGTGGGGGTCCAAGGGGACATGAGTGGGGGCCTGCTGGCACGCTCCCTGCACTGCTGGAGGGTAGGGGTGCAAGGGGACATGAGTGGGACATGAGTGGGGGCCTGGTGGCAGGTGCCCTGCACTGCTGGGGGTGGGGGTGCAAAGGGACATGAGTGGTACATGAGTGGGGGCCTGCTGGCAGGTGCCCTGCACTGCTGGGGGGTGGGGGTGCAAGGGGACATGAGTGGGGGCCTGCTGGAAGGTGCCCTGCACTGCTGGGGGTGGGGGTGCAAGGGGACATGAGTGGTACATGAGTGGGGGCCTGCTGGCAGGTGCCCCTCAGTGCTGGGGGGTGGGGGTGCAAGGGGACATGAGTGGGACATGAGTGGGGGCCTGCTGGCAGGTGCCCTGCACTGCTGGGGGTGGGGGTGCAAGGGGACATGAGTGGGGGCCTGCTGGCAGGTGCCCTGCACTGCTGGGGCGTGGGGGTGCAAGGGGGCATGAGTGGGAAATGAGTGGTGGCCTGCTGGCAGGTGCCCCTCAGTGCTGGGGGGTGGGGGTGCAAGGGGACATGAGTGGGGGCCTGCTGGCAGGTGCCCTGCACTGCTGGGGGGGTGCAAGGGGGCATGAGTGGGACATGAGTGGTGGCCTGCTGGCAGGTGACCCTCAGTGCTGGGGGGTGGGGGTGCTGGGGGACATGAGGGGGGCCTGCTGGCAGGTGTCCTGAACTGCTGGGGGATGGGGGTGCAAGTGGACATGAGTGGGGGCCTGCTGGCAGGTGCCCCTCAGTGCTAGGGGGTGGGGGTGCAAGGGGACATGTGTGGGGGCCTGCTGGCAGGTGCCCTGCACTGCTGGGGGGTGGGAGTGCTGGGGGACATGAGTGGTGGCCTGCTTGCAGGTGCCTTGCACTGCTGGGGGGTGGGGGTGAAAGGGGACATGAGTGGGACATGAGGGGGGCCTGCTGGCAGGTGCCCCTCAGTGCTGGGGGGTAGGGGTGCAAGGGGCCATGAGTGGGACGTGAGTGGGGGACTGCTGGCAGGTGCCCTGCACTGCTGGGGGGTGGGGGTGCTGGGGGACATGAGTGGGGGCCTGCTGGTAGGTGCACTGCACTGCTCGGGGTTGGGGCTGCAAGGGGACATGAGTGAGGGCCTGCTGGCAGGTGCCCTGCACTGCTGGGCGGTAGGGGTGCAAGGGGACATGAGTGGGGGCCTGCTGGCAGGTGCCCTGCACTGCTGGGGGGTGGGGGTGCAAGGGGGCATGAGTGGGACATGAGTGGTGGCCTGCTGGCAGGTGCCCCTCAGTGCTGGGGGTGGGGGTGCTGGGGGACATGAGTGGGGGCCTGCTGGCAGGTGCCCTGCACTGCTGGGGGGTGGGGGTGCAAGGGGACATGAGTGGGACATGAGTGGGGGCCTGCTGGCAGGTGCCCCTCTGTGCTGGAGGGTGGGGGTGCAAGGGGACATGAGTGGGGGCCTGCTGGCAGGTCTCCTGCACTGCTGGGGGGTGGGGGTGCTGGGGGACATGAGTGGTGGCCTGCTGGCAGGTGCCCCTCAGTGCTGGGGGTGGGGGTGCTGGGGGACATGTGTGGGGGCCTGCTGGCAGGTGCCCTGCACTGCTGGGGGGTGGGGTTGCAAGGGGACATGAGTGGGACATGAGTGGGGGCCTGCTGGCAGGTGCCCCTCTGTGCTGGAGGGTGGGGGTGCAAGGGGACATGAGTGGGGGCCTGCTGGCAGGTCCACTGCACTGCTGGGGGGTGGGGGTGCTGGGGGACATGAGTGGTGGCCTGCTGGCAGGTGCCCTGCACTGTTGGGGGGTGGGGGTGCAAGGGGACATGAGTGGGGGCCTGCTGGCACGTGCCCTGCACTGCTGGAGGGTAGGGGTGCAAGGGGACATGAGTGGGACATGAGTGGGGGCCTGGTGGCAGGTGCCCTGCACTGCTGGGGGTGGGGGTACAAAGGGGCATGAGTGGTACATGAGTGGGGGCCTGCTGGCAGGTGCCCTGCACTGCTGGGGGGTGGGGGTGCAAGGGGACATGAGTGGGGGCCTGCTGGAAGGTGCCCTGCACTGCTGGGGGTGGGGGTACAAGGGGACATGAGTGGTACATGAGTGGGGGCCTGCTGGCAGGTGCCCCTCAGTGCTGGGGGGTGGGGGTGCAAGGGGACATGAGTGGGACATGAGTGGGGGCCGGCTGGCAGGTGCCCTGCACTGCTGGGGGTGGGGGTGCAAGGGGAAATGCGTGGGGGCCTGCTGGCAGGTGCCCTGCACTGCTGGGGCGTGGGGGTGCAAGGGGGCATGAGTGGGACATGAGTGGTGGCCTGCTGGCAGGTGACCCTTAGTGCTGGGGGGTGGGGGTGCTGGGGGACATGAGGGGGGCCTGCTGGCAGGTGCCCTGAACTGCTGGGGGATGGGGGTGCAAGTGGACATGAGTGGGGGCCTGCTGGCAGGTGCCCCTCAGTGCTAGGGGGTGGGGGTGCAAGGGGACATGTGTGGGGGCCTGCTGGCAGGTGCCCTGCACTGCTGGGGGGTGGGAGTGCTGGGGGACATGAGTGGTGGCCTGCTGGCAGGTGCCCTGCACTGCTGGGGGGTGGGGGTGCAAGGGGACATGAGTGGGACATGAGGGGGGCCTGCTGGCAGGTGCCCCTCAGTGCTGGGGGGTAGGGGTGCAAGGGGCCATGAGTGGGACGTGAGTGGGGGACTGCTGGCAGGTGCCCTGCACTGCTGGGGGATGGGGGTGCTGGGGGACATGAGTGGGGGCCTGCTGGTAGGTGCACTGCACTGCTCGGGGTTGGGGTGCAAGGGGACATGAGTGAGGGCTTGCTGGCAGGTGCCCTGCACTGCTGGGGGGTAGGGGTGCAAGGGGACATGAGTGGGGGCCTGCTGGCAGGTGCCCTGCACTGCTGGGGGGTGGGGGTGCAAGGGGGCATGAGTGGGACATGAGTGGTGGCCTGCTGGCAGGTGCCCCTCAGTGCTGGGGGTGGGGGTGCTGGGGGACATGAGTGGGGGCCTGCTGGCAGGTGCCCTGCACTGCTGGGGGGTGGGGGTGCAAGGGGACATGAGTGGGACATGAGTGGGGGCCTGCTGGCAGGTGCCCCTCTGTGCTGGAGGGTGGGGGTGCAAGGGGACATGAGTGGGGGCCTGCTGGCAGGTCTCCTGCACTGCTGGGGGGTGGGGCTGCTGGGGGACATGAGTGGTGGCCTGCTGGCAGGTGCCCTGCACTGTTGGGGGGTGGGGGTGCAAGGGGACATGAGTGGGGGCCTGCTGGCAAGTGCACTGCACTGCTGGAGGGTAGGGGTGCAAGGGGACATGATTGGGACATGAGTGGGGGCCTGGTGGCAGGTGCCCTGCACTGCTGGGGGTGGGGGTGCAAAGGGACATGAGTGGTACATGAGTGGGGGCCTGCTGGCAGGTGCCCTGCACTGCTGGGGGGTGGGGGTGCAAGGGGACATGAGTGGGACATTAGTGGGGGCCTGCTGGAAGGTGCCCTGCACTGCTGGGGGTGGGGTGAGAGGGGACATGAGTGGTACATGAGTGGGGGCCTGCTGGCAGGTGCCCCTCAGTGCTGGGGGGTGGGGGTGCAAGGGGACATGGGTGGGACATGAGTGGGGGCCTGCTGGCAGGTGCCCTGCACTGCTGGGGGTGGGGTTGAAAGGGGACATGAGTGGGGGCCTGCTGGCAGGTTCCCTGCTCTGCTGGGGGGTGGGGATGCAAGGAGACATGAGTGGGGGCCTGCTGGCAGGTGCCCTGCACTGCTGGGGGGTGGGGGTGCAAGGGGACATGAATGGGGGCCTGCTGGCAGGTGCCCTGCACTGCTGGCGGGTGGGGGTACAAGGGGAAATGATTGGTGACCTGATGGCAGGTGCCCCTCAGTGCTGGGGGGTGGGGGTGCTGGGTGATATGAGTGGGGGCCTGCTGGCAGGTGCCCTGCACTGCTGGGGGGTGGGGTGCAAGGGGACATGGGTGGGACATGAGGGGGTCTGCTGGCAGGTGCCCCTCAGTGCTGGGGGTTGGGGGTGCAAGGGGACATGAGTGGGACATGAGTGGGGGCCTGCTGGCAGGTGCCCTGCACTGCTGGGGGTGGGGGTGCTGGGGGACATGAGTGGGGGCCTGCTGGTAGGTGCCCTGCACTGCTAGGAGGTTGGGAGTGCAAGGGGACATGTGTGGGGGCCTGCTGGCAGGTGCCCTGCACTGCTGGGGGTGGGGGTGCAAGGGGACATGAGTGGGGGCCTGCTGGCAGGTGCCCTGCACTGCTGGGGCGTGGGGGTGCAAGGGGGCATGAGTGGGAAATGAGTGGTGGCCTGCTGGCAGGTGCCCCTCAGTGCTGGGGGGTGGGGGTGCTGGGGGACATGAGTGGGGGCCTGCTGGCAGGTGCCCTGCACTGCTGGGGGTGGGGGTGCAAGGGGACATGAGTGGGACATGAGGGGGGGCCTGCTGGCAGGTGCCCCTCAGTGCTGGGGGTGTGGGTGCAAGGGGACATGAGTGGGACATGAGTGGAGGCCTGCTGTCAGGTGCCCTGCACTGCTGGGGGGTGGGGGTGCTGGGGGACATGAGTGGGTGCCTGCTGGTAGGTGCCCTGCACTGCTGGGGGTTGGGGGTGCAAGGGGATATGAGTGGGGGCCTGCTGGCAGGTGCCCTGCACTGCTGGGGGTGGGGGTGCAAGGGGACATGAGTGGGACATGAGGGGGTCTGCTGGCAGGTGCCCCTCAGTGCTGGGGGTTGGGGGTGCAAGGGGACATGAGTGGGACATGAGTGGGGGCCTGCTGGCAGGTGCCCTGCACTGCTGGGGGGTGGGGGTGCTGGGGGACATGAGTGGGGGCCTGCTGGTAGGTGCCCTGCACTGCTAGGAGGTTGGAAGTGCAAGGGGACATGAGTGGGGGCCTGCTGGCAGGTGCCCTGCACTGCTGGGGGTGCAAGGGGACATGAGTGGGGGCCTGCTGGCAGGTGCCCTGCACTGCTGGGGCGTGGGGGTGCAAGGGGGCATGAGTGGGACATGAGGTGGGGGACTGCTGGCAGGTGCCCTGCACTGCTGGGGGGTGAGGGTGCTGGGGGACATGAGTGGGGGCCTGCTGGTAGGTGCCCTGCACTGCTAGGAGGTTGGGAGTGCAAGGGGACATGAGTGGGGGCCTGCTGGCAGGTGCCCTGCACTGCTGGGGGTGGGGGTGCAAGGGGACATGAGTGGGGCCTGCTGGCAGGTGCCCTGCACTGCTGGGGCGTGGGGGTGCAAGAGGGCATGAGTGGGACATGAGTGGTGGCCTGCTGGCAGGTGCCCCTCAGTGCTGGGGGGTAGGGGTGCTGGGGGACATGAGTGGGGGCCTGCTGGCAGGTGCCCTGCACTGCTGGGAGCAAGGGGACATGAGTGGGACATGAGGGGGGCCTGCTGGCAGGTGCCCCTCAGTGCTGGGGGTGCGGGTGCAAGGGGACATGAGTGGGACATGAGTGGAGGCCTGCTGGCAGGTGCCCTGCACTGCTGGGGGGTGGGGGTGCTGGGGGACATGAGTGGGGGCCTGCTGGTAGGTGCCCTGCACTGCTGGGGGGGTGCAAGGGGGCATGAGTGGGACATGAGTGGTGGCCTGCTGGCAGGTGCCACTCAGTGCTGGGGGGTGGGGGTGCTAGGGGACATGAGGGGGGCCTGCTGGCAGGTGCCCTGCACTGCTGGGGGGTGGGGTGCAAGGGGACATGAGTGGGGGCCTGCTGGCAGGTGCCCCCCAGTGCTGGGCGGTGGGGGTGCAAGGGGACATGAGCGGGGGCCTGCTGGCAGGTGCCCTGCACTGCTGGGGGGTGGGAGTGCTGGGGGACATGAGTGGTGGCCTGCTGGCAGGTGCCCTGCACTGCTGGGGGTTGGGGGTGCAAGGGGACATGAGTGGGACATGAGTGGGGGCCTGCTGGCAGGTGCCCTGCACTGCTGGGGGGAGGGGGTGCAAGGGGACATGAGTGGGACATGAATGGGGGCCTGCTGGCAGGTGCCCTTCAGTGCTGGGGGGTGGGGGCGCAAGGGGACATGAGTGGGACATGAGTGGGGGCATGCTGGCAGGTGCCCTGCACTGCTGGGGGTGGGGGTGCTGGGGGACATGAGTGGGGGCCTGCTGGCAGGTGCCCTGCACTGCTGGGGGGTGCAAGGGGACATGAGTGGGGGCCTGCTGGCAGGTGCCCTGCACTGCTGGGGGGTGGGGGTGCAAGGGGACACGAGTGGGGGCCTGCTGGCAGGTGCCCTGCACTGCTGAGGGGTGGGGGTGCAAGGGGACATGAGTGGGGGCCTGCTGGCAGGTGCCCTGCACTGCTGGGGGGTGGGGGTGCAAGGGGACATGAGTGGGACATGAGTGGTGGCCTGCTGGCAGGTGCCCCTCAGTGCTGGGGTGTAGGGGTGCTGGGGGACATGAGTGGGGGCCTGCTGGCAGGTGCCCTGCACTGCTGGGGGGTGGGGGTGCAAGGGGACATGAGTGGGACATGAGGGGGGGGCTGCTGTCAGGTGCCCCTCAGTGCTAGGGGGTGGGAGTGCAAGGGGACATGAGTGGGACATGAGTGGGGGCCTGCTGGCAGGTGCCCTGCACTGCTGGGGGGTGGGGGTGCTGGGGGACATGAGTGGGGGCCTGCTGGTAGGTGCCCTGCACTGCTCGGGGTTGAGGGTGCAAGGGGACATGAGTGGGGGCCTGCTGGCAGGTGCCCTGCACTGCTGGGTGGTGGGGGTGCAAGGGGGCATGAGTGGGGGCCTGCTGGCAGGTGGCCTGCACTGCTAGGGGGTGGGGGTGCAAGGGGGCATGAGTGGGACATGAGTGGTGGCCTGCTGGCAGGTGCCCCTCAGTGCTGGGGGGTGGGGGTGCAAGGGGACATGAGTGGGGGCCTGCTGGCAGGTACCCTGCACAGCTGGGGGGTGGGGGTGCTGGGGACATGAGTGGTGGCCTGCTGGCAGGTGCCCTGCACTGCTGGGGGGTGGGGGTGCAAGGGGACATGAGTGGGACATGAGTGGGGGCCCGTTGGCAGGTGCCCTGCACTGCTGGGGGTAGGGGTGCAAGGGAACATGAGTGGGACATGAGTGGGGGCCTGCTGGCAGGAGCCCTGCACTGCTGGGGTTTGGGTGTGCAAGGGGACATGAGTGGGACATGAGTGGGGGCCTGCTCGCAGGTGCCCTGCACTGCTGGGGGGTGGGGGTGCAAGGGGACATGAGTGGGGGCCTGCTGGCAGGTACCCTGTACTGTTGGGGGTGGGGGTGCAAGGGGACATGAGTGGTACATGAGTGGGGGCCTGCTGGCAGGTGCCCTGCACTGCTGGGTGGTGGGGGTGCAAGGGGACATGAGTGGGACATGAGTGGTGCCCTGCTGGCAGGTGCCCCTCAGTGCTGGGGGGTGGGGTGCAAGGGGACATGAGTGGAGGCCTGCTGGCAGGTGCCCTGCCCTGCTTGGGGGTGGGGGTGCAAGGGGACATGAGTGGGACATGAGTGGGGGCCTGCTGGCAGGTGCCCTGCACTGCTGGGGGTGGGGGTGCAAGGGGACATGAGTGGGACATAAGTGAAGCCTGCTGGCAGGTGCCCTGCACTGCTGGGGGGTGGGGGTGCAAGGGGACATGAGTGGGACATGAGTGGTGGCCTGCTGGCAGGTGCCCCTCAGTGCTGGGGGGTGGGGGTGCAAGGGGACATGAGTGGGGGCCTGCTGGCAGGTGCCCTGCACTGCTGGGGCGGGGGTGCAAGGGGACATGAGTGGGGGTCTGCTGGCAGGTGCCCTGCACTGCTGGGGGGTGGGGGTGCAAGGGGACATGTGTGGGACATGAGTGGGGGCCTGCCGGCAGGTGCCCTGCACTGCTGGGGGGTGGGGATGCAAGGGGACATGAGTGGGACATGAGTGGGGGCCTGCTGGCAGGTGCCCTGCACTGCTCGGGGGTGGGGGTGCAAGGGGACATGAGTGGGGGCCTGCTGGCAGGTGCCCTGCACTGCTGGGGGTGGGGGTGCAAGGGGACATGAGTGGGACATGACTGGGGGCCTTCTGGCAGGTGCCCTGCACTGCTGGGGGGTGGGGGTGCAAGGGGACATGAGTGGGACATGAGTGGTTGCCTGCTGGCAGGTGCCCCTCAGTGCTGGGCGGTGGGGGTGCTGGGGGACATGAGTGGGGGCCTGCTGGCAGGTGCCCTGCACTGCTGGGGGGTGGGGGCGCAAGGGGACATGAGTGGGACATGAGTGGGGGCCTGCTGGCAGGTGCCCTGCACTGCTGGGGGGTGGGGGTGCTGGGGGACATGTGTGGGGGCCTGCTGGCAGGTGCCCCTGACTGCTGGGGGGTGGGGGTGCAGGGGGACATGTATGGGGGCCTGCTGGCAGGTGCCCTGACTGCTGGGGGGTGGGGGTGCAGGCGGACATGTGTGGGACATGTGTGGGGGCGTGCTGGCAGGCGCCCCTGACTGCTGGGGAGTGGGGTGCTGGTGGACATGTGTGGGGGCCTGCTGGCAGGTGCCCCTGACTGCTGGGGGGTGGGGGTGCTGGGGGACATGTGTGGGGGCCTTCTGGCAGGTGCCATGCACTGCTGGGGGGTGGGGGTGCTGGGAGACATGAGTTGGTGATCATATTGCAACGTGACATGTGGCTTGGCTGGGGGGCATGCCCATGGTGGATGTGCTGCATGCGGGACATGACCAGGGGTGCGGGGTAGTCCCCTGTGGTGTGGGCTGCCTGCAGGGGCCGTGGAGGGGGTAGAGGGGACACCTGAGAGGACCCACACTGCCAATTCACGTGTAGGATTCCCCGCGCACCCCCGAAATACACGTTCCCCGCTCTGACAGCAAAATCGCGTGTGAAACTTCATGCGCAGCCCGGTAATACACGTACCCATGCCAATCGCGTGTGAAACTTCCCGCGCACCCCTGAAATACACGTACCCAGGCCAATCGCGTGTGAAACTTCCCGCGCACCCCTGAAATACACTTACCCAGCCCAATCACGTGTGAAACTTCCCGCGCACCCCTGAAATACACGTACCCAGCCCAATCGCGTGTGAAACTTCCCGCGCACCCCTGAAATACACGTACCAAGCCCAATCGCGTGTGAAACTTCCTGCGCACCCATGAAATACATGTACCCAAGCCCAATCGCGTGTGAAACTTCCTGCGCACCCATGAAATACACGTACACAGGCCAATCGGGTGTGAAACTTCCCGCGCACCCCTAAAATACACGTACCCAGGCCATTCGCATGTGAAACTTCCCGCGTACCCCTGAAATACACGTACCCAGCCCAATCGCGTGTGAAACTTCCTGCGCACCCCTGAAATACATGTACCCAAGCCCAATCGCGTGTGAAACTTCCTGCGCACCCCTGAAATACATGTACCCAAGCCCAATCGCGTTTGAAACTTCCTGCACACCCGTGAAATACACGTACACAGGCCAATCGGGTGTGAAACTTCCCGCGCACCCCTGAAATACACGTACCCAGGCCATTTGCGTGTGAAACTTCCCGCGCACCCCCGTAATACACGTACCCCACTCGCACAGGCCCTTTTGCATGTGAAAGTTCCCGCGAACCCCGTAATACACTTGGGGGCGTAACTGGCGCTGCAGCAGGGTCGCTGCGCCACTCTGCGCCACGGCTGGTTTTGGAGGCTAAAATCCATGAATACGCTGTGCGCAGAAATCGATTTTAGCGCACGCGGCTCACGCAGACATTCGCACGTGCACACTGTGCGCCAGCCGCGTGCGCCACTTTTGTGCGAAATTCTATGAATTACCCTGTAAGTTGTTTTACAATTGTACAGTTGCATCAACGCAAGCAGACAAATATTCTTTAAGGATTGCTATATAGTGAATAGATTGCAGCAATGCACCAACGTATATGTGTAGGATTATATGGACTATAGATATTCCACGATGCATTTTAGTAGAGCTGGACACTGTGAATAGAAAGGATTTTCAAGTGTGTTGCAGTTAGAAATTGGGAAACTCTACCGTGGAAGTGAATCAAGGAAGGGCTTGATCGGCACGTCATCAAAAAGTCAAGGTTGAAGTGTTCTTACAGAAGATACAAATAACGTGTGAAAGGAACAAACTCTCGATGAGGTTAGGTGGAGAAACACTTAAAGACGTCAGAGGTCTTTTATTTAATAGAGTTGAAATACAGCAAAATGCTCTAAAAACCTGGTCTGCAATTACGTGGATGGATGAGAATAGACATTGGCTGAGCAGGAGCGAAACTGGGAGGCAGGGGATGCCTCCTCTCCCTCGTATTCCTGGACACAGAGAACAAATTTAAGGCCAAACTTCAAAGTACTAATTGACTGGCAGACTACAGGGTGTTGATGGATAGTGGTCCTATTGGTGGGAAGCTATGGTTATGACCAACCTGCCAAACATCTGGGTGCCAGCCTGCATGCTGCTTATGCAGGTGGAATATTACAGGGGAGTAAAAGGGTGACAACCAATTATAGAGGGCCATGTAACAGAGAGCCCTACAGCTTGTATAACCAATGTGACGTCACGTATTGGATGACATTCAGAGTGACTTGCACTTGGGATGGGCTTAGTTGCCCACCTGACATTAGATACCCAACCACTCTTCCTGTACAGTATGTAATGTATACTTAGAGGCTTCCCGCAAGCCTATCACTCTTCCAAGTAGGTTTTTGTAGTTAGCCACGTAGGTAGATGTCAGTGATGACGAGTGCTTACTATATATATGTGTTTTCATGATATGGTCTGAGAGATTGCTTTGCGATGTCAGATGATGTCCGTTGTGCTCCGTTTTAGATAATTGACATTAAAACAGTCATACTTTGCCAACTTCCTGAGTCAGTTTATTATTGATGTTTGAGTATATTCTGCATCACCGTCCATCTCTAAGTACTGCTACCTTGTCTTAAAGATCGGGGCTGGCTCTCCCAGAGAAGCTGGAGCAGTTGTGGGTGTTCCTCTACCTTCAGCTCAAAGGGGTGTTGACAGACCGGAGATGGGGCAATAACTTCTGTAGGATAATGATGTCTTTTGAAAAGCTAATCCTGACTTTAGGGGGTCAAGGGGCCTCATCTCATCATCGAGATACTGCTGGCAGAGGCGGGTGAACCCATCCGAGTACGCACCCAATGGGGAAAGGATCTGGGGTGGAGATCACTGACAACTTATGGTCATTCATGTGCCGGAAGGCCTACAAAACTTCTATAGCCACCCAATACAAAGCACAGGGCATTAGGCTCCTCCACAGCTGGCACTACACCCCAGCCAAACTGTCCAGGGGAGTGAATCCAGGATGCTTGGGAGGGTGTCTAGTGACTCAGGACTATGGTCACATATTGTGGGGGTGTGGGCTTATCCAGAGGTTTTGGAAGGAGGTGTTAGCATCTTAGCATAGGTGAAGGACATTGATGGTATCTGCTATTTCTTCTCTTTGGAATAGGGTAGGGGGACAAAGAGGAACGCTCACTGAATCATATGACACACTCCCTACTTGAGGCCACAGATACCCACAAAATGGGAATGGCTATTTATAGAAAATACAGGACATTTATGATATGGAAAGCTTACAAGGATGTTGGACGAGTCTAGGGAAAATATAGACGAGATATGGTTTCCATTCAACATGAAATACCAGCCTGTAGTCGAGGTCATGGGACAAAGGGATAGACCTTCTGCCATTGGCAAACAGCGTGTAAGGAGGTGTGCACAAGGAAAGGGGTACTGCTGGGTGGGTATATGGCCTGGGGGGGCATGAAGGAGGTCATTACGATGGTTGTCTTGGTAATTAAGAATTGGTTTGTGTATAATTTAAAAACCTGCAATAAAAATTTGACTTAAAAAATGAAAAGAAGGAAACTTGCTTTTTCTCCCACTATGCCTCCAGCAACACGCTTCCTTCAGTAAGTCCTTTTTGATGTAGTACAGGTCTTGGGCATAAACACTAAAAATGTACTCCGTCAAACGACAGCAGCGTCACAAGACGAATGGTACGTTTTCTTTTCTTTTTTTTAGATTTTAACCTGCCCTTAGTGCCCATGTTGCTTAATTGCGGGTGCTAATCAGTACTTTAAATGGGTACTTGCTGGTCCAGGGTATCTGCACTGCTTTTATTTGAAAGATATAATACTGGCACTTCTCAGCAGGAAGACAATACTTTTAATAGGGGAGTAGCGGCACTTCCCAACAGTAAGCAGGTACTCTGGGATAGTGATTACCTGCACTTCTGTGTTTCCATTTCAGGCACTGGTGCTAATGGTAATATTACCCTTCAGGGCTGGCCAACCTTGTACGTAATGCTGTTGCCAAACCGGCGCTAAGGCATCCCTGCTGCGCTCGGCCCTTAACTAGGGTGGCAGGCCGCTTCCAACAGATTCAGCCCTCCCTGTCGAATTATATTGTGCTCTAGCACCTTGAAGCATCTTCTTTGTGCTAGATGGAATTACCAATAATTAACACAGAACAAACAATCAGACAGACGAAAGGAAGAGGGTAAAATATTACTTTAGTCTCATTGAAAGAAAGCAGGGAGAAATACAGCTATCAACTAGATGCTAGATATTCACAGCTAAATTTGTTTGTAAAGAGTTTTTGTACTTTCACATATGTCTTCTATGATGTCATCCTACGTGGCATTTTATAAAGACCTAACGCTGGGAATGACTGGATTAGGTGAACAGGTCTACTTACAGAATTATATAAGGGCTAATATCTTATTGGCAGCCCCTTGACTGTAGGATACACCCTAAGATACTTCCATGTACATTACATACTGATTATAGCAGAGCATATGGCAACTGGCTAATAACTGCAACATTGTATATGAAAGTGCATGGCAGGTCTTTTGATTGGTTGGCAACCCCATTCAGCCTTGGACATTCGGCTCATCTTAGCAGCACATGAACAGAACGAAACTTAGGTGTTTAAGCTGCATCAATTTGTTCTCTGTTTTTCCAATTAGTCCATCGTATGTCATCAACCTAATCCAAAGTCTATCATTTGTAGTTGACCTCGTAGTCTGCTCACTGTTCTGGGACATTTGAGGGAGTGTGAGCACATCACTATCTTAACTCGAAGCTCTAATGAATAGCCTTTGTTTTGAGTTCTTCATCACGTGTTAGGAGACCACGGTTTTGGCCTTTTCAGCCTCTCAGTTACTGCTATATGATTTTTATTAAACAGGATGTTATTACCCGTTCTGGCCTTTAGACACTTGCTCACTCCACCTCACATAGGATTTTGCCTTCGTGGTTGTCCAATACTTGGCATCAGCAAATGTCCTTGCCCTCCTAATCTTAGCAGAAAATGTCTTGAACACATGGTCTGTTCATTTGAATCCTTTTGTGCCTTGCACTCATCTCCCGAAATAGCCACCTTGACTTCAGGCCAACATACTCCCTTATTCTGCACACTTTTCTGCACAGCTTCTTCATCAATTCTTTAATTTGCAATCCTAGGTTCATATTTTGAGGTAGCTGGGTTGATTCTTTAACACAGACAGTCGTCGATTGTCTTCCAATGGCCGTCCTAAACATTATATATACACCTCTTTTTAGCAAGCTTCTATATGCTTTTTCCACCTTGCGTTACAGCGTATTTACAGTTATTGGTCAGCAGGTTACTGCATCTTCCTATTTTTATGATAACTTCATCTTTTGTTACATCATCAGTCTCAGGTTTTTTCATATTGTTTCAGTTTAGGCTTATATATCTTCTTCATGAAATCATATTACTGTCGTAAACATTTTGTTTAGAGTTCATCCATGAATCCCATAGCCGCATCCTGGCACTTTGGCAATGGACATCCTTCTTGGTAACTTCCTTCCATTGACTCAAAGTGAGGATGTCTTCTGAATGGCTGTCTGAGTGCATATAGTCTTTCATACAATCGACGCGATATGGACATGTCACAAACTCTATGCATGAATTCCGAATTGTAGCTCTTCGTCTGCTACTCCAATAAGATGGTGGTGAAGGGGCAGGGATCAGAGAAGAGGCATCCACCTGCTCCTCTACAATATCGCTTCAATGGAAGACTGCAGACTGTGCCAGTAAATAAGAAGCAGTTAGAACTCAGACACCAAGATCTTGATGTGTCAGCAGACTTTAATCATCTAATCATGGATGATTCTGTGTGGTCTCAATTTTCCTATCAAGAGCTTTGAAAAGAGCTAAAGAACGCAGGAGGAGATATTCCTTGAAGATGCATGCCATTGGCGCCTTCCAGAAGAGCACGAGTGATGCAGTGGGCCTTCAATGTTTAGGACAGTCATCCCAGACCAAGGGCAGAGCTGGAGAAAGCTTGGCGTTTTCTTTTCTCGTGGCAAAAATAGGAAATTTTAATAGAGAATGTTCCACTAGTCATCAGGATCAAGAAATGACAATGCTAGACCAAAGTGAGGTGTGGTGTGTCAACTGGAAGGGACAACTTGCCAGGAGCTGCCTTAGTGGTATTAACTGGACATTGATGGTAGCAGGTGCAAAATGGCGGTACTGCCTGGGCATCTGATAGCAGTATCTGTCAAATGCCTAACACTTATACACAAACCAAAACTATTGGCTTTGCCAATGCTTGTATTAACAGGACTGCAATGAAGGGCATGTATAGAGCTTATAAATCGAGTGGCTGTAGGCAGATCTCGTTAAGACATTTTTATTACACCTGTAGTGTGTTTCCCAGTTAAGTCATTAACTCTGAGAAGACAGCTTTGGAAAAAGACTGGCAGGCACTTGAGTGCAAAGTTTGATAGTAAGGCTTGATTAAAGCGAGCTCAAAGAATTCCCATGAGGAGATATTTTGAGCGGGAGGGACAGGAACTGGGTGGGAATGGCCATAGGGATAATGAAGGCCATGGGCAGTCAGTGGGTGGTAAATAACCAAACAACATCTATATACGTTTTGTGTGCCCACTCATATGCCATTTTCCCTAGCTGCACTCTAATGCAATAGTTGTAGATTGCAGGTGGCCCCGCCTAATAGCCCAAACTGTTAAAGGAGACCCTGAAACTCTAGATGACATGTTGAAGACATCTTTGTCACATGTACCTTTTACGGCCTTATTTACATCATATTAGCATATATATCAATGAAGTTGTCGGTCCTATGTGATTCTGGTGCTACAAGCATTTTCTACTTAACACTGTCTACATTAAATAGCTAGACCTCCCACCCTAGTCCCTGATTTTCAAGCAAAAGCCCAAAACAAAAATAGAGGTATGTGGCACTGTTCTTAGTTTGGCCTGTAATATTTCACCGTGATTTTCTGACACGTCAGAGAAAACCCACTTTGGGCCTCATTACAAGTTTGATGGTGCGGGGCAAAAAAGTGGTCGTAATTACATTGCTGCCCCTTTTTCTGCACCACCAAATTCTAATTTTGGTGGATTTACCACCATTGGAATTACTCTGTGGTAAATCTGCGAATTATTGGAGGAAAGTGTCAGATTCACCTCCAGCTTGTTGCTGGGGGTAAATTACCCACTTGACCTCCAAGAATCAGCTGTTATAACAAGCTGTAATTCTGTTGGCGGTAAATCTTCCAAAAATGGGGACTTACCACCACTTGTAATCCTGTGATAATGCCATTGGACCAAGTGGCGGTAACAGTAATTGAGTTTGGCAGTATTTCAGCAGATTTACTGCCGGAAAATCTGAGGCCCTTTGGGTCATTCCGGGTTTGGTAGCATTCCATGGACTTGGGGACATAGAGCATTAACGCATCTGGTAGTAACACATGGCTAATACCACACATGGTAATGCTTTAGTGTGGCAGAATTCACCTCAACACAAAAGCAGCTGGAAAAGGAGAGTTTTGGTACCGAAACTTAGAATTTGGTGAGGTGATAAAACATACAGGGCCTCATTCCACCCTATTACGAGGTTCCCTTGCGGGACCCGCTTTGGACGTCTGGTCAGACGTCCTTTGCGGGTCCCGTCAGGGACCCAGGGAGCTAACAACGGGCCCGTTTACTCCCTCACCATTCCCTTTGAGCCCTATGGAGGCCCTATGGGGGCTGAATGGGAATGGGGATGGTCCGAGTCCGGGTTCTCTAAATGGGGAAATACTGGGCCCTCCAAAGTCGGAAGGGCCCAGTATTTCCCCATTCAGGGACCACGGACCCGGACCCGAGTTTGGAGGCCGCCAAGCCCTTATTTAGGGCATGGCTGCCTCCAAACTCGTAATGATGCCCACAGTGTTTCAAATACTGTATGTTTCACCACTACTGTCAAACTTCCAATGACGAAAGACTTTTCACAGACCACAGCCCAGTTGAGCAACCTCCTCCCAGCTACAGCAAGATCAACTGAAAATCTTGTTTTAAGAAAAAAATGAAAACACACCTCTATAGAGAAAGGGTACTTTTCCTTAGTGCTGTGAGGCCTTCTTGGAGGTGACTTTAATACATGTGGTATGACACAGCATAACATAACAGTTCCTTCTCACCAAAATTCGAGATTATAAAAAATATTAGTACCCGGCGTGGGCAGGCTCTCAGCCAATGAGGAGGCTCGGAAGGGGGCATTGCCAGCGGTAATCACCCTGCTCCAAGCAGCCTCACGGCTGGAGGCCGCCATCTTAGTAGCAGATTTGAAAAATACATGTTATTGGCGCTGTCCAGCGAGAAATGCTTCTTGCAGTTTCTTGTAAATAAATAACTTCATGTTTGAATATTATAAACACATGGACAACATGATTGTCAGATTAATTTAGTCAATGGCGCTGAAGATCTGTGAGGCAGACAGTGGCGTGTCCAGACTCTTTTGACTATCAGATTCCAGGGGTCGCAGGGCCACCCTAGGCCACCCCCTGAACACTTATATAGCGCCTATAGACAGGTAAGTGTTTCATAGCGCTCAAGATGGGTGGGAACATGGGGAAAAAACAAACAGTCGCTCAGAACCCTTGTGCCTCCACACCTTCCTGTAAACACCTGTAGACCAACACATGTCATTAAACAAAGGCAGTAAAAAAATAACAACATTGCTAATTGTGACAGACAGGGAGATGTTAAACATATTTTATTATAATTAACTCCTATTGCATGGATTGCCTTTAAAAATGTAAATATTTCTATCATATTAGCCGTTCTATTTTGTCCTCCATTTTTATAAATGTTTACACTCTTGAGTGTTAAATCATAGCATAAAAGGTTGTTTTTAGTTTACTCAATTTAAGGTGCCCCCAAGTTTTGATAGGCAAGAGACACACAATCAGATAATGTAATGATTTTCGGGGGATGCTGTTTTGTTTTTGTTGATTTGGTGATTTTGAGAGTGCAATGGTGCTCATTCCGAGTTTGGTGGTAATTAGGTGGGAATTCTGCTGAATTATCACCACAATCGTATACCTTTACCACCACTTGGTCCCATGGGTTTACAATGGGATGACAAGTGATGGTAGGCGGTGTTAGTCCCCATTTATGGAATCCATTGGGGATTTTTGGTGGAATTAATACTGGCGTAATTACTGAGTGATAATTCTGCCGATTTTTGGAGGAAAGGCAGCGGATTTACCTCCAGCATCGTGTTGGTGGTAAATCCTTCACTTTTCCTTCAAAAATTGGCAGCATAACCACGCAATAATTCTGCTGTAATTCGGGGGTGCAGGGAAAATGGAGGTAATTCCGTTAACGCCCCCCAAAAGATGGCAATAACAGGATTACTGACACTTTTTTTTTGCATCACCAAACTCGGAATGAGCCCAATAGTGTGTTAAGACAACGCTTCAAGGTTCCGCAAGGGATGAGAGGGGTCAGACTCAAGGGAACATGGGATACAAAAAGGACAGTAATAAACAATTCACAGGCAATGAATGTCACATTCCAGGTGGCACAAATGTTACAGTGACAGGTGGGATAACCACCCGACGGGCAACCCACAATTGGCAAGTAACAGAGCTGTAAAAAGCGGCCATAATTCAGGGGCAACGTGCTCGCCTTGGAAGCAAGACTACCTAGCGCAACACAGGTTTGATCCCTGGTTCCACGCTTAGAAACCTCTGGGTATTAAGCGCATTATAAATAACCTATCATATCATTTTCAAATATCAAAGACATGTATGTGGTAGTAGGTGTTTCCTAAACCTCTTGGGTTTTCATCCAGTATGAGAATTTCGAGTATATTTTTGCACAGCGGAGGGCCTCCTCTGTGGGAAACTCTGTTGAAGGTGTCTGTGTAGTTTTTGGTGACAGTAATTCTGAATTCTCTCCTTGGGGATAATGGGAGCCAATGTGTTGTGATTAGCCCCTGCATGATGTGGTCTCTACGCCTGAACCCCCGCATCCATCTCACTTGTTGAACGTTTCATTGTTGTGTAGGTGTTTGTTAAATGTTGAAGCTGTTGTTTAGGTTTCTTTGGGAGACCTGTGTGAAGACTCATGCAGTAGTCTGTAGAGAGAACTACCTCAGGAGAGAGAGAGAATGTGATAGTGTGTTTGTGTATTTGTGTATTCAGTATGGGAAAGATGTGTTTGAGTAAATGTAACAGAAAGTGTGAATTCTGAGATATGAAATTGAAATGGTGGCCCATCGAGAGGTCTAAATAAAACAAATAATTTTTTTTTTTTTAAATAAATAATATCGCTGCTAGATTTCTTGCTAGAGACA
Source organism: Ambystoma mexicanum (assembly GCF_040938575.1). NCBI lineage: Eukaryota > Metazoa > Chordata > Amphibia > Caudata > Ambystomatidae > Ambystoma > Ambystoma mexicanum. Next base: position 141,589,395 of record NC_090939.1, on the reverse strand, counting down.
ACCAGGCAGTGGAGTGCCCAGGGTCACACAATGTGGTGTCACAGACCGAGGGATCGATAGAAGGCTCAACGCAGTTGGCTGAGGTATAATGATAGTTTATTGTACACAACGCTGGAGTGAGGGTAAGGCCTCCAAAAACAAAGAATGGTGCCTCAACAGCAGGGCCGGCTTTAGCCCACGCAGTGAAACCAAAATGTGCCTCCCTCCTCCACCCCCCCCCCACTAAAACGTGCCTCAGCAGGGAGCTAATCACTGGAATAGGGCGCTATTCTAATGAAAACTGCCCCCTCCTGCCCTGAAGCGGGGGAGGTAATCACTGTGCAATAGGTGCCCATGTGAAAGCATCAGCGCCCTATTGTTATTAAATGTGCCTGCTCCCATGCTGGAAAGCCTAGTGCTAGCACAAGAGCGGGGTGCATTTAATTTCAATAGTGCATCAGCCGCACCTTCTCCCACCATGCCTGCTCGGGGGAGCCTTTGAAAGATTCCCCGAGCTGGAGTGGTGGATGGCTAATGGCGCCCTGGGCGGTAGCCCGGGCCGCCCTGCACTAAGGCTGGCCCTCCTCAACAGAGGGCTTCCATGCTAGCATAGAGGCAGCAACCTCTCTAGTACGTCGCTATAGCGGAAAACAGTGATGACAGACAACCTTGGTTGGCTTCAGCAAAAACACGGAATAGCAGAGGCTCACCTGTTAAGTTGACTGGCCTAAGGTCCAGAAAGCAGCGCTTCGAATCCAGCTTTAACTTTTCCTAACACTTCAAACATGCATGGGATGGGCGTAATTTTAGGAAGGGGTAAAGGTGGTTGTCCCCGTGAACTTTAGTAGCACTGTAAATGGTCCCCCCAACTTTATCATGACTGCATTTAGTTAGAAATGCATTCGTGATATGCTCTCGGTGCTCCTCCCAGCGGAGCCCTTGGCCAGCGGCAACCTTGTCTCCAAGGGCAGCAAGACCGCCGAGAAGTGAAACAAAAGCAGAGGCTTCGCTGGGGGCTGAGAGGGGAAAGGGGCTGAGCGGCTATAGGCCCGGGTCTTTTGGTTGCAACCCCGGATAGAAGCTCAGGGGCTACAGCCAAAAGGCTAGCTAGACCCGAGTCTCGACAGTCCCAACATTACCGTAGCCCCGGATCTTTTCCAAACCTAGCAACACCCCTGAACAAAAGTATTGCTTCTGCTGCTGAGTGATACAGCGTATGGCACGTTTGTCAGTGATGAGATGCATTCTTAATGCAAGGTTCAAAGAAGGGAAATATACACCTCCAAAGACTGCACAGAAGACAATCAATTCATGGCTGCAATTGACACTCCTCACTCACGCCTAACATTCTGAAATCAGAGGTTTTCGTACTTAGTTATTTTACTTAATTGCTTGAACATGCCCTCTGTTTCTATAAATCCTTCTTGCATTCGCCCTTGGTGTTCTTAAATGTGTCATTACCATGCATGGCAACTGTACTCCATTTATGTGATTTACAGATGATTGCTTTCAAAATGTGCCTATCACATTTCTTTGGGTGATTGTAAACACATTGCCCCTTTCCCCAATATATGGAAGCATTGATTTCCGCATTTTGCAACACGAAAAAGGACACATTGCTCCTTAAACCGTGCATTATGAGGCCTTTATGCATAACTAAAATAGGGATAGGTAAAAAGCATAGAGTATCATTGCTGATGTACTTGCCGTGCTCCCTGGTTGAAACCAAGCTATGGTAGCCGGGTTTCCTCATTTAAATGAGTGTGTTTTGGTAACATTGGTGCTGTGGGCATCAGATATCAGAAATGTATATTGTTGTGCCTCTTAAAGTAGATAAAATAGATACAATTAAGGGCAGATGCATACAATACTGGGCATTTATATCAGCATGTTGGAAACTTTGCTGCTTATTTGAAATTTACGAGATTTTAATGTTTTGTTGTGAGAGTAAAATAACTATGGCGCTCATTGTGGATTGTGGGGTCACGCGAATGGAAGGCGTAAACGCCTCGAGTAAGGCTTTAACACTTGCATTCAAGCCACGACAGTTTCAATCATTTGTATGGTGGAGAGGAGGGGCAGAACTGTACGCGCGCCTTTTGCCCTGCACATTTGCACTCCGCTGTTGCAATGCCGAAAATTCGTCGGCGAGGGCCTGTGCATGCCAAAGTGCATGTGTACAGGTCCCTGCCTCCGAATTTATGGGTAATTCGAAAAAATGAGCCTCTATATTGAGTGTTGTCTGCGTATTATGGCTATAAACCTTGTAGACAGTACACTGAAATCTGCACTCGTTTTCTATGTTGGAGATCTTTGAATTGGTCTCAATATTTGTCTTCAACTTAGTAGGTCACCCCTAAAATCAACATAGTTTGTTCCAAATACAAAGGATAACAAGACCGGACGACACAGATTCTCAAAGCAATCTCTACATTTCTCTGTGACTTTCCATGAATTTCTTAAAATGAAACTGCTTTTAAACTTGCTTTGAGTTAACATTATGAATGTGCAACAAAGCCAATCAATTGCCAATACTGATGAATAACTTGGGCGTTTTCAGATGAGATTATCGTCTGGATTTTGGTGCATCTCAAAGGTGGTCTTCAAACAAGATTAGGCAACATGGGCATTTTCTCTACTGGATTTAGTGGTTAATGATAACAGACTACTGGGGTTTCAGCATTACAATACCCTCCAAACAGGAGAATACAACCTTATTGGGACAGTGACCTAAATATATATAGATGACATTTAGGGTCAAATGTATACCCTCCCATTGGTATGGCCTTGTGTTTTGTCTGTTCGGTCAACTCTCTTCTGCATAGCACCAAAGACTAATTTCTTTCAAATCACATATGAAGAAGCAATTCTCCCTCTGTCTGGCTTGGCTCACTCCCCTCGTTTCATCTCCATCTCCACAGACCTACTACTACAACACTTGTCCATGAAGCTGGCCCTGCACTCATCTGATGCTGTTTCATCTTTTACTTTACCTGTAAAGTGCTCCTCTGACAATGACTGGGTTCATGCGATACAAATACGCAGGAAGCAGAATGGGAAAGATCGAGGTGCCTTCTTATTGATGGGGAATTGCAATTCATGCTTTGAAATACTGTTCTCATGTCAAGCGGCCTTCCTTTAAAAGTTTGTAAACATGGTTTAATCCTCATTTTATAGTAACAAAATAAGGACTTTGCTACTTTCATACCCCAAAATGCAATTCTATTCCCACAAGGACAAGAAGCATCGGGCTAAACAGGACATGAGTTCGCTTCTCAACCAATGGCTTTTAGCACCTCCCTTCAACTAATCCAGAACAGGGCTGCAAGACTTATCCTTGGCCTCAAGCCCATGGACCGTATCTCTCTAGCCCTAAAATGTATGCACTGGCTCCCGGGTTGCTGCGAGGATCAAGTTCAAGACCCTCTGCATCATCCAAAAGGCTTCCTGGGGCCTGGGACCCCTCTACCTCGCCCTAAATACCTCCCTGCTAGAGCCCTTTGGTCATCTAGCTCAAACTCTCAGCATATCAGTTGCTTTTTCGGGCAGATAGTGGGGTGTACATCTGTCCTCCGCAGGTGCCTCCCACTGGAATGGTCTCCCTGCTCCTCTCAGACTTGACCCAAAGTGCAGAAGGAGATCATGTCAAACGTTGAATTAAATAATATTCAAAAGACTTAAAATGAATGGATATGGGCCAGCTGAATCAGATCAAAATAGAAAAAGCATTTTTAAATATGACAAATTTTATTAACAACAGTTACACAAAAACATTAAATCAACAGCGCTAATCCATAATGCATATTGGGTTTCCATAGTTAAGAGAAAATACAAATAAGTAAAGTGCTTGTGCATTTCACGGCTAAGTTCAATATCTGAATAACACAAAAAACAGAACTGGGGAGATGGAACTTCAACCAAGTGAAGGGAATCACGTGGGAGAATGTTGTCACTCCCAGGTAAGCAACACATAGAACTTCACAAATATATATAGGAAATGCTCAATCAATTGTTACATAGTCCCCAATAATAGGACTGAGCAGCCTCATTAGATAGGATGCGGTTATTCAACTACAGTGCCCTGGGGACATCACACAAGAATAGCAAGTGTCAACCTATTAGGACTTTGTGTGGAATAAGTAGTTTCGACGGAATAATGCCTCAAACTGGAAACCAGCTGATGCCCGTCTTCTTCAGGACCACACACTCCGATGTGCTGAGAATCCCAAATTGTGACTAGTTCCATTTATTTCAAACATACACATACCTCTAAAAGAATTTTTGAATTCAATCCTAAAGGCATGGATAGAGATCCTGTAAAAAAAATAGAGGAAAAAGAACACAACAAAAAGATTAAAATCATTCTGAAAAAGCCTGACCATGAACACATTAAAAAACAAAGTTCAGTGGAATATATAGTGGAAGGGAAAATAATACCATGTTCTCAACCTTGGAAAAGGGTCTGTCATGCAAACGATTCCAATGTCGGGTCAACCATGTAGAAAACAGACCTTAATAAATAAGTCCGAGGAGACAAAACATTTTTTAACTGGGGTAAAGACCACCTAATTAGAATTGTGGACCAAAATGGAAGTTCCATAAGGTCAAGCCCCCAATGTCCTGAACATTGGCCCGAGCAAATTAATTTAAATTAATTTACAGGAGAACTTACCTGCCTAGAAAAACCAGAAAGAATCAGTCATTAAGGGATGAATGGATGGAAAACAGCGCATAATGAATATGCATGTTTGAATGTTCAGAGTCCGCAGTGGAAATCAGCGTACCTCACCATGAGTAGAAGCCACAGGAAAGCAGAAAAGAGGGAAATGAACAACAGGATGCACCATTCCTAGGTCCCGCCAACTAAACAATAAAGTGGAACAGTCCTTTTAAATGCTAAATACTTTGTGCCTATGGTCCAAACCTCATCTTACATGTGTCTTTGGACGCCCAGCATGGTATTGCCATTTTAAACCATTTCGAATGGAATATACTGTAAAAGAAGGGCATCGCCAGAAATAAAGAAGCGCGAATGTGACATAATAAACACGCGCCCCTCCGAGAACACGGGCGTCGCGCTCCATTCTTAGAGCCCAGCATTTCAGCCCATTAGAAAGCGGTGCGGCGTTACTAGCACGCAGATTAGTTTAAGAAAAAAAAGCAGATGAGGACAAGCATAGTCCATAGGTTGAAGCCGGGCATGATATGCAGGCAAAGCAGGGCGAGGCAAGCACACATGCTTCTAAACTTGACAAAAGGAGGGAACACTCGTGCCGTGTCAAACAAGCCACAGGTGTGGTAAGCGCTGTGGCGTTAATAGAATTCACAAAGGAAATACAGGCGCTTTATCTACAAGGTCAAGCAGACTAATAAGGGCAAAGGTTTGAAAAAGATTGCAAGGTTTATTACCTTGAAACTCTACGCGTCCACTTCACCAAAATGCCAGGGGTTGACATCACATGACTCTTCACAGGAAGTGATGTTACACGACCTTTCAACCGTTGACAAAACATGAAGCTGCATTGCATAGCATTGTTCCTCAGTACACTAAGAAAAATATGGTTACAATATCACTGCACTACGATATACATTTCATACAAGAATAGATATGTAGCGTTAATATGGTGATCTATGTTGGTGGTGTGTGTGTATATAGGCCCATTTTACCAACTTACTGTGAATGTAAGCAAACGTCCAACACAACAACTATTGCACATCACTCGAGCTAAACTGTAAACAGAGCATCTCGAAGAGGCCTAGACCCCAAAGCTCAGGCATCCAGCGCCTGTAGAGTGTCTGGCCGCAGACTGAAACCAGCAACGGACCCACACAAGTCCAACCAGAAAAAAACATGATCTGGAGGATTGCCCGGAGCTGTGCCAGTGGTTATGAAGGATTTGAAACCTTCCAGCCATCACCTTTCTGCTTTGCCTATTTGCTTAGTAACCCACCGTTATTTTTTTGTTAAATGGGAGATAAAGGGGAAGGATGTGTTGCAGGTACAGTAATTGCAGTTTTTTTAAATTTCAAAATGTAAACACCAGCAGCAGCTCTATGGGATCAGCCCTAGAAAAGGCTGCATTATTATTTTCTTTGGTCCTTTTATATCTTGCTTGATGCCAGCCTCTTCCAGGTTCCAAGCACTGGAACAGGAACTGAACCCATGTTGCACTGCATCCTCTTCTTCCCAAAGCAAGTGTGTTCCCTCTGGGTTATCCTTCCAAATATATATTTTTTGCTTAAGGAAGCAACAGATGGTTTATTTCAAAGGAGGAGGGCAACTTCATGTAAACTAATTACCTCACCTTGCGTCTATCTACAGTGTGCCAGTGATGCAGGTCTGGCAGATCTGGGTCAGGGCACACAGTACCCAGGCAGGATTGGTGGCAGAAGCCACTGGAGCACACCCGTCTCATCACAGGTCCAGTGGCTCACTGGATGTGCAAAGCAGACCACGAGGAACACTGATGAGATTTGCGTTCATGCTGTGCTGTCACTGAGTTCTGCAATGTGCTCTTACACATTCCCAGCTTGCTAGACGTAGCCCCCATAGCCTTCCTGTTGCTACAGTACTGGGTATGAACTCCATAGACAGCCCTGCCTCTGAACCCAACCATTCAGGAATTCTTCACTAATGGACTGCCAACCTGTTAGTGATGGTGGCTTCATGGTTTTTCCTGCATCCCTGCATCCCTGCTATTTCTCCAGCTAACGAGATTGAGATTCCAGGTGAAAAAAGCTGTGGCACGTTTGGCTGCATTTACTGCATTTACAACTGCCTTTTTCAGGCGCAGCACAGATATCTGCTCTTGACAGTGCCTCTTTGTGGTATCAGGTAATATTATCCCCACCAACAAGATCGCCGTATATATGGTCGTCGGGAACGGTCATAGGTGATATTTTTAGTGGGGATAATATCTGGGGTTATTGAGAGCAGGGGCTGCGGGGGTGTACCCCGCTCCCTTTAAAATAATATGGGGATTGCGGGGGTGTCCCCCTCAGGTTTCATGCCTTTATCGCCGCAAAAATATGGCAATATTTTTGCGGGGATATTAACACATGGAACCCTCTTTGTCCAGTGTTCCATTGGTGGCAAGGGCAGGTCTAGGGGTAGCAGAGGGAGGGCCAGTGGTAGCAGCTGTTACCCCTGGCTACTCCCAAATGACATCCCTGCCACAGAGCTGGCCATGATAAATGTTTTTCTCTGTATGTTTGTTCTAGGGGGGCTTGCTATGCAAGTGACAGACATTTGCAAATCGTCGGCGAAAATGTAGTGTCTGCTGCATTTCTGAATATGACCTACCAAGAAGCCAGTTATGTGCAGAAATGCACTTCTTAATGGTCATTCAGCACTACAATGCCCAAACTATGGCAGATTAGCACTTTACATATACCAGACAACATAACATAATAGATACTGAGTAATGGGGGCATTGTGGCTGATGGAGATGGTTATTGCATGTACTACCATGTTGGGCCATTCCTATGTGGCCTACACCAGGCATCTACAACCTGCGACTTGGCAGATGTTTTGGACTTTAATTCCCATGATCCCTCTCGATTGGTTATGCTGGGTTGGGCTGGTGGGTGTTATAGTTCAAAACTTGGAGAGCCAACGGGTGCAGACGTCTGGTCTATACTGTTTAAACAAATTATGCATACAGCCTTATGGGGGTCCATATTACAAATACTGCATAATGGGGCCATAAATCTAATACTTGATGGGCGCTGTTACTGATCGGGCAACTTTATGATCTATAGCAATGTAAGCTGCATTGGTATGCATCTCTGCTGATAGGTCTGTTGTCTGTGCTGCATTGTTGGGTATGTATTTTTGTGTGTGTAATTGTATTGTTTTTCATCTACTCACGCATGCACTATACAAAAATGGCACTGCACAAAAAAGGCACATCTATTAACGTTGTTAATATTTGTTCTTTCCATGGGGGTTGTGCATCCTGCTGGACACTGCTCAACCAAATAAAATATCCACTGATTTTCTATCTGCAGAGTAGTGATATGATTTGGCTGCCTCTGTGAAGGAACGGGACAAAATGGCTGCAGGCAAGACATGTGTGATATATCCTCAACATGGGGCAGTTGATTACATTTCTCTTCGTTCTTTGCAGGAGTTTCCAGGACATCTATTTATATTTATTGTTCAATATTTTCTGCTTTCGAAATTGCAAAGGCAGAGAGCGTGTAACAAATTCCTCTTCTCCTTTTTAATAAAATCTTGACTTTCCCCAAAGGTAGATAGGAAAATGTGGATTATATGTTAGCCTTTGATGTTTAGCGTTCAATGGGGCCATAATGAAAGCATCTTAGATTAGTATGCCTTGGTCATTGCAGTCAGCCTCTCATGAATGCTCATTTCAAATGTATGAGAACACATATATGACACGCCTCATTACATATCCATTAGAAGAAGGAGAATCCATCATGAAGCTTTAAAATAACAATCAGATGTGTTCAGAATCTAATTACTATTATTGTTATTATTCTTATTACTGCAAATGCTCTACTCATGGTTTCATTAAAGTTTACCTACATTTCTGAAATCTCTATAACTAGGTATAGGTTTTAGCATGCCACGCACCCAACTGGCCAAGGACTGATTAAAGACAGAGGGCCTCATCACAAGTTGGGCGGCATCCTGACTGGGATACCGCCCAACTGTAGTTGCGTTGCCGCCCGCCCGTTGGGCGGTATTACCGCTGGATCGCGGGTTGAGCAGTAAACATAATTCCCTATTCCCCATTAGACCCAATGTGCAATTTTCAGTGCAATTACCGCTGGTAGTATTACCGTGCAATAATTGCACCGAAAATCGGCATTCTTCCAGCATCTTTACCCCCAGCTATGAGCTAGGGGTAAACACGCCATACTCATGTTTGGGCGGACCCTTAAATGTGGCGGAAATAGCATTACCACCTTTTATTGAAGATTTTGTGAGCCTTATGGCCGTTCCTCTCGCTCTTGTCTGGTGTAGAACCCCCAACGTATCCCAGGCTTCCCTGACCCCAGGTTAGTAGATACAGAAGATTGACCCCTAATGGCTAATTCTATCTTCTGCTAGTTGTGAGGACCCAAAGACAGAAACCTTATCTCTCTAAACTCCCTCAGGAACTTCCTAATTCTACTTATTCTATCAGCGGTTAGTGTTCTTATGGGATTTGGGATGTAGCATTATAAATACCCTGTATGATTCAGGCTCTGTATAACACGTTTACTCTCACCTCTCCCTTGTCCACTCTTTCTTCTTCACCACTCCACCTAACTCCTCCCATCAATTTTCTGTACATTCTATGTTCTCACTTCTTCTAGATCAATCCTCCTCCCTTTGATGTTACTCCCCCTCCCCATTCTAATACTCCCCTCTCCATGCTACTACTTCCTCCTTCACAATAGTACTCCCTCCACTTCACTGTTCCCATCTCCACACTACCACTCCCTCCTCCACACCACTACTCCCTCCACAGTACTACTACACTTTTGTCCAAACCTCTACTCCTCCCTCCAACTGTAAATCCTCCCTCCAAACTACTACTCCTTCTTACTACTACATATTCATAGAGTATACTAAATATAGCTCATCATCACCCAACATGTTTCATTCACAATAAATCACTATCGGAAATTCTTCAGGGTTTTTTTTTTCAAATGACTACTGTGTAGCCACCGGTATTAGAAGAGACGGTGTAACTTGCTCTCAACTGATTCATGGTATTCTGCAAGGTGAACAAAAAGAAAAAACAGAAGCAACTTATTAGTAGTTACTTAAGGTCCATTAATGAATAATTAGACCATAGGGAGTGACTTAATGTTAATACGTCTAATTACATAGTAACAGGACTCTCACGCTTACCTATCACTTTAATTTTGATAGAAGTGCTAACTGGGGTCTCAATCTGCCTCTCTGCTATCTACCTGTAGAGGCAAAAAAGTATGGACCAGGAATAAATGACCCAAATTCACCAGTTAAAATACAATTAGGTCGGTAACAGTCTGCCTACTCAATGATCTTTAATAGTGGCTAAACTGCTGTAATTAGTCAGCGGTAATCCAAATATAGCCACTTACTTAAATGTAGGCCTGGGTATCAATTTTAAGGTTGAATGGTGCTGTTTAAAACCGATCTTCTCGGAGTAGACAGCCCTCTCTTCTCGGCGAAGGGACTGTGCACATCTACAATTCAAATTAAGCATATTGCAGTGCTTGTAAACTCTGATCTACATTACTCTATACATTCAAAGTGGTCCGTTGTTGTTCGGTATGTAAAAATGGTTAGACATCACTCAACACCGAGCTAGAAGCCCGAGTCATAAACGGTACACCATCCAATTTGCTAAATATACTCACTCATTCAAGTGTGATACTTCTCAGTGTTCAGGTGCACAACCGAACGGAGTGGTGAAAACACCTGTGGACTTCGCTTAGGAGATTAATTCACACAGCATCTCTTATGTAGTTACAGTTGCCTGTGCGGAATAACCGGAGCGGTCAGTTGAGGACAGCACCAGCCGGCATATAGAAGCAAACGAGAGAAATGAAAAAGAAGGACAACCATATCCATTATTGCTGGGGCTGTACAGAGACTCTTTTGGCATTTGACGAATGTCAATATCTGCATTAAATGTGCATCAATACAATGGCATTGTAAAATGTTTTACCTTGCTTTCAATCCTGTATGTCCACCGCACCTCATTCTTGTTTGTATTACAACAGCCGCGTCCCCTTCCTCATAACTCTGCTCCGTCAATTTGTTAAGTGATGCGTTAAATTAACCAAAACTCGACCGAGTCTACTATCAGGTCTGTATGGAAAATCACAGCCATCTTGGTAGTGGTACGAAAACAGAGGAAAGGGCAAAAATGTGAACTATTCCTGCTATTCCATTTAGAAGACAGTAATGGAGATTTCACAGTAAGTAATCTGCCTTAGTACTACTGGAACATCTACCTAGGGTAAATTAGCCTAATGTTAAGTGGGGTACAAAGCGTAATAAAACTAATTCTCTGAACTTATACTCTGCCAAACAATCATTCATGTCTCCTCTTTTGTAAACTGAGTTTGTCTTGTTGTATGTTCCTGCTCTGGTACATTTTAACAAGCACTGTCCACCTCACGTCATCGCAAGTGTGTCCAGCATTCAAAAAGTGCCCCATCGTGGGTACTGACAAAACATTCTTCCTTAAGCAACTTTTATGCTCGCCAATGTGGGTTTTGATCAGGCGTTTAGTTTTGCCAATATACAATTTAACACACGGGCACCAAATATCATAGATAGCCCATGAGGTATTGCAATTTGGGAAGTGTCTCTGTTGCCAAAGGGTATTCAATCTGATGTCTACTATCGTAGTTCTTGTTGAGGAACTGCAACATCTACAGTTACCACACACACACTGTGGCCCATTAGTCTAGTCATGCCCCATGTTTCAGTTAGGGTGGGTTGTCTACTGGCGGGTTCATATATATCGTTTTTTGTCAGGAGTTCTTAAAAGTACATCTTGGGGTATTAATACACTTTGTACCTTTAGCCAGAATATGCCAGTCCTTATTAACTATTCTCTTGACCTGATTGGACATAGCGTTGAACGTGCTCACAAAAGCGATATGATCATTAGGCTCAGATTTAGGTCTTTACTCCAATAGACCTTTGCGGTTGTTATTCAAGGCACTTTTAAACACTCTTCTGACAATTTTCTTAGGATACCCTCTCTCCTTCCTTCAGATGTAGGCTCAGTACTTTGCCTTCCTTTTCAAACTCTTCCCTCTTCATACTGTTGCGTTTCAGCCTTAGAAATTGGCCCACTGGTAAATTATCCCAGACGTGCCTGGGGTGGAAGCTGTCATATAACTGCAATGAGTCCTTATCAGCATAGATGTTAACGTCTAAAAAGTTAAGCTCTGTCACACTACTATTCATCGTAAACTTCAAGTAAGGATTTTGCTTATTAATCCACTCAAAAAATGTTGTCAGACTTGTTAGGTCACCATGCCAAATAAACACCACGTGATCAATATACCTATTCCAAATTCCTATCTTGTTTTTGAAGTGGTTGTCCTCACTCAATATTTTGCTTCTTTCAAAAAATGCAACATGTAGATTAGCAAAAGTGGGTGCTAAGGCCGACCCCATGGCTGTGCTGTGCATCTGCTGGTAAAATCTATTGTTGAATTGAAAATAGTTTTCTGTTAATGCCATCTCTGTGCACCTCAACATGAAAGAGAGTTATACCCCCTTATTGTTTACAGAGCAGAAGCTCTTCTACCATATTTAATGTCGCTAACTGCAGTATTTTGGTTTAGAGCGAAACAATATCTAAACTCAACAAGATATTTGTTCACTCATCAAAGGGATAGCCTTCAATTAACTTTATGATGCTCATAGGGCCTCATTCCGAGTATGGCGGTAAGGGATAGCGGCCACCGCTAACGAGAGCGGTGGCGGTAATCCCTTACCGCCATACTCCGAGTTCCCTTTGCGCCATGGAGGTTTTAACACCTGCTTTTAGCAGGTGTTAAAAACCATGGCGCTAAGGGACCTTGATGTTAATTACGCCACCGTAATTTACGGTGGCGTAATTAACGCCTTCCCCACTCCCATTATGCCCTATGGGGCAAGAATGGGAATGGGGAAGGGTAAATGGGGATTGGGGAATTACCGCCCCGCCAACCTTGGAATGGGGCGGTAATTCCGCCATCCACCAAGGCGCTGCCGGTCCGGGTACGGCGTCAACCAAGGCGTTAATAGCGCCATTGGTTAGCGCCGTACTCGGAATGAGGCCCATAGTATCTTGCAAATAGGATGGCATTTCTGTGACGAAATCCTTCAGGAAGAAATCAGCTAATTTTGCTAACAGTTCTAAAATAGAGCCTCTCCCTGACACTATTGGCCTCCCCGGAGGATTGACCCAGTGTTTTATGGATTTTTGGCAAAGTTTGAAATGTAGGTGTATTGGGGTTCACCACAGCCAAGTACTCTGCTACTTTTTTCGTTATCCAGGGGCGGGCGCATGCTTTCTCTACCTTGACAGTAATCAGGGATTGCAGTCGCTCAGTGGGGTCTGTTAGGATTTCTTTGTAGAAAGAGGTGTCTTCCAACTGTCGGTCACACTCTCTAATGTAATCGACACGATTTTGTAAAACTACTGCCCCTTCTTTATCAGCTTTCCTGATTACCAACACACGTTTTGACCTGAGTGAGTCTACAGCATGCCGTTCTCTAATACTAAGGTTATGAAAAACCTTTTTATTCTTCACCTTCTCTTCAAGTTTCCCTACCTCAGAAAGGACACGCTTTTCAAACACTATTGATTCAGGGCTAAAACCTGCCATCGGTGGACAAAACGTGGAGGCATTAAGAAAACCACTATTTGGATTTAGATCTTCCATTGGAATTTCTAGAAAAAACAGTTTTAAATGTATTTTTCTGAAGAGTTGCTGTAACTCTAACAGAATTGTATACTTGTCATAATCGTTAGTCAGCACAAAACCAACCCCCTTATTTAACACTCGGACTTCATCTGGTGTAGGGCAGTACAAGGAAAGATTAATCAGTAGGCTGTGCAGCTCCTGGTTTGAAAGGGTTTGTAATCCCAGGGCATTCGGTCCCTGTCCAAAAAATGTGCCGAGGTGTCCCTTGATCTTAAACTATACCCCCTTTGTGGTCTAGTTGATTGTTAAAGCTTCCTTTACCTCTTGATCTTCCCCGGTTGGTTTTGTTCTGACCTCGATCATTGGTACTGCTGTCGTCCCCCGAACTACCTGAGTTGTACGACGAGTTACTAAACCGTACTTGTTTGGTAATACTCTGGCTGGATTCGTGTGGATATGAGGGGAGATAATCTTCCTTAGTATATCAGTATGCCTTTTCATGGGTGAAATCAGAAAGATCTTTTTCTAAATGTCTAATACGGTCCCTCGTGGTCTGTTCTTTGAAATCAGTCATTTCTTTAAGAATCTCATCCAACCTCTTTTTAAAGGCATCAAAATTAACTCTTTTTTTAATCTCTTCCTCAAGTGTGATTAATTCAATGGCAAGTTTTTCTGTCATCTCTTTGGCTGTATCGATTATCAGAATCAGCTATTAAGATAAGAGTTGTCTGCACAGAAACATGCTGGAACAAGGGGGGGGGAGCAATTTGAGCCATCTCAACTTCCACTGCCCACTTGAGGGACAGGACTGGCTCTGGATCTCTCCATGGTAGATCTCCCACCCACGCAGTTCCCATCTCAGGGGAATGTTATAATATGCTACAGAGGTAAGTTATAATATGGGTTTGTTAGTGTTGTTTTATCATCTCATATATAATAGGTCAATTACATTTTCACATGCACACACTCATCACTGTTGTGTTATTGGTTTTATAATTATTTTTTTCATAAATTATAGTGGGAATCTAATCACCACTTAAAAAACATATTTATTATTGCTTGTTTTAGAAAGATCAGTCCACTATTTCAGTTAATGTCTATCTTTTGTCAAATCAATTTGAGCAAAGTATACTAATTTATTCTATTTGTAAACAAATCCTCTAAAAACAGGAGCGCAGAAATGTATGTAGCGCATAGCATAATTATTCTTAACACATTGACACATTGAGATTAGTGCCATTAAGTGTCTAACATATACTCATTATTTCTACAAGATAGATACAGCAGCATTTTCATATTTTCATAGTGTGTGTCCATCGGTTTATACATTCACAGAGAATCTTATCCTCTCTGGATTTGGACCAACCTCATATCAATTCTCAGACCTCACACATATAGGCTAAAAATGTCTGCACCGTGTTTCAGCCCCTAGTATTAATTCAAAACACATTATTTATAGGCCTTCATCCAGACAAAACATATATAAAAGCAGGCAATGTCCAGTAAATTCACATTATTACTGTACTTGTCTAAAAGCTTGCGTACACGGGTTAAAATGCGTATAGGAAGACATTTTGTTAAGATATTTTGTGGTATATTTGAATGTAATTTATGTTAATAGAAAAAATTAAGAATTTAAAATAGAAACAGTAAAGAAGACATGTGATGATAATATAAAGTAAATTAAAGTAAAATAAAGTTTAAAACGTACATAAAGAATATTATTGATATAATACATACCAAGAAATCTCACAATAAATAATTACATAATACAAAAGTACATTGTAACTAAATTAACTGAAAAAACCTATTAATTTATTTAAAGCATATTTCTTTGAAAACAATGTTTTTTGTTAACATTTTATCAATGCGTCTGTCATATCTTTTTTCTGGCCTGCGGAACGTGATCGTTGTATGTCCCGTTGGAGAGCTGTTTCCCGACCTGTCATTTTGGCCCTATTTGTTCATTTGCTTGCAGTATTGTTTTCTGGTTGATTTGCCCTTTGTTGCTCAGTCATATTTGTCTGACGTATACGTTGAGCCTCATTTCTTCTGCATTTAAGATTGTGTGCATCTAAATGTGGTAAAATTCTCTTAGGAGGCATTGTGAATTAGTGATATGCTGAAAATACTTGTATTTACAGAAAGGCCTCTGTATGGGAAAAAAACAATTTATTTTGTTATGTTAGAGAAATAGTGTTAAATCAAATTTTTTTAATAAAATTTTATTTCGGGTTTTCACAGTCGAAGAACAGAAGACATTTATTAACACATCAACCAGTAAATCCCCTTTTCCCCGTCCCCTTCCCAGCCCCCTACCCCCTACCCCCTGGTAACAGAATCTTCTCAATTTAAAGAAACATTAACAAACAATACTTCGGTCGTCTAACGTGGGGTAGAAATACAGTACCAAGTTACGCATACGTCACTGGCCGCCTCCTGCACCTTTCATAGTTCTCTGGCCGCAGTCCAATGTTCGAAGTGACCCCTGAGGGGTCGTTAAACACTTTACCTCCATTGATCATAACACAATCCTGATTATCTTGATCTCTATACTAAACACCCTGTTACTTTAACTATTAATGTGTTTGTCCTTGAAATCCCCCCACATGGTCTTGTGAGATGCTGTCCTCCCATGCAGTGCCGCTGTGATCCTTTCCATAGTTCATATATTCAGTGACACATTGACCCATTCCCTCTTACCCGGGGTCCGGGCACATTTCCATTTCATAACCAGGCAGGCCCGCACCGCAAGCAGCAGGGGCGCCACCAGCACTGCAATCTTGCCCAGATCCCTGTCAACCTCCTCCATCCCAAACAGGGTCAAAAACAGCGTTTTAGTTCGTTGAACACCATCAATTTCCTTTATCCAGCCCAACACTTTGTCCCAAAACATATACATATGCAAGTAGTCGGCCCTTGCTCCACACCAGTGCCAGCACTCCGGACTAGCATTATAAAACATCTTAGAAAGCCTGACAGGGTCATATTGGCACCTATGTAAGAGCTTAATGGCATGCAGCTTATATTGGCTGGAAATCGATGTCTGAAAGGTCCCTCTACAAAATGTCAGCCACAGCGCGAGGTCAATCTCCCTCTTCGGGTCATTTTCCCATTTCTGCCTCAGCTTTTTGGTTGACCCCTTGCCCACAATCACCAGTTCTTTGTACATGGTCAAATTCAGGCCCTTTGTTTCCGTTCTCATGTCTAAGAGCTTCTCGAAAGGAGTAAGGTACCTCTGTATCTTATCTCTCCACTTTCCACTCCACTCGTCAGCCCCACTTTCAACTGAAGATATGAGAAGACGGAGAGTGTACCCAAGCTCAGCTCCCCCTCCAGTTCACCCATAGTAACAAACGTACCATTCCTCCATAGTTGTCCCGCTCTCTCAAGACCTGCCTCAAACCAGGCCTGAATTCTCCCTGCATCCGGGATTGCATCCCTTATTTCTGGCACCCAAATGGCTCAACAGGGACGGCCAGGTCATCACCCCTTGCATTTCCGTACCCTGTCTGCACACATCCCATATTGTGCCCAGCATAGGGTGGTCATGGATTCTGCGTGGGAGCCTGTTTCTAGGGACTCACAACCATTCCCCAACTGAGGCAGTGGACAGCTGTAGATAGTCCAGGCCCACACATTGGTACTCTCTCTGCATTCTGAGGTGTGTGGCAAGAACCCATAGCTGCGTGACTTTGTGATACAGTTTCACATTGGGAAGCCCCACCCCACCCCTGTCTTTCGGCAGGGTAGGACATCAAAGGATATTCTCTGCTTTTTCCCCTGCCAAAGGAATTTCAACACACCAGCCCTTATTTCGCAGAAAAATGCATCAGGGACACAAATCAGGAGCATTTGAAACACGTAGTGGAATCTCTGTAAACACAGCATGTTAATGGCATTAAGGCGTCCGAGCCACGAAATGCTTAGTTTTCCCCATCTCTCTAGGTCCGCCCAAAATCCGGCTAGCAGCGTGGGGAAGTTAGCTTGGAATAGGTCTTCCAGGGCCCTCGTTAGGTTAATTCCCAAGTATCTAAATGTGTCCTGGCTAACCACTATCCCCAAAGGAGTGAACCTTCCTATATCCCCGTCCCCATTCCTGTCCAGCGGAAGCAGTATCGATTTCGATCTAGTGATCTTAAATCTTAAACCCAGAGAAATCTCTGTATTCTTCAATCTGCGCCATTACCTTGGGAACGGAGGTTAGGGGTTCTTCATGTGCATGAGCATGTCATCTGCATATAATACGACCTTATATTCCACTCCCCCCACGTGAGTCCATCTACCCCTGGGTCTTCCCTAATTCTCTGTACTAGCCGTTCCAAAGAGAGCGCAAGTAAATCAGGGAGAGAGGTCAGCCCTGCCTTGTACCCCTGCTCAAAGCAAACCATCGGGAGAAGCCTTAGTTGACCACCAACCACGCATGCCTGGGGAGACCCATAGACTGCCATAATGCCTCGCATGAACCTTGGACCCAGACCTACTTTTCCCAGTACCTTCTTAAGAAAGCCCACTCAACCCTGTCAAAGGCTTTCTCAGCGTCCACAGATAGAAGAATGGGCACTCCCCCCACCCCCATGTGTCTCGATTCATGGATCAGGTGCAAGGTTTTCCGGAATGTGTCCACCCCCTGGCAGCCCCTTATAAAATCCACTTGGTCTGAGTGAATAAACTGAGACATGTGTGTCTCTAGTCTTGCCGTCAGGACACGTGTGTACATTTTCGCATCGATATTTAAGAGTGAGATGGGGCGATATGACCCACATTTTTGGGGGTCCCTGCCTTCCTTCGGTATGACCGTGATCATTGCTCAGGAGAAGGTCTCCAGGATATCATTGAACAATTCTCCCATAAATGGGATAAGGGAGATAAGAAAAGACTATAGTAACCATCCTCTCCTGGGGCCTTTCCGGTGGGAACTTTTGACACCACCCTCCTTATTTCGTCAGCCGTTATTGGGGCTTCCAGTGCCTCAGCATCCTCCTGGGAGATCCTGGGCATCCGAGTTCCCTCTAATTACCGGGTTGTCCCCACAGTACCCAGGTTGATGCCTGCTTTATGAAGGTCCTCGTAGAATGATGCGAACACCTCTCGAATTCCTCCTCTCCCTTGGTCATCAGCTCTATGGCCTTAACACACCTGTCGGGTTGATGTCCCCTGAGTCGCACTGCTAACAATGCATCTGCCTTGTTTCCCTTCTCATCCAACTTTTGTTTCAGGAACTGCAGTTTCCTAGTTACCTGACTTTCCTCATGGAGTCGCAGTTCATCCGTTTTGCTTCTCACCTCCAAGACCCTTCCCCCCCTCTATGCTGTCCCTAGCCCTCCTGTCTAGCTGGGCAATTTCAGGCCGTAACTTGGTTTCCATTAATTTCCGCCCCCTTTTTTTTCCGGTCCCCCTCCCTGATCAGGATCCCTTTCCATGTCGCCCTCCCCGCTTCCCATACCGTCTCCTAGAAACCTTCCCTGTATTATTTGCTTTGAAATATTCGACAATCTCTTTGGACAGTTTCTCATGGAACACCGGGTCGTTCCATAGGGAATCGCTGCATCTCCATTTAAACCTCTTTGGTACCATCCCTTGCCAGTTAAGGTCCACCAAAACCAAATCATGGTCCGACCACGAAATTGGGGAAATGTCTGAGCTCATTGCCTCCTCCCATAGACCCCTTGAAATATAGATGTAGTCCATTCTGGTAAATGTGCCGTGTGAGGCTGAGTAAAAGGTATACCCCATGTCCTCTGGGTGTAGGTGCCGCCATATGTCCCGTAGCCCATAGACCTGGAGCATTCCCAAGACCTCCACATGCACTGGCTGGGGCCCTTTTCCACCCCTCCGTCCTGGGTTTGTCTGTCAGTTCTAAAATCTGCCCACATATTTAGGTTGCCCCCCAAAATTATATGGCCCGTGCCTTCGATCATTATCTTTGGGAGGGTTTTCAGCAGATACATTTGTTGCAACCTTGTTTATAGTCCCAGAGATCAGGAGAGCCCTACCTTCCTCATTCGCCCAGACCTTTTTGACCTCCATCCTTTGCCCTTTAGTAATAAGGATTCCTACCCCTGCTTTTCTAAGGGGCCCAATCCCCAATATTCCTGCCCCAGTGCCCTACCCAGGACCCTCCTTTCCTCCCCTCTGGCGTATTTAGTATATGGAAGGAACAGAACATCAAAACCATCTCTACATAATTCCCTAGCCACCAAGGACTGCTTTGTGTGTGAGTTCATCCCTTTAACATTCAATGTCCCACCCTCAGGAGACCCTCTCCCTGTCTCCCCGAACTACAGCTATTGTCCCACCATGCTTATCCTCAGACCTTTAGGCGCTATGGGTGGCCCTTGCTTATAAATCCTACCCCCAACAACCGGTAAACTGTTATTTGAGAAGATCCTTGTCCTACCCCTTTCAAAGGGGATCCCCCTACCCCTCTTCTTACCCCTCCTCGGTGCCCGAATCCCCCTGGTTAACATCACCATGGTATACTTCGATCCCCCCTGTCTCTATCATCTATATCCCTTTTCCCCCATGCTTAATCTTACATCACCCTATTAAATCCTGATGTGAGACCCTCCAGTCTCGTCTACTTTAATCCGTCCCCCACGAACCGGGACACCTCCACCGATAGACCCCTGCCTTCAACCCAAACAAAACAATTGCCGGCCATATCGGTGACCTGCTCAGTCACACTTCACCAGACTATGCCCCGGTGGGCGGTGCCCCGGTTTTGTGACCTTGTCTTAATGTGTTGGGACCTGGTTCAAGTGTCTGCCATGGGTGACGTGTTCAACTTTCTATATTTTCTAGATCCCTGCATTCATCTTCTCCTAGGTCCCTTGATCAGCCACTGACTGTCGCCTGCCACCTTGTCTCCTCGATTCTCCGAAGCGTCAGCTTCCCCGAGCAATTCCCTGGTGACCTTCCGAATGTCTTCCTCCATCGCCAGTTTGTATTTATGACCATCATATTCAAAGGAGATAGAGAATGGGAACCCCAACTGTATCTCACTCCCTTCTCATTTAGTCATTTGGTCAGGGGAGAGCACAGTTTCCGCTTGATCAAAGTCAGGGAGGACAGGTCCTGAAAGATCGTCACTCAGGATGTGCCGTATGTGACTGGGCCTCTCAACCTTGCTTTTTCAAGAATCTTCACTTTGTCAGCATGGTTATGGAACTTAGCGAGGACCGACCTCAGGCCCCTGGCAGCCCCACCAGCTCGATTAAGTCTTTCTATCTTAGCTTTATCAATAGTGTCAACCTTGAAGACCAATTTTATGATCTCATGTAATGCTCTCTTCAGGTTGAGTTCCGTTTCCCCCTCCCATTCTGGGATACCAAAAAGTCTGAGGTTGTTCCGCCTCTCGCAATTTTCAAGATCGTCCATCTTCATCCTGACCTTCTTCACGTCTCTCCATTCTGGTGAATCACAGGTCTGTGTGTCTCTAGGATGTCCAGGGAGGAATGACTATGTTCGACTTCCTCAAGTCTCTCCTACATTTTGTCAATTCGTTGGGTAATTCTGTCCACCCTGCTTCCAATGTCTGCCCTCATATTCCATATTGCTTCCATTAGTGCAGCAACATCCTTCTTGGTTGCAGTGGATTCCTCTGGTGCGGTGGCCATGCTGATTGCCCGGGCTACTCAATGTATACTTATAGGCGGCCAACTTCAGCCTTGCTTCCATACGCCTCTCCCTGCTGCCCCCCAATGGTATTCTGTGGGGTGTAACCTTCTGTGGGGACCGGTTGGTTATGTTTGCTTCCTGTTTTCCACCTACGGAATGCCTTTAGGTCAGGGGTGTCCTCTCTGTCTGTTGTGCGGGAGGCGGGCGCACCCACCAAAAACGGGGGCCCACACCTCCCAAGATTAGCTTAGTACTTCCTTTCCCCCTTTCAGGAGGCAGGGGGGATGCCTTGCCACTGTCAAACAGCCTCTCTCCGCTACTGGGAGGAGGCCTCATCCAGCGATTCCCCCGGCAGCCACAGTGTGACCTTAATCCTCAGGCAGGGTGTAGGTCACAGGAGCCCTGGCGCCTCAAGGGTCCCACTCTCTCCTTTAGTCCTTGGAAACCAATGTCCACTCACCCGGGTACCCCGCCACCGCTCTATGTGTCCCAAAGAAGGGGTTCCCTTTCCTGGTCATTCATTTCTCTGCAGCTCGGGGGGTAGGCACATGCCCCGATATCACACCTGGAGCAACTCCCACGTCGTATCAGCCATTCCATGCCGTCGGTGTTCACCACTTCCCAGGGTGCAGCTCCTCTATGTGGCCCCGGGGGCGAGCACACTCCTGAAATCGGCCGTCCCCTCCTTTCTGACCCTTCCTTGTGGGGCCTCTTCCACAGCCCCCTACCATAGATGGACTGCTTCTGGGGGGGCCTACCTTTGTTTTCAGGTCTGAGCACCTCTGTGGTCCTTCCCCCAGTGGAGCAGCTGCAGTGGGTCCCGGGCTCAAATGATGTCTCTGGTATGCCTCTACACCCCTTAGGCACTTGCTTGCTACTTCTTCAAGAGCCTCCCTTGTACCCCAACTTCCCATCCTCTCAGGTGGGGGTGCCTCACTGTCCCACTTGACAGTTTCTCTCTAGGGCTTGTTTAAAACCCTTCAAGGCCTGTGGCATGGGCTTCCTACTGTTCTCTGCTTGTCCCGGAAACAGGGCTTATCTCTCTTTCCCTCCAGTTGCCTTGACTTTTTCCAAGTCCATTTGTGTATTTTGGATCAGCCACTAAAGCAGGGGATTATGCTTACTCCACAAACGTGACTTCCAGGCAGCGTATGGCGATGGTTCAACAACCCGTTCTGTGTCCTCCCTCACACCGTGGCTGCAGTGCCTCTCTGGGGCCTCCACATCACAAGGGAGCCCCCATCTTAGGTCCGGAGGTTTTCTCTGCACAGTGTGAACGGCAGGAGGGAGGAGGGGATTTTGGCCAACGGGGCCTCTCTCTCACCGATGGTGTCCACAGGGGGAGGAGGGCACAGACTCACCTGCCCTCGTTCTTCTGGCCAGATCCTCCACTGCTCCTCAGTCGTGCGCGGTCCTTGTCCCTCAGTACTCCGGAGCATGGATGCGGCTCTCTCTGCGTTCGGTTTCGCCTCTTCTACGTTGTAGGCGAAACCACAGTATTTCCAGTCCGATTCAGACGCTTTTCTTTTTACCGGTTCCAGGGGGGCTCGCTCGGCAGAATCTCCTGGTTTTGGGACCTGGGGGGCACTAAAAGTGGGGGCTCAATCCCCTTTTTCGGGCCCTTATGCGGGACGCTCACACAGAAGCTCCCAGCATCAGCGCGCCCCTGGTGGCCTCCCTTTTTATATTTTTTAATGCATATTTTATTGGTGTAATAATTTCATTGTCATAGGACGTTATCAGTGGGATACAGAAGATCGCGTAGGTTTTCATTCACACAGTAGAACCACTGTGTATCCTAAGGCAACAGCTCCCTCTAGTGGCGACAGAAGGCGAAGCGGCAGACTCTACTGCACATGACTGCATCGGACAAACATACACCTGTTCTTTTATTATATTGTATGATTCTTTCTGTAACCATCGCTGTGTTAGTGATGAAACATGCGTGAAGACACATTTTATTTATATTTGTATTTATTTGAAGAACAGGGATGTCAATTTCAAAAAGACTTACAATAGCAAATGTACAGATGGCACAGGCATTCCCGTGAAGGGTGCTTGTACAATAGCACAAAGATGAGAGCAAGTGGTGAGCCATTTTATGAAGGTGTGAAAAAGTGGGACACATACCAGGGACAAAACAGGTGACTTACAAAAATGAAATTAACCTAATAGGACAAGTGCTTCAAGCTAAACAGGAGTACTATGTAAATATCCAAAATGTCATTATTAAGCCTCAGTGGAGCCAGTGGTGGGGGTCAGGCAGAGAGGACGGCAATAGGGCAGGAGGAGCTCCATCTTTAGCAAGTAAATGTACTGTAAATTGAGCTTGGAAGAGATCCACAAATAGGCAGGCTTTGATTGTAATGGGCAGCAGGTTCCAGTTGAGCGGGGGGAGTAAGGAGAAAGAGAGCAAGTGCACATAGGGTATTGGGCAGTGAGGTTGAGTGCAGAGGAGGATCAGAGGGAACAAATGGTGAGTAAACTGAGATGCAGTCAGACAGGTTCTGAGGTGCAAAACCATTGATAGCTTTGTAAACTAGGAGAAGGAACTTGAAAAGAGAGCGGTTGTGCATAGAGAGCCAACCAGCATGTTGATGGTCGGTAGAAGTTTAGGAGGGTCTGCGTAGGTTGTAGACAGTGCAGGTAACAAAATTGTTAACAAAAGGGAGGAAGGAGTAGAGAGGAAGGCCAAGGAGTAGGCTTGAGCAGTAGTCAAGTTTGATGAGCATGAGAGTGGAGATTAGAGTTTTTCACAGTGGTTAGTTAGAAAATTACACTTTTCCAAATGTTGAGGATGTGACTACAAGTAGCAGAGCTAGCCAGTGGTAGTGATGAATTGTTGCAGGCGTAGGTTACTATCAAAAAAGACCCATAGGTTTTTATTAGTGCAACTTAACCATAAAGTCCCCTTAACTAAGTTTTTTTAATTGATTGTAAAGGTTTTTATTGGCACAATTTAACCATAACGTCCCTTTTACAAAGTTTTTTCATTGAATTGTATAGGTGTTTATTGGTGCAACTTAACCATAACGTCGTTTTTTTCAGAGAATTCCATGGGTTTTTATCAGTGCATGCTATTTTCCTACAACTTACTAATATCATACTTACCCCAATATAGTAAAGTTTGTGTCCAATTTACAAAATTTCACATTAAAACTCTGCCATTTCCCACCTTCTAGCATAATTTTGAACACTTCGATACTTTTTCCACTGTTTTTGCTTCCGTCGACATCTGCGAACTTCTGACGTCACTGTGGACCTTCTGGACAGTGCCATGTTACCATACATAGACTCAATTAATTTTTCCAACATCCATTAGCATTTTGTGTTACGCTAATGGGAATAATGCGGCATTCATCCCCCGTTCCAGGAACTGGAACAGGGGATAATGGCCCGGCAGCCCAAGTTATCGGCCCAAGCAAAGTGTGTCTGTGTGCGCCCTGATTCCTGCGGGCTTCGGCGCGCTATAAATAAATAAATAAATAAATAAATAACGAGGGCTCCTCTGCAATGGTGGATAAAGGCCATTAGCACCCCTGGTTCCCAAAGCGAGAATGTTAAAAAATTGATTTTTCTTCCTACAGTGGGACGCCTGCAGGGTCCCGCTGTAGGAAGCCAAATCCTTTTCCAAGATGGCCACCATGGAAAGAGAAGGTGGGGCTCAGTACAGAGCCCCTCTTCCCTTTCCATGGCAACCTGCAGAAGGCGAAGTCAGAACCCTATGACAATATTACCACTAGCACATTTTTTTCCCTTTCAAAACTATCCTATCTTCGAATAACTTTATCACATAGCCGGTCCCCAGTGGACATGGCCACTTTAACACCATTTTTCATCCCTTGCGGGCAAGGCCAGTAGCCAGATTGTCCGGGTCATGGTATAAGGTTTGGTCACTCACATACAAGTGCATGTAAAGACAAATGAGCAAACAGCAGATTCTTTGGATTGCAAAGAATATCAGTGGTGGTTTGAAAAGTACTGTACCTGCATAGGGAATGCTGAATAATTATCTTCCTGCTTCATAGAATGAAGCTGCGTTTCTCCTTGTTGTAAGCATTCTGGTATTTCAGAATGTATTCATCTCCATGAATGCTGGTCCTACGCCTAATGCCGTACCATTAAGTGTCCGTACTGCATGTGACGAGAACTGAAATTGAAACACAAGGCACCAGTGGGCAGGGTACTGCCCTTCCAACAATGCAGTAGGTTAATGTCATGATCTCTGCTTCCAAAAGATCAGGACTTGCCCGACTCCCTTGGAAGCAGACCCATAACCCCGGTTCCGAGTGCCAGCCAGTCCCAATTGAGACCTTTTGGACCCTGTCCTGGCGCCAGTGGCACCAGGCTCATAAAGATGCCCAGTCCCAGCGCTGGAAGCGCCGGGCTCATAATGCTTGGGTGGACCTACCTGCAGCAGACCATGCTGCTTACTTACCTGCCAGTTGAACCCCTGATCCTCTTCTGTTTGGGACTACTTTTCCTGTTGGGTGGGGCAGGAGCCACTCCCTAGGTTCAGAACACTGGAACTCTTCTGGAAAGCAGGAACTCTTTTCTTACCTAGGCGTGGCTGTGGAAGGAGACACCTAAGCACTACAGGAGGCTATTTAAACCACACCCGATGGATGAATCTTGCTTTGCGTTATTCTGCATTCTCTGCAGCAGAACGCTCATCGTGTCTTCTGCTTCTGATCCTGGGCCTAAGGGAACAAAGGCTTACCATCCTGGAATCCAGTCTTCAGCAGCACCTGTAAAGACAAAGAAAGAACAGGTTAGCACTACGGTCTTCAGTGGCAGCGCATCTCTTACCTGGTCCATCGGCTGTCACCAACGCCTCGCGCTGCATTCCGGCATCTGAAAGACAAAGGCTTACCTACTCTTCGCATGCTCCGGAGGTCTTCGCACTGCATTCCGGCATCTGAAAGACAAAAGCTTACCAGCTCTTCGCACGCTCCGGAGGCCTTCGGCGCTGCATCCCGCATCTGAAAGACAAAAGAAGGTGCGTTTAAAGACATTGGGCAACTTTATTACTCACGTGCCATTACTCCTTCCCACGCCGAATCCAGTGGGTATTCCAGCACCCTTCAGCTTCTCTAAAGCTCCGAACTTGTACCTGCAAGATAAAAGGGACAGTTAGTGCGCATCGTGAAGCAGGCTACAAGCGCTTACTTACGTGCTTCCAGGCGCTGCTATTCCTCACGCGGGTTCGATCCTCAACTCTCATCAGCCCGCCATCCGCCATCGCCGGAACCCTGCAAAACAAGAGATATCATTACAAAAGACTTTTAAGACATTTGAAGTGCCCAGAATTTACCGTTCGTGCAGTTAACGACGGACAGCAGTCCTCTGAGGTCAAGAGCCTGCACCCTTATCCAGTGAAGAAACTGGTTACCGCACCCTGCCCCGAGGCAGATGGAGAGCTCGGCGTTCACTTACCTAAGGTGAGGGTGTTAAACTTTGGGGTTCTACAGGAGAAGAGAAAGGGAAGAGGAGAGAGGCACCCAATAACCCCAGTTCATTAATCCCATATTTTCTATCTGCAGACATCTTACTGTTCGAGTCAGACATACAGTGCACAGAGGTCCAGCCCAAAGAGCCAACCGTGTGTTACACATCACCTTTGAAGATACGGCATTCACCCAGTCAAGACCGGCGCCTCTGCGGGAATCAGGTGAGCGTTACAGAACACAAAGCCTATCGCAAAACTCCCACCCAGGCGCTATGGAAACCTCGGATACCGACCAGCTAGCCCAGTTACTTGGGGAACTAAGAGCAGAAGTGCATGCAGCCCGTCAGGAAACTAATGCTCTAAGAAGGGAACCGATTATTTCCAAGGAGCGAACAGACGATCTCGCTAGACAATTGCTACAGTCACAAGCCGGATAAACTCCGTTACCCGCATCAGGGGCAAATCTTCCTTCAACATCCTCTACGAACCCAGTGCAGATCAACCTACCTGGGAATGTACCTCTGGCTCCGCCCGAACGATTTTCTGGTGACCCAAAGAGGTTTGCAGTATTTATTAATCAGTGCCGGTTGCACTTCTTATGCCGGCCAGCAGCCTTTCCAACTGATCAAGCTAAGGTAGCTTTCGTGCTTTCGTACCTTAGTGGCAATGCGGCAGACTGGTCGATCCCTCTAGTTATTGTTATTGTTATTTTGCATTTATATAGCGTCTTATATACCATTGGTATGGTCTGAAGGCGCTGGTAGGTTGAACGCCCTTGGGAACCGAGGTTCGAGTCAGTAGAGAGGGTGAAGAGAGTCAAAAGGTGCGTGTGCGCACAAAGTATGTGTGCAGCTGGTGCGGGGTTAATGTGGTAGCTGCTTCATAGCGGTAGGTGTGGTGGTTGAGAGGTCAGGAGAATGTGTACGCTCTGGCGGAATTTATCCAGTTCAAGAGTGGCTGCGTTAGGCCTGAGGAGAAACGCCTGGCTGGGGGTGTTAAACCAGCGGTGGTTACTTAGAGTGATGGGGAGTGAGCGTGAGATGTTGATATGAGAACAGTTATACCGAATGGTGTCATAGTATCCCTGTGTTCTATTTGAGTGGTGGTGTAAAGAGGAGAGTAGGCGTGGGGTGTAGTATGGTATATGTTCATTCAAATGTTCCCGCATACCAATGCATATTATGTACGTCACGCAATTTATGCGATCAGGAACACACTCGCGCGTTCATAGTTCGTCTTGCGTGCTCTAGTCTATCCCTCATTTTCAGTGTGCTTCTTGCATGCTCTTATGTATTCCATATGCATGCACTCCTGTCCTCCCCGCGCATGCACTCCAGTCTGCCTATGCGTTCATATTACTTGACCGCTCTACGTATTTGTTGGTTTCATACATTCGTCCGCTCCACTCGTTCATCCGTTCTATGAATTCATCCGCTCTACGTATTGATCCGCTCCATGTATTTGTCCGCTCCACTTACTCTTCCGTTCTTCCCATTCGTCCGTTCCACCCATTTGTCCGTTTCACCCATTCGTCCGCTCCACACACAGACACATACACATCTGTTCTGCAAATTTATCCGTTCTACGTGTTGACCCGCTCCACACACTTGTCGGCACCATTACAGATATTTATCGGCACCATAGACTCATCCATTCCATACACTCATTTGTTCCACCTACTCATCAGTTCCACATATTTGTCCGCTCTACATCTCGTCCGTTCTATGTACACCGCTCTCCTCATCGTGCTCGTCCGATCCATTAGTTCAGCCGTTCTACCTATTCGTTGGCTCTGATTTACGTGTTCGTCTGTTACACATATTTTTCTGCTCTGCGTACTCGTACGCTCTGCTCCCCACACTCAGCTATTCCCCACACTCAGCCATTGCCACACTCAGCCATTCCCCACACTCAGCCATTCCCCACACTCAGCCATTCCCCACACTCAGCCATTCCCCATACTCAGCCATTCCCACACTCAGCCATTCCCCACACTCAGCCATTCCCCACACTCAGCCATTCCCCACACTCAGCTATTCTCTCCTCCGCCCTCTCATCCTCCACATACTTCCGCCCTCTTCATTCATCAGCTCTCGACACTCATCCACTCTCGACACTCATTGAATCCACGTGCTCATGCGCTCTACAATCATTTGCTCTCTAGACTCATCCACTCTCCAGACACATGCGCTTTGCAGACTCATCCGCTCTCCGGACTCATCCGCTCTCCAGACCCATCCGCTCTCCAGACTCATCGGCTCTCCAGACTCATCCGCTACTCACACTCATAACTCTCCATACTCATATGTTCCATACACTCATACGCTCCCCACACTCAGTCTCTCCCCCCACTCGGTTGCTCCCCACATTTCTCCGCTCTATATGTGCCTCTGTTCTCAGCGCTCTTCCGCTCTGCACGATCTTGCGCTCTGCACGTTCTCCAGGCTCATTTGCCAACAGCATTTATCCTCACATTCATCCATACTCATCTATACTCATCCATACTCATTCGTTCTTTCCACTCATCCGGTCGTGCCCTCTATGCTCATCCGCTCTCCTTGTTCATCCGCTCTCCACGCTCTCTTCTTTTCATTATTCAGTGATTCTTTTTCTATCTAATCATTTCCCTGTTTAGATCTACTTTATTCGTTTTAGTTCTGTTTGTCAATGTAGGTTACAATCTGGTTCGGTTACTTTTTGGTGGTTTGTTCAGTCGGTGTTATTGTGATGATGCTGGTTTGGGGCTGGTTGGTTTTAGGGAAAGAGCCAGGTTTTCAGTAGTTTGCGGAAGGCCGTTAAG
Source organism: Ambystoma mexicanum (assembly GCF_040938575.1). NCBI lineage: Eukaryota > Metazoa > Chordata > Amphibia > Caudata > Ambystomatidae > Ambystoma > Ambystoma mexicanum. The sequence continues at coordinate 141,560,167 of NC_090939.1, read as the reverse complement.
TCCTGAGTTAGGCGGATGTGGGGTGGGAGCGAGTTCCACAGGGTTGGGGCCAGGGCTGAGAATGATGCTCCGCCTAACCTGACTGAGTTTGTTTTAGGAATTACTAGGAGGCCGGCTGAGCTTGATCTAAGGGTGCGGGTAGGGTGATAAGGTATTAGCTTTTTTTGAAGATAATGGGGTCCAGTTTTATGTAGAGCTCGATGGGTGAGGCATAGGGTTTTGAAAGCCACCCTACGGGCTACCGGAAGCCAGTGCAGTGTCTTAAGGGCTGGGGATACGTGGTCCCTTGGACCGAGCCAAAGAAGCACTTTGGCTGCTGCGTTTTGTGCTCTTTGTAGTTTATTCAGTTGGTAGGCATGAATTCCGAGGTACAGGGGGTTACCATAGTCCAGTCGGGATATGACGATTGATTGGACCGCGGCGACTCTGTTAGGGAATGAGAGATATGGAAAGATGCGCCTAAGGTTTTTGAGGTGGTAGTGGCAGGACTTTGAGACATTGGGCCTCATTCCGAGTATGGCGGTAAGGGATAGCGGCCACCGCTAACGAGAGCGGTGGCGGTAATCCCTTAACGCCATACTCCGAGTTCCCTTTGCGCCATGGAGGTTTTAACACCTGCTTTTAGCAGGTGTTAAAAACCATGGCGCTAAGGGACCTTGATGTTAATTACGCCACCGCGGGAATGGGGAAGGGTAAATGGGGATTGGGGAATTACCGCCCCGCCAACCTTGGAATGGGGCGGTAATTCCGCCATCCACCAAGGCGCTGCCGGTCCGGGTACGGCGTCAACAAAGGCGTTAATAGCGCCATTGGTTAGCGCCGTACTCGGAATGAGGCCCATTGTTGACTTGGCGCGAGAGTGTTAGGTCGGAGTCCAGGGTGCACCCAAGATTTTTTACTGTGTTAGAGGGGGTCGGTGAGTTGCCCATGGCGGGTGGCCAGGGTAGTGGGTGCGGAAGAAAATCTGAGTTGCCGCAGACCATGATTTCTGTTTTGGAGCGGTTTAACAGGAGGTGGCTTTGGGTCATCCAGCGTTCGATGTTAAGGAGGCAAGAGGTCAGGTCAGGTTGGGAGTTGGGTTTCGTGTTCAGGAACTTTAGAATTAGTTGAGTGTCATCTGCGTAATTGTAACACAGGATGTTGTGAGCACGAATTATTGGTGGGAGGGTGATCAGGTAGAGATTGAACAGGAGGGCGGATAGACATGCTCCTTGTGGGACTCCTGTGTCAACTGGTCGGGCTTGTGATGTAAAGTTGGAGAGTGTCGTTATTTGGTGCCTGTCTTTGAGGAATGAGGCTATCCATTTAAGGGCGGTTCCACGGATTCCTAGGGAGTGGAGGCGGTCAAGGAGTATTGAGTGATTGATCGTGTCAAAGGCGGCTGACAGGTCGAGAAGGATTAGTGCGGCGCATCCTGCAGAGTCAGCAGTCATTTTTAGGTCATCCCAGATCGAGGTTAGAGTGGTTTCAGTTCCGTGGCAAGATCTGAATCCTGATTGGGCGGGGTCTAGGAGATTGTTGGCTTCAACAAAGGCATTTAGTTGGGAGTAGGCTGTTCGGTCAATGAGTTTGGCAAGGAACCTGGTGTTAGAGATCGGGCGGTAGTTTTTTGGCTCGAGAGGGTCGAGTGAGGGTTTTTTAATCAGAGGTTTGACGTGCACTAATTTGAATGCATCTGGAAAGATACCGGAAGAAAGGGAGGCGTTTATGATAGATCTTGCGTGTTCTCCTGCACAGGTGGAGGCAAAGATTTCTTTAAGGGTTATGGCTGGGCAAAGGTCCAGTGGTGATCCAGATGGTTTGCGGTCGGATAGGAGTTTGAGAAATTGTTCTGGTGATATTGGACTGAAGGATTCGAAAGTTGGTTGCGTAGTGGCCGCAGTTGGTGGGCTGGCCGGTATGGGCTGAGGATTGCCTGGTGGTTGTAAGAGAGCCTGTTTGGTGGTCAGAGTTTTTGTCCTTTCAATGGCCGTGGAGTAGAAGTGGAGGGAGAGTGAGTCACATAGTGATTGTGATGCGGTCGGGGTGGTTGTGTTACATGCCGGTTTGGTAAATTCGGAGATAATTTTGTGAAGTTCTTTGCATGGGTTTTTGCAGTTTAGGATTCGTGAGTTGTAGAGGGCCTTTTTTGCTTTCCGGATTTCGGCTTTGTACTGGTACAGGTGTCGTGCCAAGGTGGTCCTGCTGTCTTGGGTTTTCTCTTTATGCCATTTGCGTTCTAGGTATTTGTAATGTCGTTTAGTGTTCTTTAACTCAGGAGTGAACCATCTGGGGAAAAGGCCAAGTCGGGTTGATGGTTTGCACGAGGGGGTCAGGCGCATCAGGGATGAGTTGAGCCATGAATCAAAGGCCTCAGGGGTTAGTTGATTGTTGAGATGGCAGGTAGGTTGTGGAGACTGGAGGAGTGCCTCGGCTAGGTCCGGGGTGATTATTAGTTTCTTCCAGCTTTTGCGAATGTTCGGAGGTTCAGATACGAGTATGGGAAGGGGTTCAGGTGAGTGGATGGCGAACGAGAGAATGAAGTGGTCGGACCAGATGATAGGTGTGGGCGGCATTAGATGAATCAGGGTGTTGGAGCTGAAGATGGCATCAAGAGTGTGTCCTTTATAATGAGTCGGGCCGTTTATGTGGGGTTGGAGATTAATTGCATCTAAACCGTCAATCAGGGAGTATGTCATGGGGTTGGAGGGGATGTCGAGCCATATGTTGAAGTCTCCAAGAAGGTTGAGGTTGGGATGGTTTAGTTGGAGGGTGGAGATGGAGTCGCAAAGGTTGTTTGCGAAGTGTCTATCATAGCCAGGGGGCCTGTAGATTATTAGGAAGCTGTACGAGAGTGAAAGGGAGAGGGATAGTTTAACAAGGAGCGATTCGCAGGATGGAATGGAGGGTTGGTTGTCGATGATTGAGGCGCGGAAGAGGGATTTGAAGACGAATGCTACCCCTCCTCCCCTGGACGTGCGGTTCAGTGGGATGAGGGAGTAGTCCGGAGGAAAAGCTTCATTAGCGATTGGGCCGAAGTCATCAGAGAACCAGGTTTCAGTGATAAAAACTAGGTCTGGTGTGGCAGAGGAGAGGAGGTCAAAGATGGAATGTCTGTTTTTTGCTACTGATCGGGCGTTAAATAGGATGCAGTTCACATCGGCAGCTAAGGATGGTCTCGGTGTTGGAGCGGGACGGGGCGGTGGTGGGGGGTGTGGACGGAAAGGGGTAGGGTGGGTGATGATAGATGGGAATAGTGGGCGAGCAGTGAGATTGGCTGGGTTCGGGTGGGGTTGGGTGGCTGTGTGTGATAGGATGGTCGGGTTTTGGCTGGGGGGTTTGAAAGAGGGATGTTGGCGGTTAGGAGTTTCAGTTGGAGTTGATGAGAAATCGAGGGAGAGGGGTTTCAGGCAGGGAGAAGCGACGGGGGAAGGAGGGGATTGCGGGATAGAGGTGATGGGTCGAGACAGGGGAGGCGAGGAGTGCTGGGAGATTGAGGGGGACCAAGAACGTTTCCTCTTTAGTTTCTTTGCTGCGACTGGTGTGTGGGAGAGAGTAGGGGGGTCGGAGGGTGAGCAGGAGGCAGCTTCGGTTCTTGCTAGGGCTAGCCGTGCAGTTTTTAGGGAGGGGAAACGGTGTGGTCGGGGGTGGAGGGCGGCAGGGGTATGAGGGGAGGGCGGGAGGTGGGTGATTGCAGGGTGGGGTGTGCTAGGTATTATAGTGAGGGGAGCGGGTATGGGAAGTGCTGGTGGGTCGGGGGTGGGGTTCAGGGGAAGAGTGGTTTTAGGGTGGGTGGTTCGCCATGGTGCTCCCCTGGCTTGGTGTTTGGAGAGGGGAAAGGCAGGGAGAGAGGGAGAGGGTGGGGGAGGGGTTTGGGGGGGGCGGGATGGGAAGGAAGACTGATCGGAGGAAGGGGGTGGTCCATGGGAGATGTTTCTGACTGATTCTGGTGGAGTGGGTGCACTCATGATTGGTGTAAGCTTAAAGGATGGTTTAGGAGGGCTTTCTGATTGTAATTCTAAGATCGGTGAATGCACGCTTTTAGGTACGCTTCAAGGTTCAACTGCTCAAAGATGGTATTAGGTTTAATTGGTGCTTTTCTAGTTACAGTTGTAGATAGAGATTGTTTTAGTTTATTGGGTACACTTCTAAGTTTGTTTGTCCCCAGGGGGATATTCGGTCAGCCTCTAGATTCTATTTGCTTAGAGGGGGTGTTAGATTATTAGTCACAGTTTTAGATTCTATAATATACAGTGGTACTGTTGGTTATACTGATAGGATTGAGTAGGGCACGGTAGTGGTGGACTTTTCCAATTCGCCTTTATACAGGGACGGTGTTTTGCGTGGATCTAAATCAACTTTGTAGTCACCATTTAGATTCTACATTGCGCAGTTATACTGTTAGTTATTTCTAAGTTAGAGTTGCATAGACAGGTTGTTGGGCGCACTTCTAGATTCACAATTTAGCCTGTTGGGTACACTTCTAGATGCAGCTTCTAAGTGCGTTTCTGGATTCAACTTTTCTGAGGGGCTATTGGGCACACTTCTAAGTGTTTTCCTCAGAGAGGTTATTGGGCGCAACTTCAGAAAGCGATTGGGACACTATTAATGCAATTGGGAACACTTCTAAATGCAACTTTCTTCAGAGAGGCTATTGGGCGCAACTTCAGAAAGCGATTGGGACACTACTAATGCAATTGGGAACACTTCTAAATGCAACTTTCCTCAGAGAGGCTATTGGACGCAGCACCTAAACGCAATTGGGAACACTACTAAATGCAATTGGGAACACTTCAAAATGCAATTGGGAACACTTCTAGATGCAGTTGGGGACACTTCTAAATGCAGTTGGGGACACTTCTAAATGTGACTTTCCTCAGAGAGGCTATTGGGCGCAACACCTAAATCCAATTGGGAACACTGCCAATGCAATTGGGAACACTTCTGAATGGAACTTTCCTCAGAGGGGCTATTGGGCGCAACTTCAGAATGCGATTGGGAACACCACTAGTGTAATTGGGAACACTTCTAAATGCAACTTTCCTCGGAGGGGCTATTGGGCGCAACTTCAGAATGCGATTGGTATCACTGCTAAATGCAGTTGGGAACACTACTAAATGTAATTGGGAATACTTCTAGATGCAACTTTCCTCAGAGAGGCTATTTGGCGCAGCTTCAGAATCCAATTGGGAACACTTCTAAATGCAGTTGGGAATACTTCTAAATGCAGCTTTCCTCAGAGAGGCTATTGGGTGCAACTTCTAAATGCAATTGGGAACACTTCTAAATGCAACTTTCCTCAGAGAGGTAATTGGGCGCAACACCTAAATGCAATTGGGAACACTACTAAAGGCAATTGGGAACACTTCTAAATGCAGTTGAGAACATTTCTAAATGCAGCTTTCCTCAGAGAGGCTATTGGGCGCAACTTCAGAAAGCGATTGGGACACTACTAATGCAATTGGGAGCACTTCTAAATGCAACTTTCCTCAGAGAGGCTATTGGGCGCAACTTCAGAAAGCGATTGGGACACTACTAATGCAATTGGGCGCACTTCTAAATGCAACTTTCCTCAGAGAGGCTATTGGACGCAGCACCTAAATGCGGGAGTTAATCAAGATGATCCGGTTCTCCATGATTTTCAAGCTTTTCAGCTCAGTATGGAAAAACTGTTTGTAAGACATTCACAGGGGCAGGCCTTGGACAATGAGCTCCTTTCATTGCGACAGGGTAATCAAGACCTTTTGGCTTATATTGCGTCTTTCAACAGACTGATAGTGGAAACTCGATGGCCTGAGGACCAAAGGATTACGCTGTTTTATAGAGGTCTACGTGGAGAGCTCAAAGATGTGTTAGCCCAAGTAGTGAATCCCCCGCAAGACTGTTCGGACTATATTGACTTAGTCGTTCAAATTGACCACAGACTGCAGAACAGGAAGGCCGATCGTTCCAAGTTTGATGCTTGAGTATTTTCCAAACCACCAACTCCTACCAAAGGAGTAGACTCCGGGGAACCCATGCAAATAGGGGGCCTGAAAGGACCACTAACACAAAAGGAGCGGGAAAGGAGAAAACAGCTGCAATTATGCCTCTATTGCGGAAACTCGGGGCACTTTCTTCGAGACTGTCCGGTGAAACCAGCCAAGAAGGCAGTAGGAGCTGCAGTTACCAGGGTCACAAACTCTGAGCAGGGAAACGACCTCGCCCGACAAGAATAGAGGTCCTCTTGCTGAGCATTAAAACCAGTTCCGTGACCTCGCATTTCGTGATACCTATGGTCCTCATTAGCCCTGAACATCCGGATCGATTACATGCGATTGAAGCTTACGTCGACAGCGGTGCCATCGGCAATTATGTGGATCATGAAATGGTTTTGAGGATGAATCTGACTCTTTGTCCAAAGGCTGTAAAGGACGTCATTACTACGGTGGATGGTACGGAGATAGCCTCCGGACCAGTAACGCATACCACCCAAGAAGTGACGCTAGTAAGTCAAGATGGACACCATGAGAAGATCGTGTTCGATGTGATCAAGGCCCCTCAGATCCAGATTATTCTAGGAATTCCTTGGTTAGAGAAGCACAATCCTCAGATCGATTGGCGAGCAAGAACGGTTCAGTTTCCAGAATGTGTCTCTACTTGTCACCCTCGACCTGGTGTTGCACTGGCAGCAATTTCCGCGGAGGCTCCCCAGTTACCTCCTGAATACCTAGAATTCCAAGATGTTTTCCGGAAGGATCAGGCTAACTCTCTACCTCCTCATAGGTCTTATGACTGCCAGATAGACCTGATACCTGGATCTACTCCTCCTTGTAGTAGAATTTATGCCCTCACCGAGCCTGAGAATCTTCACCTCCGACAATACCTGGATCAATACCTAGCGAATGGGTTTATTCGTCCTTCCAAGTCCCCTGCTTCCTCAGCTTTGTTCTTCGTTCCAAAAAAAGAAGGGGACCTTAGAACTTGTATAGATTATCGCGCCCTGAACCAGATCACCGTTAAGAATAGATATCCGTTACCTTTGATCCCTGAACTCCTGGACCAAGTCAGAAAAGCATGCATATATACAAAGCTGGATCTTAGAGGAGCCTACCACTTGGTACGAGTAAAAGAGGGCGATGAATGGAAGACGGCCTTCCGCACCAAGTATGGGCTATTTGAATATCAGGTCATGCCCTTCGGACTTTGCAATGCCCCGGCCGCCCAATATTTTATGAACGATGTCCTCAGAGAGCTCATAGATGTGTGTGTTGTTGTTTACATTGACGACATCCTCGTTTATTCTTCATCGGAAACACGTGAAAATGGTCCTCGAGTGATTGCGTCAACACAAACTTTTCGCTAAGTTGGAAAAATGTGTTTTCAACGTGACTGAAGTTGAATTCTTGGGATTCATATTATCACCTAGCGGAGTGCGTATGGATTCAAAGAAGGTCGATGCAATTCTCAAATGGCCATCGCCATCCTCCGTAAAAGGTGTTCAAAGCATGTTAGGCTTCGCTAACTTTTACCGCAGGTTTATCCCCGAATTCTCTCGAATAGTCCAGCCCATCACCGCCTTGTTAAAGAAAAACAAACGTTTTGAATGGTCTACCGAGGCGGAACAAGCTTTCCAGAATTTGAAGACTAGATTTATCTCTGCACCGATCTTAAAACATCCTCGCCCAGAACTCCCCTACATCGTTGAAACTGATGCTTCGAGCCTTGCCATGGGGGCAGTTCTATCACAAAAGGACCCAGTAACCAATCAGTTGCATCCCGTGGCATTTTGGTCCCGCAAATTCTCGCCTCCTGAAATCAATTACACTATTACTGATAAGGAACTTCTAGCTATCAAGTCCGCCTTTAAGGCTTGGCGGCATTATCTTCTGGGGGCCCGACACACCGTTACTGTGATTACAGATCACCGAAACCTGCAATATTTGAAAACCGCAAAAGCTCAATCCTCTAGGCAACTCCGTTGGGCACTATTCTTTGCCGAGTTTGACTTCATAATTACCTATCGACCTGGTACAAAAAACGGTAAAGCTGATGCCCTTTCTCGGATGGGAGTGGAAGAACATTTGATCAATCCTAAACCTGTACCTATCATTCCCGAACAAAGAATTCTAGGTGTAATCGCCACACAATCCATAGAGGAAGTTAAGGATAAAGCCAGGCTACTGGTAACTCCAGCAGACATACAGAATTGGCATCTGCAGGGAAAGGACTTTACGGTGAAGGACAACCTATTATATTTCCAAGAACGGTTATACCTGCCCAGCACAGATTTACAGAAAAAGGTAATCTCTTGTTATCACGATTCTTTAATGGAAGGACATCCCGGTATGACCAAGACCTCGGAAAAGATCAAGCGCTACTTCTGGTGGCCGTCTTGGAAAAAAGATATCAGAGACTTTATAATGTCCTGTGGAGTATGCGCCCAAAATAAGAGTCAAAAGGAAAAACCAGCCGGCCTCTTACGCCCTATTGACATCCCGCCTCGCCCTTGGCATACGCTTTCTATGGACTTCATCACCGATCTACCTCCATGCTCCGGATACAATACGATCCTAGTAATCGTGGACCTATTCTCCAAGATGGTGCATTTCATTCCACTCAAAGGCTTACCAACAGCAGCAACTCTGGCCCGAGAATTTCTCCAAAACATCGTCCGACTGCACGGTTTTCCTTCAGTTCTAATTTCGGATTGAGGTAGTCAATTTATTTCTCATTTTTGGCGAAGTTGCTGTCGGTCGGCTCAAATTGATGTGAGACTTTCGACCAGCCACCACCCTCAAACCGACGGACAAACCGAGAGGACCAATCAAACTCTGGAACAGTATTTGAGCTGCATGCTACAACAAACTGAAAAAACTTGGAAAGATATCCTTTGGATAGCCTAATATGCCTACAATAACTCTGTCCACTCGGGAACTGGGAAGACCCCGTTTTTTCTTTTATACGGTAGTCACCCTCGAACCTCGGAGTTGGATCCACTCCAAGATCTTGGAACACCAGCAGTAGACCACCTGCATTCTACAATCACCCAAGCCTTTAAGGAAGCCGTTTCTCACCTTCAAAGGGCTAAAGAACAATACAAGAAAGGAGCAGACCAACATCGGAAGGAAGCCCCCCAATATCAAGTAGGAGATCAAGTCTGGTTATCCACCAAATATCTACCTATAAAAGGACCACGCACATTCAACCCAAGATACCTTGGTCCCTATTCCATCACTACCATAGTAAATCCAGTAGCGGTCAAGTTGGACTTGCCCCCTCACATGAAGATACATCCGGTCTTCCACATCTCTCTATTAAAACCCGTGCAACCTCAAACCCGACTAACTACATCTCCAGAACCTATTCTAGTTGATGGAGAACTCGAGTTTGAAGTCAAAAGCATCCTGGATTCCAAGATCTCCAAATCTAAACTATTTTACCTGATTGACTGGAAAGGCTACGGTCCCCAAGAAAGATCCTGGGAACCTGCAGAATATGTCCACGCGCCTCGTCTAATCAAAAGATTTCATCGAACATTTCCTAACAAGCCCAAACCCCCGGAGAAGCCCAGTTTGGGAGGGGCCTTGAGGGGGGGTGCTGTCATGATCTCTGCTTCCAAAAGATCAGGACTTGCCCGACTCCCTTGGAAGCAGACCCATAACCCCGGTTCCGAGTGCCAGCCAGTCCCAATTGGGACCTTTTGGATACTGTCCTGGCGCCAGTGGCACCAGGCTCATAAAGATGCCCAGTCCCAGCGCTGGAAGCGCCGGGCTCATAATGCTTGGGTGGACTTACCTGCAGCAGACCATGATGCTTACTTACCTGCCAGTTGAACCCCTGATCCTCTTCTGTTTGGGACTACTTTTCCTGTTGGGTGGGGCAGGAGCCACTCCCTAGGTTCAGAACACTGGAACTCTTCTGGAAAGCAGGAACTCTTTTCTTACCTAGGCGTGGCTGTGGAAGGAGACACCTAATCACTACAGGAGGCTATTTAAACCACACCCGATGGATGAATCTTGCTTTGCGTTATTCTGCATTCTCTGCAGCAGAACGCTCATCGTGTCTTCTGCTTCTGATCCTGGGCCTAAGGGAACAAAGGCTTTACATCCTGGAATCCAGTCTTCAGCAGCACCTGTAAAGACAAAGAAAGAACAGGTTAGCACTACGGTCTTCAGTGGCAGCGCATCTCTTACCTGGTCCATCGGCTGTCACCAACGCCTCGCGCTGCATTCCAGCATCTGAAAGACAAAGGCTTACCTACTCTTCGCATGCTCCGGAGGTCTTCGCACTGCATTCCGGCATCTGAAAGACAAAAGAGGTGCGTTTAAAGACATTGGGCAACTTTATTACTCACGTACCATTACTCCTTCCCACGCCGAATCCAGTGGGTATTCCAGCACCCTTCAGCTTCTCTAAAGCTCCGAAATTGTACCTGCAAGATAAAAGGGACAGTTAGTGCGCATCGTGAAGCAGGCTACAAGCGCTTACTTATGTGCTTCCAGGCGCTGCTATTCCTCACGCGGGTTCGATCCTCAACTCTCATCAGCCCGCCATCCGCCATCGCCGGAACCCTGCAAAACAAGAGATATCATTACAAAAGACTTTTAAGACATTTGAAGTGCCCAGAACTTACCGTTCGTGCAGTTAACGACGGACAGCAGTCCTCTGAGGTCAAGAGGCCTGCACCCTTATCCAGTGAAGAAACTGGTTACGGCACCCTGCCCCGAGGCAGATGGAAAGCTCAGCGTTCACTTACCTAAGGTGAGGATGTTAACCTTTGGGGTTCTACAGGAGAAGAGAAAGGGAAGAGGAGAGAGGCACCCAATAACCCCAGTTCATTAATCCCATATTTTCTATCTGCAGACATCTTACTCTTCGAGTCAGACATACAGTGCACAGAGGTCCAGCCCAAAGAGCCAACCGTGTGTTACACATCACCTTTGAAGATACGGCATTCACCCAGTCAAGACCGGCGCCTCTGCGGGAATCAGGTGAGCGTTACAGTTAATTTCATGTACATCATTCTCCACATATGTTCCTGCCAACAACAGGGACACTCCTGTAGGGCAGCGGATCCTTAAAATATCCTTGCAGACCATATGCTGCGGTGCAGACCCTTACCTGGCAAAGGGCATTGTATTGTGCATGTACTGCGACGCGCTGCTGTACAGAGGGAAGCAACTTGGAAGTGCTTGGAAAGGGTCGGTCCAGGAGCATGACAATGACTGCCGCCTATTTAAGTGCACAACACATACTACACAAATTCTTCCTGTACTTCCAAGAAGGGCAGCAAGGCATTTTGGATAGGTCCTTCAAAATTCGTAATGGCAGGATAAGTGAGATGAACGTTATTTGTGGGAAAAAGTCTTGATGCTGTGAAACGTCATATTCCCATTTTGGAAGTATGACATTGGCACATGTCGTAAGAAAGCACAAATAGACTTCTTAACAATGTACCACGCTTTCTCCATTTCCAGAGCAAATGAATAGTAACGCAGCCACATCTGTGTCTGCGTAACGCGGTAAAAAATTATGCAGGAAATCAGAAACATACGCATGACCTGGGCAAGTGCCTCCATCGCAAACGGCACTGAAACTGCGGTAACATGTTGTGAACTTTTCCCTCCACAACGAAGAACAATAATGTCGGCATGATTGCACGTCCCCAAAGTCTCACAAAGACAAACCGAAATCAGTCACTTCATTGCAGGTACTCCATACCAGTACAAATAGTCACACATGATAGAATCCAAAATGAGCAGTCACTGCACAGTGTTTTCCATTCACTTTCAAGCAATGTATTCAGAACTCCCCCAAAATCAGTATGCGGTGGCTCGTGAATCACACAGCCATAACCGCACCTTCTGCATTTTTGTCGACAAAAACCACACCCAGAAACCTTATTGAGCAATCCTGTTGCCTCCAAAGGGCCATTTCTATGAGCGCCATCTGCAAAAGAGCCGGATGTGACACGTCCAACCCTGCAACTATTGCGATGTCTGCTGACTTATCATGCTGGGCACGCGGGATTGGGGAACAAATTCCAACCAGGGTAGGGGATTTCGTTTGTAGTGGTGGCTCTGAAAAGAGCCTTTTTTCTTTTTTTTAAAGGTGCTTCCATAGAAACAGCTTTTTCGCGGTTTTTATAAGTATTTTTGTTTTTTGTAGCTTGCCTCACATTCTTACAATAGCGTCTTCAGAGCAGCCTGTAGATTATAAAACAAAATTTCATTGCCACTGGTTGTCAAAGACATGCCATTTGCAATGAAAAGGTGCGCATATTGAGACCCAATGTTGTTATTCTCACAGGAGAACATCCCAGCAGCACTCAAGAAGTCTAACATGCTTCTGTTAATAAGACCCCTTCCAACCTCTGGCTGCCGACAACATTCATTGGAATAGTCCCACATTATTCTTGATGGTATACATGAGAAAAGCTCCTTTGCAGTGGGAAAAATGCGCTTCACTGCTTTCATCAACTTCTTCAGTTGACGGCACACACGTGAACAAGCCATGGAACCCAAATGGAAAGCACCAATGTGCACGACCACAACATGTACAGTAGCGAAAATGGCCACTCGTCGACATTCTGCAAGCACAACGCCAAAACTGCAGACATTGAAACCGCACCACATAGCCTCCACTCCCTCCAAATTGAAATTGCTATAAAAGCCTCTTTTGACGGCATACTGGAACAGATCTAGCACAAAGGCATCATCCACAATGAAAACTGTGCGTCTCCCCATTTCTGCCAGCCTCACTACACAGAATTCTGGAAAAAAATATTGCTGCCCTTTCCTGTGATGCACACCCTGAGCACCGAATTGGACAATCGCCACAGTCCCATTTCTATTGGCCAGCATGTCGAGAAGTGCAGAATGTGGCACGTGCACGTCCCCAAGTACCGCGAGGCCTGTGTCCCAGTAAAGCAGGAGCAGTTCTACTTCCCTTTCCACTATTTTTTTGTCTATCAGTACCTCATTGGATACTGTTAAATAGTTACACGCACATCCACCAATGGCATCCAAGACGTTAGCATCTAACATTGTCACTTCTGTACAACACTTCATATGTACCGTTACACATTCAGCCTCCAAGTGTTGGAAAGCACATCCAGTAGAAAGTTCAGTAAAAGAATGCAAGATTTATGCATCACCATTCATCCACATGAGCACCCATCACCACAAAGTGGCGGTATGAATACTTTTTCTGCAGTATGTTTACAGCTCCGTTATAAGTGCCTGTGCGCACAGTATCTGCCACTGAGCGTCCATTACGTTGTTAAAAAGCATACTGTTTTTCTTCTCCCATCTGCTACCATCCTGTGGCACTTCAATTGTATATGCTTGCAACGTTTCTATTTACCCATATCACCCATTGTAATATGGAAACAGGAAAACTCTTCTTTCCTTTCGACAATAGTACAAATTGTTTTCCCCACTAACATCTCCTACATAAATCGTAAAATTTTGCCACCAAAACCAGCACTGAATGTATGTCACCAACCTAAAGCAAGGTCCGAAAAGCTCACCGTCTCCACAGCTGTGGTTCTCTCTAGGCTGGACTATTTCAACAGCCTTGTTCTAAATCTGCCTGCTTCACTCTCCGCCCGCTGCAACTCATCCAGAAGAGGATTGTGTGCCTTGTCCTTAGCCTCAAGCCCAGGGATCGTATCTCTCTGGGACTGAAATGTTTGCACTGGCTCCCAGTAGCTGCAAGGAATAAGGTCAAAACCCTCTGCATTATGCACAAGGCCTTCTGGGCCTTGGGGCTGCAATACCTCCAACTCTCACTTCCTTAATATCTCTGTGCTCGAGCTCTTCCCTCATCCGCCTCCAACTCCCTCAGGGTCACTGGCTTCTGCAAACAACCAGTTGGTGGTAGATCTCTTTCTTTGACTGGGGCCTCCTTCTGCAACAGCCTCCCTGCCTCCCTAAAACTTGAGGAGAACCATCACCGGTTCTGGAATCACCTCAAAACCTTTCTCTTTGCCTCTTCTTTTTCTCCTCCTCTCCCCTGCTGACTTCCAAGCTGAAACTGATTCTGCACTTGTTACCTGGCCACCCTGTGATCTCAGCCCCAGGCCAACTCCCCCCGCAAGTCGCACACCTGCACTGGCTTTCTGGCAAACCCTGCACCTGGGGATTGTTTTCTGTATCCCTAACAGTTCCACCACCACCTGATGTCTGCACTTATCATTGTACCTTCCACCATCAGGCCGTATTTATACTTATTGTCATTTTTTCTTCTTCCCATGTACTGCACTTTCTCCTCCCCCACCCCATGCACTTGGGCGATCTGAGTGACACCTGGCCTAGTAGGTTCATTGCCTCTGTCTCCCCTCTGTTCCTCCTCCCTTGCCTCGTAGCCTCCACACTCCCATTTCCATGGCGACCATCCTGAAAAGGGCCGGATGTGGCACGTGTAATCCTGAAACTACTGCGGAATCCACTGAGTTATACTAGGAAGGGGGGAAGAAGCGTGAAACAGGTTAGGGGATTGGGTCTTTAGTGGTCCCTCGGAAAAGAGGTTTTTTGGTTTTGTTTTTTTGTGCTTTCAAATAACCTTTTTTGTTTTTGCTCTTTATCTGAGTTTCTCTTTTGTTTGCCTCCTTACATTGTTACAGGATTGTCTTCAACACTTTTTGCACAGTGTAAAACAAAACAGCATTGCCAATGTTAGTAAAAAAATGCCATTTGCATGGGACCAGTGCAAATGTCGCTCCGTAATGATGTCATAGTCGGTGGAGAACATCCCAGCAGTGGACATAAATTGACACAAGCTTCTGTTAATGAAACTCCTTCCGACCTCTGGCTGGGGACAACGTACACCGGCATGGTCCCATGCTCCTCCTGGTGGTATGCTTGAGAAAACCACCTTGGCAGTGGTAAAAATCTGCATCACTTCTTCCATCAACGTCTTTAGGCGATGGAGCAAACGTCCACACAACATGTACCCCAAATGTAGAGCTCCATAATGCAGCACTACAACATCAACAGTACCGACAGAAGCCTCCACTCCTTCCAATGCAAAATTAGCAGCCATGCCTCTTTGCGTGGCATACCTGTACAGATCTTGCACAAAGGTATCACCCACTATTAGCACTCTGCGTCTCTCAATCTCTGCCTGCCACCCTCACTACATAGACAAATGGCGAAAAATAGTACTGGCCCTTCCTGTGAGGCACACCCTCGATGCCTGATTGGCTAATTCCCACAGTTCAATTTCCATGGCCACCATGCTTAGAAGGGCAGGATGTGGCACGTGTGCTTTCCCAGCTATAGCGAGGGCCGCGCCCCAGTAAAGCAGGGACAGTCTTTGTTCCCTTTCAACTCCAGCCATGCATCCAATGCGCCTGGTTCTCACCACACACAACACACCATAGTACAACCTATATTTAAATGCTCCTGTCATGTGCAATGCACATATTTGCATGCATGGCTGCATAACATTGCGTTGGGTATGCTGAACGGTATGTAGGTGGCTGTGTTTATTGTCCATCTTTTACATGTTTGATGCTGAGCACTTCCTTTCATGATGCAATATCTTAAAGCACTTCCTAAAGCAAGGGTCTTATAAGGGCCTAACCATATAAAATGCAAATGGTCACATGTGGCTCCCTACTGTGCAGCAGGTGCAATGATCTACACCATATGCTAATCTGCGCATAGCAGCTCACTTCTGCTGTTCTACCAAGTCTACAATGTCCTCTACAACCCTTGTGTAAATGTCACCAACTTCAAATACATACAGAGTTACAACTGCAGGCCTGCATTATGCTGTGGTGACTGTGGTGAAGGCGTAGGCTCTTCAGTGAATGGCCTATGGCCTATGGCATTTGGCAATGCAGCCAACAGTCTAGGCCTTGCCCACACCCACCACAACATAACAGAGCCATGCAGTGAACATGTAACCAGATTCCAGAATGTACAAAGGTAACATAGGCACCAGTACTTCTACCCAACCTCTGCACCATAATTAGAGGGATGCAAGCAGTTACCATGATCCACAAAGATACCACAGTGTTTGGCACCACTACCCACTTCCAATCACGAAGCATTCTATTACTGGCAACCAAACAACAACATCTTGACAACATTGCTCCTGCTCCCAACACTCTAGTAAGTGCATAGCACCAATACTGCATAGTGCACTACAACACTTAGTAATCTGTGCAATGCAGACTACCCAAGCACATATAAGAACCAGTGCAACCGTACACTGTTGTGTATGGACACTATTCCAACAATGCACCCAGTGGACACACTGCAGGATTGCTCACTGCAGCATCTCCACCCATTAAGTGACAACTGTAAGAAGCGACTGCATACAAGCAATAGTGCAGATTGCAGTACAACACTTAGTAATCTGCACAATGCAAAAGACCCAAGCACATATTCCATCCACTTCAACTGTACCCTCTTCTTTACAGACAGTATTCCAACACTGCACCCAGTGTGCACACTGCAGGTCTTGGCACTGCACTTTCTCCAGCTATCGAACCAACAATGTATGCAATGTTGACAAACCACACACACAAGGCAACATTGTCAAACCTACTTGCAACCAGGGCCCAAAGTTGTCGGTGCAAGGCCTCCAGCCATGCATGGAAGGGGCTACAGGCTTACCACACGCAACACAGCATATCACACACTTAGTTACAATGTTTATATCATGTGCTATGCACTCCCCTCTGCAATTCAGCTGCCACCAGTCAGCTCACTTCTGGTGCTCTTTGAAGTCTAAAATGTGCTCCACAACCATTCTTTACAGGTCACCACCCTCTGACTGATGCAGAGTCCAAACTGCATTGCTGCGGTGGGTGTGGTCAAGGCCTTGGCTCTTGGTTGCATGGCTTACGGCCTACGGCCTTTGGCCATGCACCCAAGAGTCTAGGCCTTGGACACACCCACCACAACGTAAAACACTCACACCCCCATGCAAGCCACCCAGCCAGCACCACTTGTGAGTCCACTTGCTAAACCCTGCCACAATAGGCTAAACCTATATAACTTCTGACAACCGCCCCAATCTTATACCTGGTTCCTTATCCCCACAGAAGCTATACAGCTCCCACCATATGCACTTTACTTGACAAGACCCATACAGGACAGGACGCGCCAAGGATCATGGTAAGCACCCAACCTTACTTATACTATTGGCACAAACTGCATACCTGACACAGGACTAATGCACCCCTCTCTCTCTCTTTTTTCCCTTATTCGATTGCAATTTTACAACCTTATTGTTCACCGATAATCAACTAGATGCTTCTATTACCTGACCCATTGTTACTGTCACAATATGTCATGCACATGTATCACCGCACACGCTCTTCTCAAGGTTCACCACTCTTGCTTTGTAAAATGACTGTAAACATGTGTATTATACGCAATGTACCTAAAATATGTACCCCATTAAACTTTAATGAATACTGTTTTATTATTTTAAACAAACCACCATTTATGAAACACATCATACAATATTGCACTAACTTGTCACAATTACTGCACAATAGCATCACTATCACTTAATTCCATAGCCTTGAGAAAAACCTTTGGTTGAAACATGTGTCGGCACTCTAAGCAAAAGCAAACAGCTTATGACATAAGTCACAAACTGTACGCAGAGATGTACGTCACACATGTGGCAAGTATTTCTAACATAAGGTGCAACTAATCATATGGAATAATAAAAACAGCCAATCTCAAAGCACAAAACTGTGTTACTTATCATTGAAGACTGAACTTTGAGTACCAGATTTGAAACAGGTTAACACCGGATCCAGTGCCACTGTAGAACTGTTTTCCAAACCCAAAACTCATACAGTCTTAAAAACAGGGACTATAAGTACTCTGTCCCACTGGAACCCCATTCAAAGGCAGCAGGAAATATATTCACAAGCAGAAAATACCCCCAAAATAACAAAAAACTATTCTTGCTCAAGCGCAGAGATGCACAGTTCCGTTAAGCTCCCACCCCTCAGAATAAGGAATGCAAATCTGCTACTCTCTTGTTGGAGACATTCTCTTGCTGCTCTATTTACCCAAAACTACTGCCTTCTTCCTCTGGTTTGCATTTAAATAGCACCACTCCACCCAAGCAGTGTAATGTGATGCAGCCTTTTGAATTGGACAGAGTCTGTGAAGGGTTCCTTCACTTTCTCACACTAACTAGGGTCCACCTCCTGGCTTCTATTGGCCCAGTGAATTTTGGTTTGTCATGAGAAATTGTGTCAGCTACAAACTAGCCTCTAGCCCCTCCTCTCAAGGTAAAATAAAGATTGAACTGAAACCTCTGTCACATTTAGTAAAGATGGAAATTTACAATTTAAGCCATGTGTTTGTTTTACTTGTAATGGCAATCCAATAATGTTTTTCCATTCATAAATATACTTGATGCCTCATATAATTTGTAAAAAACGTTCTGTGTATCATTTGTCTATAGAATACTAACATTCAAGTTGCACAGTTTGACATGTTCCCTTTTTACAATGCAGCTAACATGCAGAAGCAAATTTAAGTTACATAATTTCATTAACGCCTGCAAACAAAGCATGTTATTCTTATAGATGAGCGCATTTTGTTTTTACTTTGTTTTGTCTGTTGAACAATAATCACTTGATATTTTTTAGTGTAAATTATTGGTCTGAGCTCATGTAATTTATTAGAGAATCAAATTTGACCAAATAATATTCTCCACTCCACTCTGTGTCTCCATTCTACAAGCTCTGTCTGATGTGGGCCCGCTTTGTGAGACTCAGTTCTACAACTACATTCAGAAACAAAGAGTAGCAGAGCCAACAGTTTTGCCGTTTGTGTGTGCCTGGCATTTTCCAGGCACTACCATGATGGTACTACCTGGCCATAAGATGGTAACAGCTGGAAATGGTGGTCATATTTGGGCATATTATAGCAGTGCCTAGCAAATGCCTAATACCTATCCCCCATCCAAAATGGGTGGGTTGTTTTTCTCAGGACTTCTGTACAAGGACACCCGTTCCGCTTACAAATCAAGTGGCTGAAGACCTCTTTAAGACATGTCTATTTCACCTGTAACACACCGACAGCTACAATTAAGCCGTTCACTCTGAGAAGACTGCTTAGAAATTCCTATGTCAGCTCAAAGTTTGATGTTTCTGCTTGATAAAGCTAGCTCAAAGAGCTACTAAGATAATGTGCTTTGGGGGCGGGGGGTGCTGGTAGTGGGTGGGAATGGCCCTAGAGATGAACATTCAATGAGTGGGTAAATAACCAAACAACACCCACAAGATGTGTGTCCTTCCACAGATCCCATAGTGAAAACTAAAAAGCAGTGAGTGCTAACTTTGATTGGCTACAAGCTAAATCCTGCAGTCTCCTCCACAAAAGTCCAGGAGTATGTTGTGGACATTGGCCGCTCCAATATGTTTTTTAAAAAATTGTGACATGGTTTACATGAAACCTTAAACAAAAACATCACGTAAAGAAAACGTACAAAAAGTAACGATTCATATAAAACCTAGGCTGATTAAAACAGACTAAATAGAAAGTTATTGAGAAACATCAACAGCTTTAAAAAAATTAACAAGAGCGACAATCAAAGAAACATTTTTGCCCCACACCAATCATGACCAAAGCAATTCCTTTGAATATTCAGTCTTAAAACTGCCCAATTCCACTGTGGTTCGAATCATGGCAAGAGCCTGGCAGTTTAAAACCCAATGTCGCAAAGTTTACCAACACATCAGTTGATCTGCAAAAGCAGCATAGAGAAGAAAACTCATTAGAGGAAGAGGCCGTCCAATTTTTGGTCCTTTCTCTTGTGTGGATCTGATTGAGTTTAAAACACAAACACATATTGCGCACCTGATTGCAGGGAAAGTGTTTCAAGTACAACGCCAATTGATCTTTTTTTGCAGGGAAACCAAGCATATTTAGAGAAGGTGGAATACGACGTTAGCGCTTCTAGGGTAAGTCTCAAATCCTCCCTGAATAGCTTAGTTTTAAACACGTCGGGACAGATCTGTAACTCCTCCTCCGATTAAGAAATCCATTCCAGCAGATTGAGTATCTGATTTTTGTATGTAGTAACAGATTTGACGGATGAAACGATCAGCATCTGGTGTAAATCAATGTAGATAGAGTTGCTCGGGGAGACAAAAACTAATAGTAGTTTGAAAGCTGCCTCCACTGGTAACAAGCCTTCAAAGATATTGTATCCAATTTGTGACGTCTGATGGGGTTGGGTATAGAAAACAAAGGCCCCAAAACAGTCTTCCATATCTGACCCTGAAAAGAGTCATGATAAGGGCTCAGCTCAACAGAAGAGATATCCAGGCTATACAATAGAATTGGCTCGATTTTACCCAAATAATATTTCAAAGAAGGGGGAATTGAGAATCTATACAGTTTCAAAAACAGACGCTTCATGTGGGTCAACAAAGGTGATAGCTTGTCTTTCAATGATGCCTTCACACTTCCAGGGAAACAGAATTGGAAATGTTGTAACCCAAGTAGTGGAAAGATGCTACCAACTCTAGTCCTTCCTCCCCAAGGAACCAATGCATCATTTTAACTTTCCTATCATTGCAAAAGATTACTACCTTAGATTTTGAGCCGTTGGCCACAAGATTGTTTCTTAAAGCATACGAATGAACATTTTTCAGCTTTTGTTGAAGACCCCACAGGGATCTATCGAATAATATGATGTCATCCACAAAAGCTAACCAATGGATCCTAAGGTGACCTAATTTTACCGGGACCACTGCATTGATCCGCCAAATGTCCTCAACATCACTAAGATAGATATTAAAGAGTGTGGGGGCCAAAATGCACCCTTGTCTTAAGCCGAGGTTAGCTGGGATGGGTAAAGAAACTGCCCCTTCCTGAGTCAAATTCCAGTGCATTAGAGCAATCAGTTGAACCAATTTAGATGGTTTCTTATAGTTAAGTAATTTGGTCCACAGAAGCTCTTGTTACAACACAGTCAAACGCTGAGGACATATCTAACGCCACCAAGGAAACATTGCTGACCTGGTTACGTTTAACATTCTGTGACAGGTGGGTCAGAAGGGTGGCATTTAGGGGGGAGTGACAATATTTTGCCTAAATCCCACCTGGTATTGTGAGAGAATAGCAGATTGATTTAGAATGCTGTTTAAGTCTCTTACCATAAGAATTGCAAAAACCTTGTATCAGGGGTGTCAACTCCGCCCCCTTCAACTGAATATAGATAACATGGTGGGCAGATCAAATAGTTCCATCATTGAAGAAATCAGGATTATAGTGCCTTTATCAAAGGTATTTGGGTTCAGATGGCCCAGGAAATTAAGGGTGCTTTAAATATCACACACATACCCTAAGTGTATAAAGATATATTATGAATAAAGGATACACAGTGAGATATGTTTCCCTGAAGGAAAATATAGTGTCAGACAAAAATATATTTAAAAATGGATAACTCAAGTACAACTGCTTTTCCAGGCTTAAGCCAGGTGTGAAAGACTATGACTCATGCCAAAGGTTTTCATAAAAGCAACAGAGGCTGATACATTGGAGACAGTGAGGCAATTGGGTGTGTGAGGTTACAATTGGAATGTGGCAGGAAAACCAGGCAAGGCTGGGATGAAGCCAAATAATGTAAGGAAGCTTAGGTATATGTATCTATGTATGTATCTATGTTCTTATTGAAAAGGGCACAACGTGTGTCATGCAGACCATTCTGAGAGACCAGCTGTATTATTTGGCACCATGTAATAGAGTATATATATTTCTCCAACAGTACAAGGCACTAACTAACTTGGTAGGACCTCGACAATCAGATAAGGAGTAGACATTGATGCAATGAAGGTGTTCTTGGCAGGGGTTGAGCACTGTCATAGTTGTGTCCAGCCAAGTCTAAAATAAGATTATCAGTTTCATGCGTCAGAGATGTTGCATCATCTCTAGAGACTTAAAAGAAGGTTAAAGGCAACATGTCTTTGAGTGTGTCCAGAGCGTGTCTTGCTATTACAGCTAATAAAGACTGCTGAAAACATCCAGGCATCTGATTTTCTCTTGTCTCCCTCTATGAAGTGTTCATGGATGCCTGATGCTTGATGGAGGATGTGCACCAGGGCCCTCAGTTCAACCTTGCTCACAAAGTCGATCAAGACTATAGGCCTGTAGTTGCCTAGAGTTAGCAGGTCCCCCTTTTTATATATTGAGATAATGATAGACTGGCACCAAGACAAAGGAGTGATCTGTGTTTTATAGATATTATGAAAATAGGGTTTTAGAAATCGCGCCCATGCGCTAGGATCATTTTTTAGTAGATAGGGAGGGAGACCGTCAGGGCCAGAGGCCCTAGATGGTTTCAGTTTATTTATAGACCATTTAATGTCTTCACTTTCCCAAGGACAACAATGGGAAATAACCTGGACTCTAGTAGGATTGGAAACATTTGAAAAAGATGAGGGCATACTAAATTTCCTGAAAAGGAAACTAGTCCAAGAAGATTCTTGGATAACATCTCCTGTCTTATGTGTAGAAAGGGCTCCGATGTTATTAATTCAAGTCCAGAATTGTCTATTATCAGATTTTATAAGGAGTCCCAATATGGTTTGGTTGTCTCTGAGATGCAAGTCATATTTTAAGGATTTAATGAAGTTCTTATGATGTTGGCAAATACGTGTTTATGCAATTATATAGTCGGGTAGAGGGAAACCTCTGCCCTTCAGAGCCATAATGTTTTTGCGCTTATCACACTTAGAAGCCATTGTTCTTGTAACAACATAATGTAGCAAGATTATTTTTGGAGGCAATTTCGGCATCAAAAGAAGCTTTCCTAATGCAAGTGGTTATACAAACGTCCGAAGATTCAAACCCCATTACCTGAACAAAACCACATGGGCCCGCCAATTCATGTGGATCATGAATGTTAGAAGAAGAACCAACAGGCTTAAACAAAGTCTTAACAAACCTTTTGTACGTACCATTATCCCAGCGACACGTTAGCCCTCTCCTGTCACTACTGGAAACAGCCCTGAACAGACTTCATGATTGGAGACTCTCCATTGCAAAGAGGAGTTTATCATCAGATGATCCCTGATGCAAGCATCATAGAAACACAATTGACCACATTTGGATTTCAGAATAGATGAGACGAAAGGTAATCGAGCCAAGAAGTGTTAGAGCCCCTATGCTAGATAAAGGTGGAACATGTATTGGGCAGAGACACTTCAAGTTGTTGCAGATCCTAGTGGGACATAAAGGAACATAAAGTAATCCCAAGCAATACCCCACATAAGACTGTTTTTGGGGGCAAAAGGTGTACAAGAATCATTATTGTGTCAAAGTCCCTCCGCACAATTGGCGTTGAAGTCCCCTCCCACTATCGTAGCATGGTGATGATCCTCCATTATCCATGTCTCAAATAGCGGATTCAAAATAGAATAAGAGTTAATAGAATGCTTTGCGGGGTTCAAGTATATGCTAACCAATAAAAGTTCAAATTTAGTTTCATGAAAACTAGAATGAACTGCAAAAACCCCCTCTGAAGCAAACCATACATCAGAACTAACATTTAGGTTGATATCAATAGCGATTGCCAGACCCCAACTGGGATAGCCCCTGCCTAAACAAGTGGCTGGTAAGGAATAGGTGGAATATCCCTTCAGATCGAGTTTGACGGTCACCATAGTTTCCTGAATGAATAGAATGTTAACCTTTCGTAAATGCATGGAACTAGTCCACAGTTTGTTGAGATTTGTGTAACCACAAGCATTCCAATATAGGATCTTAATACCATTCTGGTTAGGGTTGATTCAGGTCCTGGGTTAAAGTTGCAAAGGTTTTAAAAGCAGACTCTAACCAGGACCAATCCTTCACTTCTTTAAGCATGGAAATGATTGGGGCACTGGACATAGAGGAGGGAGAAGATGGAGAGGGGCATTATTAGACATTTCAACATGCTTTGATGTTGTGGACGATACAAGCAGAAACGATTTAGCAGCATTCTTTGAACTGACTGCAAATAGATTATATCCCAAAGAGTGTAAATGACCACTCTGGCCCCAGACCAGATTCGCCACAATCTCAGAATGAAAATATAACACCATGCGTTATTGTTCTCCCGGGGAAGTGAAATAAAATCTATGTCCTCCAAGTTCAGAGGTCTTAAAGGAGTTATCAATTGGAATATTGCCAGACCCTTAGATCGATTTAGTCTTATCAAACCATGTAGCTGAGGATTGACCTCCCAACCTATGATCTTTGAAGGGCAATGATCACTTAGATCCATGATTGAGGAGTCTGAAACCAGCACTGAGTGGGACACTGAAGGAGTGGATGGACCCGAGGGTAAAATGGGGGAACACCTAAAGAATTGACCAGAACACCAGTACTTGCTAGGTTGGAGGGACCCAAGCCTTGACTAGGTACCTCTGAAGCAGAAAATGTTGTCAAGACAGTGGAAGTGCCCTTCCCACTAGCCGGTTGCAAAGATCAAGTCATTCGTGACTGCTTGCCCCTTTACAAGTGTGTCAATAGGTTTAACTGGCCTGGAAAGGGCTTCTAGAAGAGTGGAATCCTGAGTCCCACTGGAATTCTGATCTCAAGTTCAAGGATCAATGGGTAAAGGATCCGTGCCCGTATCCCTGCGCCATTACATCGGGCTGCTGGACTGATTAACTGCCTCTGTTGTAGGAACAGCAGAAATAGCCGGCCTGCCGGAGTTGTTGTTCTGGAACCCTACCATGTGTTCCTCTATCGGGAGGGGGTTGACTGAACCAGAATCAGTCAAACCTACTTGTTGTGAATTCAGATTAATGATAGTGTCTAGTAGAGGCATTTGTCTAAGGTATTTTATAGAGGAGTTGCGAGATTTGCGTGTGAGCGCTAACTGATTCTTTGATTTCTTTTTCTTGTTATTGTTTTTCTTTCTTTGATCTTTGGATAGGAAATGATTGGGGACAGCTAAAGGGGCTTTTCGGGAACCACGCTCAGCTCCTCAATTCTTATAGGTGCCTGTGGAGAGTCAAAAAGTACAGGAGACATACTAAGCCGTGTGATACAGTCTACAAGGGGGGTGGGAGTGTTGGGAGAAGTGGAATTATTGGAAATCTGAACGACATGTGTCTGATCGCATGTATGTGCCTCTTAACAATCAACCTCCTGTACCTCATTGGTAGATTTAACATTGATTCCAGAATCAAAAGCGTAGTTAACAGGACCAAGTTGCAAATAAGCCCCTGTGCCCACCCCAAAAACAAGAGACTGAACACTTTTTTCCAATGATTCAAGCTAAGTAGCATTACCAGTCACAACATCCTCTACGGTGTCCTATAACCTCACTACGGACTCTAAAATCAGAGGCAAACCAGAGATAGACACTGAACCAAGTGAGTCTGTTTGAAACGGAAAAGGCATCTGATTTTTAGAGGCAATATATTTTGATATGACAGTCATCGGTCAGAGGCAACGCCTCGAAAATATCCGGGTCTTCCAAATCTTGATTGGTCTTTGAAGATACAGTATTAAAATCCAATGCATGGGAGATTGTTGCGACCCTAGCCAAATGTGATACCTGCATATCTTTCACAGTCTAAGAAATTAATTGTCCTCCAAACAAGGAGAAGAAGTAAAGACGGTCGAAGCCGTAACTTTGGCCTTTTCAACAAGTTCGGTACTCAAAGAGTCTGGTTGCATTTCTTGAACAGATGTATTTATGATGTTGTTGCTACCAATGTCCGAGCATTTCAAACAGAGAACTGAGGGGACACACACAGTTTCAGAAGAAGCGGATAGAGCCTCTAATTGCTCTTGTGGTTATACCTTTTGCGTAGAAGTGTGACATGAATTGCGCATGGCCTCCCCTGGAAGGCAAATGGACAGACGAAGAAGGCGGTGTAGAGTGTTGAAGCGATACGGCTGACTCCGGACGAGCCAACCCAGGGGAAGTGGCGGAAGAGGACCTGACAGTGCGGTTGATGACACAGGACTTGCTACACAACGCTGTTTCCCTAGAGCAGGCAACGTGCACTTTATTGAAGAAAATGGAGCAGTCAATTGAATGCGAGCAGCCCGAGGCAATACATAAAAAGCCCCACTAGTAACACCAGACAATGCGCAGGTAATGTGATCAGTCAGGCCACATAAGTGGTGGAGAGCATGAGACAGTTAGAGCATCAAAGTAAAATATACCTACCCACCAACTTGCGAACTGTCAAATAGTGGGAACACTTTCACAAACACTCCCGCATTCGTGCTGCTGGAGACGATTTTTATATTGAAGCAGAATAAACCTCCCGAGCTCTGAGCTCCCAGGCTAGGTCAATAAATGCAGAGGAACCTTTGACTGTGCTCAGTGCCTCAAAGCAGAGCGTCCACTGTCAAACTGTCAGAAAACTTTCACAAACACTCACACATGTGTGCGCACATTCGTGCTGCTGGAGACAATTTATAGAATGAAGCAGAATAAACCTGCCGAGCTCCGAACTCCCAGGCTAGGTCAGTCAAATGCAGAGTGTATGGGAGGATAGGTCCAAGAGACCCCCCGCCCCTGCAGTCCCCCCCTTGTGGAGTCCATGGCTCGTCAGGGGCCCCCCTGCCACCAGGGCCCAGGTGGCGGGTGAACCACTGGCTGACACATTGACCAAACGTGCTGTATTAAGCTAGGGCCTGGAAACCATTTTGTGAAACCAGTATGACCTGAGCCCCTGTGCACCGCAGCACAGCCCCCACCCTTGGAGAGTTCTCACTTGTCCCTGTGGCCGCAGCTCCCTGGCAGATCCGCTGAGAGCCCGTTCCCACGAACAGACGGACATGAGCTAGAGCTAGAAGCAAACACTGTAACATTCACCTTCCGCAGTGTATCACTGTCCACAGTATGACCCGGCCAGCAGGGCCGGGGTGGAAAAGAACTGTAAAATGGTCCCCCGACAAAAGTAGAGACCCTAAATACCAATATGCAAACTGCCTGTGATAAAACTCTTTTCTCCATGACCTTTTGATAAAATATGTAAACTCCATGAAGATGGCAGAATGTGTGTTCATGTGGCATCCTGGTGAAATACCCATATCCCCATAGCTATGCGCAAATGATAGAAGTGTCCCGGGTTTTATGTTATATGTTTCTCCAAGAAGAATGTACTCCAAGGCCCTATGCCATAACTACACTAATGCTGCTAGAGTTCAACGGAACACAAGTGCAACAGCATTGGGAGCTCATGTAAATTGTGTAAGAAAACGCATAGAATGTATTCGAATGTTCAAGCTCACCATGTGTCACTGCCATAGTCTTATTGGCCAGTTGTTCCTGCGCGCTCCACCAACCTTAATACTACCTCGCTTATCGTGTATGCATAGAGTGTAACAAAATGTTGTGGTTGTTAAATACTTAACATATAGTTATCAATAGCAACATTGGTATAGGTAACGCATTTGAAATGGCCATGTAAAGGCACTAACAATGTAGAAATGTAAGCTTTTAAAAAACTCACACGAGGAGAATACCATTGTGGGCATATCCAAGGCCATTTACCCTCCGCCCACATTGAAGCATGCCAGACGAAAGGCAGAGGCCCGGGCTGCTCTGCCTCACCTCCCCCAATTCGGCTGGAGCCGCTTCAAGCATTCACGTTCCCCCGCAGCTCACATGGCCACGGCCGGCCACATGAATTATTTACAACCCAGCAGTAAACCCCGGCCATAAACGCAGGCCAGAGGTGCCCTGTCTTAAGCTCCACAACCCACCAGCTCACCCCAGGTTAATGGCCCCTGTAAAATTAGGACACCCAATATTATAGCAACACTGTAGGAACACATTCATAATGACTTCTAACGAGACATGAAAACTTGGACAGCTCACCCCTTGCCCTGAGACCCAACCTCGTGACCTACGATACCCGGCCAACAGGATGATGGTAACCATGTATTGATGTATCACCAAAGGACCCCACTCTAGGTGCATTCCTCATGTGTTGCATTAACCTGTAGAATAACCTATTGTAGGATTTACAGGGAAAGATAATATTGCAGTATTGAATGAATGGGGTGTGCGTGGCCCTTAGGGCAGAAAGCCAAGGAAGACGTTAATCAATGGCAGTGGCCACGCCTGGCACAACAACACCTCCCGGATGAGCCCAGCTGATCTGCCCGCCCCACGTTGGCACCCAGTGACGTCCACCAACTACGGCGCAGCACATCCCAGCTGCACTTATAGTTAGTCGTCGCCACCCAATCCCCACGAACATGTGCCCCCTATAGTGTGTAGGTTCTCATGACGTGTTTTGTAAATATATATGTCTGTCTTTGCTAGTGTCAGACAGAGCGCTCTTGGAGCTTGCAGAGTCCTTTGCATGCCCTATTTTTGACTTACATAAACTCCCATTAAGCTCACCCGCACTTTGTCTTAGCCTTATTCCCATCTTGGGAGAGTCCATTACTGCCTCTCATTGTGGGGGGGGGGTCGTGCTATCTGGGGACGCTCGCCTTCAGTGGTGACCCCGACAGCGTGATTATTTTTCTTAATATTTCCCTACCGTCCCCTTTGGCACGAAAATCTCCGGTCGAAAAGGGATACGCACGGTGCGCTGGCTCTGGTAAACTGCCCGCCAACGGCGACCGGTACGCTTAGAAGTGTGCACTCAACAGAGAGAGGGTACGGGATCCCGGTTGAAAAATCCCCTTTGAGTAGCGCTTGCCGGAGCCGGGGCTGACCGTTGAGCGTGCGGCAGCGCTGCCTGGACGGACCCAGTTCGGAGACTCTCGGATCAGGACGGGCACGTGAGTGTTAAGTGCGAGCGACCATAAAGGGAGCAGGGGAGGAAAACAGGACAGGGAACGAGGTCATTTAAAAAGGGACACTTTGGGAATACTAAGAACTACTCTAGACTTTCTTTACTTTTTTCTTTGCATATGGCCATTAGGATCAAGAGGTGAAAAGAGATAAAGAGACGGGAACCTAGCTCCGCAAGGGGGTAGAAGGTGGCGCCGCATAGTGGTATCTTGACTAGTACTGGGAATATATGAAGAAGTGAAAAATAGGATAAAGGTGTCTGGTAAAAAAGGGAGACACAGTGAATACATTAGTAACTGCTATTCTTTCTATTCTTCTCTCTGGGTTTATGGGGAAAAAGTTAGTACTGAAAAAAAAAGGAGAAGATAACCTAAGTGAAAAGACGAGTTTATATCAAACTAAGAAAGAAGGAGACAACTAGGGAGGGAGGAAAAGGATTACGAGTTGAACTGTGAATCGAGTGTTCCTTATTGGTGTATATGCATCATGTGTGTCAGAACATATTTTGTTAAGATGAATATGGAAAAATGGTAATGGTATGTGGTCATGGTAAGTGTGACCAGAAGAGATTTTAAGGGGATGAGCCCAATGCAGTAAACTGACTATTTTTTTTAATAAGTGTGCTGAAGATATTGGTGGTGTACAAAAGGTGGTTTGCCCTTGTATGTGCCCCCTAAACTATACAGAGTATAAGCTGTGCACACCCACTCCCATATTGCCCAGGTGGTGGAAACACACAGGTCCCTACACGCTGAGATAGATATATATATATATATATATATATATATATATATATATATATATATATATATATATATATATATATATATATAGTGATATATAGGGCAACTACACACCATGGGGGCAGAAACACCCCTGGCCCATATTTGTAAGAATCTACCTGGGTATGCTGAACGTATTAAGAAATATCACGATCAGTGCATTACAGAACTAAAGGGGGAAGGGTTACCCCAAATATGGCCAGAAGGAAGATCGTTTGACAAGAGTGTCCTGGATATGGTAGCAACATGCATTTGTATAAAATACAAAGGGAAGCAGTTACATAATAGGAGAGAAATATTAGATCTATGGGGATTGTTTGAAGAAGTGCCCCCTCCCAAAAAGAGAGAGCTAGGAACTGATTTGCCATCTACCACTGATAATCTATTGTTGATACCTGAAGACGACAAGGTGTTGCAAGAAGGGGGACCACCAGTAGAGGTAACTAGACTGTACCCAATATTAAATAAACCAGTGCCCGCAGAAGGATACAGTGACCCCACATATGTGCCCCCAACAACAGTCACTACGACTCGAGGGCCAACTGCACCCCCACCGTATGAGAGCCATAGACAGCGCAACCAGGTAAGTACAACCACAGTAAATATAGAGAAACTAACAGAAGACTTAGAGTCTAGGCTCTCCTTAGCAAAAGATGAGCTCTCGAGGATAAAAAGCATATGTGAACAGAGTGGGGCTAACGTTGCTAGGTCAGAGCCGACAGCAAGAACACAGAGTCATGATAAAACAATTGAGGAAGGGTGGAAGAAGGGGGAGATACTGTTCAGAATACAAGAAGAACCAACTCGAATAATTGAACTAGAGGAAAGGGAGGAGCATACTGACGATGAAATAACGGCCACAGGAGGTAGAGAGGAACTATGGTGTGATATAGAAGAGGACTCAGAGGAAGGTGCAAGATTAAGTATGGAGATGGGAGGAGGAAATGAGGGGATGGATAGTGCATGTTCGGGAAGAACAATGGAAGAAGGATGGACAGGACGACTAAGGAATAGGTTGGGGAAAATGGCTCCACTAGGGAAGAAAGGAACGAAGGTGAGTACAGGTAAGGCAACAAAGGGAAAGTTACAACTCCCACTAATACACGGGGGAGGAGGGAGGCCGAATTACATACCCTGGGCTCAGATGGACAAGGCCAATTTGTTAAAGCTATTACCACCGTTATCAGGAGAGGTAAGCAAGTGGATATATGCATTTGAGAAGCACACAGCCGGGGTACCACTAGCAATAGGTGATGTGAAAAGTCTGCTAGTATCGGCAGTTGGGGATCAAGCTGATAGAGTATGGGTAAAGGCTGGCTTCCCGGGGGTAATGTTAGACTGCGATCGCCACAATGGCGCCTCCTTTAACACAGTACGTGCAAGAGTGTGGGACGCACTAAGAGAAACATTCCCAGACACCCCAGATTTGCAGTCAGTTATGCAATGTACGATGAATGATGGAGAAGATGCTATGGATTACATTTTTCGGGTCCAGGAGATGTGGAGAGCAGAAACGGGCACGCCCTGGTATCAGTCAACCTCATTTTATTACTTCAGAATAAAGAGAGGGCTCCCTAAAGAGGTACAAAAAGCACTTGACAAAATTGCAGGTATTGAAGCGAAAGGGTGGCCCGAAATACAGAGCATAATAGTTCACCACTGTAAAAGGATAAAGGAGAGGGAAAAGGAAATAGCGCAAAAAAGATTGGCAGACGAGGCAAAGTTAGTACAAACAAAACTGGTGAAGGTCGCTGCAGCAGTAGCCGCGCTCCCACACAGCAGGGAGGGAGAAGAGGAGGAGGGGCTGGTAGCAATACAGGGGAGGATGGCAACGAATTGGGCAGGAGCAGGGCAACCACAGTGGAACGAGCAGGAGCAGAAAGGAGGTCCGCAGTGGCAAGATTGGGCCCCTCGAGGGGGACGAGGTGGGTACAGGGGTCGCAGAGGGGGTGGACAAGGGTACGGGGGAAACGGAGGGAATGGATGGCAAGGTCCCAGAGGTGCGCAGGGAAGTTGTTGGAACTGCAGGAGGTGGGGACACTTTTCTCGAGAGTGCAGGAGTAGACCGAACAACGGATTTCAAGAGATGGAACAATATGGTAACCCCCACCTGGGAAGCCCATACGGTCGTCAAATGGGACGACAACAGAGGGAACAAGAACAGGGGTATGCATAGCAAAGACAAGCACAACATTATAGAACACAGAATCACCCACAAAACAACAACATGCAATACACCCCGGGCAACCCTTTTGCAACAAGTGCCAATGGAGCACCAGCCCCAGCCCCCTATAGTGGTGTGTCAGTAGTTTCAGGAAATGTCTTCAGCCAGGTGGGGGCAATGAGACAACCAGCATAGGACAGCCCACAGGGAACACTTGCGTGTCCTGTTCTATCTACCACCTACAATGCAGCGGAGGAACCATTGGTAGGGGCGCAGATAGGAGACAAGCAGTTCATATTTATGGTGGATTCGGGAGCCGAGAAATCATGTATCCGTGAAGGCCGGTTTCCGCTATCTAACCGGAAGTTAGAGACGCAGGGGTTCTCTGGGGCTGTAATTGAAGTTCCTTACACAGAAGATTTGGATGTGACAGTGGGGGGTAAAACGGTAAAGACACCCTTACTTTATTATGAACAATCAACAATAAACCTGCTTGGAAGGGACCTTCTCAGCAAGCTTAATATGACAATATCGTTCACAGAAAGAGGGATAGTGTGCTCAACCCCAGGAATATGCCCATTGCGCGTAATGCTAGTGGTACATACCCAAGCAACAGCACCAGAAATACGCGGCATGCCAGTGGACGAAACAATGCTTATTGAAGGATTAAAAACACTGGCCCAAGAAGTACCCGAGCTAAAAAGGTTAGAGTGGAGGGTACCAGCAGAATTCATCTTCCGCCCAATAGTATGCCCAGACATAGCACCAGGTTCAGTGGTATCCTTAGACCTGCATGCTGTGCAAGTATCAGCTAAAAGGATTGCAGTAATTGGGATGGACATAGATGGGTGTGAATGGCGCACTGTACTGTGCATCAATGCTGATATCGCCCTACGTGACTTGTCTGATGGGGATCTCTTTTCTGATTCAGAGAGTGATGGCGAAATAATAATGGAAATAGCAATACCATGTGACATTTTAATTCAAACAAGACAAGTGCCCGTCCAGTTGATGGCAGTGGTGGGAGCACCGCTGCCATTTTTTGATGATGACATGAGACTGGTACCAAACAATTTGTGGACAACAGGCGCCCATGATGTAGGTTTGTTGCATGGAGTAACACTAGTAGTAATAAAACTCAAACCAGGGGCAATTGTGTCCCCCGAGTGAAGCAATACCCATTGTCCCGCGAAGCTGAGGAAGGGATAAAAGAGACAGTAAGTGCATTGCTAGCACAGGGAATAATAGTGCCCTCAAACTCCCCATGTAACAACTGTATCTATCCGATCAAATAAGCAAAGGGAGGGGCTTGGAGGATGATCCAAGATCTACGCCCCCTAAATGACGTCATACAAAAAGAATTTCCTTTGGTCCCGAACCATGCATCCATTCTGTGCAGTATCCCGAAAATGGCATCACATTTCACAGTGGTTTATTTGAAAAATGCATTTTTCTCCATCCCCTTGGCAGAAGAAAGCAGATACTTGACAGCATTCACACTAGGGGGGAAGAGATACGAGCATTGCAGGCTACCTCAGGGGTACTGTGAGAGTCCAAGCATATTCAACTGCATACTACACGAAGACCTGGGTAATTTAACAGTTGAAAGCACGATCATTCAGTACGTAGACGATTTGCTCATCTGCGCACAGAATGAGGAGATGTGCAGAAGAGACTTGGTTACTCTCTTAACACTGCTGGCCAATAAAGGGTACAAAGTGGACAGA
Organism: Ambystoma mexicanum; assembly: GCF_040938575.1. Classification (NCBI taxonomy): domain Eukaryota; kingdom Metazoa; phylum Chordata; class Amphibia; order Caudata; family Ambystomatidae; genus Ambystoma; species Ambystoma mexicanum. The sequence continues at coordinate 141,526,775 of NC_090939.1, read as the reverse complement.
GGGAAACTACAATACTGCCAATCAGAAGTGCTGTACCTAGGGCAGCTGATATCAAAAGAGGGGAAGAGGATAATACCTGACAGAGTGGAAGCAATCAGGTCAGTGAGAGAACCAACCACAGTGAAGGAGATGCATATATTACTAGGAATGTGTAACTATTGCAGAGCATGGATACTAGATTATGCAGCCTACACCATACCTTTGCTGCAAGCACTCAAAGAGGCCCAGCAAGAGAACAGGAAAATAGAGTGGTCAAAAGAAATGAGTGACTCATTTGTATCACTAAAGGAGCTGATTTCGAGTGCTCCAGTACTCGCCAATCCTGATTATGAGCTCAAATTTTACCTGTTCTCACATTGCAAGGGGACTCTTATGACAGCTGTGCTGACACAAAAGACTTCCCTAGGACACAAACCATTGGCCTACTATAGAAGCACATTGGATGCAGTAATGCAAGGCCACTTCGCATGCAAGCAGTCTCTCGCTGCCTCCGCGTTCGCCATTGAGAAAAGTGCCACAATAGTAATGGGGTGCCCTGTCACGTTGTTCGTGGAACACTCATTGTTTGCAATAATGGAAAGATCAAAAAGTACACTGACTACACAGCGAGCAACTGCCTATGAGATAATATTGTCCAGCGCCAACATTCACGTAGTGAGGTGCAGGACAGTAAACCCAGCAACATTCATCACAGAGCCGTGCACACTAGAGGACATGCAAGAACACAATTGTGCAACATACACAGGAGAAGGGGTGTGTGAAAATGCCCTGAGCGAGGGAGAGGTGTACTTTGTAGATGGGTCAGCGTCAATTGACATGGACACAGGAGAGAAACATTTGGGACTAGCAGTAGTGAGGCTAGAAGAAGGTGAGTATGCAGTGTTAGTACAATACCGCCTTCCATCCCATTTCTCAACCCAAACAGCAGAACTTATCGCCCTAATAGAAGCATTACATGCAGCTAAGGGATGTGCAGTGACGATATACACAGATTCAGCTTACATGACGACCACCGTACACGGAGGTCTAGCCCGGTGGGGGTGGAGAGGGTTCCGAAGGGCGGATGGGACCTCAGTGCAGCATGCCAAACTGTTGAAGGAATTGATTGAGGCCCTAAAAGGCCCAACAATGGTAGCAATAGTGAAATGCCAAGCACATACGTCTAACACCGACGTTGTGTCTTTGGGGAACGCGGCAGCAGACGCTGCTGCCAAGGAGGCTTCGTATTTTGAAAGACATGGAGCAGGTGAGTACCTATTGCAGCACCAGACGAACAAAGAACTTCCAGAAGGATACAATGCCATGCCCATATCGCAAATACTAGGGCTGCAGGAAGGTGCAAGTAGTGAAGAAAAAGTGTTGTGGGAAAAGAGGGGTTGCAGCCAATCGGCAACAGATTTATTGTGGCGCCAAAATAACTCAGGAAAAGTAGTGATGCCCATCAAACTGTTAGAGATAGCATTCCAGCAATTACACTTTCCAGCGCACAATGCTAAACAACACATTGCGGCAGAGATACAGGAAGATTGGTTCGTGCCATGTCTCCAGGAGCACATATCCAGGTTGACAATGGAGTGCACGACTTGCCAAATATATAACTCCGGGATGACCCTACGGACACTCAGGGGGACGATTCCAAAACCAACAGGGCCCTTCAGAGAACTGCATATTAATTATGCAGACATGGGAGAGAGGTGTAACGGGGCACGCTACATGATAGTGGTTGTATGTCCATTCTCCAGGTGGGTGGAAGCGGGTCCATGTGCGCGCCCTGATGCTAAAAGCGCTGCAAAGTTCCTAGTGAGAGAAGTGTTCCCACGCTGGGGAATTTGTGACATGATTCGCTCAGACAACGGCACCCACTTTGTAAACGAACTCTTCAAGGAAGTGACTGCATTATTGGGAATAAAGCATAAACTCTGCTTGATTTATCATCCTCAAAGTAACAGCGTTGTTGAGAAGATGAATGGCCTGTTAAAAGGAAGATTGTCTAAATTGTGTTTTTCGTTAAAGAAAAACTGGATCTACTGCCTACCCCTTGCACTGTTTGAGCTGAGAAATCAGCCGAGCAAGGATCATCATCTGTCCCCGCACGAAATTGTGACGGGAAGACGGATGCACACAGCACATTCCCCACTGCGCCAACACTCAGATGCACACAGAAGCGCCACAATATTAGGAGATGAATTCACAGATTACCTGAAGAAGCTAACGAGGGCAGCGCGTGCAATTTCAAGGCAGCTCTCACCACCATTTACAAGGGAAGAAGGGAACACAATGTTGTCCTTTGTGGAACCGGATACACAAGTACAATTAATGCCAGGAGAGTTCATTTATGTCCGGAGCTTTGTGCGCCGGTGGAATGCCCCAAGGTTCCATGGCCCATACGAGGTAATTTTTTGTACACCCACAGCTGTAAAGGTGAAGGGACTCAGATACTGGATACACTTGACAGATGTGCGAAAGGCATACAATAGTGTGCGGGAAGAAGTGGATGAGGAGGCACAGACAACAGCAAACAAAAATGATGGAAATGAGTAAAAAGGAACAAATGAATGGGGGAGTGTAACTGGTAAATTAAGATGTTAACGAAACAATTCTATTACAGGTTATTGATCGAGATAAATGAGAAAAATTAATGATGAAAAAAAAAATGTTTAATTAAAAATAATGGTGTAAGATATATATATTTTCTTTTCCCTTCTCTGTGCACCCCTAATCCCCCCCCCCTCCACCAATCTCACTTTCTATGACTTCCTGGTACACACAGTACCAATAAAAATGTTTACATGCACGTACTTAATGCACTTTTATATTTTAAACAGGAACTACCATGGCAACAAACGGGCAGCCCGCAACGAATAGATTGATTAGATGTAGAGATGCTTTAGCTGAAAGGTGTAGATATTCGTATGAGTGTGGATTGTCTGTATGCATTGCATTATTTTTTACAATACTGTTTGGCTTGGCTACCTATTGGTTTATAGCGTTCATCTCTATCGAGATGAACGAGGGGGGAGGGAATAACGGGAATAATGTGACAAATCAAACTACAACTGCGGATACTAAAGAAGGTGATTTTTTGGTGTGGGACGGATATAAACTTGTATGGGGATATAACACGAAACCGCCCAATGCAGCTACCTCGCCAAATGAAAGAATGCAGGATAAAATGCAGGATAGCACAACTTCCCCGCCAAATGCTTCCCCGCCAAATGTCTCCGATTACAATGCCCACAGTTTAAATGATTGCAACCCTTCTGTTATATCATGGCTGTACAACACCCCCACCACCGTGCCCACACATGTAACCACCCCCACAACAGAAAACACACTACCTGATAGAATAAAGAAAGAGAATGAAGAGATGGCAGTGAAATACGCAGCATTATATGATGAATGGGAAAAGGGGGGTGGAGGGAAGAAAGGGAGGTCTAGACTGCTCCTCGCCCGTGAAGCCGGGAGATATCTTAGAAATAATAGAAGAAAAAGGGAGGTGGGAAGGAGAAAATATGACGAGTATTACAGGTTGGGACTGGACAAGATGGAAGACCCACGACACCCCCACCAGACAAATAAATGGTATGCAGACATGAGTGCAACTGCAAAACAAACAACAAATGAGAGTTGCTATGTCTGCTCCCTTATTCCCCATGCTTCAGGTACACTCAAAGTATTGCTACCAAAAGAGCAGCTATTGTGGATGCCCAATGTCTCCTTCATCTCACGTTGTGCAGAATTAAGAACACCTTCAAGGCACACGAGGTAACTTAAAATGCTGCAGAATGAGAAGACCTGTTACCCAAAAGCGGAAGGAGTAATATGTTTGGAAGAACCATTTTTTATAATAAAAGGGACCTTATTTTCGGAAAATAAGTGGAAAGATGAAGAAATAATGTGCAAAGCTGAGGCGCTGCGAGGTGTGACACCAGAAAGGCTGCAGTGGATAGAAAAAACATGCGCACCAGTATGGAAGGAGCACATCGCAAAATTGACCTGGGTGACTGCCATTGAAAAACCATTTAAGCTACAGAAAGAGCTTAAATATATATAGATAGCTAAACTATGAACTGTGTTTCCAAAGAGACGGGAAAACTATCATGGGGTAAACAAAAACTGCAACAAGACCCTCTCAATCCCGGATATGAGAAAAGGGACAGCGGCACTCATGGACACTTACTGGGTATGTGGCAGCCAGGCATACCTGCACCTCCCACAATCATGGAGTGGCATCTGCTCACTGGCCACACTACATTCTGCACTAATGGTGATACCAGAGAGCCACATTGGTGGGAGCAAGAAAATGCGAGAGACTCCTCGGGAGAATGATGCCCAACCAAATGCAGAGTCACAACTATATGTCCTGTCTTCCGGCAATAAGGGATAGATGCTGTCTCAGAACAGACGCTCGTCGAACTACATATCAAAAGCATCCTCAGAACTACTGGCACAGATCCCAGACAGATATCGATTGTTCAGCTCTGCAGAGACTTTCTTCGCCTCACTCATCCCCAGCATCCAGGCACGGGCAAATGCGTAATGGCTCCAAATCACACGCTGGGAGCTGATCCAGTTGGCAAATGACACTGAAGAAGGGTTTAACGTAATAAAAGTGGAGCTGAGAGCACTGCGGCTAATGACCATGCAAAATAGGTATGTCTTAGACCTACTAACAGCGATGGACGGAGGTGTTTGCCGAAAAATTGGAAGTGCCTGCTGCACTTTCGTACCTTCTGAAGATGCAGATAATGGTACCTTATCCCACGTGATCGAAGCAGTACATAACCTAGGAGAGAGGATGAAAACGGAAGGTGGGGCCGAAGCAAGCGCATAGTTCGACAACCTCTTCTCCTGGGTCCCGTCATGGTTGGGAATGACTGTCAAATTGCTGATGCCCACGGTGGTGTTCCTCCTTTTTATTTTTTGTATGTGTCAGGTGGGTCTTCGATGTTGTGCAAACGCAGTACCAAATGGTGCGATGATGATGGTGACAATGGGCAACACTCGCGATGCAGTACACAATGTGCAGGAGGTGGAGGTGCAAACAGGAGAAGAAAACACACCAAAATTCCAGATGGTGCCCATATACCACAGTGGGGATGTAGTAGACAGGCTATGGCACACTACAATTAAAGAGCCCCATGAACTTGAGTGGTATAAGGAGGTGTGGGTGGATTTGGAAGGGGACGGGGATTGTATATATATGACCTGTACACCAGACAAGTATGCTAGAAGGGGGGAAAGCCTGCGAGGGGTATGTAGGGCATGGATGCCCATAAAAGGCACCCCTGCGTGCGATGAGGCAGTAGCTGAAGAAGAGGAACCCCAGAGGTTGGGGCAGTTCCAGTATTTGTTACTTAAGTAACGAAAGGGGGGAAATATATCGGAGGATAGGTCAAAGAGACCCCCCTCCTCTGCAGTCCCCCCCCCCTTGTGGAGTCCATGGCTCGTCAGGGGTCCCCCCTGCCACCAGGGCCCAGGTGGCGGGTGAACCACTGGCTGACACATTAACCAAACATGCTGTATTAAGCTAGGCCCTGGAAACCATTTTGTGAAACCAGAATGACCTGAGCCCCTGTGCGCCGCAGCACGGCCCCCACCCTTGGAGAGTTCTCACTTGTCTGTGTGGCCGCAGCTCCCTGGCAGATCCGCTGAGAGCCCGTTCCCACGAACAGACGGACATGAGCTAGTGCTAGAAGCAAACACTGTAAAATTCACGTTCCGCAGTGTATCACTGTCCACAGTATGACCCGGCCAGCAGGGCCGGGGTGGAAAAGAACTGTAAAATGGTCCCCCGACAAAAGTAGAGACCCTAAATACCAATATGCAAACTGCCTGTGATGAAACTCTTCTCTCCATGACCTTTTGATAAAATATGTAAACTCCATGAAGATGGCAGAATGTGTGTTCATGTGGCATCCTGGTTGAAATACCCATATCCCCTTAGCTATGCGCAAATGATAGAAGTGTCCCGGGTTTTATGTTATATGTTTCTCCAAGAAGAATGTACTCCAAGGCCCTATGCCATAACTACACTAATGCTGCTAGAGTGCAACGGAACACAAGTGCAACAGCATTGGGAGCTCATGTAAATTGTGTAAGAAAACGCATAGAATGTATTCGAATGTTCAAGCTCACCATGTGTCACTGCCATCAGTCTTATTGGCCAGTTGTTCCTGCGCGCTCCACCAACCTTAATACTACCTCGCTTATCGTGTATGCATAGAGTGTAACAAAATGTCGTGGTTGTTAAATACTTAACATATAGTTATCAATAGCAACATTGGTATAGGTAACGCATTTGAAATGGCCATGTAAAGGCACTAACAATGTAGAAATGTAAGCTTTTAAAAAACTCAATGAGTATTGTACATTATATGAATGTTTATGCCTTTTCTATATAATCTGCAACACACGAGGAGAATACCATTGTGGGCATATCCAAGGCCATTTCCCCTCCCTCCCCATTGAAGCCTGCCAGACGAAAGGCAGAGGCCCGGGCTGCTCTGCCTCACCTCCCCCAATTCGGCTGGAGCCGCTTCAAGCATTCACGTTCCCCCGCAGCTCACATGGCCACGGCCGGCCACCTGAATTATTTACAACACAGCAGTAAACCCCGGCCATAAACGCAGGCCAGAGGTGCCCTGTCTTAAGCTCCACGACCCACCAGCTCACCCCAGGTTAATGGCCCCTGTAAAATTAGGACACCCAATATTATAGCAACACTGTAGGAACACATTCAGAATGACTTCTAACGAGACATGAAAACTTGGACAGCTCACCCCTTGCCCTGAGACCCAACCTCGTGACCTACGATATCCGGCCAACAGGATGATGGTAACCATGTATTGATGTATCACCAAAGGACCCCACTCTAGGTGCATTCCTCCTGCGTTGCATTAACCTGTAGAATAACCTATTGTAGGATTTACAGGGAAAGATAATATTGCAGTATTGAATGAATTGGGTGTGCGTGGCCCTTAGGGCAAAAAGCCAAGGAAGACGTTCATCAATGACAGTGGCCACGCCTGGCACAACAGCACCTCCCGGATGAGCCCAGCTGACCTGCCCGCCCCACGTTGGCACCCAGCTGCACTTATAGTTAGTCGTCGCCACCCAATCCACACGAACATGTGCCCCCTATAGTGTGTAGGTTCTCATGACGTGTTTTGTAAATATATATGCCTGTCTTTGCTAGTGTCAGACAGAGCGCTCTCGGAGCTTGCAGAGTCCTTTGCATGCACTATTTTTGACTTATATAAAATCCCATTAAGCTCACCCGCACTTTGTCTTAGCCTTATTCCCATCTTGGGAGAGTCCATTACTGTCTCTCATTGTGGGGAGGGTCGTGCTATCTGGGGACGCTCGCCTTCAAGAGGAACCATCGACTGTACTCAGTGCCTCAAAGCAGATTGTCCACTATTAAACTGTCGGAACACTTTCACAAACACTCACGCATTCGCACTGCTGGAAATGATTTACAGAGTGAATTAACCTGCTGAGCTCCCAGGCTATGCCAATCAAATGCAGAGGAACCTTCCACTGTGCTCAGTGCCTCAAAGCAGAGTGTCCACTGTCAAACTGTCGAAACACTTTCACAAACACTTACACATTCGCGTGCGCATTTGCGCTGCTGGAGATGATTTATAGATTGAAGCAGAAGAAACCTGCAGAGCTCCGGGCTCCCAGGCTTGGTCAGTCAAATGCAGAGGAACCTTCCACTGTGCTCTGTGCCTCAGCAGAGTGTCCACTGTCAAACTGTCAGAACACTTTCACAAACACACACACATTTCTGCGTGCATTCACGCTGCTGGAGACGATTTATAGATTGAAGCAGAATAAACTTGCCGAGCTCCGAGCTCCCAGGCTAGGTCAGTCAAATGCAGAGGAACCTTCCACTGTGCCCAGTGCCTCAAAGCAGAGTGTCCACTGCCAAACTGTCGGAGCACTTTCACAAACACACATTCGCGTGCGCATTTGCGCTGCTGGAGACGATTCATAGATTGAAGCAGAATAAACCTGCCGAGCTCCGAACTCCCAGGCTAGGTCAGTCAAAGGCATAGGACCTTCCACTGTGCACAGTGCCACAAAGCAGAGTGTCCACTGTCAAAATGCTGGAACACTTTCAGAAACACTCCCGCATTCGTGCTGCTGGAGACGATTTATAGATTGAAGCAGAATAAACCTGCCGACCTCCCAGCTCCCAGGCTAGGTCAGTCAAATGCAGAGGAACCTTTGACTGTGCTCAGTGCCTCAAAGCAGAGTGCCACTGTCAAACTGTCGGAACACTTTCACAAACGATTCCTCATTTGCACCTCCAAGATTTGTTGTAGATTCTTTTCGGAAAAAGTGCTTTATATGGAGGCCAATGGAGAGGAGGTTGTTGTAAGATTCCAAATGGATTGGGTTGGTGCATGCGTTGAATATCCAGCAAATGTGTTATTACCCAGTACAAAGCTTGTTAAAATGTAGTAGCTATTTATTTGCGTAAGTTGCCTTAAGTTCAGTTTTACAGAGATCCATCCACAGGTTGCTTTGACTCTGAAGACATGGAGGAACCCCCATTACACGTTTCCCCCAACCTCCACCCTCCCCCCACATTCCTCACATCCTTCCACCAGAAACACATTTATAGTTAGAAAAGAAATGATGTTCATGATATTCATGTTTTGGTAAAACGTGCCGTAAAATGCAAATGATTAACATTCTGTCGGGCTATTGCCTTCATACCAGCGATTGCACTTTGTAGTTATCAGTCACTGGCCCTCATTACGACCCTGGCGGAAATCAACCGACCGGACCGCCATAGCGTAAATAGCGTTTCCGCCATTGCACGACGGAGCAAAGTGCGGCTCATTCCGACCCATCGGGCACGAGCACCACGCCATGGCGGAAGTGCAAAGTCCGCGATGGCGGAAATGACCCCAAAACGGCCCACACCGCTGCCGTACGGCGCCCTAGGTGCAATACCGCCACCCATCTTAGCGGACACCGCAGTGAGCGCCAACCGGAAAGTACGGTGACCGGAAATATACGGAAACGGAAGTAAAAGCATGGTCCCGGAACGGGAAACATCACGCCGTACACCTATAAAACCACAAATTCCACACAACCATTAAAAATACTACCCTGAGACACATCCCAACCCGTCATCCACCCTAGTGAAACCAAGAAAAATGGGAAAAGTAGCGAAGAAAGCGTGCGACCGCAAGCGGCAGGTCCACTTCTCCCGTGAGGAACTCACCGTGCTCACAGAGACCCTCCAGGAGAATGCTGCCGCCGTCTTCTCCACGCAAATGACCAGGACGGCACTTGCGAACAAGGCCATATGGGCCCTGGTGGCACAGCGGGTAAGTGCGGTGGGGACCGCACCCCGCAACCCACAGCAATGCAGAAAGCGATGGGACGACCTGCGGATACGCGTCCGTAGCATACTTTCTGCCAACCGCAACATTGCCACAGCTACCGGGGGAGGATCGGAATCACCCATCAAGTTGACCCCCTGGGAAGAAATCTGTGCCTCCACCATTGGAATGGAGAGCATAGAGGGAGTCGGAGGGATGGAGAAAGGAGTGCAGACATCCGAAGAATCAGGTAGGTGTCCCAAATAAAACAATGCCAAAACCACAATGTCCAATCATGTGAAGTACCACGTGTCCACATAGTGCAACAGTAACACATGTCCAGGAGAACGTCCACATACATAGGCCTGATAGCACACTTTAAAACTCACATCAAATACATAAATAATTAAAAATCCTAAAAACACCCTCTACACGTGCAGCAGGCACACCCTAACTGCAGGCTGCAAAACAACTGCACCCTCACTCCACACACAAATGAAACCACCTCCAAGGCCCCGACCCAAATCACCCTCAGGTACCACCCCAATGCATGTGATACATTGCCATTCCAATTCCCACAGACCCATTAATAACGCTCGCCCTCCTTTACTCCACCACAGGGTCCGATCCAAACGACGAGCTCCAGGACACCCCTACCAGCACACCTGCAAAGAGGGCCAAGACCAACGGCCAAAGACCCTCCACCTCAGCTGCACGCATCAAGACACGGAAGCAGCACAAATCAAGTGGCAGCACAGAGGAGGGAACTCCAACAGGCACCCCAGCAGCCAGCATGCCCACAACAGCACCACCACAGGTCCCCCCAATGGATGCCACAGTAGGCACTGCTTCTGGTGGCAGCAGCACCATAGGTGACACTGCATTAATGGCAGCATGCTCCGACACAGAAAACGGGGATGTCGAAGTTAGATCCATCCATGACCTGTCTCAATCCCCCTGTCTGTTCCATCCCGTACACCATGAGGATACCACGCAGGGGCACCCACAAGACGACGACTGGCCATCCCCCACAAGCCCTGTGGCAAGGCAACATGAGGTGATCAGCCACTCTGTGACACCACCGCAAATGGCCATGGCCCAGCAGAGGCAACAGTCCCTCGACCAGGTAATCGTGCAACAGCAGCAACTGGCCACGCTCCTCAAGGACCATGCCGATGAATGTGGGGGCACTAAGGCAGACATAGAAACATCAACTGAGACACTTAGGGCAGAAATGGAGAGAAGTACAGAGACACTAAGGGCACAAATGGAGAGTAGCACCGAGAGCCTAAGAGTAGAAATGGAGAGAAGCACCGAGAGCCTGAGAGAACAAATGGAGAGAAGCACCGAGAGCCTGAGGGGGGAACTGCATGCGACGTCCAAAGACGTATGTGCCGAACTTGCCGCAGTGCGCCGTGTGCTCACTGAGCTCTCACAAACCCTTAGGGACATGCATGGACGTGAGCAGGCAGAGACATCATCCGTTGCAAGTTCCGTCCAGGGCAGCCCCCAACGTAGATCTGGGAGGAACCTGCGCTCCACAGGCAGGGGTGCCCCTGATACCCGGAGAGGGGGCTTGCAATAGCGACTGCCCACTGACAATGAGCATCTTTGGACACTGGTGTTCGGGGGGGAGGTAGGAGGGTGGAGGGGGTGTGTTGGGCTCACTTGGGTGGCGGGTCGATAGGGTGTTTAACATGATATCACATATGCCATAAACAATGCACGATCATCCAATGAGATGTGTGGACATTGATCTTTGTGTACGAGGCCATTATAGGCGTACAGTCCATATTGTGCATGTTCCAGACACACACAGTGCCACGAGTCCCGTGTCCATGTATCAGCCACCAGGCGTGAGTGCTAGAAGCATGAATCTATGAGAATCTGACGAATGTCACGGCCCTCCTGTGCCTCGCGGACTCCTTGAGGTGCTGCCACATCCCCACCCTCATCATGACCATCTTCAGGTGCTTGCAGTTCTGCGTCAGGGGGCATGGGCACATTTCTACGTACGCACATGTTGTGGAGCATGACACATGCCATGACCATCTTTGCAACCTTCACATGGCGGTACAGGAGTGCCCCGCCAGACCTGCTGAGGCAGCGGAAACGAGTCTTCAGTAGGCCGAATGCCTGTTCTATGACTACACGGGTACGTGAGTGGGCATGGTTGTAGTCCTCCTCATGCTGGTCCCGTGGGTTCCGGACTGGTGTGAGGAGCCATCTCTTCAGTGGATACCCGGCATCACCTGTATGTGGACAATAAAGGAATTTTGAGGAATGCCATTGCTACGTACGCACCCCCCCCCCCTTCCTGCCAGGTCATTGCCGCATCACATACCCCACATCATCATGCATGAGTAGCCAGGATCTGTTCCCTGCGTGTCGCTCCGTGTAGCGTGGTAGCGTGGTATTGTAGAGTTCCTCAAGACCATAGAATCATGGGTTGATCCAGGGAATCGGGCACAACAATGTGTAATGATCCTGTTGGAGTCACACACCATTTGTACATTCAGAGAATGAAATTGTTTTCGGTTGCGGTACTGGGCCTCCATGGCATGTGGGACGACCAATTCCACATGGGTGCAGTCGATGGCACCAATGCAACCCGGTATGCCGGCAAGTGCATGGAATCCCACTTTTGTGTTGGTAATTTCCTGCTCCGAGCGTGGTAGAGAGATGTAGTCGTCTGCGTGCTGCAGGAGGGCATCGAGCACTTGCAATAGTGTCCGTGAGAACAGTGGCTGTGATATGCCATGCAACTGTCCGACTGTGTGCTGGTAGGTGCCTGTGGCCAGGAAGTGGAGTACAGACACCACCTTCAGTAGGGGTGGGATGGCGGTTGGGCTATCTATCATGCTGACAAGGTCAGCCTGTGTCATGTCCACAATGGCGGTTATGGTGTCCCGGTCCAAACGGTAGAGGGTGTGGATCTGCTCATCAGTGAGGTTGAACGGATGTGCTCGGAGGCGTGGGATTGCGGGCTGCCTGCGTGGTGGTAGTGGCTGTGCTGGCGGCCCTTGCTGGCCCTGCCTTGCCCTCCTCCTCCTCCTGCGTCTCCTCCGTGCGGCCGGTTGTAGTTGGTGTTCGTCTTCTTCTTGAAGTTGGAGTACTTGCAGTGCTATCAGGTCCCCCAGGGCCAACATAGCTTGTCCTGCCGGTAGCATTTCGGAGTGGGTGTGGTTGTGGGAGGAGACTGGGTGTGCAATTTATGTGTTTTCAGGCTGTATGGCCTCCACCTGTGGTGATTCATTCCACCTGTGCAAGCTGCTCTCCCCTTTGGGCGAGCACGTCCCGCACACAACGCTGCAATTCGACGAATGGCATCTTGCTATTACAATCATGTATTTGTACCCGATGGCAGTGTAACATTGGTTGATATGTTCATTCGGCTATGGTCCCATTGTTTCACATACTATCTTTGCAGTCGCGAACAGACTTGTGAAGGGTCAGTGGAACGTAGTACTCGAGTAACGGTGGACCCTCATGCAACACTGTACCGAGGTTCACCGACGGGCGGGGCGTCCCATTTGTGAGTGAAGGCAGTTGCCATTTTCACACACAGCCGCACTAGATGGATTAATTTGTGATTTCAAGCGGCCACAGATGCCTTTTCGACGTGATGTTGCAAATGAGGAATTCGAAGGGCGGCGCTTTCGGTTTTCAGCTAGCGGCGAGGAGATGCCCACAGGTCTGACTGCAAATATAACGTTCTATTGTTCAATGTCCTTGGGACAGGGGCCATGGCGAGGATGCAATGATTGATATGAATAGTTTGGGATGCGCAATAGCGAAGTGGGCGATAAGGCCGGACGTTCCCAAATACATGTTACTTCACAACACTGGAATTACGGGCTGGGGGACAGTGGATTTTGCAGGCTGCATAACGCACAGACTCAATGGAAATTTCACATGTTATGTGAGTATGGAAACAGGCGTTTTCATTACGGGATGAGGGAATGATGTATGGATGCATGGACAGATGATTTGATACAGAGTTTGCCATGTACAGGGCTTCTTGGAATCTATCCGCCTCCCCTGCGCTATGTGATGCAGGGCTGCCATAGTGGGACCATCGTCTATCTGGCCTTGTTGAGCCCTCCCTGTCTCGACGCGCCTTCAGACACTTGTGTCTATGCACGTTACCAATCCCATCTGATGGATTCTGTTTTAACAGACGCATGCACAGGTACACTCGTTTGTGATAGTGTTTTCACCTCGATATAGATAGTTATGATTCGCAAGTGGTTTTTGGGTGGTGATGATCCTTTGGAGTGGGCTAGCATGCATATGGCTGTGGATTTGGTGTGATCATTGAAGTGAGTAATTCAAATGTAGTTCTGATGGCCATACTATTCTTTTTCATTTCATTTGGGTGACAGGTATCTCCTCCCCTTTTGCCACTGCCATCTGTATGCCACTCCTGCAGATGGATTTTACTCCCGACACCTGCTGCTTCGTGTTAATCAGTGGAGCAGCATTACGATCTTATGGGACGATCGCCAATGGGCCACATGCCCTTACGCAGTACTAGTGGCTAGGAGCAACATTTCGGCCTTTCAGCTGGACTAGTGCCTCCCTATTGGGACGGCCCTGCGGTTCTAGGCGCTTCCATGTTGCCTTTTCGTACGAGAATGTAGCCCCTGTGTACCATGAAGGAACAGGGCGTCACACAAGAAGTAGCTGGTCATTTATTGCGGATGCAGCCCACAATGGTGAAATGTATTTTGGAGTTCATGGCCTAATGGCTGTATGGGCTTGGTGAATTTGTTGTGCATTAAATTTCTATTCTGATATGAACCGTGTAGCGTTCTTCTTTGCAAGTGATGTGGCATATTCCTATTTGGGGAGCGATGTATTGTGAGGAGATCTGCATTGGGTTCCAGCTTCGGAGTATAGTTGCGTGGTACTGTGCTGGGCGCGTTTGCCTACGAAGCCCAGTGAGGTCAGGGATAAGGGCTGCCAATATGACTGTTTTGATGATGTCATGCTCAGGGGCGGGGGATTAGCTTTTGTGTAACAGATGCCGGTCAGCCAGTTGGATTGGTGGAATGATGTGATTATCGGAATATGGCTGGTCACAGGTGCCTGTGTTTGCGTGCGTTTCTTGGTGGGAGACTGAGGTCATGTCCATTTGTATAGCTTCTGTATTCGTGCCATCTGTGCCCTGCAGCTCCCATTGGCCCCTCTTGAGATTCATTTGTTCGTTGGCAGGCATGGATGACTAGTACATTTCACTGGTTGCATTGTGTGACTTCATTGCACCTACGGGGAGTTGTACAATGTGGCCAGGGAGCGGTGTACAGGCACTCAGTAGGGCCGTTTACGGTTGGTTCGCGATGCCGTACTTCTCACCATGGCGGAATGGTACTTTCCGCCGTGCTTGATGGCGTTAGGTGCATGTCCGCTAGGGTCAGAATTCGCGTACCGTTGCGCCATGGTGGTAATTACGGTTTGGCATGGCGCGCGCGTACTTGGTGCAGTTAGCGTTGGCGTTCACTACGGTGTCGCTAATGGCATCGTACTTTGCGGTGACGGGTCATGATCGCACCGAGCGCTATTCGATGGCGGTGCATTTCCGCCATCGTTTTTCGATTTCCGCCAGGGTCGTAATGAGGCCCACTGTATTTTGCGGAAAACTATTAATATGTGATGTCTGTTTTAGGCCCAGACATCATTAGCATTTGGAGTAGAAGAGAAGGCTCTTCTTTTTAGTAAGATGTTTCATGTTGTAATGTATGGAAAGAAAATGTTATGCTAATATATGTATTATTGCAAAATTGGATAAAATGGATAGAACTGATTTGAAAACTAATTTTAGCTGCTTCTACCACTTTGACAACTAAAGAAAATATAGATTGATTAACCCAGGGGAGAGGGAATGCAAATGTGGAATTTCAAAATGATTTACAGCCAGATAGAGGCTAGAGGCTTAGGAGACACTGAGGTCTGAGGGAGAGAGGGAACAAGGCACACCAATTGCACACACGCTTTTCCAGGGATTTGGTTGACTGAAGAGAACCATTTTGGTGTGTTGGGTGACGTTCAATCTTATTTTCCAGTATAGGAACCCTGACTGGATTTGGAAGCCTTATACATAAGTACTTTGTGTTTCTTAGATGGGAGCTGTTTGGAGATGTCCTTTTATCTTGCTATTCTTGCTCAACCAAGATGCTCTCATTTGCACTTGAGGATATATTGGGTTCTGCCTTTTTGGAGTAGTTTGAATGTGTCTGGCCTAGCTGGGACATGTGTGCCTTTTTGACCTTTTCTATACAATGTTGCCAGAAACCACCACCACAATTGGTACATCATGGGGCCCTGATGCTAGTCTCTGCAGAGAGGCCAATCAAGGATTCAACAGACATGCAGTCAGAACTTCCATCGGACTGACTGAGGCACAAACACACTGTGAGGATAGTTCCACAGCTATGTATTGGCGTCCTCCATTATTAATCTATATTTCCTGCCAACCTTTCTGGACCTTTTAACCCTGCCCTTATTTCGGGTCCTTATGTGACACTTGTTGATCTTTGCACAATATTCGTCCTTGAAATGCTTTCTGCACCAAAAAACACTGCCCGCAACAGGACAATTGTTAGAAACTCACACTTCAGTCCACAATCCGCTACTCTCGCATCCGCTCCCTTCGTGGCACTTAATGCACCTATCTCCAAGATGCAGTCTAGCTCAGAGTGTGCAAAATGCAACAGCACTCATCAATTCCCCTGGGAGCTGAATGTGCAATCTTTAGTGTGCGACTGTGCAGTAGTTGCCCAAGTCATTGTGTGTGCTAGTGTCATGTATATAACGCTGAGTCGCACTAGCACAGCGAGAGATAACTTGGCCCTATAAAATGTCTTTACTTGTATTTTATATTTTTATTTGATAGATTTATAGTGTTCCACAGACAGAATAATGTGTATCAAGGCACCTGGAGGAGGACAAAGTCTGAATGGTGGGATATGTGATAACCTGCAGCTGTGTGGCATACCAGCTGAGGTTGTCCACACACACACACACACACACACACACACTTCTGGCTCTAGGGCCGCGGGTTTAATACCCAGAGGTTTCTAAGCGCGACCCAGGGATCGAACCTGTGTTGCTCTGTGTCGTCTTGCTTCCAAGGCGAACACGTTGCCCCTGAACTATCCTCCCGAGACTGGATAGAGAAAATGGACCAGGGTTATCAGGAAGGTGCACATATCCAAATATAGACTGAGATTAAAAGAGGGCCACGGTTTCCAAGTAGTGCTACCTTGAGTGAACCAAGAAATAAATTCCTTTGTGATGTGAAACATATGGATGGTGTTAGAAAGTCAATGATAAGAGGCTAGAAGATGAGGCTTGTTGGACTCTCGCGGCTCTGGGTTGTTGCCTTCTATATGATGCTGGATCCAAAGGCAGTATACAGGGCCTCTGTCCCATCCCTAGCCATGTATGTCGTTCCACCTGGCCGGCCCAGAGATCCCTGAAGTATCCCTCCTGGGCAGTTTGAACGGAGACGTGTTGGAAGCACATAATTTGCCACTTGTGAGCCTGTGGGCACAAGGTTCTTCGAGCAACCTGATAACACTAATGACAAGTGCATGAGAGCCGCTTAGCGGGGGTATTATGAGTCAGCCTCATGTAGAGTCAAGGAGGCCTTTGGTGCCATGCTGAAGTCGGGCAGCCCTTGAGGACGGGCTGTCTGGCTCCAAGAAGGCAGACTGCTCCTATGTTTCTTTGCTAAATGGATGCGTCACGGGGGGGTAGCCGCCTAATAAAGTTGGGACATATTATAATTTATATATGTGTTTGATTCTATTGGAATCGGTGGTGTATACAAAAGTTCACCTATGATTCATCCTAGTGATGTAAACTAAAAAAACTCTTGGGGGTGGGCATGATCTATGTTATTGCAAGAAACCAGTTATTAGGGAGGTGCAGTTTTTTTATTATTGCACTCCACTTTCTTTATCAAAACAACAGAAACCAAAGTACAGTGTCCTGATACAATGAAAAAGCAAAAGAAAAAGGTTAAAACGTTCAGGCAGTAATAGAGCAAACGTCTCAGGCCAGTTCTATGTGCGGAAGGAATACAGTAACCAGAAAGCAAAAATAACAAGATTACAGTAGTGAACTTTTTACCAAGACTCTGTATAACAATACTATTTAAATGGTAGAGTTTTTTTACCAAAAACAACAGAGAGACATTTACTTTAGTAACAGAAGAAATTAAACAAATAATTTTCCCATTCGGGGAATGCTGCAACAGGAATAAAGCAAGGCAGATCAGTGAGTGTTAGTACATGGTGTACATTTTACATATAGGTCAGGAGCATTTTTCCTTGAAATGTCAATTTTGAGTCCTATACAGATGTACACTGGTATTTAGATCAATAAGTGACCAATCCTCAGTCGGTCTACGTCAGGAAACAAACAATTCCCAAAGATGTATACTGGATCAACAGGGATGGTACTGGACCCTAGGACGTTTCGGCTTCCAGGGTAGGTGCCTTCATCTGGGCCATGAGAGGATTGTGTCTCCCTAGAGGCGATAAACACAAAAAGGGGGTGGGTGTTAGAAGCTCACAGAAGAACCTGTACCTGCTAGTGGTAACAGTGTGCTGTATACAGATAGGGGACCTGTATAGCTAAAAGAGAGAAGATCTCTCATTAAAACAACAAAAACAAGCCACCCTGAAGCTTGGGTCCAGGGGGAGGGGGGCAAGAAGGGTAGAGCAGAAGGGAGCAGGTAGTAGTTCCGTCTCGTAGAGCTGTAGATAATCAGCAGCTGGAGGGTGGCAGGAAACTCGGCCCCTGGGTGGGGTAGAGGGCAGGCCCCCACCTTATGTCTGCAAAACACTAGTGTGTGTGTAAGAACTAGTGCAACCTAACCACGCAATGGCAAAAAGGGGGGGAAAAAACAGGGGGTCAAGAGGTGGACAGAGATCCTACCTGAAAAGGTGTTTTCTGTAAGCCCTCCAGTGGTGGCCAGAATTTAGCAGAGGCCCATCCAGAGCCCTTGGCGGGTAGAGAGCTGGAGGAATATGGGCCCAGCACAGGTAAATTGTGGGGCCGTGATTCCAAGGTGCACCCCTGTAGTGATGGACAGGCGATGTATACTGTGGAGGAAGGCAGGAAGAAAGGCAGAGAAGTTGCCATTTAGAATTGCATGCCTGTATGCTGGGCATATATAAATGAAAAGGTTGCAGTGGAATCCATCCAATGGGGCAGTCAGAGCAAGGATGCTCTTATCTGGGGTGGCTGCTTACCTCGGAGGGTGAAGAGAGCTGTCCGGAGCCACAGCTGCAGGACTGGGAGCCAGCGGGGAGCTGTATTCAAGGGCAGAGAATGCGTGTTAGGAGCCACGCATGGAGTTGACTAATGTGCGCATGCGCCACAGGGGAGCGCAGCGAGACACTACTCCCCCGCGGGTGTGCAATGGGGCTGTGTGTCAAGGCACTGTTCTGCGCGCATTCGCAATGCAAGCCCGCATCTGGGCACTGCTCCCGCGCACAAGCGCGAGCCGTAGCAGCTAGGAAGAAGGACAGAAATGGAGCTGTCTGGCTGCCAGGGAGAAACTGGTAACTGGCAAGCCGCGGCGGTGCGGTAAGAAGCAACATGGCTAAAGGTCCACAAGAGTTGGAGAGCCACGTGTGAGACCCTCACAGAATAAATGTGAAGTAAGCCCAGAAATGAGAGGAAAACAGCGCGTGGGCGCTGCGACCTCAGAACCTGGTGTGCACAAGTACCTGCGAATGGAGACCCAATTGGGGCCCATGCTGTCAGCAACCTGTGCTGTCCATGAACTTAGATGAGAGGAGGTGGGAGGTGCGATTGGAATCAAGTAGCGCCCTAAGAGAGATGCAGGAAAAAGGGCTGGTGTATGTAAGGAATGTGTTACATAGGGTTGGACGTTGGGAACATCCTTTACAACCCCTTAATAGTACCGGTTGTCCAGTGGTGCTGCCTCATTGAGGCCTGTTTCAATGGAACGTAACTTAAAGACCCACCAAGCTTCTTTGTAGTTCAGCGCACTGGTAACATTCCCCGAGTTCTGTATTTTCTCAAGCACCCACCATTTGAGCTGGTCCTGGTTGTGCTGTAGTTCCAGGAAGTGTGGGACCAATGGTGCTGTAAGGGTCCGACATCTGATCCTGGACCGATGTTCCACAATACGTTTGTGTATTGGCCTGCTGGTCTGGCCTACGTAACGGAGGCCACAAGGGCATTCGATTACTTAGACAACATTTGGAGTTTTACAATTGGTGTGCTGGCGTAACGTCCAATCTTTGCCTTGGATTTTAAAGGTCTTTATTTTGTCAGTGAAACGGCAGACCGTACAGGTACCACAAGGGTAGTGGCCTGTGATTTCTCTTAGATTCCAGAGCCCTGTTCTGGGGGTCTTTTTCGGGAGTCTGGCATGTGTAAGCCATTCGCTGATATTCCTGGAGCGTTTAAGGGCCATACGTGGTGGAAGTTCTCCAGGTAAGACTTAGTTAATGAGGGGCCAAAATTGCTTGATAATGCTCTTGATCCTATTAGTATTGGTTCCAAATGTAGTAACACAAGTAATTCTGGTGTTCTCTGTGTCTCTGATTTTGGGCTCAAGCAGTGTTTCGCGGGGGATACAGCAAACTCTTTTTCTGGTATTTCTGAGTAATTTCTTTGGGTACCCTTGCGCTGTAAGTTTAGATTCCAGGATTTCCGCATGATGTTGATATTGGCGGATGTCTGAGCAGTTGCGTCTGAGCCTAAGAAACTGTCCGAATGGAAGATTAGTCTTGAGGCTTTGTGGGTGATTGCTCTGGTAGTGAAGAAGGGAATTCCTATCGGTTTCCTTTCTGTAGAGGGTACATGTAAGTTTGCTCTCCTCCACTTTGATTGTAAGGTCCGGGAAGTCAATAGTTGTGGCACTACTGGTGATGGTAAATTGCAGGTCAGTGGATCGGGCATTGAGCCATTCATGAAAGGCCATAAGTGTGTCGGATGTGCCTCTCCAGACAAAAATAATGTCATTGATGTATCTATACCATCGGTTGATCTTATTAAAGAATGGGTTCTGTTGGGTCAGGACATGAGTTGCTTCGAATTGTGCCATAAAGATTATGGCTAGGCTTGGGGCAAAGGCTGCCCCCATAGCTGTCCCGGCAACTTGAAGGTAGAAGGTATCATCAAACATGAAAAAGTTCTTGGTTAGGGCTATTTCCAGAAGTTCCAGGATGAAATTGACTGGGACCCGTTCTTGTTCCATATGATGAGTTAGATGGTCCCGTATACAGTTAAGGGCTGCCGTTTGTGGGATGCTGGTATAAAGGGCTTTTATATCCAAGATCACTAGGTGGTCGGTCTCACTGTCAAAGGTTAGGTTCTCAAATAGGTTGATAGTGGACGTCATGTCCTTGAGATAGGTGGGAGTCAGTTGGCATAGTGGTTTCAAGAAGAAGTCAATAAACTTGCAGAGGGCCTCAAGGATTGATCCGCAACCGGACACAATTTGTCTCCCGGGGGGGGGGAGGTGGTGTCTTTATGGATCTTGGGGAGTGCGTAGAAAGCTGGTATTCTTTCTTCTGTTGTATTGAGAAAAACTTCCTCCTTATCTGTGATCCAGTCGCGTTCACGGGTGAATCTGGTACACAAAGAGATTTCTTGTTTGATTGTGGCTGATGGATCTTTCTCAGTACTTTATAATTCATTCTTACATCAAGCAGGGTCAGCACCATTTCTTTATATTGTGAAATGCTTTGCACCACTATACTTCCCCCTTTATCTGCAGCCTTGATCACGATGTTGTTATTCGTGGATAGATGTTTAAGGGCCTGGCATTCACCATTCATCAGGTTGTGTCGGATCTGTGTCTGTGTATGGTCAATTTTGGCAATTTCTTGTCTGACACATCTTTCGAAGGTGATGAGGGCTGGTTCTGTGTCATTGTCGTTGGGGCAGAAGTTGGACTTAGGTCTCAGTCCTGTGTCTTCCTCTTCTAATCTCCGATCAGCATCTTGAAAGTGTGCTTTGAGTCGAATGGATCTGAAGAAATGTTGGAGTTCATTTTCCAATCCAAACCAATTAGAATTATTGGTTGGGACATATGAGAGGCCTTTTGTGAGCACTGCTAGTTCTTCTTCAGTAAGATTTTCCCCAGACAAGTTAAAGACTAGTAGTGTGTCAGGAGTGACTAGCGGCGCCGATAAGTAGACAAGACCAGACCGCTAAGGAAAACAGACCAACTGTTTGTCTCCGTAGCTACAGGCAGAGAAGGAGATCGCGTCTCTAAAGGTGCCATCTCCAATAGATAGTCAATTGTATCCAACCATGTTACTCCCTTTCTGAAAAGACTCTGCCTTTTACGCCAATAGCCCACTCTACAAGAGGCATTGGGGCCACTCTGGCTTTCATTACAAAAGTACCCCTTGACACCATTTGCAAAGCAGCTACTTGGAGCTCTATTCACACTTTTACTCAGCACTACTGCATTGACACTCATTCCAAGACAGATACTCAAGTGGGACAAGCGGTTCTAAGACATCTGTTTGCTCAGGACCCTTCTCGCATCCCACCTCCTTCTTCTAACACTGCTCGCTAAGCTATGCACAGCATGTGATCTAAGCAGATTCCACAAGCCTCAGAAGGAATACATTACTCAACGTAATCGTATTTCTGATGCTTGTATCTGCTTAGATTCACATTCGACCCGCCCTTCCTCCCCTCTGAGAGAAGGCGCATGGATGCTTGTAGTCTTATCTTCCTATCTATCTGCTTGGATAATCTGTACTCACGCTACACCTCATGCTACTTCATGTCAGAAAAAATACAATCTGAGGGTCCTACACGCGTGAGGGATCATGTGTACAGTGGATGTCACACTAGGGCTAGTATTACTGGCACGCCCTGTGTCGACGCCCATTTTTGAGTTTCGGAAAACAAACTGTAATACTCCGCAGCTTCAACTAGATGTAGGCCTATGCACAGCATGTGATCTAAGCAGATTCCACAAGCCTCAGAAATTTAGCTACATGATTGGAGGAAGGTGTCCAGACATTTGGTCGACCTAAAACTGGTCGAATGACATTTGGTCGACGCAATTTGGTCGAAAACCAAATGGTCGAATTTTTTTTTTAATTATATATTTATTTTTCGGGTTTTTGTTTTTTATAAAAATGGGTTTTTAGAAAAAAAAGGGGGTTGAGGGGGGGACCCCCCCCAAAAAAAAAAGGGGTGAAAATAAAAAAAAAAATATTCGACCATTTGGTTTTCGACCAAATTGGTTCGACCATTTGTCTGGTCGACCAATTTTTTTCGACCAAATGTCTGGTAACCTTGGAGGAACTGATTGTGCGTGCCATTGCGTCTGGTATAATGAGATGTTTATTGTAGTATCAAGCAGGGTTGACCTCGTACTCTGCCCTACTTTCTGATTGGGCCCTGTCAGGAAGATGCACACCATGTGGGGGTCAATATCCCTCCAGCAAATGAGATTCATGCCTTGTTATAATTATATTCTTATACAGGTGAACCAGCAATGTCGCAATACTGTTGATGACAGTGGGCCTCATTACGACCCAGGCGGTAAGTTACCGCCTGGGCCGTGACTTTACCACCATGGCGTAAACTACGTTTACGCCATGGTGGTTGGCGGACTTACCGCCCCATTCCGACCTAGGCGGGGCGGTAAGTCCCCAATCCCCATTTACCCTTCCCCATTCCCATTTTTGCCCCATAGGGCATAATGGGAGTGTGGAAGGCGTTAATTACGCCACCGTAAATTACGGTGGCGTAATTAACTCCATGGTCCCTTAGCGCCATGGATTTTAACACCTGCTAAAAGCAGGTGTTAAAAGCACCATGGCGCTAGGGGACCTCGTAATTGGCGGTAAGGGGTCGGCGCAGCTAACGCTGGCGTTAACCCCTTACCGCCAGGGTCGTAATGAGGCCCAATGTTTTATGTCATTTTCTAGGGGAATGTAGTTAGATAGGTTTAACCAGTAGGGTAATGGACTATAGCGGACAACTACATTTTTGTATAGGTGGTAGCCAATGGTGACCATGGGATAATGTTTTAACTTTTTATGCATAGTTTATGTTAATCAGCGGTCCTCTGCTATAAAAGATGTAGCCTGACTGGGCATATTGAGCTCTGTTTCATTTCGTTCTGAGGGACTGTCTGACACATTTTGCATGCAATAAACCTTGTTTTCTTTTCAAAAGTGGTGCACTAATTATTTGACCCCTTGTGGAGTTATTTTTTATCAAGCAGGTTTTGGGTATTTATCTAAAAGAGGAAGGGGATGAAGAGGAACACCAACATAGAATGAAAGGAAGCAAGGACATAGAGGAACATCTGAGAGAGAACGTAGAGGAGGCAGAGAAAAGTAGAGCAAGTAGTGGGGTGAAGAAGAGAGGTATAAAACTCATCAATTACCTGGGCCAGGACAGTGCCCCAAAGCTGGTGGAGAAGAGCTACGCTAAGTCTAGCAGAGGTGGCCTCTGCCCAGCTCTATGTTTAGCTAGAGTGCTTTTAGGACTAAACAGGAGGGGAAAACCTGCAGTACTCTGTGGGCAGACTATTCAAGCAGTGTCTAATGGCTGACCCCCATCAGAAGGCCTAAGGAACTCCGGTGATGCTCTCTGGTAGCAGAGTCCAGGAGGACTAAGGTTTCAAGAACAACTCCTGCATGCGCCAAGAAAGAAACCGAGTCAAGACAGAAGTGCTTGGCAAATTATACAAGTGACTGCGAGTGGTCGTTTCACTTGCCCAGAGATGCAACCCTAATCAAGGGCTAAAGGGACAAAACCTGTTTACCACATGTACTCCAACCCAAACATTTGTTTATCCTTACATGACCCCTTCAATAATAAGAATAAAGTACCTAGAGAATTTCATTTTGGTTTTGAGTTGTTTGCTGATCCCCATTAATGTATATGAAGCAACAACATAGTCAGTTAAAGCTTGAGTGGGGCTTTTTTGAAGAGTATAGCATGCAAGCTAAATCACAAGTAAGGATTGGCAAATCTGCGATTTTTAGAGACTGGCAATGTTAACAGGTTAGACACTATGCGCCAGAGCCTCAAAAAATCACGCAAATGAAAAGAGCGCAAAAAATGCACTCGTTTCATGTGCGCTATTTTCAGAAATTCTCACGTCACCCTCTTTACAAAGGTGACCTGAACATTTCAGGAAGGTCTGGACAATAGCACAAAGATTTGCTGTCCAGCCTCTTTGCATACATTTGTGTTGGGAGCTACTCTTAACACATGCTATGACAGGCTCCCAGCAACCACATGGTAACCTTGAACAGCAGCACCAAAGGAATGCTGATTCTGTTCCTCTCCTAGGTCTGAAGCCAACCTGGGATTGGTCAAGTATTCTGTTGCTTTATACATGATTGAGTAGTTCTTTGTACACGTGGTTCTCTATGTTTTCCGTTGGAAACGGTGGGTTTGATATGGGGCTGTAGTTAGTCTGGTCATCTGTATTTCCCGT
Organism: Ambystoma mexicanum; assembly: GCF_040938575.1. Classification (NCBI taxonomy): domain Eukaryota; kingdom Metazoa; phylum Chordata; class Amphibia; order Caudata; family Ambystomatidae; genus Ambystoma; species Ambystoma mexicanum. Next base: position 141,501,956 of record NC_090939.1, on the reverse strand, counting down.
CTCATCTTTTGGGAGATGTACACTGATTTGATTACCTTTGGTACTATTCCCGTATTTAGGGATAGATTCATTAGTAGTTGGATGTAAAGGGTTGGTGTTTTGTGGGTGAGTGGCTTTTTGTAGCTTTCTGGTAGGCATGGGTCGCTGGGAGTTGTGCCTATATTGGTATCATTTAATAGTTTGTTGAAGATTTCCTCGCTTATTGGTTTGAATCGATTGAGTGATGTGTTGGTTTCTCGGAGGGTGTTGTTTGTGGTCCGGCAGGATGCATTGATGGCCTGTTGTATTGCTTCTGTTTTTGCTCTCGGGTGGGCTGTCATGCTGTCGCACAGGGTTTGTGAGGGTACAATGCTGTTGTTGCATAAAGTTGGGTCTTTTATTTCTTTGATGATTCCAAACATTTCCTTTTGTGGATTTGTTGCTGTTTGGATTCTCATGGTAATGTATGCTTTCTTGGCTTTTGGGACTGTCGATTTGTCTAGCCTAATTTATCATTGGTAGTTGATTTTTTCCATCTGGTTGTGGCGCTTCCTCCATGTTCAATATGGTTGTATTCAAATAAAAAGAACCAAAAAGGCTAATTAGCCCTATTGCTATGAGGGATGTTCCTTACCTAGCAAAACAAAAGCTAAGGGTGGACATCAAGTCCAAAATAAAAAGTCTTCGGTCTGAATCCTACTCAACTAACTGGTCCTACCACTTTATAAAACACCTAACTAAAAGAGAAAAGGGAGGCTAGCACAATAGTCTCAGTAGGGGCTTCTGCCTGGTCCAACTTGCACTTGACTTCCTCTCAATCTCAAAATTCCTTTAGAACATCATGGTATATTCTTCACCACCTTTGTATCAAATCCTTTGGGTAACATTATAATTATCTTCCATCTGGGTTTCACTCTCCCCTTGAAAAAGAACAAACTGGGCCTCATTACGAGTCCGGCGGTAACCGAGGCGGTAAAACCGCCTGGTTACCGCCAGACTTGTATTACCATTCCACCTCCGTGATTCCCGGAATTACCGGGGCATTACATTCCCGGTGACCCGGGAATTCCGGAGGCGGAATGGTGTAAATCACCATTCCCATTGAGTCCAGTAGGACTCAATGGGAATGGGGATCATGGAAACACCGGCACCATCTCGTGATGGTGCCAGTGTTTCCTCGTCCGCCTGCAGGTGGGCGGTGTTAAACCCGCCAGGTCAGACCTGGCGGGATTGACGCCTCCGCCTGCAGGAGTCGTGATCACCTGGTATGGAAACAACGGTGGCGGCGGGTTTACCGCACCGTTGTTTCCATACCGGGTGAGTTGTAATGAGGCCCCCTATCTCTTATTGTAAATATTTCAATCCCTCCAGGATTGCTTGAAAACGCAATTCTTTCTTTCCCACCTTGGAGTCGTTGGGCCTCCCCAAAGTCCTGTGGCTCCCTGCCAAAATATCTTATTTCTCATTCACAAGATTTATCTTGGGACATTTGTCTGTTTGGGTAATACAGGTTCCTGCGTCTTCATACACTTTGTTACCCATCCTGATGAGCATTCACTTTCCTTTTAATTTTCTTTGGTGAAGGATTTATTGCTGTTCTTCTTCTTTGATAGTTTTGCCAGTTAATCCAGCCATTATATACAGTGTTCATATCTCTCACTCTGCTTTAGAGGGGTCTCGTGCCCATAAACCTCTTTTAAGGTTTTGTGCTTTTGGCGGCTATTCCAGCCTTGATTTACAAGTTTGTATTTCTCTCACTCTGCTTTAGCAGAGTTTTGTGCTCGTTACATTCTAAGTTCTCGTACCTGCCTCAGTGTCTGTACTCCTTCAAACCAGCAGTCAAAGGCTTCGCTCCCCTCCACCCGTCGCTAACGTCTATTTCCCTTTCGGTTCCATCCTCATTGGGAAAGGCACTTGTGGGGTGGAGCTCAGAACCCTGTGCTCATTTCCTCTCTCTGGTCTTGGCACCAGTTGGTGAGTGCCAGTCCCACCACTTCTCTTCAGTGATCACGCAATCCAAGAAGACAGTTGACTTCTGTTTGTTTCTCTCTCCTGGACTGGAACTGTTTGCTTGGTCAAGATACCCGCCATCCACCCTCTAGCTAGTGGGCCTACTTTCCTTCATGTCACTGCTGACTCCACGGCTTGACGTGGCTCCGCCCCTCCAGGATATCGATGCTATAGAGGTTCGCCTCTGCTTAGCGCCTGTTCCCCTCCCACCATAGGAGCCTCTCTTCAATTCAAAGTTCCTATTGTTCCACTTTTTTTTTATACACATCATCACAAACACAAGGGGTTTTCCCTTCTTCTTTGACTGTGGCATTCAGGCGACATCCAACAGTACCTGCAGCCAATCCAGACAAAGAAGGACCTTTGTTGAATATAGTCATTACAGAAGATGTCAAAGTCCTTCCAACATCCATATGAGCACTGTGATGAATCCTACAGAGTCCTCACAGAAACCCTACCTAAAGTCTCCTTCCAGGGGGCCAAGGAAAGGCAGACACTTCCTGACCCTGGGGGTGGTATTAGCCAGGTGGATCACCTGGGAGGGAAAGGGTCCCAGGGGAACCACAGGACTTCATGGGATGAGACGTGGTATTTTTGTCTTCCTCAAGGAAGGGAGTATCTTTAATACCAGAATATGTTTTGGCTTGTTGTCAGCAAGAACCTTTTTTTCTCAATCTAACAGTCATACTTGTAGTGAAACCCCTGGTAATCAGTCAGGTGTTAGAAATGAGAAACATCCTTTAAGGGTTAATGACATTTATAGAATTGTAAGCTTTTATAAGTCTCAGAGAAATAAGAAAGAGGGGTCTGTAATTGCCACCAATTTAAACCCTGAGAAATCCTATTCTTTAATAAAACCACAAACTTCTTGCAACCATTATGGGATTGTATGTGGGAATATATCTGAGAAGAGTAGTGAACTTAATGAGGTTAAATTCACTGTAACAACCAAACTTTAAGTTGGGGACTTCAAGTCCCATAATTCCCAGAGTACTGGGATGGGGAAGAGGACTGCAGAGAAACAAGACTGCAGGTTGCAGTCAATCAAGAGAAATGACCCACACCTGAGGAGGACTGGGAGGCATAAAAAGCCCCCTCAGGTGCAGGCCATTAGAGAAAGAGAAGGAGACAGCAGTAGTAGCAGGTGGAGCAGATTTTCATTCTCCACGTTGCCAGCAGAAGCAGAAGATAGACGTGAGCAAGGACGCTGGGACCACAGCAAGGTGCAATTGTGATGCCGGTCCAGAGCGGGTCTCAGAGGCTCAAGTTTGCAGCTGCAGAGGTCGTGCAGTGGAAAATATACCACTTTTCTGCCTTTCCCACTGTCAGTGTACAGGGGGCAAAGGAGTTGCATGTTGCTGTAGGAGCCAGGAGAGGTCTGAAACTGACAGACACAGACCACGGAAGAAAACAAAGCAGAACTCCTGGAGGCAGCGAAGCGAATGGACACGCACGCCAGACCCGTTGAGTTCACACATTGTGATCCCAGAGCGCTCCATAACCGCCCTCTTGCCGAATCCAAGTAGCATTACAGCAGAAGAAGTTGTTTTTTGACTGTCGACTAATACAAAGTATATTAATCATTCTAATGTGAATCAGGCTGATTTAAGAAGGCACAGAGGGCACATTAAGAACTGGATAATCACACCAGGGAAGTGTGATTGTGAGATTGTGGGGCAGAGTGAGAGCCAACACCAAAAGAGGGCAATAATTCTCGACGAAAAGAGAAACCATCATTCTCAAATCCAAAAGAGAAGTAAACCTAGGCATTTGCAAAAGAACCAGAATTGCCCAAGCCAAAAGAAGGTGGTTAAGCTTTTAAGCAATGATTAAGACTGTTGCCTCTCTAGAAAAGTGGTACAAAAGGAAAATGGTTTAATCCCACATTGCCAAAGCCAAAGAACTGTGAAATTGAAACAGAAACCTTATCAACAGTTGGTTGGCAGAAAAGGGGAGAAACAAGAATGGCAGGCCGGCTGCCGTTCTGATAGAGAAATTCAGAGGGAGAAGATCATAACCTGCAGAGATTGTGGCAGATACACTGGTGTAATAAACAGCACCAGTGTGGTTCTTGTTTCCCTTAAAGCATTTCATGTACCTGAAACTGTGAAGCACAAGATATTAATAACTTGTTTAACATTTACCACTGAAGTACCTACAAGCAGCATTTGGTTCTGGCCTGGCAAGAGAGTACACCAGGTCAGAGAGTGTCGTAGTACTTTGATCTGTGCTGTCAGGAGAGTATAGCAGTACAGATAACTTGTTGTTATAAGCCTGGCAGGAAAGTGGACCAGGTGCAAGCCAGTGAGGTACGGTGCTGTGGTTAACAATATTGAAGCAGTTGAAAAATCACTAAAGTGTTTTGGTGACTTAAAGCAGAAGCATCCTGACAAGTTAATAACATTGAACCAAGAGTTGTGTGAACTGCCGCAGAAGTGTTTAACATTGTCAAAGAAGTGGTTTTGTGTACAGAAATATAATAACAAAGACCTTTTCTTGTTGAAACCAATGAAGCAAGGAATTATTCTAGGCTGATGCAAAGAATGTTGTTTCAAGGTATATGTCACATAGAGAGAAAGAAGGAACTTTGTTGAGCATTTGGGAACTGTTGGTTGAATACAATATTGGAACTTTTCATTATCATAGTGGAACAAAGAGATTTGAGCTGGAACTTTGCTAAGAGACAGGATTTCTTGAATTTGTGTTTGTAACTATTGACCAGAATCTTGCTTAAATCTGGGGAAGGGGAATTCACCCAGATTGGAAGGAGAAACATTGATCTTGACCTGAATTTGACTATTACATTTGTTATTGTTGGACTGCCATATATTACCTTTGTGTATGCTTAAGTGTGAGGCACAAAAACCTTTTGTTAGAGTGTTTCTTCAGTTTATTTGAGCCAGGGAAATCCTCATCAGGTTACGGATAGCGAGGCGTTTATGAAACCTTTTCAGTTCATAAAATGGCATCTTTTGAAAAACCTTCACAAAGTTGTCCGCCTGACATTTCTGACCCCTCACAGCAGACAAGGTGGTCTGGACTGTAAGTTCCATCGTGGAATGGGAGTCCTTGTCCCTGGGAGGGGATTCACTCCCAGTCCAGACCACTAGGAAACATCTTGCTGAGCGGGCTCACCTCCCTAGCCCCGAAGGGGGTGGCTCCTCTCTCGGGAGAAGGGGAAACAACGTCCAGATTCGTCACAAGTCATAGTACCAAAGTGTCTAATGAAGACTGTGAAATAAGGTAAACATAGACGCTACGGTCTGGGACTCAAGGTAATAAAGTGTTTACAAGAGACTTTGTGAAAGAGATTGATTCAAACACTGAGACTTGCACCTTGCCCCTTCTCTCTCCACTAAAGACAAATTTGCTTCAGCTGCCTCCACCTACAAATCCGCCATCTTAAATGCTAAGAAAGAGACCTACAACTTGAGAATACAAAATGCCAAATCTGGCACCAAAGAACTCTTCGCTATACTAAGAGAACTTGAATCACCACTGCCCCCTACAGAGGACTGCATCAAAGACAAGGCCTGGTGTAACAATATCCAGCTCGCCCTTGCTAACAAAATTGCCCTCCTACAAACCAAGATAGAAGCAAAAAAAGCTAGCATGCCTTCAAGCAGAACCCCAGCAGCAAAACTAACTACACTACCCCTATCTGCCCATCTTTCCACTTCTCACCAGTCACAGAAGAGGAAGTAATCAAGATAATCGCCAGCCTCAAACCATCCAACTGCAAAGGAGACATTTGCCCAGCATCCGTCATCAAAGATGGTGCTAATGAGTTAGCCCCTCTCATCACCTCTCTGATCAACTCCTCCTTCAAAAACTCAGTGGTCCCCAACAACCTTAAAGAAGCGTGGGTCCTACCCCTGCTAAAAAAACCTAACCTAGATCCCAACATCCCCACAAATTACAGGCCCATCACCACAGTCCCATTTCTTCTCAAAATCTTGGAAAGGGTAGCCTATCTCCAAATACAACAACATTTGGAAGAAAATAACCTCCTAGGCTTGCGACAATCCGGCTTCAGACCAAGGCACGGGACTGAAACTGCCCTCTTGGATCTAAAAATCCAAATGGATAACGCCAAAGACAAGGGCAAACTGGCCAGCTTGCTCTTGTTGGATCTCTCTGCTGCCTTTGATCTGGTTGACCACCAGATCCTCACTCAACACCTCTCCTCGGCTGCTGCATTCTCTCAGAATGCCACTAAGTGGATCCAGTCATTCCTGTCTGACAGGACGACTAGAGTCTTCGCCCCCACGGCGGCTGCGGACCCTATCCCAATCACATGTGGAGTGCCGCAAGGCTCCTGCATTTCTCCCACACTTTACAACATCTTCACGAAGCTCCTATTCGACCGTCTTGACGATCTGGGTGTCAGCTACACTAATTATGCAGATGACACCCAGGTCCTCATCACGCTCACTGGCAGCTATGAAGAAGATGCTGCAAAGCTTAATGATATCTATTTAGAAATCCAAGCCTGGATGGCCACACACAGTCTTTGCCTTAACGACGGTAAGACAGAATTGCTTATCGTAGGCTCCCAGGCTCGCCTCAACAAACTGGACCAAAGGTACCAATCCTTTACCATTGATGGCAACATCATAAAAGTCTCCAAAGAGGTTAAAACATTAGGTGTATACCTCGATTCTACCCTATCATTAAAGAAACAAATAAACTCTACCATCTCAGCTACCTCATACACCAATAAATTGATCAATGCCTGTAGGCCTTTCCTCTCCACCTCTAGCTGCCTCACCCTATCTAGAGCGCTGATATTGCCTAAATTAGACTATTGCAACACACTAGGCACTACCACTAAAAATTTGAACAGACTCCAGATCCTGCAAAATAATGCACTAAGATGTGCCCTCAACCTCCTGCGCAAGGCGCACATATCCACGGTTAGAAAAGAAGTCCAATGGCTCCCGATCCGTGACAGAATTAAGCTAAGAACACTGGTCATCACCCACAAGTGCCTATCACATACTGCCCCACGATACCTTTCTGACAAATTCGCTAGACACTGCCCCACTAGACCCACCAGAACACCTTACCTACACCAACTAAAGATCCCTAATTATAACCTAAAAACAGCAGGGGGGTCCAGTTTTCCAGTGCTTGCAGCACAATGTTGGAACACCCTCCCCACTACAATTAGATCTGAAGCCGCATTCTGGCCATTCAGAGCCATGGTAAAATCATGGCTACTAGCCTAAACAGCCAGACTCTCACCGACATGACTAGCTAGCCGTCGCTCTCTTCCTGTAGTAATGTTCACTCCACCTACAGCCTATTCAGGACTAACCTGTAACCCGGTCCACTTTAGCCACTGTAACTTTTTTTTCTGTTTTGCATATTCTCTGTACATACTTTTCTTGGTATATTCTACTCTTGTATGTAACATTCAGAGCCTGGACTAATGTACGTTCTGTCTGTTGTACTATGATGCTCGTGTAACGATATGTAACTCTGCTGTACACATGATTATGCGCCCAGTTACCTGAGGGTTCGGATGCGCTTTATAAATAAACAAACTAAACTAAACTAATAGAATTTCCCAAAGAATTAAGAGACCTTAATGAGTCAAAGCCAAGGCCGGGCTCAAACTGGCAGAATACCAAGAGATTTCCCCATGGGCCATCCTTTCTAATAACAGGCCTGGGATGTGGGCTGACATTGGGTGTCTCATGAAAGTGTTGCCTAGCAGCGGGCCAGATCGCTTTTACATTGCATCTGTGAGCTTTTTGTCATCCCAAAGCCAGGTGTGTGTTTTAAAATGTGACACCCCCATTTTGCATTGCATCTGTGAGCTTCTTGTCACCCCAAAGCTACGTGTGTGTTTTGCAATGTGACAGCCCCATTCTGCATTGCATCTGGGAGCCTTTTGTCATCCCAAAGCTAGATGTGTGTTTTACAACATGACGCTCCGATTTTGCATTGCATCTGTGAGCCTGTAAAATCTCAAAGCTAGTTGGTATTCTACATCGCTGCACCTCTATATTGTACTTGTTTCTGCTGCATTTGCTTTTGTTGGCTACTAGGCTGCCTGGTGATTTTGTGCATGTGCTGTGCAGTCTCTCCTTCTATCCTCCATCATTGTCTCTCTGCCACCACTTTGACACTCACCATCTCGCCACCCTACTCCAACTGCTATACTTTAACCTATCCTCCCTCTCTTACGAAGTCTGGAAAGAAAAAATGTAAAAAGGACTTCCTGGCCACTCACCCTGGCCTACCCATCGCAGACACCTACATCGGCGCAACTTTCAGACAGAGTGTCACTGACATCCTCTTTTCTGTCTCCTCCCCAGATCTCTGGACTCCTCATCTTATCTCTACTCTCTCTCCTTTCCTATCCTCATCCATTAATGGTGGCACTAGATGGGAAATGCTCTTGGCAGACTTCTCTTCATCAGGTGTATCATTAATGTCTATCGTAACGGCACTATCACGGCCAATGGTCCTCAACCCAACCTCCTCCTCTTTGACTGGCACCTGCCATCCCTCATCAACTTCCTTTCTGCACCAGCTACTCCTACCTCTTCTTCTTCTCTATCTGTCCCTCCTCCTCCTCCGCAGACTGGGGTGCCATCCCCTGTACCCCTCATCGGAAAACTTTCAAAGGAAAATATGTACTCTACCTTGCCATGATTAATGCTCGCTCTGCTATCAAGCACTCTGTTGACATCTGCCTCCGCCTTGAAGTCCTTGACCTCGATATCCTCGCTCTTACTGAGACATGCTTCAATGCCAACTCAGTCACTGCTTTTTACTCCCTTCTCCCTGATGGCTACAAGATAATTTCTAAGCCTAACCGGTTGCCCTTACTTTCCCTGAGTGGGTCCCTTCTTCCCTCATACCGACCCAGCAACAGTCCTCCATTCGAGAGCCTGGTCTGCAAGCAGGTCCTCTCTCCTACTTCCTCCCTGACCATTGCCACTATCTATCGACCACCCGACTCTTTCACCCTATTCCTCTCTGAACGGGCTGATTTCTCCTCCTCTCTCCTGACATCTACCACTAAACTCCTTCTCCTGGGTGACTTCAACATCCACCTTGACTCCTCAATCACGGCAACCACACTCTTCTGTGACCTCTGCACCCCACTCTCCCTCTCTATCCTCCCTCTGGTCCTACCCACTTGGCTGGACATACTCTTGATGCCTTCGCTCTCCTGGTCACACCACTCCCTCCTCTCTTCTCACCTGGGTCCTCGAAGCCCTCTGAGCGCACCTCCCCCTGCTCAGTCACCCTCGCTCACGGACACCCGCCTTATGAAACGAGTGTCTGTTGCTGCCTTCGCATCCACATTCATCCTCCCTCCCACTGCAGACTCTACCTCTAACTCTGCGCTCAGCAGCCTCCACCCCGCCATCTCTAACACTCTCGACATTCTTGCCCCAGTCATGAGGATTTGCCTAAAATATGCCACCAAGAGTAACACCTGGTACGACTCTAATCTAGCAGCCCTGAAGCGCAAATATAGAGCTGCAGAGCGGAGGTGGCAGACCTCAGACTCATACTCTGACAAACGGGCCTTTCGCCTTCTCCAAAGGCAATATCGGCTCTCCATTCGCTCCAATAAGAAGTCCCACATACAGGCACCCATACATGGAGCATCCAACAACACAGCTGAACTCTTTAAAATCTTCAAGGAACTAGCCCATCCTTCAGCAGTCTCCAGTACGCCTCTTCCCTCCCAGTCCCTCTGCACTGCATTGGCCACCCATTTCACTACAAAAACCCAGGGCATTCTGAGCACTCTTTCTTCCTCCCCTTGTCCCTCCCCTGCTCCCATCGCCTTGCCGCGCCTGGACTTCCACCCTCCCTCAGCCTTTCTCCCCTCTTTCTCTCCCATCACATTGGACGAGGTCACTAGGGTTGTCCGCTCTATGAATGTCTCCACCAAACAGGTTCGCCCCTGTTCTTCAAGAACTATTAAGGACAACACTGGCTCCCTTTCCCCTACACCTGCTGACTTCTGCAATCACTCTCTTGCTACTGGGGTTTTTCCCTCCTCTCTCAAGTACTCTCTTGTGTGCCCTCTACTGAAAAAGCCATCCGCTGACTCTTCATGTCCGGCTAACTATCGCCACATCTCTATCACTCCCTTCCTTGGGAAACTCCTGGAGAAGTTGGTCTTCCCCAAACTGACCCAGCACACTGAGCTCGTTGGTTGCCTTCACCACCATCAATCTGGATTTCGATAATTCAGAGGCACGGAGACTGCTCTTCTGAACACCTGTGAAGAATTGCCTGCATCTCTTGACTCTAACTCCTCTGCTGTTCTCATTCTACTTGATCACTATTCTGCATTCGATACGGTCAATCACTCCATCCTCATAAAGCGACTCCATGACACCCTGGGTATCTCAGAGCGGGCACTAGACTAGCTGACCTCTTTCCACACTGACTGCCCCTCCCAAGTTATCCTGGGCTCTTTCTCCTCTCCCACGTCTATCTCCATCTATGGCATACCCTGGGTCTGCAACCTCTCACCCTCGCTCTTTAATGTCTATCTCGCCCCTCTCGCTCACCTTATCTCCACTTTCACCCCCACTTCCAGTGTTATGCAGATGAGACACACAACTTTTCTTCAAACTTCCCTCTGATCCTCTCTTCATTTCCTCTACCATTCCTGACTGCCTATCTGCGATCCAGTCCTGGTGTACCTCCTACGATCTCTGTCTCAATGCCAGCAAGACTGAGCTCCTTTCTATTGTGACTCCTGCTCCCTCTTTCACCCCTCATCTAAAGCCAGAAACCTTGGAGTCATCTTCGACTCCTCCCTCTCTTGTATCCTGGACCTTGCTAAGAAGGCCCACTTTCAACTCCACCTCCTTGGAGGTATCCTTCCATTCCTCACTTTTCCCCAGAAGCTCAATGTCTCTAGAGCTCTGGTACTCTCCAGGCTGGACTACTGCAACAGCCTCTTCCTCAATCTTCCCTCTTCCTTTCTCTGCCCAGTCCAGCTTATCCAGAATAGGGAAGCGAGATTTATCCTTAGCCTCAAGCCCAGGGACTATATCTCTCCATCCCTAAAATCTCTTCACTGGCTCCCGGTTGCTGCAAGAATTTAATTCAAGTCCCTCTGCATCAACCATAAGGCTGCCTGGGACCGGGGACCACACTATCTACAACTTGCTCTCACTAAATACTCTCCCTCCTGATCTCTACGCTCTTCCGGTTCGAACTCTTTGCGCGTCAAGCATTCCCTCAAAGCAGCGAGCTGGTGGCTGCTCTCTTTCCTCAGCTGTTTCCCTCCTATGGAACAGCCTCCCCCTGCCTCTCTGTCTTGAGCTGGATCTCTTCAAATTCCAGAAGTTCCTCAAGACTTTCCCCTTCACCTCTCGCTTCCCTCTCTCCCTCATGTGCTAAACTCAACTGTTGCTGAGATTGGTGGCCAGGGCCTTTGTGTGACTCTTTGGGTCCTGGTCTTCCTCCCAATTGCCTTCAGCCCACACCCTCTCCCAGCACTTGCCTTTGGGCAGCCATTGGCATCTGCTGAGTCACGGGCCTGCACTTACTTTATTAAGCAGGTGATCACTACTTACCAAGTGATCTCTGCCATGCACTGGCTTACCTCCTGGCACTTCCCCCTCTGTGGATTCTCCTAGCACTTACCCCCTTCCCTTCTCCCTCTCTCTCTCTGCACTTGTACGTTCTGAACGCTCACAGGGCCTAGTAGGACTGCATCTTTCCTGTCCATCAGTTTTATTTCTACCTGCCTGTCGTTCGCATGTTCCTTGCTCCTTGCCCTGTGGGCGCTTTGAAACACAATTTCTTGTTGTAGAAGCACCTTACAAATGCACAATAAATGCAAATAAATAAATAATGCATAGATTGTGGCCGTAACATCATAATTATTCACACTGGGAATGTCTGCATATATTTTGTGGACAGTTTCATAATGTGATGTACTTTGACAATGGAGGCAGTTATTGTGGGTGCAGCTGCCTGAACGTGACTTACAATGGCAATGCTGGCATATGTTGTGGAACCAGCCATCATGAACATGTTGTAAAATGCTCCTGTGTAGTGTTGGTGACATGACATCTACTGGACGTTTTTTGATGTGTTAATCTAGAGAACCATGAGTACATTGTATGACATTTTACCTCATTGTTCTCAAGAATTGTGCTGTAAAATGCACCATTTAAACACATTATTTTAAAAATGATCTCAGGGAAGGAATCCCGCTGGAACTCCATTACATTATTTAGGGCTCCCATAGGGCTCCCACCTTGTGCTTGGTTGCTTGTGCTCATTCGTGGGCCATTTTAATGCCTTCTAGTATCACGGTTAATTTCTGGCACATACCTTAAATCACTTACAATCCCAATACCCTCTTAGGAGCCACCGTTCCCGCAGCCACAAAAAAACGGCCTCTGATAATGCTACTAACCCTGCATATTATTGGGTGGTGCATGTTTGGGTGTCAGGGGGCAGGCGTCACCTGTTTGTATGGTAAGCTAAAGATGCAAGGTTTGTTTAAAAAATGTACTTACATTTTCCAACTAGTGCAGTGAGTGACGCACTGTTGCGGCAACATGATCACATCATGTGTATTGCAAATGTGTGGTGTACCAGGCCTCCCCGGAAGTCTGTGGGGCGGCATTGTTTCTTTGAGGAGTTTGCGTCCCACATCATTCTGTGTTACACTACTCAACATAAAGCAATCCTTTCTTTATTTTGACTTGTATTGTTTCTGAAACTGTTTATATGATAGGTTATTTATAACGCGCTTAATACCCAGAGGTTTCTAAGTGCGAACCCAGGGATCGAACCTGTGTTGCTTCGTGTCCTTTTGCTTCTAAGTCGAGCATGTTGCCCTCGAACTATCCTCCCAAGACAATGAACTGTTGCTTTGAAGTCCCTTTCATTACTGCCCCAGTGTTATTCTCCCTCTGAAAGAGCTCCAGGAACCCAATGCAATCTCCCTGGGTTTCTAAACATGATCTTGGAGTCCATGCGCTGAAAGTGGGACAGAAAGCATATGTCTCAGTCCTACTCATTATAGGAAACCTCATTTAACACCCACATAATTCTGAGAAATAGATTAGCAGTTCCATGAACCCCTAAAACAATTAAGACACTAATTGGTAAGGTAGATTAAACACATGTAACTAATATTCCTTAAACCAGACAAATGAAATAAAACAACACAAAAAAGAAATGGAACCAAATAGCAAAAGCAGTATCGGGAACAGAAAGAAGAAGAGGAACACAATGTAACTGGTTACCTTAGAGAAGAACGTCTTAGGTACTTTAACTATGCTGCAGCAAGGGATACTAGTGTCACTGAAAGTGCTTCCTCACAGCCATGTGAAGTCAGCCAAGATCACTGGAGTTCGGCAGTAAAACAGAGTGCAGTCTGATTCCTCTCACCCACGGTGTGCATCTTTGATGTCCACCTTGATAGCAACCTGAAACTCTATCATGTCATCACAACCACTGCAACTGAAGGCAGGACAATCCTTCTCAAGATTAGGAAGATTTGAGCACACCTGACTCACCACTCTGCAAATACTCTGATTTCTATCCTGGTGCTCAGCAGACTTGACTACTGCCCTCACCTACTCCTCGATTCCTCTGCCCCCTAAACAAAGTTCTCCCCTTTGCTACTTACCCAGATCCTCTTCCACCTCAACATACCATCACCACACCTGGTGGCTCTCCATGCAAAATCGCTCCCTCTTTACGTTTCAACCGCTCATCTTCAAAACTATCTATGGTCTTGCCCCTCCACTGCCTTGCTCATCACACCTCCCACCCTCTCCTCCCCAGATTCCTTTGATGATCATCTGTCAAATATCGCTCATCCTGCCGCATTCATTAAAGCCATTCCATTAGTCAAGACCAGGCTAAAAAAACCTCTAATTCGGGCTGGTTAAGGTGGGATTCCAAACTGCTCGCTCTCCCTCCTCAACTGATTGCCTAGCTTGTCTTTTACAGAAATTGTAATTAAGCGTGGACCAGGGATCGAACCTGTGTTGCTCAGCGCATTGCCCCTGAGCTATCCTCCCGAGACGAGTAAAGTTTATATGTAAATTGTGCATCTTATTTATGTTCTGTCCTCTTTTCATTGCCGCCAGTTCATGTTCCTATGCATTACCCGTCCGCCATCTTGTCTTCTTCCATCTATTCAACCATCCTAACCTCAAAAGTCACCCTATCCAAGGTCAGCCTCCAACATTTGTAATGTATGTCCTGTGCGTCATTTCTCTTAGAAATGACATCCTTGCTACTAAATAAATACAAAATACAAATAAATGCAAATACAATTTTTATGTTTTTACATGAAATGAACCATGCTATGAGAGTGGAGAGAGTGACAAACGACAGGCATGCATGTGTACCTATCCGCTAACGCCATTCACCCCCTCCACATTGCACATGTCCTGTGAAGTATGCATCCAGTATGCTGTATGCAGAACATGCCAGCCAGTGACAACATGCAACATTGTGAGAGGAAGTGACGACACAGGAGGGACAGATGGAACAAGAGGAAAAACAGCCACCAATAGAAGGACAGAACATGGAAAGTGAGACAGAGGAAAATGCAGTCCACTAGCCAATTAGTATATTACTAATATTTAGACAAGTCTGTAAGAGGAGACCTGTGTTGCTCTCTGCTGTCTTGCTTCCAAGACAAACGCGTTGCCCGAGCTATCCTTCTGGCCCACTAATAGCTTATTTACTGAATCTGCAACCCTAAGAAGTGAGTTTTAATACTGGTTTGCACATTTGACAATATTGTGGGATTCTAGGTAAATCCCTGAAGCAGTGCCCCAATTCATTTATCTGTCATAAAACAAAGAACACATGGAAAAAAAACAAAACCTGTACTTTTAACCCAAAGAGTCAGTGAGAAAAAACAAAGAGACCAGTTAGGCTTTTTGAAAAATTGAACACACAGAAAAGAGAAAGCACCAAGATGTATGCTGCCTTTTGCCCTACACATTTGAACTGCGCTGTGCAAATGAGCAAACGCTGCCTACCTTGTGAACATGGCAACATGGGCGTAGAACATGAGGGGCCAGGGGGGACAAATCCCCCCACAATTTTAAGTGGGGGGATGTAATGGCATTTATCCCCCCCAGAATATGTGTTTGGTGTGTCGTGCACAGTGCAATGCACTGTGTCTCTGCACAGCACTGTGTGTGTGTGTGAAGTCGTGTCTAGCCCTGGTGACTGGCGTAACAAGGGCCCCCGCACCCTGTGTGGTGCGGGGGGCCCCGCTAGCACATGTCCTGAGAGGGGGCCCCACTTGTAGAAAAAAATGAAAACTATTTTTTTTTAAATCTTTCTTTTTGAATTCACTCTGTATTCATAAAGAAATAATTTCTGTGACAGAAATAATTTCTTTATGAAGGCAGAGTGACTACAAAAATGAACATTCTTTTTGAAGTCTGAGGGCTCCCCCACCCCATGACATGGAAGACCCCAGGCTGGAGGCCTCCATGTCATGGGCTGCGGGAGCCCTCTCACTTCAAAAAGAAATAGTTTATTTTTGAAGTCACTCTGCCTTCATAAAGAAATTATTTCCATTATGGTTCGGTCGTTAACGGAAATAATTTCTTTATGAAGCCAGAGTGACTTCAAAAAGAAACAATTTCTTTTTGAAGTAATAGGGCTTCGCTCAACCCCATGACGTGTGTGTGTGTGTGAGTGTATTTTGAAAGGTTGTACACTTAAATGTGTAGGTGGCTGCCTGTGTGAGTGTATGGTGGAAGAGTGCACACAAATGTATGGGTGGCTGGGTGTGTGTGTACGGTAAAAGGGTGCACACTTAAATGTATGGGTGTCCGGCCTGGGTGTGCCTCCATGGTGGAAGGAGGCACACTTAAAATGTTTAGGTGAGTGCCATGGGTGTGTGTGCCTCTTTGGTGAAAGGGTGCATACTTAAATGTACGGGTGGCTGCTTGGGTGTGCCTGTATGGTGAAAGGGTGCAACACTTACATGTATTTGTGGCTGCCTGTGTGAGTGTATGATGAAAGGGTGCACACTTAAATGTATGAGTGGGTGCCTGGGTGTGTGTGCCTCTATGGTGAAAGGGTGCAAACTTAAATGTAAGGGTGGCTGCTTGGGTGTGCCTGTATGGTGAAAGGGTGCACACTTAAATGTATGGATGGCTAAGTGTGTGTATATGGTGAATGGTGTGTGCTTGTGTTCAGGGGTGCAATAAAACTTGCATTTCGGGGGGGCTAATCCTTCAAATGTTGGGATAAGCGCTAACTTCACAGGCAGTGGAGGAGGGGCAAACTTATTTGTGTGGGGGCATCTAACTTCTTTACACATTTTAATTAGACTATTCTAGTGCTGCTTCAATGTTAACTCTCATTTAAGTCTGAAAGCACCCACCTATGGACTGCTGTGAGAATGAGCGGTTTCCTGTTCCCTCTCTACCCTTCCAATCCCTGCGCTGGCATGCAAGTACTAAACCCACATCACAATTTAAATTACCTAAAAAATGTGGCATTTGAATGCAGGTACTAACAGTGAAATGCTTTATGCTAGTAATTGCTGGCCCCTTGTTAACAGCGAACCCCAGGTGCCGTTTAACATCTGTGTCCTGTTCTGTCTGGTAACTGCTCTGAAGATCAGCCATGTTGAGTCAACATTGCCCAAAATTTCAGTGGGGGAGTGCTGAAGCCCAGTCAACTCAATGGTGTTACGCCACTACTTGTGTTTAATGCCTTGATTACTTACTGGTAATCGTCATTACCCCTAGCCCTATTCTTCCTCGTCCCCGTACTTGTGTATGAGGCAGTACTTGTGTATGAGTAATCTGCCTCATACACAAGTACTGGGATGTTAATTTTTATGTTAATGTTAAAGGATATTTGTACTGCGCACCATCACCACCGGAGTGGTCCCCTGGCGCTCTGGCAGCACTGAAAAAAAAGGGTAAGAGGGGGGTGATGAGGTAGAGGTACATGGAGGTAATGCCTGACTTAGCTACCTGTAATCTTTATTACTCCTAGAACCACTCTTCCTCATCTCAGTACTTACCTATGAGGCAAGGAGTCTCAAACATACGCTCTGGGACAAGCAAGAGGGACGTGAAGGTAATTCTGGGCCAAGGAGCTGATTTTTGGAGGTTGGGGTAGGGCGTGGGAGACAGAGGGGATGTCTGGGGGGCAGGATTGTATCATAATGGTTGTCTATGTCCAGACTAAGCAGGCATGGTATGTGGTATTAGTGGCAAGAGAGGCATTTTGGTGCAGCCAGTCTGGTCATTCCTCAGTTTGGTATGACTGTTTTTTAACTGCACATTTCTGATAAAGCAATCCTGATAAGTGTAATTACCTGGCTAGACTGGTATTTCGGTGCTGCCAGTCTAGCCGTTTCTTACTGCAGCATTGTATATTTTTCTGGGCATCTGTGACAAAATTATATGATATAATCATTTATAACATGCCTGTACACAATTGTTTCTAGGCATGACAAGACAAGGGAGGGAAGACAGAGGGAGGACAAGACAAACAATCTTACTAGGCCTTGTGTCATTCCGATCGTGCAAGTGCGAGAACGAGAAATACAAGGTGAAAGGGAGGGGGAAGTGCAAGGAAGAGGGGAGGAGAAAACAGGGCAGTAATTCTCTGAGTTAGTGCAGCCAGGGCAGCGCAGCTTTGGGTAGTGCAAGGAGAACAAGGGACTGTACGGTTATAGTTACAGCCCCTAAGTGCGTGGTAGGCCGGAGGAAGTGCAAGGGTGACTCATCAAGAAAGAGCCTGGACTCAGTGAGACTCTGAGCGTAGCCAAATAACCAGTCGGTACAGCAGGCAGGTAGGTCAGCAGGGGAGGGAGAAAGAGAAAGCAGAGGAGAGGAGGAAAGTTTTGAGCCGCTTCTGGAAATTCAAGTGGTCCGCTCAAGTTTGAGAGGGGCAGGGAGGCCATTCCAGAGGGAGGCACCTGCAGAGGAGAGATCTACCCCCCACTCTCTTCCTGGAGAAGCACCTAACTCTTAGCGAGTTGGAGGTAGCATGGGGAAGGGCTCGAGAAGGAAAGTATTTTGGAAGAGAGCGTTGGATGGAGTGTGGGCCCTGACCCCAGAAAGACTTGTGGACAATCCAAAGGGTCTTGAACTTGATCCTTGCAGCCAATGGGTGCCAGTGGAGAGATTTCAGGGCTGGAGTGATACGATCCCTGAGCTTGAGGCTAAGTATAAGTCTCACAGTCCTGTTCTGGCTTAGTTGCAGGGGGCGGAGAGTAGAGGAAGGCAGATTGAGAAAGAAGCTGTTGCAGTAGTCTAGCCTAGAGAGAAACAGGGCTCTGGAGACAGTGAGCTTCTGGGGGAAAGTGAGAAAGGGAAGAGTCCCTTTGAGGAGGTGCATCTGATAGTGGGAATTCTTGGTGACGTCTGAGCTGTGAGGAGAGAAAGAGAGAGTGGAGTCCAAGAGGACACCAAGGTTTTTTGCCTCGCAGGAAGGCAAAGGAACAGGGCCCAAGGTGGGCAGCCAAAGTAGAGGTTGACCTGGGAGGGGCAGTCCAAGAGGAAGGAGATCAGCCATTCCAGGGCCTGATCCATGATGCCCAGGTTCTCACGTAGTCGATTGATCAGGATGGCGTGGGTAACTGTGTCAAAAGTAGAGGAAAGATCAAGGAGGATTAGGACAGAAGGAATGCTGGAATCAAGGTTAGAGAGCAGATCTTCACGGGTGTTCAGGAATGCAGTTTCCATGCCTCTGGCAGCTCTGAAGCCAGACTGATGGTCATGGAGACAACCGATTCAGTATGGAGAGAAAGCTGGGAGATGGCCAGCTTGTCCAAGAGTTTGCCCAGGAAAGAGGTGATGGAGATTGGGCGATAGTTTGCCGGTCAGGTAGGATCGCCACACGGCTTATTTAGTGGGTGCACAAGGGAGCGCTTAAGGAAAGAGGGGAACGTTCCAGTGGCGAAACAGTGATTACAGAAATCTGCAAAGCCTGGAGCAAGGGTGTCAATATGGCCCTTGATGGTTCTGGAGGAACAGAGAGCACCTGTTTGGATAACACTTTCATAGATCGGACTTCTCTAGAAATCTTGTCAGGTGTTGTCAAAGAGAAAGAGGAGAAAGGAGGAGGACAGGTAGAGATGGCCAAAGGGGGGCCAAGAGAGGAAGAGGGAGAGGAAGAGGAGATAGAGGACAGGATGTCCTGAGTTTTAGTGGAGAAGTGAGAGGCCAGAGCCATACAGAGAGCCTGGGAAGGAACAGGAGAGGTAGAGACTGCAACAGGATTGACCAGTTCCTTGCAGATTTTAAAGCGTTTTGGCCGTGTTGTTAGAAGCCGCAGAGACCCGGGCATGAATGTGTGCTCTCTTCTTGATGAGTTTTATTGCTTTGACTGGCATTTTGGTGCAACCAGTCTAGGTATGTCTAAATCTGGCCTGGCATGCTTTACTGTAATGTTATTACGTGTCTACACTGGTCTACATTGTGCAGCCAGTGGGACATGTTTTCAATGCGGCATGGCATTTTTAATAGCACAGCATTCATTTTCCTGTGCACTGTTAGCGACTTGCATGTATTGAATTGGTGTTACCCTACAAAACAATCACAAACACTCTGGCTTTTTAGGCAATTTTTCTCAGAAACTGATGTATATTGCATTAAAACACATATTTATATCTTTCTCCTAGTACAGTGTGCAGCATACCCCTTCAGCAGCACATTTGTGGGTATTGTGCAAGTGTGATAATCTAGGCTGGCCCAGAGTGTGGCACGGCCCATGATTTGTTGCCGAGTTGGGGATGTGGGGGGCCCTCAGCCTGGCTCGCAGGGGGGCCCCCACATCTTGTGTTATGCCACTGGCCCGGGTCACCCCATGTTGGTCTGTGACACTTGGCAGGGGAGAATCAGTGGCCTATGGCTTTTAAACCAATACCTGGCCACCCTCTCCCATGGCATTGCCCTTTTCTGCTGCAATTTCCAGTGTTACGCTGATGACACTCATCTCATTTTCAGGATGCCCTCGGCCACCTCCTTTTCTTCTCTCATCTCTGAGTGTCTAACTGCCATTCAAGTTTGGTGTGCCGCAAATGACCTCTGTCTGAATGCCAGAAAGACAGAGATCCTCCTCATCTGCACACCTCCACCATCCTTTCCCCTCACTCTCTGGACGGCCCCCCTTGGCTCTCCTCCTACCCCCACCTGCAAAGCTAAGAACCTTGGGGTCATCTTTGACTCCACACTTTGCTTCTCCTCTCACATCTCTGAGGTCTGTAAAAAGTCAAACTTCCTACTGCACCTCCTTAGAGGTACTCTGCCTTTCCTCTCTGTCCCCCAGAAGCTCACTATCTCCCAAGCTCTGGTTCTCTCCAGGTTGGACTATTGTTACAGCCTCTTCCTAAATCTACCTGCCTCTACTCTCCGCCACTAATCCAGAACAGGACTGCAAGACTTGTCCTTGGCCTTAAGCCCTGGGATCGTATCTCTTCAGCTTTGAAATCTCTCCATTGGCTCCCACTGGATGCAAGGATTAAATTCAAAACCCTCTGCATTGTCCACAAGGCTTTCTGGGGCCCGGGTCCAAAATACCTTTAGCTATCCCTCCGTAAATACCTCCCCTCTCGAGCTCATCGTTCCTCTACCTCTTACTCCCTCAGGGTCAGTCGTTTTTCAAAGAAACGAGCTAGGGGTAGATTTGTCTTCGGCTGGGGCCTCCCTCTGGAATAGCCTTCCTGCCATTCTAAGGCATGAGGAGAACCATCTCTGGTTCCAGAAGCGCCTCAAGACCTTCCTCTTTGCTTCTGCCTTCGCTCCCCCTATCCCCTGCTGATCTGCTCTCTCTTGGCACTGTGCACCTGGCCACCCTCTGTCCCCTGGGCCCAGTTACCTGCTCACCTTGCCACCCTCCTGCACTACCACCTGGCAATCCCTTGAAATAGGGACTGTATCTGTACCTATACAGACAACACCCTCTCCACCCATTTTCTTCCTTTTCTGCACTTATTCAGACTTACCCAGTCTGCTGCCGTAAACACTGCACTTGTCACTTGCTGGCTGCACTACCACTGTTTATTGCCTCTATTACCTATTTACTTGTATTTATCATTATTTATCTGTTCTCTGCACTCTCCTCTCTCCCCCTTCCTTGCACTTTCTCTCCTTTCCCTTTCGCATGCACTTACGCGATCTCAATGTCACTGGGGCTAGTAATATCGTTGATGTATTCTCCCCTGTTCCCCTCCCTTGACTAGTCGCGCTCTGAAACACTTGTGTATGAGCGCGATACAAATAAAATATCATATCATATATCATATTCTAGGCTGGTCTAGTAGTATAAATAGTGAGGTCAGTCCCTGAAACCTCCCTCGCTATTTATAGTGTGTGTGCACAGCTGTACATGTATTTTTTTGCGCGACTGATAGTAGTTTGTCATTGAACTGTAAAATAAAGAACGCTCTGAAAGAGTTACCCCAGCAAAACTAAATGTCACATGTACCCACCAGTATGTCACTCGTCCTTAAAACAGTAAATCCCCAGAAGAGATATCATTTGTAAGGTAGCTCAGTTAGTTAATGCCCCAAATGCAGATTGTGCACAGGTATATGCAACACCTGTGTTCAGCACCCGGCTTAATCTTCCGGTGGGATAATAGGAGGAGTGAATGCATTCAGCTTCCGATGCAACGCAGCATTTTCCAGGTCAATAGGTTTAGAAAATGTGGCCGGATTGTTGTGCATTTTCTGGGCAGAGTTCGGGAGCCGAGTGGAAACACCAGGACCCCCTGTATTTCCCGCTCCATGAGACAAATGCGGCCTTAATGTCAGCATGGATTCTCATGCTGAAAATAAGGAAAGGGATTCCTCTGGGATCTGCGTGGAAATGAAACCTGGTAAAAGCGAGCAGATTCCAGAGGAAGCCATTGTCAATTCCGCCAGCAATCGCTAATTGCGTGAGGTATTTCCACTCTTCCAGAGTGGAAAAGCAAGGTGATTTCACCCGCCTTTTACACTAAAATCTTCCATTTTGTGGCAGAAAAGTAAAAAATTGCACCAATCGAAGTAGTCCACTCCATGCAGTTTACTTTGCACCTTGATGCTTGCGGGTTTTGCGTGATGCTACACATGTAATGAAGAGGGTGTCCTGTGCTTCTTGAGTGCGTTGGCAAATGCCCTTATTGCCATCTCGCATTAAACAGGTGCTTAGACCCATCAGTGTGGATTGCTCATTAATAAGTCGACAGAGGTATTTGAAATGGCCAATTTCGCTCTTTGGGTGACATTGTCAAAGTGGGAGAATGTTGCCCAGAATGTGCCACTTTCTCTGTGGAGTGAATTGTGCCCACCCCGAGGAAGAAGTGTGAAAAACCCACAAGGGCACCGTGCCCTGCTCTTTCTGTGTGTGTCTTCCCCACAGGGCGACAGATGCCGACTCAGACATGGGTAAGTCTCATGTGGCAAGCCTGTACCCTAGTTGATGTGGCAAAGGATTCCAGACTTCTGAGGCTGATAACATTAGTAGCATTGAGTTGCATGCCACCTGGCAGGAATGTGTGATAAAGTTGCAAAGCAGAGCTGTTAGTGGGCTAAAGCAGGAGGCAATGTCTGCCTGCCCTCAACGGGTACGTACAACCAAAAGTAATAGCCCCCCCATCATGGCTGTAGGGGCCAGGCTCCAAACCCGGGCAAGAATGCCCTCCAATCATTCATGCCCATGAGTAGGGTATCCCTCGTGCTCCAGGAACCCTGTTGAACAACCTCTGTGCTTTCCAGGGGATACTAATGTTATTTAAAGCCAGAAGTCGAAAAGGTAATCGCTTAATTGCAGCTGGATATTAGCTTCTGGCGTGATCAAAATGTCTTAACCAAGTGTGACATCATCACCTTCATTTATAAGCAATATGTGTTTTCCCGCGTTTCTTCCTTCACTGAATTACGGTTAGAAACAAAGACAAGAGTTTGTCTCTTGTGTAGGCATTAGGAAGGCAGTGGCCAGCCTCTGGCATAATATACCCATGTTCTTCCAATATTGGCTAGCTGTTGCCCTCTTATGGCCAGGTAGAACCATTATGGCAGTGACTTGAAAATGTCTTTCCCCTGCAGACAGAAAAGCGGAAATAAGAGGCCAATTCAAGACACGGAACAAACAGAAGTTAAGACAGACTGCAGCTGCCATTGCTGTCTTAGGAAGAATATGTTGAGTGTTCAAGCAAGGAGGTATGTATTAAGCAAGCAAGCTGTGACACAAGGGAGAGGCAAAGAAAGGCCAGAGGGGCTCTTTTAGTAGTGTATCAGGGCAGAGGACCCATGCTCCGCCGTCCGAGTAACATATGAGATAAGCAAATAGATCAGGCTTTGCAACAAATGTTATACGAAAAAGGAACAGAGTCCAGCTCTGCATTCGGAATAACAAAGGCAAAGAAAGGCTAGGCTCTGAAGCCAGCATGAGATTGAATAAGAGGGACCAGACTCATTGTGAGAGGCTGGCTCGGCCCTCGCCAGCCTCGGCCCTCGCATGGGCGCTAGAGGGGCAGCCCACATAGCACGCTGACCCTCTGGCCACCCCCCTGGGTCCACATACACCCCACCTACTCAGCATTCAACGGGTTCGACACATCCAGCCGCGAACCTGGGGAGTTCTTATAAGGGGGTGGGCTTGCGATCGCTCGTCCTCCTTGTTTGCTACAACCGCCCCCCCCCGGAGGAAAGTCAAAGCAGCAACATCACACACCTGGTTCCTCTACTCCCATAACAGGTCTTACTCAGAGGTACAAGCAAGATTTCCTCTTTCTTTGAAACCCCCATCCTTCCATTCCAAGAGACACATGCATCTCCTTGCCCCACACAAAAAAAGTAGCAACTTGCAGTTGGTAGAAAAGGCTGCAACTCGTTTACTTGGCAGGAATCCACTTACAGGTGATCTGACTCTTAACAATCTAGCGTCCTAGCTGTGGCCCACTGGAAGTAATTGTTATTTCCTCTCTCTTACCATGAGCACATAGTCAGATGAAAAATCCAGAAAAGCCACATATAAAGGCATGTTCTTTGCCGCTGCATCCATTCATTTTCTTCTGTTTTCTTCTTTTCTCTTGTTTTATACAGTGATGCTATTTGTAATTTAATATGCACTGCTATTTTAATTTTAATTTTGTGAAGTCGAGTTCTTTGACTAAAACACAATAAATGAATGAAAAATGCAGTCCCCAAGGTGTCCCCTATTCCCTCCAGATTTTATGTATGTCCTATGCCAGCATTAAAATGCATGCCGGCGTAAATGCTGGGGCATTTGTATGGTGGAGAGGAAAGGTGGGGGCGGAAACGGAAGTTGGTTTCCGCCCCTCATCTCCACCATACAAATGGCTGAAAATGGGGCGCAGCGTGAATTGAAAGCAGGACTTTCACGTTTTCAATTCACTGTAGGCTGGGCAGAAAATAAGCCCTGAGGAGTATGCAGCAAACAAACAATTTAGCAGCTGTTTGCATGCAGGGTCGGACTGGCCTATTGGGTACTCTGGAGATTTCCCGTAGGCCTCTGCACCCTGGGCCTCTTTTGTGTGGTCTTTCAATTTTTTCTAATATGAAAATGGTGGGACTTGCTGAAAATGTGTAATATGCGGCCACTTTGAAAATGATTTCCAGGGCCTCTTTTGGTTTGCAGTCCACTCCTGTTTGCATGCAGACAGTGCCTTTCTGAGAGCGGCAACACAGCTGGACAGAGATGTTAGGGGGTCCGGTATCATCAGTCCGCTACTGCCTGCACTCGGACACAGGGTCCCGATTCATGGAATATTTGTCTGGTTCAAAGTGAATTTGCACTGCTGAAAAGTGATTTTGCACTGCCGACACAAACCCTGATTCATGTAAGAGTGCAAAGTGTATTTGTGCCATGCAAAGTCCGTGCAAAGTCATTTAGTACTGCAAAAATGAATGTGCACTGACTTTGCGCGGACTCTGCAGGGCTAAAATACACTTTGCACAGTTCCATGAATCAGGGTTTGTGTCGGCAGTACAAACTCACTTTTCAGCAGTGCAAATTCACTTTGAACCGGGCAAATATTGCATGAATCGGGCCTTATATCTTTAACATTTTAAAGTTTTTGGACTGAAACTCGTTTGGAACGCTAAGGAGTTAAACATAGGTAATATTGAAAAAAATGACACCCAAAGCCCCAGTAGCTGTCGGGACGCTGCCTTGCTGTGTTTTGTACCTGGGATAATTGTAGGGTTGGTATTGAATCAGATCCCATTGTCTGTAGCGGATCCGCTCTCATGTCTGTTGTGTCTGAACCTGATTACCTATTCAAGTGCCTCAGTGGAGATGGCTGCAGCTGGAGGAAATTGAGAATTTAGAAAAACACCCCATCCTTGTCGGTTTCAGAATCTGAGCGAACGAGTGAGCCGGGAAGAAGCGATAATGAGGGAACATCTAACGTCAGCTGTCGGTGCAATAAAGGCTCATTTTGTAGACGGGGCGGAAGAAGGCGAGGATGGTCTAAAATAGGGAGGATGCTGCTTCCAAACAAAGTAGGGGCACAAGAAAAGACGAAGCAGATCCCCATGACCTTTGCATGAAATAGCCGAAGCCCATACCACAATTGACTGCAAGGTCAAAAGAACGACGCCGTTTTTAGTTTTGGCTATAAGGTGGCTCTTTATCGCCAAATAGAAGCCTAAGCCGAAACGAATGCATTGGCATACAGTTAGGGAGGGATGGCATATGAGGAGGGACACGCAGCTTGTAGGTGTTGTTTGGTTATTTACCCACCCACTGTCTGCCCAGGGCCATGCTAATCCCTATGGCCCTTCCCACTCACGTCCTGCCCCGCACCTTCGAAACACACCATTCTTTGAGTTAACTTTTTGAAGCCTTAAAATCAAACTTTGCACTCGAAGTGCCTGCCAGGGCTTTTTCAAAGTAGTCTTCTGAGAACTAATGGCTTAATTGGTGCTGTAAACGTGCTGTTGGTGTAATAAAAATGTCTTAATCAAGTCGGCCTTTAGTCACTTCATTTATAAGAACTATGCGTACCCTTCACTGAAGTCCTGTTAAAAACAAGCCTTAGAAAAGCCAACAGTTTCGGCTTGGGTATAGGTATTAGATAGGCATTTCCCGGGCACTGTCTCTCATATGCCCAGGTACGTGTTCCATTTGCAAGCTGCTACCATTAATGGCCAGTTAGTACCCTTATGGCAATGCCTGGGATACCTTTCCCATATTAACTAACCCTCCCTCGCCCCTTGCTTTACAGATCCGCCAAATCACCAAGAAACCACGCAGGGGGCAACAGTGCGCGCTATAAGAACCTTTAACATAACATAACGTATCGACACAAAAGCCCAAACTGTTGGCATTGCCATTGCTTGTGTTTACTATTGAGCCATAAAGATACCAATGATATGTCATGAAAATTGGGCAATTATTGCAACAACTTCAGCCAGCGAGATAGAGTGATGCCCCACAGGCCTGAACCTTACAATGAGTGAAGGTTATCTTTTAAAGGAATTATGCATAGTTGGGTATCAGTTTCCTGAACTGTAGTTAAATTACCAATAAGGCCCTTTCCCAAAAAATAGAGGACTTCTCCAAGGAGCATTGTGGGCCAGAAAGAGGACATGGGGCAGGGCTAATCTCCAAAGAGAAACAGAGATAGTGTTGGGCTGGAACCTGCTATACTAGCATGGAATTAGGAGTGCCTCACCGGGCTCGTGTTGATATAAGGTGTGTTGAAATGCTGTACTTGCACAACATTAGCAGTGCCTTACACGGCCTCCTAACCTTCAGAGTTTTGTTGTTCGCTTGAGTGTTGTTCCAGCGTTGCTGGCAGTGCATTCTCAAACGCTTTGGTAAATGGTGTTGGTGGTTGGCTTCAAAGCACTTTAAAGAGCAAAAAAGGTAGCAGGTGTTCTGTGGTTTTTACCGACTTTGGGAGTTCGCAGCCATTGGTTTTTGCTCACTTTACTTTTCACAGGGGAGGAATGTCCATTTGCATATCGGTCTTTTTCCTGCCCACAATGGCTTGTCCAGCACTGTAATGCCTGGCAAACCTCATTTGAACAAGAGTGCCAACAGCAACCCCAGACACGTGTTTCAGCCTTGTTGGGCCTCGTCAGTGAGGTGGAGCTGTGCCTCTCTGAGCACAGTGAGCAAGGGGTCCACGCCTTTACGGAGTCCCATCCAGATTCTACTTATTCCGAATCCAGTCGCTTTCCCCATCCACTACCCCACTGCTGTCCTCTCAATGCACTGTCCAGAGAGCAGATGTTGGGGAGGAGTCATGTTAGTGTGAATGCCTTCTGAGCCAATCTGTGATGCTTTCATAGGTGCCCGGGACACATGGCAGTGTTGGATTTCCAAGCCATATGAAGTGATTCACTGATGTGCCATATTGTGCCCCATTTGAATCAGGGCAACCCATGGCGGTCACAACAAATGCCAATTATAAATCTGGACAAATTGATGCTGTAAACAGGTGAATATTGCAACCTCCCTCCCTCCCCCATTAATGAATTGGAAAAAGGAATCCTGCTTTTATGAAGGCAAAAGGATCCTTATTGTAATGAATCGTGCTCATTTGTTGAGCTCATGTGCATGTTCTTGCAATTTATACATAAATCCAGTGATATTAAATTTACTCTCATTTGCAGAGGTTATTTTTTGGGGGGGAATGCCATTTGTGGTTAGTTAAAGGGGGTACTTACCAGCCGCACTTTTCTCAGTGGGCTTGTTGGGTTTCCACTTGTCTAGTCGACTAATCAAAGATCACATTTTAATGAATGGAGTGAAATCGATTCTGTGTACAAATCTTTCTCCATGTCTATTGATTATTGGAGCAATGTCAATGTCATTTCTCTGGGAGGCGTCTTTGCTGATTTCTATTCACAATCAAAATGAGTTCTAGGGAATCTTAAGAACAACCCCGAAAGCACGCGCATCACGTGGCCCTTCAAGATTCTGATGCCATCATCTATTGCAATTGAAATTATTGACAAATCACAAAGTTGGGGAGCCTTAATGAACAATAGCTGTAATGATGATTTCCCTCCCTACACCCCATACATTTTCTTTTAAGATAATCCACGTTAAGGGCCTGTAGGAGTTCTTGAGGAGCGCTACAATGATTATATTGGCCTCGTCATTGCAAGCTATGAACTCTAAAATAGTTCTTTCAACAGTATTAAACAGTCATCTAGATAGGAATGTAATGATCTATGCCATGGTGCACGCTGCTATCTGATTCCTTATTGGCTTAGAGACAGATGCGCATACCTAGAAAGAGGAATGCTTTGTTATGGCATGGCATCAGGTCCAGGAAGAGGCTCATAGGATTTTGTGGCCAGTTTAGGGTTTTGGTGAAGAGACGCGTCCTGAATTGGTGGCCATTGGTGTCGCTCGGGTTAGAAAGCTCGGGTTGGGAGCTTCCTGTGACTGCTTTGGGTCATTAAGACCTGCACGGTCATGTGGGGGCATGGCACTATGGCCATAGGAGTGACGGGTATGGCCCTGCTCCAATTTGTGCTCTACTGGTTAGCAAAAGAGGACTTTGCATCTTGAAAGATGGCTGCCTGCTTTGTAATGTTTCCAAGATGCTTGCGCAGGCTTGCAGCTGCAGGTATCCTCCATCCCCTCACACTTTTTCTAGAATTTCTGGAAAATTGTGTTGAATCACTCATAAAAGTTAAATATAAACTGGAATTTATTTTGACTGAATAGAACTAAATTGAAAAACATTCCAGAATCAACCCCTTCTTTTTTTCCCTATGCCACTTACTTGGCTGTCTACCTCCTTCTCACTAACCCACCTAGTCTCTTCCTCTTCTCTCTCTTTACACCACTACCCCTCACCTTTCCAGTCTGTGCTTCATCTCTAGTTCCCATTCTCCTCTCATGTCTCGCTCTTTTCAATCTCCCTTCTCTCACATCTTAATCGCATACTTTATTTTCTCACTTGTCCTTCCTTCTGGCTCCTCCATTTCCCTCTACAACTGTTTTACACCCTGCCTCTCTCTCTACCACACAGAGCCTTTCCAATCTCACACACCCACTTTTATTTGTTTTTGTGTACTGATTGAACGTTGTAATGTCATTTCAACCTGAAATGACATACACAGCAAACAATGCAGGGGAGAGAGGCAGTCACTGAATAGGGTGCCTTTACAATATATGGGAATACACAGCTGAGTACAGATTGGATCCAGACACCAGGACATGGCCAAGGAAACAGACATAGTTAAGGTACGCAGCATAGGCGTAGTGTCACAATGTATAATATAATATTATAAATAGTCACATATTTACAGTTGATATACGAATTAAGTGGTGTGGCTGAGGTGGGCTAGAGTCATTTGGGAGGCTGGGGGGGGGACTCCTTTCTCAGGACAGAAGGTGGATCTTGAGTCTGGCCTTGTACCATTCAAGACATGGGATAGTTTTGCTATCTGGCATGAGGGGGGTGTCCAGTGGAGTGGGACGAGTAAGAAGAAGGAGCTGTAGCAATGGAGGCAAAGGAAGGGGCAGGGGACAGAGAGTTTAAGTAGAGAGGAGTATAACATGCAAGGGGGAGAGTACAAGGAGATCCATTCAGCAAGGTAGGGGTGGCAAAGACCATGGATGGATTAGAAAACAAGAAGAAGGAATTTGAGGAGAAAGAGATTTCACACTGAGAGGAAGCAGAGATAGGCTGGGAGCAGGGTAGGGTGCAAAGGGTGTAAATAGGGAGAGAAGCAGTTGAGGGGGAGACCTAGGAGTACGCTTGAGCAGTAATCGAGTTCACTGAGAACCCCGGTAGTGATTAGCGTTTTGGCTGAGTAGTGGATGGTGGGAGTACATTTTAATTGTTTTTTTTATTTTTTAACACATTTTTATTGGCATTTGCATACGTAACAAACAGTAACGATCCCCTCACCCTACCACCACATCCCCTCACGCTACCACCACATCCCCTCACCCTACCACCACATCCCCTCACGCTACCACCACATCCCCTCACGCTACCACCACATCCCCTCACCCTACCACCACATCCCCTCACCCTACCACCACATCCCCTCACCCGAACACCACATCCCCTCACCCGAACACCACATCCCCTCACCCTACCACCACATCCCCTCACACTTCCTCCCCATCTCCTCACCCTACCACCACATCCCCTCACCCTACCACCACATCCCCTCACCCTACCACCACATCCCCTAACCCTACCACCACATCCCCTAACCCTACCACCACATCCCCACACCCTACCACCACATCCCCTCACGCTTCCTTCCCATCCCCTCACCCTACCACCACATCCCCTCACCCGAACACCACATCCCCTCACCCGAACACCACATCCCCTCACCCTACCACCACACCCCCTCACCCTACCACCACATCCCCTCACCCTACCACCACATCCCCTCACCCTACCACCACATCCCCTCACCCTACCACCACATCCCCTCACCCTACCACCCCATCCCCTCACCCTACCACCACATCCCCTCACGCTTCCTCCCCATCCCCTCACCCTACCACCACATCCCCTCACGCTTCCTCCCCATCCCCTCACCCTACCACCACATCCCCTCACCCTACCACCACATCCCCTCACGCTTCCTCCCCATCCCCTCACCCTACCACCCCATCCCCTCACCCTACCACCCCATCCCCTCACCCTACCACCACATCCCCTCACGCTTCCTCCCCATCCCCTCACCCTACCACCACATCCCCTCACCCTACCACCACATCCCCTCACGCTTCCTCCCCATCCCTGTTCCCTTCATTTCACAATGCGTTTACTAGCATTTGTGCATGAAATAACAACCCCAAACTAGTAATTCATTGATGATTGAGACGACCACTCCCCAGTAGCGTGCAACAACCACAAACCCCCAGATCATATGCCAATGCCCCACCGGTTCCGTCCCACAGCGCGGGCAATCCTGACTGAGGTCACTATTCATAGCATGAAGCTTAGCCAGAGTTACATAGGCTATTTGCAGCATATTGAACTGTATAAGTTGAAACCTAGCATTTCTCGAGACCTTACGAACCTGCTCCCACATTTTCGTCCACTCCTTTTCAGATATCTGACAACCTCCATCCTTTTCCCATTTACTTTCACCACCAGTTCTTTCAGTGGGAGCTCAGTCCTTACTGCCTGGCTGATATGGGAGATTTTGGCCCTGTCCCCATCCTGATCTAGAAGCACCTGCCTCAGTGGGTTTACGCCTGGTTCCTCTGGTATCTCTTTCCATAATGCCGCCAGTCTTTTGACCACCGATCCATATGTAAAAAAATGTCCCTTTCAGGCCCCATACTGCGTGCTCCAGTCCCGAACATCATCAGTTTCCCTCCCTCAAATAGATCCCCCACTACCCAGCACCCTTTCTCCCGTAACCGTCCAATCCCTACTCTCCCAATTATTTGCCACAGCTTCAGATCAGCGCTCCATGGTAGATCTACACTATACAACCCCGCAACATGCATCCTCCTGAGGGGTGTAGTAATCTGGCTTACAGAGTAGCAGTGTGTGTGAGGTCATCTGCTAGTGGAATGTTGTGGTGGAAGTGTTCTGCTGGGTGACGGTTGGTCAGAGAGAGAAAGCTGTGAGCTGAGAAGATGGGTGCGGGGGTGAGCCCAGTGTTTCCCTTGTGATCTTGTGTCCCCTACCATCCCCGTGTCTTGTTGATTGAGTGCAGGACAAGCACAATAAAGACCCTAAGAACTTACCTTGAGTACCGGAGGTCTTCGTTACTACACTGGCGACGAGGATGGGATGGTAGGTGGACTGCCTGTTCATTGGTGCTGCTGCAGCACTCCTGAAACTCCGCCCCGTGAGGAACCCCCACACCCAGGCGGGTCTGTGTTTTGCTGGCCCGTCACCTGAAGTTCATTGCCCCCAGTAAGGTCAGTTCCATTAATACCTTACTGTGGCAAGGGGGCAACGTTTGACAGTGTCAGTGTCAATAGTCACATTTCCTGGTGATACTGGCGGTTTTGGATAGTGATACCTGGCTCCGCTGTTCATTGGATGGATAAGAGCGCAGTCCCAGCCATGCTCCAAGTGTCGGCTGCAGTGCTGCTGAGGGTACGGAGGTCTGCTAAGCAGTGTTTGGATTCGTGCGGGGCTTAGCGTGGAAGTGTGTCCCTCTTTCTTACCGTTGGTGGAGCTCCATTGCATCTGCTGGTCCATGTCCACGGGCGGCAGTGGAGTGCCTTTAGCCCCGACATTGAGCCACAGGCTGACGGAAGACTGCCGTGATCGTTGGGTCCTGCGCAGCCTTGAAGTACCGGCTGGGCAGGCGCCTGGTGGCCAAAGGGAATTGCAGTACTGGGTGCCTGTTAAGGGCCTTAAGAGGCAGACGTGACTAACTCTGATGCCTGCATCCCCGGAGAGACCGCGCTGTGTGTGATTTGCCTTGCTTCCTGACTGACTTGTTTCGGAGTACACAAAGTCGTCAGCACAGTGGCGGCTCTGAAGTGCCTGTTACGCTCATCTGGCTCCCACAGAGGCGTAGATCTGAACTGGACAGCTGCGGTCTCCACCAATGTGACGCGTAGGGCCGAGATGACAGACTGGACTGGCCCAGCTAACTTCGTTTGCTTGGCTCGTAGGAATATTCTTCTGCAAATGGAGAAAGGGAATTAACCACCCGTGGAGTTGAGCGTAAATCCCTCCACCCCCGCTGTTCTCCCCACAGATTACCTTTGGTGTCCCCTCTTATAGTCTCACCTGATGGTTTGAAAAGATGAGCTCTCCATCCTGCATTGAGCGCAGGGGCGCGTTGATAACCAGTTGCTTCACTGGCTCAAAGGAATTGGTGAGTTCCAGAACAATATTGACTCTGAGATTCCCGGCAAGATGCCGTAAGTATGAAGTTCGTAAGAGTTCAAATGCCTGACTTTCTCTCTTGTCCAATTCCTTGCAGGTTGCAGCTTGACCCTAGTGAAGAGTTCCTTGTGGCAACCGGTAGTATTCTGATAATGATTTGTATTTTCCAACACAGTTCGATAAAATAATGTCAATATGTAACCTGTTGCTTTCTCCCTTATTCAGGCGCTGAGAGAAAGTATGAAGTCTCGTGGAATAATACCTCCGGCGGTAAAATCAGGTAAGTCTATTGTGGTGAGGAGGGTTCCCCTTGTTAGTCCCTTTGTTTCACCTGGCTGTCCTTTTGTTTCCCCTTAGGGGCCAGGGTTCGGCGAAGATGCAGTGGAAGCTGTGCCGACCCGTGAAGAGGAATAGTACCCCCGGTGGTAAAATAAGGTAAGTCTATGGGGTGTAACTAATATTCCTCTGTATATTCCCTTGGCTCACCTTGCTGTTCTTGTCTTCTCCTTAGGTGCCGGAGTGCGGCGGGAACATGCAGGAGGATGCGGTGGAATGTGAAGATGCTGCAAAGGCCGGTGAGTTCAGCGCGGCGCTGCAGCAGGCGAGGCGACGCGCATTAATAACTTCTTTCTTCCAGCTCGAAGGCGCGATGGATCGGGAATTCAGGTAAGGATCAAAGGTATTGCTCTTGTTCTAACCTTTTCTCCTTCTTTTTCCCTTTTTATAGGAGCTCCAAACTCGAGGCGGGCGTGGCAGAAGGCTGGATGCAGACTTGCAGGCACGGTGAGCGTTACGCTGCTGGATGCAGAATAACGCGAAGCATGTGCTGCTCTTCGGACGTGGTTTAAATAGCCACCAAAGTAGTCCCAGGTAAGTATTCCTCCCCAGCCCCGCCCAAGTAAAAAATAGTCCCTAAGTAAAGTAGTCTCTTCCAAGCCCCCTTTGGCTTGGAGCTCTTGCAGCATGGTCTGCATCAGGTAAATTTGCAGCATGGTCTGCATCAGGTAAGTTTTAATCTATGAGCCTGGCGCCTATGGCGCCAGGACTGACTCTCCATATGAGCCTGGCGCCATAGGCGCCAGGACTGGACCCAAATATCCCCTAGCAGGGGTTGTTGGGCTTGCTTGGGAGAACTTGATGCCTGCTTCCGGGTTTGCTGGACTTGGTCTGGGTCCCGGGGGGTAGGCATCATGACAGCACTCCCCCCCCCCAAGGCCCCTCCTAAAGTCGTTCTTCCCAGTGGTTTCGGTTTGTCTGGGAAATTTCGGTGGAATTTTTTCACCAATCGGGTTGCATGAACATGGTCACTAGGTTCCCATGACCTTTCCTGTGGTCCGTAATCTTTCCAGTCTATTAAATAAAAAAGTTTTGACTTTATCAGTTTGGAGTCCAGGATGTTCTTAACTTCAAATTTGGGTTCTGCGTCTACAAGGATGGGGTCTGGTGGCTTGGTTAGTCTTGTCCCTGGTTGCACTGGCTTCAAAAGTGACACATGAAAGACGGGGTGAATTTGCACATTAGCAGGTAAGTCCAACTTGACAGCCACCGGGTTGATAATGGCCTTAATAGAGTAAGGGCCCAAATATCTGGGGTTAAAGGTCCGTGTTCCCTTTAGAGGTATATGTTTTGTGGCTAACCATACTTGTTCCCCTATCTGGTATTGTGGAGTATCACTTCTATGACGATCAGCATCTTTCTTGTATTTTTCTTTCACCTGTTTTAAATGTGTAGTTGCTTCCTTAAAGGCTTGTGTAATTGTAGCGTGCAGATGGTCCACTGAGGGCATTTCTAAGTGTTGGGGTGAGTCAAGGTCTGAGGTTCGAGGATGGTGCCCATATAAGGTATAAAAGGGGCTTTGTCCAGTTCCAGAGTGTACTGAATTATTGTATGCATATTCGGCGCTCCAAAGAATGTCTTTCCAATTACCCTCAGTCTGATGTAACATACAACGCAGGTATTGTTCGAGAGTCTGGTTGGTCCTCTCCGTTTGACCATCGGTCTGGGGGTGGTGACTGGTCGATAACCTCACATCGATTTGCGCCAATTGACAGCATTTTTCCCAAAAATGTGAAATGAATGACTGCCCCTGTCAGAGATCAATACGGACGGATATCCGTGTATGCGAACAATGTTTTCGAGGAACTCCTTGGCCAGGATTGAAGCTGAAGGTAATCCCTTTAAAGGAATAAAGTGGGCCATCTTGGAAAAAAGATCCACAATAACTAGAATGGTGTTAAATCCATTGCATGGCGGTAGATCAGTAATAAAGTCTAACGATAAGGTGTGCCATGGTGTAGGCGGAATGTCTAAAGGTTGTAAGAGTCCAGCTGTTTTTTTCTTTTGACTTTTGTTTTGGGCGCAAATGCCACAAGACATCACAAATGATTTAATATCCTTTCGCAAGGTGGGCCACCAGAATTGTCTTTTAATTTTAGCTTTGGTTTTTGCAATACCTGGGTGCCCCTCCATTAGGGTATCATGATAACGGGAAATGACTAGCTCTTGTAGTTCCTTGTGTGGCAGAAATAGCCGGCCTTTGTAATAAGGCAGATCATTGGTGAAGGAGTAGTCCGGGCCTTTCTTTACCCAGTCCTGCAGGGCTGTAGGATCAAAGAGTTGGTGGATCTTTACCTGAATGTCCTCTAGTGTCTGTAGAGAAGTCATGCCAAGAATCCTTTGTTCGGAAATTATAGGTACTGGTTCTGGGTTCACTTCTGCCTCTCCCATCCCTATTCGGGATAAGGCGTCTGCCTTACCATTCTTACAACCTAGTCGATAGGTTATCACAAAATCGAACTCTGCAAAGAACAATGCCCATCGGAGTTGACGTGATAATAATAATAATAATTTAGCATTTATATAGCGCTACGAACCCTCAGGTATCTGAGCGCTGCTTATTATTACCCACGGTGTGTGGTGCTCATTTATCGACCTCGGAAGGATGAAAGGCTGAGTTTGGCCCCGCCGGGATTCGAACCTGCGTCAGCAGGCTCTGCACAGATGTCAAAGCGAGCGCTCTACTCGCTGTGCCACTTGACCGGCCTAATGAGGATGGGCCTTGGCCTTGGCTGTCTTTAAATACTGTAAGTTCCAGTGATTGGTGATCACAGTAATAGTATGCCTGGCACCGAGAAGATAGTGCCGCCAAGCCTTGACGGCGGATTTAATGGCTAATAACTCCTTGTCGGTAACCGCATAGTTTAACACGGGAGGCTGAGAACTTTCTGGACCAAAATGCTACTGGGTGAAGCTGGCCAGTTTCAGGGTCCTTTTGAGACAGGACAGCTCCCATGGCTAGACTGGATGCATCAGTTTCCACTATGTATGGAAGTCCAGGGCGCGGGTGCTTTAATACAGTGCAGACGTGAATTTCGCTTTCAGCTCTTGAAAGGCATTTTCACCTTCTTCAGTCCACATAAAGCGTTTATTTTTATGCAAGAGTGCTGTGATGGGATGTACAATATGTGAAAAATCCGGGATGAATCTGTGGTAGAAATTGGCAAAGCCGAGCATGCTTTGTACTCCTTTAACTGAACTTGGTGATGGCCACTTAAGGATTGCGTCCACCTTTCGTGAGTCCATTCAGACTCCCTTTGGGGTCAGGATAAACCCAAGGAATTCAACTTCTGTGGCATGAAAAATGCATTTTTCCAGCTTTGCATATAGTTTGTGCTGGCGCAATTTCTCTAGGACTGCTCGGACGTGCTTCACATGGTCAGATTCTGAAGAGGAGTATACTAGAATATCATCGATATATACGACAACACAAACGTCAATGAGTTCACTAAGGACATCGGTCATGAGGTATTGGAAGGCTGCTGGTGCATTGCACAACCTGAAAGGCATCAGTTGGTATTCGAATAACCCATACTTAGTGCGGAAAGCAGTCTTCCATTCGTCGCCCTCTTTTACACATACCAGATGGTATGCCCCCTGGAGATCTAATTTAGTCTATATGCAAGCGTCCTTCACTTGGTCTAGTAGTTCAGGGATCAGAGGCAATGGGTATCGGTTCTTAACAGTTATTTGGTTCAATGCGCGGTAGTCTATGCACGTTCTGAGGTCACCTTCCTTTTTGGGCACGAAGAACAAAGCTGAAGATGCAGGGGACTTGGATGGGCGAATAAAGCCATTGGCAAGGTACTTGTCTAAGTATTGTCGTAGGTGAAGGTTCTCTGGTTCCGTAAGGGCATAGATCCTGCTACAAGGGGGTTGTGCACCGGGTATGAGATCGATTTGACAATCGTACGATCTATGAGGAGGTAAGGTGTTTGCCTGTTCTTTTTGGAAGACATCCTGGAATTCTTGGTATTCAGGAGGTAGTTGCATGACTGCTGTGGTTACTGTGGCCAGGCCAGCGTTCAGATTTTTCTTTGGGTAACAGGTTTGTGCACAATCCGGGAAGGTTATTCTCTTCTCTCGCCAATCAATACAAGGATTATGTGTTTCCAACCAAGGTATCCCCAGTATTATTTGGAACTGTGGGGCTTTGATTAGATCAAACACAATAGTCTTTCGATGCCCATCCTGACCCAATAGTGTCATCTCTGCGGTGGAATGAGTACAGGCCCAGAGGCAATTTCAGTTCCATCGACTGTGGTGATGACATCTGAGGTGGTTTTTCGGCAGAGAGGTAGATTCATCCTGGAAGCCAATTCGTAGTCCACATAGTTTCCTATGGCCCCGCTATCAATGTATGCCCTTACTGCGTGCATACGCGATGGCTGCCCTGGATCTACGAGGACCATTGGTATGATGAAATGCGAGGTCTAAGTATCCTTCTTTAAGCTCGGCAAGCAGACCTCTACGCTTGTCGGGCGTGGTCGTTTCCCGAGTCTGACTCCATATGGCTTTTAACAGCAGCTCCTACCACCTTCTTGGGTGGTTTCACAGGGCAATCCCGTAGAAAATGGCCAGAAGTTCCACAATCTAGACATAATTGCATTTGCCGTCTTCTTTCTCTTTCCTTCTGGGTTAAGGGTCCTTTAACCCCTCCAATTTGCATGGGTTCTGAGCATCTGCTCCTTTGGGGTTAGCGTGGGTTTTGACCAACACCCGATTCTCAAACTTGGCTCGATCAGCCTTTCTGTTCTGAAGTCTGTGATCTAACTGGACCACTAAGTCTATATATTCAGCGCAGTCTTGAGGTGGTTTCACGACTTGAGCCAAGACATCCTTGAGTTCTCCTCGAAGCCCTCGATGAAATAACGTGATTCGTTTTACATCAGGCCATCCAGTTTCCACTATCAACCTATTGAAGGTCGCGATGTAGGATAGAAGGTCCTGGATGCCCTGTCATAGGGACAACCGTTCGTTATCCAGGGCCTATCCTTGGGAGTGCCGGGCAAATAGTCTTTTCATGCTTGTTTGAAAGCCCTGAAAATCCCGAAGAATTGGGTCATCCTGAGTAACAAGTGGAATTGACCAATCAGCTGCACTGCCGCTGAGATATGACAATACAAAGGCTACCTTGGCTTGATCGTTTGGGAAGGCTCCAGGTCTGCATAAAAAGTGCAAGCAGCATTGGTTCATAAACACAGCAAACCTTTTGGGATCTCCGGCAAAGCGTTCGGGTGGAGATAATGGAATATTTCCTGGTAGGTTTATTTGCACAGGGTTACTTGATAACACAGGAGTTGGATTTCCCCCACAACCAGGTAGGGGTGCTTGTCCAGCCTGGCTTTGCAATAGTTGCCTAGCAAGGTCATCAGTTCGCTCCTTTGACAAAATCAGTTCTCTCCTAAGAGCATTGGTTTCTTGGCGGGCGGAATGCACTTCAGCCCTCAGTTCCCCTAGTAATTGGGCAAATTGGTCAGTTTCTGAGGTATCCATAACGCCCGGGTGGGAATTTGTGAGTAGGCTTCGCGTTCTGTTACGCTCACCTGGCTCCCACAGAGAATATTCTTCTGCAAATGGAGAAAGGGAATTAACCACCCGTGGAGTTGAGCGTAAATCCCCCCACCCCCGCTGTTCTCCCCACAGATCACTTTTGATGTCCCCTCTTATACTCTCACCTGATGGTTTGAAAAGATGAGCTCTCCATCCTGCATTGAGCGCAGGGGCGCGTTGATAACCAGTTGCTTCACTGGCTCGAAGGAATTGGTGAGTTCCAGAACAATATTGACTCTGAGATTCCCGGCAAGACACCGTAAGTATGAAGTTCATAAGAGTTCAAATGCCTGACTTTCACTCTTGTCCAATTCCTTGCAGGTTGCAGCTTGACCCTAGTGAAGAGTTCCTCGCGGCAACCGGTAGTATTCTGATAAGGATTTGTATTTTCCAACACAGTTCGATAAAATAATGTCAATATGTAACCTGTTGCTTTCTCCCTTATTCAGGTGCTGAGAGAAAGTATGAAGTCTCGGGGAATAATACCTCCAGCGGTAAAATCAGGTAAGTCTATTGTGGTGAGGAGGGTTCTCCTTGTTAGTCCCTTTGTTTCACCTGGTTGTCCTTTTGTTTCCCCTTAGGGGCTGGGGTTTGGCGAAGATGCAGTGGAAGCTGCGCCGACCCGTGAAGAGGAATAGTATCCCCGGTGGTAAAATCAGGTAAGTCTATGGGGGGTAACTAATATTCCTCTATGTATTCCCTTGGCTCACCTTGCTGTTCTTGTCTTCTCCTTAGGTGCCGGAGTGCGGCGGGAACATGCAGGAGGATGCGGTGGAATGTGAAGATGCTGCGAAGGCCGGTTAGTTCAGCGCGGCGCTGTAGCAGGCGAGATGACGCGCATAAATAACATCTTTCTTCCAGCTCGAAGACGCGATGGATCGGGAATTCAGGTAAGGATCAAAGGTATTGCTCTTGTTCTAACCTTTTCTCTCCCTTTTTCTAGGAGCTCCAAACTTGAGGCGGGCGTGGCAGAAGGCTGGATGCAGACTTGCAGGCACGGTGAGCGTTACGCTGCTGGATGTGGAATAACGCGAAGCGTGTGCTGCTCTTCGGGCGTGGTTTAAATAGCCTCCAAAGTGGTCCCAGTTAAGTATTCCTCCCCAGCCCCGCCCAAGTAAAAAATAGTCCCTAAGTAAAGTAGTCCCTTCCAAGCTTCCTTTGGCTTGGAGCTCTTGCAGCATGGTCTGCATCAGGTAAGTTTGCAGCATGGTCTGCATCAGGTAAGTTTTAATCTATGAGCCTGGCGCCTTTGGCGCCAGGACTGACTCTCCATATGAGCCTGGCACCATAGGCATCAGGACTGGACCCAAATAGCCCCTAGCAGGGGTTGTTGGGCTTGCTTGGGATAACTTGATGCCTGCTTCCGGGGTTGCTGGACTTGGTCTGGGTCCCCGGGGGTAGGCATTATGACAGCGCCGCTGGATGGAGTTCCATGTTAACTCTGGTGATCCTGCCAGGTCAGTGCCTCCATGTCGACTGATGCCGACAGAGCTATGAGGGGTGGTTCCAGTAGATCACGTGAGCTGAGTTCTTAGCGATTCGTCAGTTTCAAGAGACGTGCCGGAGAGGAAGCGTATGATCGTAGTGATGTGTGAACTGACTGCTGCCAACTCACCAGCGGAAAGCAGTAAACGTCTTTGTAGTTATTCCTGTTGACATATGCTTATTCCTACCTGGACATGTAGTTTTACATCATGCCATGTTTTCAGTGCGGTTCTGGGATATCCGGTCAGGTCAGTGTCACGGGCCGTTTGTGTGGGGTGAGTCAGTATGTGAGTTTATGTTGTGGCCCATGCGTTCAGGGACATATGCACGGTATCCCATCTTAGGTCCCCATTGAGTAGAATAGGGGTATGTTACTGAAGGCCGTTGTAAGTCCCCTGTGGTTTCCTTTGTTGTGGCCTTTCGTAGGAAATAGAATTCTTGGTATATGGGTTTAGGTTTTCCTTTTAACTCCTGGGTGAGGGGAGGGGGGTTGTGATATATTTAATTCTGTAAATGCAAATGACCAATGCATTTCTTTTTCATCTGGATGGTGGAATGCAGTTTCTGGGTAATGTTAACCCCTACGAGTGTGTATTGTGATTTGGATTTATTTACTGAAGGAAAAAAAAAAATGAAAATGCATTAATGTGATCTTCGTCATTTGAACATTGACTTTCATGCACCAGGAACTCTGACTTTCATGCAACATTGACATTGTTTGGTGCCCGGGAGTTCATGCCGGTTTGCATCTGTGGGCAGTGCAGGGGGTCATCATCTATTTCTTCACATGTATTATGCAATGTTTACAGCTTTGAACATGTGCTTTTCATGATGTCTGCTTTCAACTTTTATGGTTTATTGTGCAATGTTATCAGAATGTCATATTCTGCATGTTTGATGTTATCAGTGTTTAGGGTGTGAGTGTGGGGTATGGGTGCATGCAAGTAGTTCAGCGCACCTGTGGTCACATGTTTTGTTAATGCATTGTGTTCTTGGCGCCTGGTATGTGTGCCGTAGTGGTCTCCAGGTCTGTGTGTGTGTGGAGTGCGTGTCGGGCTATTTGACTCTAGGAGTTGTTGTTTCCATGGTGCCCTGATACTGGGGTAGGTCGCTATGGTGTGTGTGTGTGTGGAGTGGTCGGTGTGCCTGTTCACATTCCGTGTTCTGTTATTGTAGTGCCGGTTTAGGACACTGTTTTGTGGCGTATCTCGGAAAATGTTTACCTGAGTTACATAGTGCCTGGTTTGGTCCCGGGGTAGGTCGCTATGGTGTTTTTGGTCCCAGTTGTGTTATTCCTGAGTGTGTGGTTGTAGTTTATGTGGTAGTTTGATGTGGTGTTGTGGTCATTAGTGCCTGAGTGTATCAGGGTTGGTCACTTTTGGCATGGGTGATGTTCTTCTCAGGGCAGTTGTTTGCTGCAGTGTGTTTCATGGCGTTGTTTTATCCTCAGTCTGGTCGCTATGCCTGAGTTGTGTTGTATTTTTTCATGTCGTCCGTAGTGCTTGGTCTAAGGGCCGAGGTAGGTCACTATGGGTTGGGGTTTTAATTTTAATTTTGCCAGTTTACCCCTGATGCCGTGTTTGGTTGATCAGGTTGTCATACTGGTGTTTTGAAATGGTGTGATGTTATGAAGATGAAATGGCCAACGGTTTTGTGGTGGTGGTGGAGCAGTATAGTATATGTGGTTCTTCTTGTTACTGCGGTCAGTGTTGTGTTGCGTGGGTCCCTCGGTTGCTGTTGGGCTTTTGTTGTTGCTCCCTTAGGGGGCAGTTGGTTTGTGCTCAGAGGGGCAGCTCTGATACTTCGGGGTGGCAGACCAGAGTGGAAGGTGTTAAGTGTGTTGGAGGGTAAGTTTGGTTAGGTAGTTGTGTTAGTGTTATCTAACAATAGCGTGGCTAGGGGTGGCAGCCCTAGGTCCTGAGGGGCAGCTCAGGACAAGCGTAAGTGCTCTATTATTTTTGAGGCCTCGAGGTGTTGACCGAGGGATTGGTGAGTTGTGTTTCGTGCGGTTGCGTTCCGTTGGCATTTTCTACTTGGTCCGGTTTGCCCTGTCAATTGTTTCCTTTTGTGTGGTTCCTATTAATTGGAGTTGCCAGGGGTTCTGTGCATAGGCGGCTGCTGTGTTGTGGAATTTCTGGTACTGTGTTGTGTTGGATGTTTAAGGTTTGGTGCTGGTCACGTTACCTTAGTCATTCTTTTGGGTTTCCCTAGGGAGGGAGAGGTGTAGTAATCTGGCTTACAGAGTAGCAGTGTGTGTGAGGTCATCTGCTAGTGGAATGTTTGGGGGGAAGTGTTCTGCTGAGTGATGGTTGGTCAGAGAGAGAAAGCTGTGAGCAGAGAAGATGGGTGTGTGGGTGAGCCCGGTGTTTCCCTTGTGATCTTGTGTCCCCTACCATCCCGTGTCTTGTTGATGGAGTACAGGACAAGGACAATAAAGACCCTAAGAACTTACATTGAGTACCGGAGGTCTTCGTTACTACAAGGTGCTTCTTCCATACCTCTCATACTGTCTGAAACATATTTGTCGTCCCTTTACCCCTATTGCACCCCACGACAGTTCCACCCCCTGCCGAGATGCAGGAAGGGTCCCCACCAATCAGTTCAGTAACTCTCCTCTGGAATTCCCCACTTCAACACTGCCTTTAGTTGAGCCACCATGAAATAAATCTCATAGGCTGGTAAGCTAAGACCACTTTCCAAGTACGGGCATCGCAAGGTCACCAGTGATGCCATTCTCCTCCCCGTATTCCACAGGGATTCACAGATCTTCCCTGCAGCATCCTGAACAACCCCTTTTTGATTACATGCAGAATATTGACAAAGCAATAGAGTAGCCGCCGCAGTATCACCATCTTGCAGAGCGCCACCCTCCCCATCAGTGACAACGGCAGCTTCTTCCAAAATTGGATGGAGTCTCCTATCCTAGATATGGCCCTCCCTGTATTATGCCCAAATGTGTCCTCTTTGTTATGGAATACCCAAATACCGAAAGGCCGAGAGAAACCCACCCTCTTAGTCCGCGGGATCAACAAGTCTGCATACTCACTGTAGAACTCAACCAGGAAGCCATTGCTCCCCAGAGATCTACCCCTGCTCATTGACTGCAACGCCATCCTTATATATGTTACTCCCCTTTTCTGCATTTTGTCCACCCTTATATACGTTTCCTCATTTGGACACTCCATTCCTTCCCTTAAATCTGTCTCCAGGACCGATAACTGAACCAGATTGAGCAGCGCATCTGCCTCCGCCTTTGAGTACGTCCCCTCACTTGTGTACAATTTCAGGTAAAACTCCCAAAAAGCCTAATTAATCCCTTCCTGGGTATAGATCAATTCCCTCACCTCCCCCCGAATTTGGGTAATAGTATGTCGTGGTCGCTCCCTACCTATCAGCCAGGCCAGTAACGTCCCCGCTTTGTCTCCCTCCTCATGAATCCGCACATCTCGCCTGCTGTTCTCAAAGTTTGACAACGTAGCCAGTGTATTACTATATGTGGTCAACACCTGGGCCATTTTTTCCCCCACCTGCCTCCCCTGGGCCATTTCCTTGACCATCTCCAGCACCTGACTTTCAATGCTCTCCGGCACTCATTTCAGCTCCCTCCTGACCCCCGTAACCTTTGATATTCAGATCCATCTAATCGTGGCCTTAAACGCCTCCCATAAAGTCCCTGCTGTCCGCGACCCTTCGTTAAGCTCAGAAAACCATTCTATTTCTACCCTTAGTTCCACCCTGAAACCTATGTCCTCCAAGGCCGTAGCCTGCAAACATCATAACCTCCTTTGAGGTTTCTGCCGTTATCCCTGTAGCCTCGTTACTAGGGGAGAGTGATCCGACAGGGTGCGTCCTAAATACTCCATCCCCTCAAAGTAATGGAAATCTTCTATCCCCACAAAGATATAATCTAGGCGTGACTGCGAGCCATGCACCCCCGAAAGAAAGGAGTATCTCCATTCCTCGCCATGTGTCTCGTGCCATAACTCCACAAAGTCCAGCTCTCCCACCACCCTCCTTAATGCCGCTACCTCCTGTTGTTTCTGCAGTCCCGACGTCCCAGTACTATCAAATTCCGAGTCCAACAAGCAGTTAAAATCTGCCCCCTCCAGATAAACAAGCCCTCCCTGTATTCTCCCACCAGGCCAATCATAGTTGGAAAGTAATTATTTTCATCAATATTCAGTGCATAGTAATTCATGACACATATAGCTTTC
Source organism: Ambystoma mexicanum (assembly GCF_040938575.1). NCBI lineage: Eukaryota > Metazoa > Chordata > Amphibia > Caudata > Ambystomatidae > Ambystoma > Ambystoma mexicanum. The sequence goes on along the minus strand of NC_090939.1, from coordinate 141,457,611 downwards.
CCTTCTAACCTCCCCAGGAGAACCACCGTCCTTCCAACCTTGTCCGTCAAAACCTTCTCAGTTTTGAAAGGAACCCCTGATGCCACCCAGGTCAACACCCCCTGGCATGGGACCAGTACAATGTTCCCACCACCGTCCCTCCCCATTGTCTCTGGAGTACTTCCAAATCCTGTCGGACTATATGGGTCCCCTGTAGAAGCGCCACTTGCACTCCATGTCTCCTCAGAAACCCACCAATTCGTTGCCAGCCCTCGGACATTACATGTCCCTATTTTCAAACCATCACCTCCCATGATGTATCTTCCCAACTTTAGAGTAGCTGCCGCTCCCCTGAAATAGACCATCATTCCCCCAATCACCCATGCAGCTGCCTCGCCAACTGGCCCAGGTTCTCAAACAACCTGTCTCTGAGCTTCCCAACATTCCCCTCCACAACTCCCCTCTGCTCCCCCACCTCTCTCTCACACCAACCTCCCCGTCCCAATCCTTTCCCCCATTCACTCCCCTCTCCTCCTTCCCCCACATACTCCCTTCCCCTTTCAACTAGTTTCATAGTTATCCCATCCTCTTTCTCCACCCCCCCCCTCAGTGAATCAAGAGCTACGAGTTGGGGACCTCATAATGCCGCACCACTGGCACCATCTGCCCGCCCATAAAAGCTCCTGCCCATAAAAGCTCTGTCAGTGACCCCTACCCCCACCATCTCACTTGATCCAATCCTCCCTCAGTCTGAACTTTTTCCACTTATAGACCCCATCCTCCATACTTCACCCTCAGTCCTCAGTCTGCAGGCCTCTTCCCACCACCTCCCGCCTCTGCTGCGGTCGGCGCCCTGTGGACTCCAACCAGGCCCACACCTCCTGCAGCGTTCTGAAGAACCAGGAACTGACCTCCACCAACTTGGCTGGGTAGAACATCATAAATTTTATACTCATCTCCCAAAGATGCCAGCAGACCCCATCAAAGGTCCTGCACTGGCTTTGCACCTTCATGGTGAAGCACCTTAGAGTTACCCATCTCACAGTAGCCAACCTTGCAGAACTCTTGCAGGATGGCGTCTCTGTCCCTGAAATTAAGAATCTTTGCTACTATTACTCGTGGGGGAACCCACCTTCCCGGCACCCTGTGTGCCCTTCCACTGTGAAGAGCTTTGAGAGTCCCTTCACATTTAACTTCTCCAGGAGCACACTCTGAACAAACAACTCCACACAGGGCCCCTCCTCTCTTTCCGGGATGCCCATCAAACATATGTCACACCGCCTTGATTGACCCTACGCACCCTGCGGTCTGACTTCTGATGTCCGCATTGCCCCCACCAATCCTGCCACCTGGTTCTTCAACTTCTGTACATCTTCCACTGAGCTCACTCTTTGTTCCCCCTCTGTCACCCTTTCACACACCTTCTGTAGATCCGCCCACACCAGGGACACATCCAATCCCACCTCCTTGATGCTTCCTTCCAGCGAGGACCTGGTGGCCTGTATTGTATCCGTCAGTGTGTCCAGGGTGAGCCCCCAAGTTCTCTTTCTGTGCCCCTCTAGTCTCCTGCTGTTCCGGTTCTGCCCTCGGGTTCTTATGTTTTGAGTCTGTGTACTTGTCCACGTTTTGCTGGTCTTTCACCATGGTGGACCCGGCTACAGCTCCAGTCCCGGTGCCGCTCTCCCAGAAAGATTCCAGCCGCACGATCCACCAGTTTCAAGTCTCCCCACTCTCTCGTCTCTTCACCTGGGTCTGCACTACTCTTTTCCCCAGCATCACCTGGGGGCCCCTTGCCTCCTCCACCTCTTGATACTCCCTTTCTTCAGGCTAATTGCCAGCTTGGCATGCTTCCTGGCCCCGCTCCAATATAAAGAGCCTCCCAGCTGGCCCCCTGGCTTCCTGCCTCAATTCTCAGTCCCAGAGTCCCCCGCAGGGGAAAAGAAACCTTCACCTGTATTTTTGCTGTCCAGGATATCCAGTCCACTCTGCTCCTACACACTTACGGAGACCACTCCCACTCCTTAGCCCACAGCCTCCAGGGGCCTCACTTTCCCACGCTGTGCAGTGCAGCTACTCGCCTCTCTCCTGCTTGGTGCTCCCCTGGGGCAGTCATGTGGTGTGCCCCCTTCTCTTCACCTGTCCTCTGCGCCTCCCCCTGGTGTGGTTGCTGTGTTGTTCAACCCCCGCCCGTTAGTCTGCAGCAGGGGGGATTTGATGCCCTCCTGTAGGTTCCTATCCAGCTGTACAACACTGCTCACTTCATGGTCCGACTTATTGTAGGTCTGCTGGATGGCACTCTCCTCTCCCTAACTTCTTCAATGCATCATTACCACAATTATCCTGCCAATGCTTGCTCACTAACATCTACTTACCTTTCACCTGGCCCTCTCACTCTCTTGAGCCCAAACCTTCCTCTCTCTTCCTGCTTTTAAAACTACTCTAACCGTCTTGCCCTACTCTTGCATACACCCTCCACTCACACGCTCTGTTGTCACAAACCCTTCTCGCACAAACTCTCACCTCCATCTCTTTCACCCTCCTGGACAGTACCTCAAGTTACACTATCTAACGCACATTGCTCGCTCCCACTCAAACACCTACTGCTCCTTCTCACTTACTTTGCACTAGCATCTCTGCCTATGTTCACCTGTCGTGCCCACAGGCATTGATGCTTCTCACTCGCTTTGCTTTATTTCACCTTCTTTGCTCAAGCATTGTTGTGCTTAGAAGAAATTGTGCAGGTCAGCAGATGTACTGCATGCAAAGAACTGTGAAGGCTAGCACATGTACTGCTCTAGATGAAATTGTGAAGGTAGCATGTGGGTGGGCATCAAGGTCGGACTGGGACAAGAAAGAGGCCCGGGCACCTAAAAAAAAGTGGCCCACCCTTGCTGCAATAAAAGTGACCCTCAAACCATTCATTATCTGTGAATCGCGTCAATTCACGACTTTACAGAAAATTCTACTTATGGAGGGTTAATGGTGTTTATTGCATGTCATGTTTTGTGTAAACGCTTGAGAAATTGACAACATACCTTTTGTTCTTTAAAAAAAAAAAAACATCATCATCAGATAGCTAGAAACTATACTTATTTTACAGAGCCAGACTCATGGCATGTCTATTAGTTGCCACCAGTGATGAAAATAGAGTTGCATCTAATAAGCAATAAAGCCAACTGAGGACACCGAAAAGTACCTTGCCAGTTGTATTTAGGCTGAAATATTAAATTACAACACAACTCATTAAATAAAATAACTTTTCATACTTACAGTTTTGTGACAGGGTCCACGGCTCCAAGGCATAGGAGTGGCACAAACCAACCACCAACACTGCGGTTTTGGGACCTGCAAGTCGATGCTTATGCAGGGCTCTGCAACCCCACCCGGGAAGGAGGGTTAGGGTGATGATGGTTGGATAGGAAGGGGGGAAGGAGGGAAACCGGAATGTGGTATAGAGAGAGGTTATGGATAGGTTGAAGATGTTAGGGTAAGTTTTTGACCACTGTGCACGCTTCCAACGTGCTGTTACACTCCTACAAACACACGTCCCTGCTTCTGACTCTACCCACACATACAATATCACTATAGCATTATACAAAGGCACAGCAACATAATAAACACACATGAGGTAGTGCAGCACTTAGCTTAGGTTGGTTGTCACCCAGAGTGTCCCTTGTTGTCTCTTGCGATTTTGTTATGGCTGGTTGTGTCATAATAGCAGTTAAAATGCTGCAAGAGAGTCCTACAATTAGTGCACACAACACTGCCGCATGTGGCTGTTCTTATGTTATCTAACATTAATGGGATTCTCTAAAATTAGTAGCCGCACATGGTCATTCATGTGCAGACACATGTAGAGTGGCTACTAAAGATGCCTAGAAGGAGCCGCATGTGGCTCTGGTAACGTGTTAAGGCATGCAGGAGTAAATAGTTAGTAATGCCTTAGGAAGGCATTCTGAATCATGTCCGCAGCTAGCGAGCCGCTACCCAATGATTTATGGTGCTGCCTGTGGCTGGGAAGCGCTGATTACTGTTGCGCTCTGTTACGCGGCATGCAGCATCTTGCTGGTACACTTAGCTTTGCGGGATGAAGTGGCCAGTTGTTTGGTGGGTCTGGGTCCACTGTGCATCCCCATGCTCCATCTGGTGATGCAGTACACTGAAGCACTTATCTGTGTCATGCGAGGGTGTGGTGTGGCTCCGCACAATTGATATGAAGCCGGAGCTGCTCTGAGACATGTCTTCTCAGCAAGAGGACTTGAGCACAAGCCCTGTGCCTTCATTCCTGCTCACTAGTGCTGATGTGCCACTTCCAACGTGGCCTTCATGTAGTTCTGGGCCCAGGTGCTGCTGGCAAAGGTAGTTTGGTAGGTGGTTGCCATACAAAAAGGGCAGAGAAGCCTTCTAAAAGGCTGGATTGTTGATTTGGGGGCACATTTTACTTTATGATGTGTCTTTGGGACTATTACAATATCTTTGGCATGATGAATGCTATATATTGCTTGCTTGCCCTTCTTGCTTGTTGGGTTGCACCTGCTTGTTGGGTTGCGCCCCTGGCCTCCAGCCCTAACATCTGTGGAAAGTATTTATTTCTGTTGAAAGTCATGTAGTTGGACTCAAAATCTGATGATACACAAAGATCTAAAGCTGAATGATTCATATATTGTTCCCAGTGATCTCAACACCGTCTTGATGAAGGGTACCATCTTCTCAGAAACAGAAACTTTATGATTCTAAGTTCTGTGTCACACTTCCTACCTTGGTCTTTGATTGGACACATCTTGGTTTCAGAGTACATGATGTATTGCCCACTTCAACTGAACCAAGTTAAGGTCATAGTGATTGAAGTGATGATGGTTAAATGTGAATCTTACAGGTGCCATACAGTGAGTTTTTAAGATGTTAGTTGGTGACTTATCCAAACTCAAATTTACTGTTTTACTTTAAAAGACAAAATTAGTTTGTTTGCCTTCAAGAAATGTGGTTTGGCAAAGCAAACTAAGAACATTGGTGCATACATAGACAAGCTGGCACAAAAATCTTCCTGGATAGCTAGAAAATCACTCAATCAAGAGTTTCTTCAACAATGCATTTTTTGTGCAACTAGGTTGATTATGTCTGGATTTTGCAATTCAACAACCATATTCCGGTCCAAAGACATGATCATGAAGACTTTGAGGTTGTCCTGGCTGAGGTGGTTTGTTAGGTGAGCTTTAATATTCTTCAATTTCGGAAAGCTTCTTTCACATGCTACCTGTGTACAAGGTAAGGTCAAAATGAACTTGTATGCCAAATACAATTGCCGTTAAGCACTACTGAAAATTATACACTTTTAAAGATTTGAGTAGCAACAGACTTCCCAGTTACGGCATGTATTGCATTTCTGGACTAAATATTTAGGTTGGTCTCCAAATTCTTCTTGTAGTGCTGGATCTTCACTATATAGGTCTTCAAAGGTACACTCTTTTGGAGTGTTCTCCTCAGTTTAGACCACGTGGCTGCAAAGTCCAAGAGTTCTTCCCCCAACTCCTGTACTGTTATAGAGTCAGCCAGTCTTTCAAGCTAGGGACAAATATTTCTAAGAGCATTGTCGGGTAGACTTTAACCAACATTTTTTGGATCCAGGCATGATATATCTGCGGCAAGAGATGAGTAGACTTTAAAATGACCAATTAGGGTTTGAATAATGTTGTCCATAAGGGCATTATGTACACTAACTCTAAACCGGTCTGTAGCCAAGGTGATTGTCTCATCCCTTGCACACATATGGGGCGACCATCCCCAAGTGCAGCAGCTGTCCCAGAGAGCCCCAGCAGGGTCCCCATCCCTTCCCAGATGGAAATTCTGTAACGCAGTCAAGCCACAGCTCCAGGATTTGTGGGGGGTGATGTCCCTGGCCTTGGGTGGCTGTCTCCTATGTGGGTCGACCGTCCCCACATCCAGTGGCAGCTCCGGCAGGGTCCCATTCTTCCCCGGAGGGAAAGGCTGTAACGCAGTCCAGCCAGAGCTCCAGGCTGGGCTTGGGGATGGTACACCCACATGGGAAACGAATGCCCAAGGCCGGGCACCTCACCCCTAACTGTCCTGGAGTTCTGGCTGGGCTACTTTACAGCTCCCCAGTGAGAGGGGATTGGCACACTGCCAGGCCTTCCTGGTGGGGTAAAACTGTAATGCAGCCCAGCCAGCACTCCAGGACGGTTAGGGGTGAGGTCCGTGGCCTTGGGCATTCGTTTCCCATGCGGGTCTACCGTCCCCAAGCTCAGCAGCAATCCCAGCGAGCCCTGGCAGGTTCTGCGTCCGTTCCCAAAGTGAGAAGCTATAATGCAGGCCAGCCACAGCTCCAGGATGGTGGAGGGTGATGTCCTTGGCCATGGGCGGCTTTCTCCCATGTGGGTCGACCATCCCCAAGTGCAGCAGCAGTTTGGAGGAGCCCCGGCAGGATCCCCATTCCTCCCCGGCGGTGACATCTCTAACGCAGCACAGCCAGAGTTGCTGCCTGGGCTTGCGGACGGTCAACCCACATGGGAGACAGCCGCTCCCAGGGAATCACCAATGTTACGCTGGCATGGCGGCCTATTTGTGGGCTGACCATGCAATTGTGTCCGAGTCCACCAAAATACCTCTCCCACCCACACCACCAACAGTCCAGCCCCAGTCCCACCCACCCCACTGAAAATGGGCCCTAACCGTAGAACAATAAAAAACAGTACTCACATAACGTTGCAACTGCTCGCATAGAATAAGCTATAAACAAAACAAAAAACATTTGTTACCTATGGTCAGCCCAGCAAAAACAAATCATAACTACTACTCTCCGATCACGGCCCCCCTTTCAAGCCATCCCTGGTGGTCTACTGACCCTCACCCCCCCCAGTAAAAACACATGTTCCCCTTCCTAGAGGCAGATTGCCAGATTGCACTAGCAATGTAGTGGGCCCATCTGCCCCAGGGTGGACAAAACCTACTGCCCCATTCTTTGGGGGGTATTCCAATGTTTTCTGGTGGCCCTCTGCCCCCCCCACCCCAAATGGATGGGGGGGCATCTCATGTACTCCTACCTAGGGGCAGATTGCAGTAGCAATCTGCCCCCAGGGAGGGCTACATGAGATGCTGCCCACCCGTTTGGGGTGGGGTGGCACCCCCCTTTCCACTAAAAACATCCATGGTGGTTTAGTGCCCCACCCAAAACAAATGTTCTTTTTTGTTTTCTTTTTTTTTGTTTTGCCTCTTCCCTAGCCTCTTCCCTAGCGGCAGATGGGCACATTAGTGTGCCCATTTCCCCCAGGGTGGGGAAAATGTACTGTCCCATGCATTGGTGGCCATTCCAAAGTTTTCTGGTGGCCCTCTCGCCCCCACACCAAATAAATGGGGGGGGCATCTCATTTACGCCTTCCTAGGGCTACATGAGATGCTGGTCACCTGTTTGGGGTGGGGGGGCACCCCCCCTTTCCACTAAAAACATCCATGGTGGTATAGTGGCCCCGCCCCACCCCCATCCAAAACAAATTTTATTTTTAGTTTTCTTTTTTTTGCCTCTTCCCTAAGGGCAGATGGGCATTAGTGTGCCCAACTGCCCCCAGGGTGGGAAAAACGTACTGCCCCATGCATTGGGGTGGGGGTCATTCCAATGTTTTCTGGTGTCCCCCCCACACCAAATGGATGGGGGGCATCTCATGTACTTCTTCTTAGGGGCAGATTGCACTAGCAATCTGCCCCTAGAAAGGGCTACATGAGATGCCCCCAATCTATTTGGAGTGGGGGAGAGGGCCACCCACCTTTCCACTAAAAACATCTATTATGGTTTAGTGGCCCTTCCACCCCTACCCAAAACACATTTTTTTTTATTTTTATTTTGTATTGGTATAACTGAACTTAATCAGCTTTACAATAATTTCATTACATATTTAACATTCATGTGTGTATACATATACATCTGTATTGAAAGGTAATTAAAGGGAAATTTAAAACGAAAATTTAAAAAGGAAAGAAGAGAAAAAGGGCCAAGAGAAAATAATAAAACCATCAAGACAAAATATAGACACGAAGAAATATTGCTCTTGGCCCATCAATTCAGTTCCTATATAGTTAAAAAGATACAGCAAACAGGTGCTCACAAAATTCAAATCAAATCAATTCCTTCTAATTCCTATGCAGAATTCAAGTTAGTTTCATGTTAGGTCCTTTCTAATTCCAGCGCATATACATATACATGTCATTTCAACCATATAATTTGGGCTGTGCATTGTTCAATATCCACCTTATTTCTTTCACTTCGCATAAACAAGTCAAAGTGCACTGCTGAGGACGTTTCAGTCATCCTCTCGTGTTCATCAGTAGAGCTATTTTATGATTTGCCAGTTAATGATGTCTTTCAGGATTCATATGATCATATTTGTGCTTCTGTCATTATTTGATCATTTTGTAGTCCCAAGTCATTCACAAGGGCAATTGAAGCAAGTCTTAGTGCAGTGGTTCGACCACAATAAATCATCCACCATAAGAAATCTGATTTTAATAAGCTATATTCATGTAGCAGGGGTTTAAGATGCTGTTCTTGTTTCTGTTTGAGACATGGACATTCTGTGAGTAGATGACATAAGACATCTACTTGATCTATGGTCTTACAAAAGCGACATATGTTATCTTTCATCATTATCAATTTACGTTTTGCTTTCACATCCCTTGTGTCACATTAATTAAATCGAATTTTCAAAAAATGCCCTCTATGAGCATACGATGGAGACTTAAGCAAGTAAGGTTCTACTTCACTACATTATTTGTGTAGAAATGGGTTTTTGGGAAAATCGTGATATTGTAAACATTTCTCTCTAGTGCGTAACCAGTCAGACTGAAATATCTTAGTTTTAGCTCTAACCGGATTCGTCAGTAGATCATCCAGGGAGATATCTGATTCCGCCAGTACCTCAATTACAATATCTCGCCATTTAACCATAAATTTATCATTAGTTGAAAAAACATAGTCAGCCAACACATTGATCAGTTTGTTCTTACCAGATGTTAAAATACATTTTCTAAACAAGGATGTCATTTGCCATGTATACCGGGCATAAAGTGATGTTAGTCCTACTTCAGTCCTGATCCAGGCTATCGGTATACAGTTTGGTAATCTTAGAATGCTTTTCCAGAATTTGCTTTCAATACGCAGCCATATGTTTTCCCTCATATATGGTTTGGTTTGAGATCCCTCTATTATAACCACGACCACTTTCTGCTTGAAGTCTGATAAAGCTGGCGTGATGGTAAATTTACCATATTTGGCCTGAATAATCGTGGCCTGGGAAATCATCATGTCCAATTTGCTGTTAAGGCTTTGTAGATATGCATTGTTGTTTGGACCATCAATGACAACTCTCAAGTATATATATTGCGGGACTACTTCTAGAATGTGTTCTTGTATGTGCCACCTTAGTGCTAGTTGTTTTTTTTTAAACCGCCTCTTGAATTTGGGTTGCAAATCATTACCTTTGTTTTATTCAGGTTCACGGTTAGCATGTTCTCAATTACATATTTAGCAAGCGCATCAAGCAGGTTTGAAGGCCATGTGGGTCTTCGATATTAATACCAAATCGTCTGCATATAGTAAGGCCGCAAGAGCTTTACCTGCTAATTTTGGGGCATCACTTATAACTTCTTTGAAGGCTCTACATATGTTTGCAATGAAAAAGTTAAACAAGGTTGACGCATGAGTATGCATCCTTGTCTCAGTCCTCTATAGGTCATAATGTTGGTAGTTAATGAGGCTTGTAGATTTAATCTCACTCTTAAACTGGTCTCCGAGTGTAACATTCTTATCAGATTAACTAAGTATGTAGGGCACTTCTCACGAGTTAATTTGTCGAGTAAGATGGATCTGACTACGGGGTCGAAAGCCGCTCTAAAGTCAACACACACTAAGTATAAAGGTTGTTTTAGATAAGTGTGATGTTGTATCACGGCTGTTATTGTTAACAAATTTATAGACGTCCCCATACCAGGTATAAACCCTGTTTGATGCGGATCTTGCTTGTCATGTGTTCTGGCCCAGATGTTAAAGCCCTGTAAAATGTACCTACAAATGATTTTCCCAGGTATATCCAAGAGCGCTATCGGTCTATAGTTAGGGGGACTAGACCTATCACCTCTTTTAAAAATAGGCACAACAACAGATGATTTCCATGACTTAGGAATGTAATTTGTTTTAAGCACATGTGCAAAGATGTTATAAAGAATCAAGGCCCACTGGTCAGGATGCTGTTTCATCATACAATTGGTGAGTCCATCTGGACCTGGTGCTCTTGAATAGGATGATTTACAAATATATTCCAGTATTTCTTCTTGGGATATTTTCAAGTCATCAATATTCTTGTTTGTTGGTCTAAGTCCATTCTAATATGTTTCAGGGTCAGCATATAGTTTCGTGTAATAACATACCCACATTGCTTCAGGTACTCTGTTAATCTGAACCGGGCCTGTTTTAGATGATTGGCGGCATTAAGGAGACCCCAGATCTGAGCTGTGTTTTTTGTCAATATCACTTTGAGCATCTTTTCTCCATCTGATTGATATAGAATACATCTACGAGTTCGCACCCAAGTTGTATAGGCACGCTGCAAGTCGCGGATGACATCAAACCTAATACTCACAGGCAATGATTGTGCTAATCTCTTTTCACTTCTTAACATGGTTTTGCGCTTTTGTACTTGTTCATCAGCACTGTGCCTAGGTGAAAAGTAGGTGTGAGTTCTTGTCGAAGAATGCATCTTAAACATTTGGAGAGTAACATTATACGGCTCTTCAACCCATTGCGTTACCACCTGTTTCCCCAGCAGCTCTTGGTTCAGGTCATTAAGTGTAGAGTCAGTCCACCTAAACCGTGTTCTCGAGCTGTTGATTGTAAGGTGGGCAGCGTATTGCTGTTGTTCTATTTTTTGGCTCTTTGTATTGTGATTCCATTGCATAGTCAGCATATGGTGATCACTGGAACTTTGTGGCATAACCTTAAATGAGGAGATATTTTGGAAAGTAGCTTTATGAGTGTATATGTAATCTATCGTTGAGCTACTATTTCCTCCACACCAAGTCTCATTAGGGGTATGTCACCCGGTATGGCACCATTAAGCATCATCATGCTACGATTGGACATAACATTCGTCCATCTTTCATAGATTAAAGTCTTTTTCATTTTATCCGGTTTCAAACACATTTTCTTTTTTTGTGCCTCTTCCCTAGGGGCAGATGGGCATATTAGTGAGCCCAACTGCCCCCAGGGTGGGCAAGACGTACTGCCCCATGCATTGGGGGTCAGTGCAATGTTTTTCTGGTGGCCCTCTCCCCTCCCACTCCAAAAGAATGGGGGGGGCATCTCATTTACTCCTTCCCCAGGGAGGGCTACATGAGATGCCCCCCATCTATTTGTGGTGGGGGGGAGATGGGGACCAACGTTTCTGCTAAAAATATCCATCGTGGTTTAGTGGCCCGCCCCACCCCCACCCAAAACAAATTTTCTTTTTTGTTTTGTTTTCTTTTTTTTGCCTCTTGCCTAGGGGAAGATGCCCATCTACCCCCAGGATGGGCAAAACGTACTGCCCAATGCATTGGGGGGTCATTCCAATGTTTTCTGGTGGCCCTCTCCCGTCCACCCAAAATGGATGGGGGGCATCTCATGTATTCCTCTCTAGGGACAGATTACACTAGCATTATGAGATGCCCCCCATCCATTTGGGGCGGGGGGAGAGGGCCACCCCCCTTTCCACTAAAACATCTATGGTGGTTTAGTGTCCACCCCCACCCCCACCCAAAACAAGTTATTATTATAAAATGTTTTTGTTTTCCCCTTTCCTAGGGGCAGATGGGCACATTAGTGTGCCCATCTGCCCACAGGATGGGTTAAACATACTGCCCCAGGCTGGGGGGGGGGGGTGCACGATTTATTTATGGATCGGGGTTTCTCATGTACCCCAGCCCTCAGGGAGGGCTACATGAGGTGTCACCCGATCCACTTGGGATGGGGGGCAGATGGCCACCCCCCTTTTCATTATATATGATCACTGGTGGTTTAGTGTCCCCCCACCCCCTTAAATCATCTTTGTTTTCTATTCTATTAGGTCATATGTGAATATGAGTGTGCCCATCTGCCCACGGGGGGCAAAATATACTGCCCCAGGCCGGGGAGCTCTGCCAATATTTCCAGTGGCCTCCCCCCCACCCCAAATGAATGGGGGGTATCTCATGTACCCCTCCAAGGGGCAGAAATCTGCCCCCAGGGAGGGCTACATGAGGTACTCCCCCATCTACTTAGGGTGGGGGGGAGAGGGCCACCCCCCTTTCATCATAAATGAATCCTGGTGGTCTAGTGGCCCCCCACCCCCACCCAAATCTAAAATTGTTTTTTATTTTATGTTATTATTATTTTTGTCTTGCCCCTTCCCTGGGGCAGATGGCCACCCATCTGCCCCCAGGGGGGCCAATACATGTGGCCCCATGCTTTGCAGGCCAGGGGGGGAGAAGGCCCCTTACATAGTAAGCAGCCCCCTCTCCCCTCCACTTGACAAACAGATTCCTGGTGGTCTAGTTTCATTGCTGGGCTCTGTGCCCGATCCGCGCCCAGCAATGCTTTGAAAAAGGTGTAATTGGAAAGGGGAGCGTCTCCCCTTTCCAACGACACCTCCCTCGATCTGAATGGCACAACAGTGCCGCAGATCGAGGGAGATAAAAAAAGAAGGCAACTTACCTTCTGATTTCACTGCGGCAGCCAGAATTATGCGTGCTGATGTGAAACTGAAGGAAATCCAACATCCGGGCCGTGAGGAGTAACCTCCTCCTCACATAACCTGGGGGTTGGATTTCAGTTTTGTGCGATCCCTGCTTTGCAGGGATCGCATAAAATCACGTGCCAAAAAGGACGAGCTATCTCGTCCTTGGCAACACCGAGGTAATGTCAAGGACGAGATAGCTTGTCCTTGGCACTTAAGGGGTTAAGAAGAAACAAGTGCTTTCCATTAGATCAATGTCAGCATTTTCAGATGTCACTGATTCCAGCCTCACCGTAAGCTCCCTTCCCCAAAAAGAGAACAATATCCAGCAGGGTCTAGTAATCCAGCCCGATGGCATGGTAAATGAACTGGATGCATGCATGTTATTTCTCCTGGCCAGTGGCCTGGACATTGTATTATGGTCTGCCCCATGCATGCATGTCTCAGAAAAAACAGTATTCAAAAGGGAAGGCTGAATTTTTAGTAAATTATGAAAAACACAAAGGGGCATGCAGCAATACATACATAGCAAGGGAATTCCTTCTGCATGCACACAAAGGAGACATGTGTGTAATCATTCTACCCCCGCCCCAGTGTGTGCTCTGCAACAGGGCCTTTGAGAGAGGTGTAATCCAGCGTTTTCTTTTTGCCCTAGCACACATTAAGCCTGGATGCAAATTCACAATAACAAAACTTGCCCATATTGAAAGAGGAGAGTGTCTGATTCTCTAACTCTAATTTGGGTGTCGAGGAATATCATTGGAGTTCTGCCTGGTTACTGCTGCTTATAGAATGGACTGGCGTCTAGGGTGGCCCTTTGGGGTGACAAAATGTGTGCATAATGAAGGCCGCCGAAGTGGCCGAGGTGTGCTAAACAAGTCCACCTTACATTACACTGCATTGAAGATTTACAATTACTAGTGGTTACTTATCCACAGTGATGGACTTGCCTGACTGGCTGTTGGTAGCTCTGCTAAAGCCCGGTTGGAGTGGCTACGTGAACAGCGGCCTGCCTGCAAAAACAAAGTGAAGATGACGAAAACCCAATAAACACAGTATATATCATATAGATGCTGTGCAGGGCTTGTAACAAAGATATGATGAGCACCACCTGGATATCAAGCATTACCCAATAACGAGGTGCTAATTTATAGTTAGCCTGTCACAAAAAAAAGGATTAGAGCATTCAGGACCATAATAGCCAGGCAAATAAATGACACCTTCCCCTGTGGCTCTGCAGGTGGTTAAGGTGCCCAGGTTGCAAATATTTATCAATGGCAGAGCCTTTCATATGCATGATGGAACAATTCCAACTCAAAGAGCTTGCAAAGCACTGCACATCTGTGATAGTTAAAGTGAGCAACTCAAAGCACCCCTGTAAAAAATGTGTTTATATCCATGATGTTATTGCTTTAAGTCACTAATCAAATGTTTTGAACACCATGAATATCAAGGAGCTGGAAGTTTGCAACAAAGAATCTGCTGGTCTATCTTTGTTTATTACACAACTTCTTTTATTGCATGTCTTGAATCACTGAAAGTACAGCAGGGATAACTAGCTGTTTCAGGTTGGCATTATCTTGCATTCTGAGACTTTTAGTTTACCATTCAAGATGTGCAAAATTAAAGCCACTATGATATTCTTTTGGTTTAACATGTTGCTATAAGGCTCTACATGTTGTCATGTGGCTTTATTACGCAATTTGTGTTTTTGTAAGTAAACTCTATAAGACATTATCACTGTGTAGACCATGAACTCCAACAAATTACAGAATATTTAAAAACGGTGCCAGGAGGTGCCAGGGCCGTGAGCTAGTTAATGACATCAAATAACAAGAAAACAAGGAATAAAAAACAGGACTGGAACCAAGTGCTACTCAGAGGTGGTGTATAAGCAAGTTGGCATGAAATGATGTTATCAAACAGATTGCCTGTATCCATCCACCTACTAAAGACCTATATATATATAGGCAACCCCAATACATATCATAGCAAATCCATTGCTCCAGGACCTATATTCAAAGGGTGCAAGGGCTGAGATGGTTAAACAACACTGTCACATTGTAAGCCGGTAAGGTAGCTCAGTGAGCGCTCGCTGCTGTGATCTGAGCATGATCTGCAGGTCGCAGGTTCGAATCCCGGCAAGGCCAACTCAGCCTTTCATCCTTCCGAGGTCAATAAATGAGTACCAATTTCGGTTGGGTGATAATCTATGTAAATATGTGCTCTGTAAAGCGCTTTGGATTAAGGCGCTATATAAATAACACATCATTATCATTAATATGATGGGGGGTCCCCACCACATAGTCCTTTGAAACATATCAATATACAAGCGTTCCGCCCCACACCCGTCTTCCCACCAACGCATGGACAACGAGCCATATGCAGCCATCTTCCACTATTAATGTGAAACCATCATCGGAGCACTGAGCACCATGCAGAGTGGCCAGTAACACTAGACAGTGACCAGCTCCTCTTTCCATTAGTCATAATGCACAGAGACTGCTACATCATCCGGAATATGCACAAAGGTTCAGGGCAGCAGAGAGAGGTAAACAGGGTAAGGGGTGGGGTATCAGAGACTTGTCCCCCCCACCACGCCCCTAAAATACAGCAACATAATGCGATGAGAGGGCCCAAACGGCCTAATGTGTGAGATCTGTTTACTCTGCATTGTGCAGTTTCAATCGTGTCTTATCGAAGTGAATTACTTTGACAAAATAACCCATCCCCTCCACGCTGGGCACGTGACCTGCAGGATTTCAAGGGCACACCCTGACTCTCCAGCCACAAAGCGTGGGCACGAGGAGAGGTCATGGATACCAGCATGGCACAGGAGGAATACAGTCTGGTGCAGTCCTGCCATGACTAATCTTGACTCTTTTCTCCATTCATTCAGCTGCCTTGTAGGCTTCCAGGTAGTCCTGAACGCTGTTCGGTATTTGTAGGTGGCTCTTGATATGATGGGTTATTTATAACGCGGTTTCTAAGCGCGGACCCGGGGATCCGGTGTTGCTCTGTGTAGCCTTGTCGTCGAGCACGTTGCCCCTGAGCTATCCTCTCAGGACACTCCTCAATGTTTAAGCCTGCAGGAGGTAACTTCCAGGAACGTAGAACGATTCTCCCAGCCAGCATGGAGTCCATGAACTCCCAGGCTGTGCATGTTTTAGCCAGGCTGTACTTTGCGCGTTCCTGGCGCTGCACCTACAATGAAGAGGGAGGCCTTCACTGAGATGTCCGCCTCCTTTCGGACATTGCCTTACTAAGCCTCAGGCCCGAAACAGATCACGTGTCTTAGCGCCCCTTCTGGCCGCGCTGTGTTTCCATTTCTTTTTGTTGCAGTACTCCTCTCCACAAAATGAGAGCCATACTAGCAATGATAGAAGTGTCCCAGAAAAAGTAGTGGAACTGTGACTCCGATGGGGGACAGAGTAGGAAGGAATGGGGCAGTGTCCAACACATTTCTCAAGGGTAGCAGTCTTGCTGGCAGACAGCCAATTGAGTTGAAATAGATTTCAGTTTATCTGTAACTGCCATGGTGGAGAGGTGTGCTTTAACCTCATAAAGAACAGTTCTGGAATGATGCAAATGGTTGTAAAAAGTAGTGGAAATGTTAACAGTAAAAAATAAATGTAGTAGAACACCGCTCCCGAGCGTTCCCGCTCACTTCGACCACTGCATATGAGTACTTTGACTTTGGAAAGCCATCTGATGCTAAAGCGCAAGTACTTTTTTGTTACTGTGATATTCACAATGTTGTAAAACTAGCACTCCAGCGTCGGTGTGGGCTGCAATGCTTAATGCAGATGTGTGGCAAGTGGGTGTGGAGCCACTCCAATGTACACAAGGGCGTTGGCTCTTTGCTTTCATTGTTGTGCTGCTAGATGGGGCACTGCCAATGCCACGAGTGAAATTGGCAGACTGCTGGCAAGTGGCAACATTCAAGTTCATTGGTGCAAGGCGGGCAGTGCAGGGTTTGCCGGGGGCGACCTGCAAGCACGCACGGGCCCAGTGAAGGGCGTTGGCAGGCTCACGAGTGAAGCATGCTGGGGCTTGCAGCACTCCTCTGCTGCTGCTTCCAGAGGGGCACGGCATGGGGAGATGGGCATGAGCATGCCACGCGTACCTTTGCCATGCTCCACACAGGCCCTGTTTATAACCCGTGCATCCGTCCATTTTGGACCCATTACATAGCAATAACACATTCTTCTTTTACCCCCCCCCAGAAATGTGTAGAATGAGTCTTGCTTTGTTTTTTGGCATAAAAAGGCCGCAGATTTATTTTCCACAATAACATAAAACCACACTGTACACATTAGTGGAAATAATTCAGAAGATGCAGCGACTGCTCCGTGTCCAATGACCTGCTTCCCCCTTTCTTTCCCAAAGTCCATTATAGGCCCAACTCTCCCAACCCTTTGCGCCTGAGCTTCACCTGCCCATGCAGGTATTCCTGGGCGGGGAGAGTGCCGTTTCCTTGGGGGAAGCTGAGCCCTTGTTGTTCCCCCCAGACGCCCCTGCCGTTCAGGCTCCCAAGGGGCGCTGGTCCGAGAAGGGCGAAGACCCTTCCGGCTTTCTCCTGGCTCCTCCGGAGTCTGTCTCTTGTGTTTGGTTGCCCAAACACCGCCACACCGCCTGTCGTCCTGCGACATCGACGATCAGGCCTCCTTGCTTGTCCTGTTTGTAGGGTGGGTGGGTGGGAAAACGAAGTCCTCTGCTGGTAGGTGGGTGTCCCAATGCCAAGGCTAGATACTGCCTGCAGTGGGAAGCCCGCTTGTTATAAAGGAGGGTAGCCCCACCCCCCGCCTTTGTTGCCCTTCGTGGGCTTTTCCTCCGATTTGCCGCGCTGTTTCCTTTCGCGGGCTTTCGCTTCGACTTGCCGCGCTTCCTGCGGGCACCTCCCCCTCATCCCGGGGGAGGGGGAGGATAGGAGGAGGACACCGCCCGGGTTATCGGGGTGCCTCCTCCATTTTGGGATTTCGTCGTCGACACTGGCAGTGCGGCAGTGCTCTTTCGGACAGCATGAGTGAACAAGGTTACCAAATCCTGTCGATATTTCTACCCAGAAATTCAAATTGCGATATTTAGGGATTGGAAGGTATGTGAGTCGCTTGTGTACTTTGTTGCCTTAACAGCAGAGCAGGTCCCAAGGTACTGCACACTCTTACACCTCCTTGTGTCCACCTTCCATTCACACTCCCTTCCTCCTTAGGACCCCCCCGCCCCCCAGATACTCAAATGAAAAGGCAGGACCAGTTCACTGGGTGGAAGTGAAATTGCCACAGCAAACTTTATTAACATACATAAAGTCAGGAGTTAACTTACAGGTGTTCCGTTTCGCCACTAACCTCAAGATTCTGCACTGAGAGTAGCATCCTAAACCCTTACAGACCCGTCGAGGGCCCCATCCCTCCCTATCAATCCCTCTCTACGCCAGGCCAACTTTCTTTTTTTTCAATTTTTCTTTTCATTTTCCATTTTCATCATTCATTTTTTCTTTCTCATTTCGTTTTTCACTTGCCATTTTTGAATCATTTCTTTCCTTCATTCCCCAACTTATCCCTTTGCATCCCATGTTGTTCCTTTTCCTTTCTTTCCCCTCCAGACCCTCTTACTTATCCCCTTCTCCTTTACCCTTGGTGGTCTCAATTATCCTTACAATTTTCCTGATCCCCATTACGTGCTTCCGTTCACCTATCGTGACCACCCCCCATTCATCGAACCCAGTGCTGTCCAACTTCATCCAATCCACCTTCTGCTGTTCCCCCCCAGGCCTCGCATTGCCAAGCTCCTTCCCTATTCTACATCCTGTACTCTACCAAGGCCCCCTTGACCCCCCCATTTGCTACCTGCCCCCGGATCCCGTTAGCCATTCCTTCCCCATATTCCTCCCCTTACCCAGCTCCTACAGGATCTCCCCTTAACTTCCCGACCCTGCTCCACTTGTCCCCCCTACCACCGCCTTCCAAGGACCCCCATCCTAGCATTTCCCAGGTAGCTCCCTAAACTGCACCCTTCCAGATTTCCCAATTATCTCCCTATCCCTGCCCTAACCGTCCCTCTTTGCCGGTTCGCTTCTCCATTCTCTCCCTACCCCCATCTTAGTTTCTTCATGAATTCCCAGAGCCCTGTTTTCCCCTAACTCCCTTCTTCTTTCCTTCCCCTCCCCTTGTTAGAATTTGTTGTTACTCTCCTTCTCCATTGATTCACTCTCCAATTTCCCCCACACACGTTTGTGGTTGGAAGGTCTTCCAAGTCCCCTAGCACTCCCCTTTCGCATGGGCCTCCCCTGAGTCTAATACTCATGGGTGCCGTTTGTTCTAAGCTGATGGCTGAGCAGTCCCCTTGTGGTATCCGGCAGGATTTTCTTCAGGGAACACAATGGCCCTCATTACGAGGTGGGCGGTAAGGGATTACCAGCACCGGTAAGGTCACCGGTGCCGGTAATCCCTTACCGCCCTACTACGCGTTCCCTTTGCATGTCCTTCCTTAACGCCTGTTTTTTTAAGGCGTTAAGGGCGGGTCCCGCAAAGGGACTCTATAGCTAATAACAGTACCACAATTTGTGGTACCGTTATTAGCGCCTTCCCCATTCCCATATGCGGGCACAAATAGGAATGGGGAATGGCCCTGGTGAATGGGGAATTACCGGTCCCGCCAACCTTGGAATGGACCGGTAATTGCTCCATTCACCAGGGCGGAGTCGGAACGAGTTTGGAGGCAGCCATGGAGCTAATAGTGCCATGGCTACCTCCAACCTCGTAATGAGGCCCAATATAACATCCGCTGGGCGTGTCTGCAAGAAAAACATGCAGAAATAGATACCATCATAACGAAGGGGCGGGTGGGAGGGCAACACAAAACAGGAGCAGGATACAAGAGGCTGCCCCTACTTGCCGAGGCCCCTTATATAGGGGAGCGCCCCAGCTGCGGCCTGCTTCATGTCGCCCCCAGATGACGCCACACGTGACCCCCCCCACCCGCAGGTGCTTTTTGAGGACCCACCCCCTCCCCTCACCAGCCCACCATTCCCTGGGCCGTGCACATGGGGGCATCTGCACTAAGGTGGGCCACCGCCGAGGACCATTCTGCAAATGGCGCGGGAGCCTTGCAGAGTTGTGTCGCAAGGCTAGCCTTTTTTTGCAAGCTGAGCCACCCGGTCCACCCTTTCTAGGCGGGTAATTGAAGCACCTTTAAATGAAGCTGCTCTTAGTGCAGCGCTTTGAATACTAGAGGAATCCGGCGTGTTGTGCTTCATAAAAATATGTACTATTTATTAGTGAATAGCGCTTTGAAACACTTGTCTGTGTATAGGTGCTATATAAATAAGCAACACAATACAATACGATTGAGCAGCCGCAGCGCTCGTTACAATGTCTGATTTTGCATGGCCATTACGAAACTGCAGAGTAGGCACAATGCCGTCCAGCTGGGAGATTGGAGCAAGCAAGAGGACTCCCGTTTCTAGTTCAACTAACCCAGAGGCGTAGACAGGTGTTGTATATTAATACCTGAAGGAAGACAGGAGCCAGGCAGGGGTTTCACCAGTGCTTTATTTCTCCTGGTTACCCTGGAACAGTTCACATATATACATTGCCCGGAATGGCAAAGGCCAACGTGGCCAACTGGAGCCGGGCTGCAGTAGCTTTAATATTGCAGCTTTGATGCTGAATTAGTCCCGTGCTCGGAGGAGCCGGGAAGACGCAGCTGTCCGTGTCCTCAGCTCGTCCCATAATGCGCGCGTAGCGCGCAGGGGCGGAGCTGTGGGCGCGAGCGAGATCTCGCGAGAGCGGGGCTCTCGCGACATCTCTACACACCTCCCCTTTTCAATGCGAAACGGGTTCACTGTAACACATAGTCATTGTATCTCACCGGTCTTCTGTGCTCCCTTCTGGGACTCTCACTGGTTGCAGGGCACGGTCTCTGCTGAACCGGTTCTGGACTCACTTTCGGTTCTTCCCGTTCTGTTTCGGTTTCATCTCTTTCTCCGTCGCTTCCTTCGGGTTCTCGTTCCTCGTTTCTCTCGTCATCTCTTTCGGTTTCTATGCGGGGTGTCTCAGGGGTCCTCGCTTTTTCTTGCCTTCGCTGGTATAATGCTACCCTTTCAAAGTTCCACGTGCGCCCGTCTTCTGTGCGGACGTGATTGGTTCCTTTGTGAGTTACCTTTATGGGCTGACTGTACCGGGATCCTGTGGCTTGATCTTTTCTTGGCAGTTTGATTTTGACCCAGTCCCCTTTTTCTATGTTGGGCGCTTGCTTCGTCCTTCTTCTTTCATCACTCCACGATTTCATGCGTATCTTGTTTCTCTCAATGCGCCATACCACTTCTGTCATGTCAACTGCTTCGTCTTCCCTTACTTTCGACAGCCATGGTGGAATGAGGGTGGATGCCGCACTCCTCCCTCTCAACATTTTGAACGGGGATATTTGAGTAATTCCGTTTGGCGTGAGCCTGTGGGCCGCTATGGCTTCTTTGGTGGTTTTGAGGGGGTCCATACCCGACGCTGTTGCCAGTTGGATGGCCCCTTTTATGAACCTGTTCGCCCTCTCCACAAGTCCATTTGCTTGGGGGTGATACAAGGCCGCCTTCTTTTGTTTGATGTGGTTCCTTCTTAAAAATTCTTCCATGTCTTTGGATACTAGTTGCACTCCATTGTCTGTGACGACTTCTTTGGGGAGGCCTTCCCTTTGGAAGATTTCAGTGAGTACTTCAATGACTGTCTCAGTGGTTATGTTTGGGACAAACTCGGCTTCCACCCACTTGGATAGATAGTCGACCAGCACTATGCCGTATTTGTGTTCCGTTTCCATCGCCTCCAGGGGCCCTATGAAGTCTATGCCCACTTTGGACCATACTGCTTCTGGTATCTTCGTGGGTATGAGAGGTGCTTGGCGAACTTTCAGTCTTTTGTCGCTGTTTAGGCATTCATGGCAGCGCTCTATCATGGAGCGTATTTCCTGGTCCATAGACGGCCACCAGTAAGCTTCTCTCACCCTGCGGCGGGTCATCGTGTTCCCGAGGTGTCCCGCGTGGGCCCTGCAGAGAATTGTGCGCCTCATTCCTGTGGGGGGAATGATTTGGTCCATTTTCATGATTATCCCCTCTGTTTCCGACAACTCATCTTGCGCCTTCCAATATGGTCTCATGCCTTCTGGCAGCATTTTCTCATTTGGCCACCCTTCTCTGATCCATTTGCGAATCTTAGCCATGGTTGGGTCATTCTCATCTTCTTCTTCCCAGTGTCTCTCACTGAGTTCCAGGTAGTCTGGAGCCCTTATGTCTGAGATGGATGCGACAATGCATTCTCTGTGTAGGAATGTGGTAGCCCTCTCCTTGTTCTCTGGCAGTCTCGACATGCAGTCGGCTTGCGAGTTTTTCCAGCCTGAGATGTGATGGATTTCAAATGTGTATTCCTGTAGTTTCGCTGCAATGCGAGCTAGTCTGGGCGTGGATGCTTTGGTGCCTCCCGGACTAAGCATGTGGATGAGCGGCTTGTGGTCTGTCACCAGCTTGAACTTTGTGCCCCACACGTATGTTCTGAAATGTTCGACTGCCCATGCGCATGCTAGCATTTCTTTTTCAATGGTAGAATAGTTCTGTTCCGCCTCTGATAGTGCCTTCGACGCAAAGGCCACCACATGTTCGGTGTCACCTCTCCTCTGCGTTAGCATTGCTCCTAGTCCGTACGCACTGGCGTCAGTGGTAATGACCGTATCCCACTCTGCGTTAAAAGGTTGAAGACATGGGGCTTTCATGATATGTTGCCTTATGGTGTCCATCGCCCTTTTCTGGGGTTCTTCCCACACGAATTCTGTCCCTTTTTTGAGTAGATTGCATAGGGGTGAAGTGGTTTCTGAAAACTTTGGTATGAATTTCGCATAGTACTCAGCCAATCCTAGAAATGACCTCACCTCTTCTTTGGTGGCGGGTTCTGGAGCTTTGATGATGGATTGCATAAGATTCTGTTTTGGACTGATGCCTTTTTCCGAAATCTTGTACCCCAGATATTCAACTTCTTTTACCCCAAATGAACATTTCTCATGATGTAAGCGCACTCCTGCTTCTTGTAGCTTGTTGAGAACCAATTTGAGGGTGGTATCGTGCGTCTTTTTGTCCATTGTGTAAACCAATATGTCATCCTGAAAATATACCACATTTTTGACTTCTGCTAACCAGGACGTCCATCATGCGTTGAAAGGCTGATGCGGCCGATGACAACCCGAAAGGCATTTTGGTGAATTGAAATGTGCCAAATGGAGTGATAAATGCCGTAAGGGGTTTCGATTCTTCGTGCAGCTGTATTTGCTGATATGCATTTCTCATGTCTAGTTTGGAGAATATTTTGGCCTCTTTCATTAATAAAATGAGTTTGTTTATGCTTGGGAGCGGGTAATTGTCCGTGATGACTTCTAAGTTGAGGCTGCGTAGGTCTATGCACACCCTTAATTCCTGTGATTGGGGTTTCTTTATCAGGACGACTGGGCTCAGCCATTCGGACGCTTCAATTTCTTCTATCACTCCTTCCTTCTTCATTTTGTCTAGCTGTTGTCTAAGGGTGTCCCTTGCTGTGACCGGTACTGGTCTCACCCGGTGCTTGACAGGGACAGCATTTCTTTTGAGCACAATTTTGTGAATAAAACTTTTAATGTGCCCCGGCTCCTCCGAGAAAAGTGTTGGGTAATCGCTCTTGACAACTGATCCGCTCCTCGTATTGACTGATAGAACTTGATCTTCTGTGCTGGGATCCAGTCTGATTTTTAATTTGTCTTGATCATCCCAGCCCAAAACTGCAGGCCCTTCGTGGCTGAAGTAGACCCTGGTGATGGTTTCTCTTCCTTTGAATTCGACTTTGCCGTTGATATACCCCAGCAGTTCGACTGAGGCCCCACCAAACACCGTGGGCTTGTGTCGTGTGGTGAGTACTTCCACTTTCTCTTTACCCACCATTTCTTTGTATGTCCGAAGGGGTAAGATGGTGAGGTCTGAACCGGAGTCTGCCATGACCCTTGTCTCTCTTCCATCGATTTTGATCACGCAGTGGGGCTTCTCTCTCCTGGCTCGTGTGCTGTTCACCATAATGACTGTGGGTCTTCCCTCCTCATCTGAGGAGGATTCTCTTTCCCTTGTGTGATCTGTGGTAAGGCTGGTGACTTTCTTGTTCCTCCATCGACACACTATCGAGAAGTGTCCTATGCGTTTGCAGACGGAGCACTCCTTGTCTCTGGCTGGGCACTCTCTGTCAAAGGCCAGGTGTTTGGTGCTGGTGCACCTATGACACTTGAGCGGTTCTTTCTTGCTGTTTCTCAATTCTCTCGTGTCCGGTGCAAACCTTTCCTTTCTTGGACGGAATCCCACCGCTTGTATTTCAGTGGGAACTTGGGCCCCTGTAAATTCCTTCCTTCTTCCCGCCGTTTCCTCTACTGCTCTGGCGATCTCAACGGCTTTCTCTAACTGTAGCTCTTTTTCGAGGATGAACTTATCTTGGACTTTCCGACTGTTGGTGTGGACAACTAGCATGTCGCATATACTGTTTTCCGCATTGGTGCCAAAGTTACACAGGGCTGCTAGTTCCCTTAATTTAGTGACGTAGTCATCGACGGGTTCGGACTGTTCTTGTTTTCGAGTGTAAAACCTTATTCTATGGAGTACTGTGTTCTCTTTGCTGGCGAACCTCTTAATGATTCTTCTAACCGCCTCCTTGAACACATCATCATTGTCATCATCTACCAGAATCGGGGTAAGGCCCTCGAATATTCTTTGCCCTTCCACCCCTAAGGCATTGAGTAGCATGGCCCTGCGTCTCGCCGCTGAAAATCCTGCTCCACCCATAGCTTCCACGTACGTCGTGAACAGGGGCTGCCATTGTGGCCAAGGAATGGTAGGCCTACCTGGCGTTTGTAGAAAGGGTGGCGGCGGTGTGGCTCCCTGCATGTTTCTGCGCGGTTTCTTGTGGTGATCCTCGTCGCCAATTTATGTTGTATATTAATACCTGATGGAAGACAGGAGCCAGGCAGGGGTTTCACCAGTGCTTTATTTCTCCTGGTTACCCTGGAACAGTTCACATATATACAGTGCCCGGAATGGCAAAGGCCAACGTGGCCAACTGGGGCCGGGCTGCAGTAGCTTTAATATTGCAGCTTTGATGCTGAATTAGTCCCGTGCTCGGAGGAGCCGGGAAGACGCAGCTGTCCGTGTCCTTAGCTCGTCCCGTAATGCGCGCATAGCGCGCAGGGGCGGAGCTGTGGGCGCGAGCGAGATCTCGCGAGAGCGGGGCTCTCGCGACATCTCTACAACAGGGTAGGGCCTGAGCGGGCAAGGCCCATCCAAAATCTGTAAATATCCACTCAGCAGCGCTGTGTGGGCATTTACAGATGTTAATGTCACTGTGGTGGGCCCAGCTACATTAGCTTCAGGATACGCTTGTTAGACAATCTCGGCTACGCCTCCACCTATTTGCCACATGTACTACAAAACATGGCTGCCAGTCCGAGGAAAAAACAAAACAAACGTGTTTACGGAACCGCCTCCCCCTCCACATCTGCTCTTCTCCCTCCTACCCTTCCTTTCGCTCTTCTCTAAAATCTTATCTTTTTCACTCCCCTCCCTAACACCCTTCGCTTCCTCTCCTTCTTCTCCCACTCCCTAATTCCTCACCTCTTACTCCTGCTCTTCCTTCCCCTCTCCATCCTCTCTACCTCCTTCTTCCCCACCCCCTGCTCTCATCTAGTCTTATTCTTTCCTCTCTTCTTCCTCACACCTTCTTGCCTTCCCTCTGACCTCTACTAATACCTACCATTGCCCCTCCCTACTCCCTCCTCACCTCAGCAATATTGTAAGTTGTTCGAGTTGTACTGTTTTCGAGTTGTGATTCAATTGTCATCTTATGCTTGTTGTATTTTTGCGTGTTCTCATGTAAAGCACTTTGGATTAAAGGGCTATATAAATTCAATAAAATATAAAATACAAATATGGAAAAAAAAGTTAATTATAAAATTCCTTGACTGTCACCCTTTACTTAGGGAGGCACAATGCTTTTTGCTTACAAAAGAACATCCAATGGATAAGAAATCAGATTCGACGGGAAGCGGCAAGCTTCTGACAATGGGATGAGTTTGAGGGACAGTCTGTCCAGGTTGTGGAGGGGAATGAATGGAACAGTCCCCGAGGACAATACACGAGTGGACATACATACATAGATTAAGGACAATCAACATTACAACATTTCTAAATTCAGGTACGTGGTACAGTCAGCTGTGATACGACCACCATGACGGATGAAGTGCTAGAGTCAAGGCAGAGAAGGTGAGGGTGCATACAAATGCCTCCACCTGGAGGAAACCCCAGGAGCCCCCCGTAAAGTAATAAGAAAATATTATCGGCGGTATTTATGTACATGTACATGTTATCCTCCGCAGAAGGTATCACTAACGCTGTAGGGGGTTCAACCACTTACCAGGCATTTATTATTGATAGTTTGTAATGGGAGCCATGGCAGAGTGCACGGCAGAAGGAAACATGACATCCCCTAACAGCCAAACGGAGGGCTCATTTTCTGGGGCTGTTTAACACCTTTTAACGAGTTTGTTGACATTCCTCAAGGTGCCACTGGTAATTTCTTGAATGGTTTAAAAGGATACCTTTCATGCCATTTCCCCTCTCAGAATTCTAGAAGAACCACATGACATACATGCCTCTTGTTAGTGGTGTTCCTCTCCTCACAGTGGTGTTCCTCTCCTCGTCTCGGGAGGATAGCTCAAGGGCAACGTGCTTGCCTTGGAAGCAAGACAACATGGAGCAACACAGGTTCGAACCCCAGGACCGTGCTTAGAAACCCCTGGGTATAAAGCGTGTTAAAAATAACCTGTCATATTTTTATTTCTTTTTTGAAGCGTTCACACAGCCCGCGGGCATCGAGGCGCTGTTACGGGAATTGTTTTTTTTTAAGTTACGTAATTGCCAGAGGTTTTTAAGCGCGGACCCAGGGATCGAACCTGTGTTGCTTCATGTCGTCTTGCTTCCAAGGTGAACAAGTTGCCGCAGAGCTATCAGCCTGGGATGTCATATCACAAACATTCTCACTGACTCCATCCTGCCTTACACGTTCTCTGTTTCATTCACTGCCAATCTATAAAGACACATTATCTGTTTTCTTTTCGTCTTCTTTGCCAAACTTGTTTTCATATTTTGCACTTTAAAATGTTTGCACCTTTTCAATTTACATCTGGTTAGATTGACACTCATTTCCTGCACCCATGCCAATTGGCATTGCTGTACTCTGTGTACTCACTGCCCACCTCTCCCCCTCCTGCATTCATAATATCTGTATTCAGATGGAGACAGATCATACAATGCCCCTCTTGTCTCCTTCTGCAATTCCATTCACAAGGCGTTGACTGCAGGTTATGATTTCAGATAAAATAGAAATCAAGATTACTTAGTTATTGGTGGAATATCACCGTTAGGGATTATATCTCATTCCAAACATAAACTGTTGGCATGTGTAGGGTCCATTCCAGCTTGCCTGACCATAGGGGGGAGGACCAATCCAAGCAGTTCTGCCTTCATCAAAGCCAGACAAATAGTCACATCCAACCAGGGTACAAGCGACCCTACAATGACCCACAGAATGCTCCGACATCAATACCCACTTAAGGGTGACATCAATTGGTCTTCACATGAAAGTTAATCGACCCGGTTTCGTAATGTTTTAAGCTGCACTTGATGTTGTGATGGAAAGGAGGGAAGGATAAACATGAACTGGGTTCCCCCAACAAACTCCCCTTACTGCGCCGTAACCTCAGTATCCTTCACCTGGGCACCCCCATTCGTGACCCTGCCAACCCCACTCCCTTGCTCATATCCCAGCCCAGTTCCCAACTCGAGGACCTAGGGTAACCCACCCACCAGTGCCATGCTTCAGTTTTTCATTTGATCTTGTGTTCCCGGGGGGAACCACTGAGCCGTGAAACAAACGCCTTTAACAACCCGTGCCTTTGTTGTGCACCTTAACACGCATACTGAATCTTACCAGCCTTTTCAACAGTGTTGGCGCACTCCTGACAGTGTTTTAGTTCCAAAAAGTAAGTGGGAAATAGAAAGAAAAGGCTGCAACCTGGTCTTTCCCAGAGGCTGGTCTGAGCCTTAAAACTTGGAAAAAATACAAGATTCTTAGTTGCACTTCTGCTTTAAAATATACAATAGAATACATTTCATTGTGATTCTTCAATGTTTTTTTTATTTTGAATTTTTTTTTGGCAAAACATGAAAAGAGAAAAAGAGATTGAGAAATCAGGTAAGGTAAACTGGTCTGAAAAAGGTCTCTATGACAATCTAGTTCAAAGTCACTGGTTGCCAATGGTTATGATAATTAGTTCCAAATTAATTCGATCGCAATGAGTTTGTTGAAGATTGTGGCATGTACTTTTTTGTTTTGACAAACCAGTCGAATTTCACTGTTTGTCAAAATCTTGTGGTTTCAAAGTCTGATTGGATTACGGTTTCTCAAAGTCTCTGAAGGTTTGTTTTGTACCTTCCACTTAAAGTGATAAGAAATCAATGCGTGTACCCTCGACACGTGTCTCCCCGCTCTGTGTTGCAAGTAGTTCCTCAGGAGGTAAATAGTGCTCTTCAGAAAGTGTGTTTATCAATTATGATCGAATTTGTTGACAATGAAACAATCCTTTTTAAAACTCTTGATAAGGATTCTTATCTTGGATAACTTATTCAAATAACACCTTGCATCAGTATGCGTAAATTACAACCTACAATACAAAAGACAGAGCATACAGTTGTAAATCATATATAAATTCAATTTGACAGTGAGTTAAATAGCGAAGAGTTGTACTCACTCATTGCTAACTTCTGACAGTGTATAAAGAGCTGATGGGGTTCAAACAGAGCATAATGAGGCTTTGCTCATGGTCTCCAATTCTAGATTCCTAGTTGTAAGACACTCCTGAAAAAAGTCATATTGAATAATGCAGGTGAATGAGCCTATTGGTTCCTGCCCAAAATTGAAAGGTAAAGAAAGTGCTCATAACCTTGTTATAAATGCTTACCTCTTGAGGAGAATAGGTCTGCTGGAGAGCATGTGGATGGTCCGATTGCCATACATTGTATTCTACAATGGCCGCTTTATATAATGTGCGATGATGTCATCACATAGAATGACGTGATGACGTCATACGAATGCATGTGGCGGCCATCTTAGAACTGCTAGCGCGATTCAGATTGAATCGTGTTGAGGTCTAGTTTCCCTGAATAGAATCGGTTTATGTTTATATAATAAATGAAGTATGTTTTCACATTCTGCTAGTTTCAATTATGCTTTTCTCTAAAACTCAATAATAAATGTATATACTATGAATAGAGTTGTATTCTGCTTATTTCTAATGTCGATTCGAATTATCCCAATTTCAGATGTGCTCTGTCTTTGCGAATTCTATAATATCCTAAGTTACAATATGTGCAAATGAGAAGCTGAACTCATATAAACCTTTTTAAATTTATTAGATTACAGTTACACGACAAGCTTTGATTAAGGTTACATTTAGAGGTATTGTAATTAAGTAAAAGTGAGGTTACTGGAAATGAAATAGTTCCTGATCAGAGTTCAGGCCTGAATGTCAGGTGTCCATCCAACAAATCCATTGTGCTTCATGTTTCCTTAATAGATGTTCTGTGTTGTCCCCTCAGGGGGAGGGCAGGGTGGGGCATCAGTACCTTCTCTATGCCAAAAAATCTCAGTTCACCTAATTGGTCTTGGTTGTGCATTGATTGAAAATGGATTGCTAATGGTGATCTTTGATCCTGGTTTTTAAAGGCCCTTATGTGTTCACCAATTCTACTTTTCAACAGACGATTTGTGCTGCCAATATATAGGAGATTGCATATGCATCTAATGCCGTAGACTACATTTTTGCTATTGCAGTTAAGGAGTTGCTGTATGTGGTAAATTGTGCCATTGGGTTTCAAGATTGTAGTTTTTGCATTTTCTGAGTACTTGCATAGTGAACATTGGCCACATTTGTAGTTTCCTTGTATCGGTTGTTGAAGCCACATTGTTGCTGATGGTGTGTCTGTGGATTGCTTCTTGATCTGAAAATGTGATGGAGTGAGTCTATCTTTCAAGTTCTTAGCTTTTCTAAAAGTAATTGTAGGGTGAATTTCTAATACTGTGTGAAGATCTGGTGTCATGCGCAGTAGGAAGGTCAGGCACACCTCCTTACAGAACACTCACAACCCCGGGGACTCCCTGACACTTAACACAGCGAGACTCTCCAAGTCACAGTCAGCCTTTCACATGGTCACGCTATCTGTGGTGCGAGGGAAGCATCACCAGCTTCCAGACTCTGTCAGAGGGCAATATTATTTGTTCCCTCGTTTCCAGTGGCAACTGCCATGGAGATTGCGAGAGGGCTGGAGCAGGAGCAGTCGGCGGTAACCACTTCCTGGTTCCGGGCAGAATTCCCGGTCACATGCCCTGAGCTCCGCTCACGTGATCAGGAGTCGGCAGGGATAAAAGCGGCGCACTTTGAACCACTCGCCGCTTCACAGCTGTTTCACATCACTGTTTGGCTTTTCGATTCACGTTGGATTCATCTTTTTTTATTTATTTTTTAAACTTTGTTTATTGAGGGGAACAATTCACAGCAAGACAGGTCTCATAAACAGTACAGTATAGCATATGTATAATATCGATAGTGGCATATATCAGTGGCCGTAAGACGGGTATCGTCAACGAAGGCGACGGGGTAGGTATTACATCGGAATCGGACATCAAATCACATAGATACAAATGTAGTAGAGACCATATATCTTTAGGACGAAAGGGTGTCGGGACTGATAAAACAAAGAGTTCCTCGTCATCGTTCACCGTACACAAGTCTTTCAGGAAATTGGATCGGGTAGGCCCTGCAGTTGGTTTCCAGCATTTGAGGATGCAGCGTTTGGCAATAATACATGAGATGTTAAATAGTCTCCTCGTGGTCTCCTTCACCTTCCCAATGTCACCAAGCAGGTATTTTAGGGGGGATAGGGCGGCTGGGATCGCCGTTATCTCCTCAAGGAGCTCAGCCACTTCTCGCCAAAAGTTCGCGATAACAGGGCACGGCCAGTACATATGATATGCCCGAGCATCAGGAGCGCCGCAGTTCAAACATGACCCTGTGCAACCCTCCACAAACTTAGCCAGTCTGGCCGGGGAGTAATGTAGCTGGTTCAGTATTTTAAATTGGATCAGTCGGAGTCCAGAGTTCATGGAGACCGATTTGGTGAGTTGACAATATCGGGCCCATCTCACGTCATCGATCTGAGTACCCACATCCCGCTGCCAGGTTTCTCTGATAGTGTTTCGTGAGGGGGAGTGTGATTGCACCAGGGTGTATAGTGACGAGATTCCTTTGCCATGACCGTCCGTCGTCACCATGGCTCTGATACACTCATGTGCCTGGGGTTCCACTGGGAAGGAGGGCCATTTGGTGGCAAAAGCGCTTCTCATACGATAGTATTGGAGACGTTTAAGCTGACCCCCTCCAACCGTCCCTGTGAAATCTGCAAGTTCCCAGAACATGCCATCAGGGAACATATCTCGCAACCTGAAGAGTCTATTCGGGTCCCAGGTCCGCTGAAGGGCCCTGTCGAAGGTCGGGGGAACACTGGAGAAGTTCCACAGGGGTATATCTGGGTCATAGGGGACTTCCAGGCCAATCCTTTTATAGACCCTGGATCACGCCCGTGTAGTGACGTATACCGGGTCAAAAGGGCAGTTGTTGCTATAGGTTGGGTTCAAAAGGACCGAACGTATATCATTAGGGCGGATTGCGTGCTTTTCGAGAAGAATTTGTGGGGCAGTGTCCTCGGGGTCAAACCAATGTTTTACAAATTGTGCCTGTGCTGCTATGCAATAAAATTCAAAATCAGGGGCCGCAATAACACCTTGTGAGTATGGCTCCACCATTTTATCCCACACCAACCTAGCAGTTTTACCGTTCCAAATAAAGGAAGATGCCAGTGACCTAAGTTTGACAAAAAAAGGGTTTACCCGGCCATATTGGGATGTTATTGAAGAGGTACAGGAGTTTGGGTAATACAACCATTTTAAGTAGGGCCACTCGGCCGTATAGGGACAGAGGGAGGTTAGCCCATAGGTGGAGCTTGGTCGAAAGGGTGAGAAGCAGTTTGCCATGATTGTGTGTGTGCAGCAGCTGTCTATCTTTAGCCACCATTATGCCCAGGTATCTCACCAGTGTGGGGGCAGGCTTAAACCCTGTGATGCAAGATAGGTCACCCGTATTAGGGGTCGAAGGAAAGATTTCGGATTTGGGGACATTGATTTTGTATCCCGAGTATTCCGAGAACTTGTGTATGTCAGCCATAATGTGTTGTACATTCTCATGTGGGTCCCGGACGTACAACAGGGTATCGTCCGCATACAGAGATATGATCTGGGGAGGGCCAGTCATCCTGAGTCCTCTATGCGAGTGGTGTTGACGAATGTATTCCGCCATTGGTTCAATAGTGAGGGCAAACAGAATAGGGGAAAATGGGCAGCCCTGCCTTGTCCCCCTGTGTAGATGGAAAGGAGGGGACAGCGTTTTTTTGGTTAGGACCTTGGCGGATGGTTGAGTATATAGCAGCCGAACGCATTTAATAAAATACGGCCCAAGTCCAAACCTCTCAAGTACAAGGAAGAGGTATGTCCAGGAGACGGAATCAAAGGCCTTATCGGCATCGAGGGCCACTACGGCCGCCCTAGCCTCCGGGTCTATCTGCGCCAGCACATTGAACAGTCGTCGAAGGTTTAAAGCCGTGGATCTAGTTGGTATGAAGCCGGCCTGATCAGGGTGGACCTGGATCGGCATGTATGGAAGGAGCCTGGTGGCTAGTACTTCAGTGAAGATTTTCGCATCGGTATTGATTAGTGTTAGGAAAGATTTCGTAATTGTAGGTAATTTTCCTTCCATGTGGCAACCCCTAAACTTTTTGCTGTTGTTTTTCACCTTGTTCGAGACTTTGCCAGAGAAGTGCAGCCTTCTGCCACACTCCTCTGGGCTTTCGCTCCTTTCTTACGGGGAAACTGACATGCCCTTAAGACAGTCAGTACCGGGGAACGCTGTTTCCCGTAGTTTCTTTTATCATGTTGCGGCTTTCGTGCAACATGACACAAGAGGGCACTGTAAGCTAAGTTACAGCTCTCTGGGGTCTCTAGCCTTCTACAGGCCCTAGATACTCGTTTAGGATTGTATCTGATCGGTGCAAGTGATTCAGGGACGGGAATAGTGGCAGCGATCGTTTGTGTTTTGAGCTCCTTTTGGCGTTCTAAGCGCGTTTCTCGCGCTTAACCCAAAATGGTGGCCTGGCTCCCAAAATGGCCAGACCACAAGGCTCCTTTGTCCTGTCCGCTGACCGTCTTGCTCCCTTCACCTTCCCCAGGTCGAGCCGACCCGGGGCCTTCTTTATTTGGGCATTTACTTTCCCGCGAAACACGGATGCTTTCGCGGGCTTCTACATGTCTTGTGTGTGCCTCCAGGATGTGGGCTGGGAAGTCTGGTCCCAATACACATCCTGGGTACCAGAGAGTCTAGGGTGGTGTGAATGCCTGGGACCACCGTGGTCCGTGATTGGTCCACGAATGGTGTGAGTGTTGATGAGCGGATCTCCCATTGGGTCCCCTCCGTTTTGGCGCAAAGGGAACCGTGTATAAGAGGGGGCTGGAAACACCACTACCATGTCGATCTCCTGAGTTCTCATGAACGAAGGAATACAGGAGCCAAGTATCCTGCAACCAAGAGGCTGGACCGAGGAATCGCTGGTGACCCGCTGAAGGACTTCTCCTCTGCACTGCTGTCGCCTTGTGAAACCCTTTTCACCTTTGATCGAACCAGAAGGCCTGTACTGGTACTTCGACCCTTGGAATAGCGGGAACAGCTATTCTCGGCATCTTCACCATCTCCTGCCAGTAAGCCTTCGGAAGCGTCTCTGGGCCATCCAGCTGACTGACCAGCTTGCACGGGAGTCTTGCTCTGTAACCGCCGCCAGGTTGTGTAGTATTTCAAGTCCTTGTCACTCTCACACGCTTCGTACACTTGGCGTTCCCAGGTCTGAAGTGAGTAGTGTACATTTGGCTCAGATACACATGGCCGCTCCGTTGCCCTGCTGTGGTAACAAACTGTGCGGGTTTCTTCGATTGGGACGTCTTTTTACTCAACACGACGACGAGGCGTTCCCTGCTCTTCTGAACCTGCCAGCTGCTGAAACTGACGCGGAGAAGCCTGGGTCTGCTTGCATCGGGGACCGGTGAGTAGCATAGCTAGGATCTGGTCGCCCTCCTGCAGGAGCCCATTGCTTTTCCCCGCTGTGTCAAACAGCACCCTTTTCCGTACTCGCGCTCTGCTTCTGCCCACTGTGGAGGCTGCGCTTCAGTCGCGGAACTTGTACTTCTTCTCTTGTGCACTAAACTGAACTGCCTGATTTCCCTCGAAGAGCTTCTCCTTTTGCCCGTTGGCACCAGCGCGTGCAGGTACTTTTGAGCACAAGGCTCCACTCTTCGCAAGGCTCGGACTTCCATCTAGTTAGGTGCCTCTGAAGGCGAACTGGGTCTAAGCATTATTTCGCACTGCCTGTCTTCCTTCCCTTTTAGGTGGACTACCCATTTCGTGCAGATAATGCTTGAGACTGTCGTATTTGTATATATATTGTATTGGTATGGTATGTGTTGGTTTACTATCGTTATATTGTGATTTTCTCGCTACGGTCATTGTTTTAAAGGCCTTGAAATAAATGTGTATATATTTTTAATATAACAACTGTTTGGAGTAGTTTGTAAGTGTTCTTGCTTTGTGTGCTCATTGCGGGCTTTCAGTCACCCTCACCCCTCTTGAGACCTAGTCTTGACCGCCGCGATCGCTACCTTGATTGGTCTGGCTCGTCCAGAGGTTACCCTGTTCCAAGTAATTAGGTTGGCCTTCTGAACTTCTGCTCCACCAGGACAGAGTTCAGAAATCCGTTTTAACAAATTGGTGTACAGCGGTGGGATACGACTGAAGGTATCCAGTGTTGCGCACGAACTAAGGCATTTCAGGTTATTCCAACCAGGACACGTAGTGAATTGTTGTAGTATAACTTTAAAAAGGCCATAGTCCTATCTAACAGTATGGAAACAAATACCTTGTTAACTTTGAATGCTTCCAAATCAGAAACATTGAAAAAGATGTGTGCGGAGAGAGGTGTTTCCTCTCAAGGCACGAAATTGGAAATGATCCAAAGAATCGTGGCGTGGCAAGAAGCGCAGCTTGACGCTATAACTTCTGAGGACAGTGCGGAAGGTGGTGGGGCTGCTCTCACTGGTAGAACCGACGGTTCTGCCGCTGCACTGATCCATCGCGACCACGAGGACAGGGAGGATGAGATGTCTAATGTTTCCTCTGCCAGTGCTGATGGGGAGGCTATGCTTGAATTCAAGAAGCAAGAGCTGCGGTTTAGGCAGCAGGAGCTTGAATTCAGCATAGCCAAACTAAAAATCGAACAGGCGGAAAAACAAAAAGACAGGGATCACCAGTTGGAACTGCCCAAGCTTCAGGTTGCAAATGGGTCCAAGGGTCCTGGACATGGGTCTGGGGCCTCCTCTCATCCACGGTTTCCGAAAGATCTGCTCAGTGTGTATGAAGAAAGGAATGACATTATGGTCTGGCTGAATGCGTTTGAGTATGCATGCGAAGTTCAACAAGTTGACAATGCTGATAAGATTGCCTGGTTACTCAGCAGACTGCTCCATTCTGGCTGTAGTGCCATTATGGAAATGTCGAAGGCTGAGCGAGCTGATTTCGCAATGTTAAAGCAAACTCTCATTTTAAAGTTTGGGAAGACTCCGGCCCAATATTTGAAACGTTTCAGAGAGTATAAGAAAAAGGAAGGTGGTACTTGGGTATCTTATGTCACTGAATCCTTGAAAAACTTAACTGGCTGGGTCGAAGGTTATAAGGTTCCTACCTTCGAAGGCATGATAAACCTTGTCATGCTGGAACACATTTTTGCATCTTCTGCCCCGGGGCTTAAGCAGCATTTGGCCGATTCGAAGGAGATAGATCCTAAGAAGCTGGGCATTGCAGCAGACTTATGGGTGTCACATCGAGTGTCCCATAAGGACAAAACTCATCCTGGTAAGCAGGAGGAAGGGAAAAAGTCCAAAGATATGGAGGGTGGAGAATCTGATAAATCTTCTTCTCATAAGGGCCACAAAAAGAAAAATAAGGGTAAGACACAAGAGAACTCACAGGGTAGTGGAGGTCAGCCTCCGAAACAGAACTCTGGTTACAATAAGCCTCCCTATGTAAACAGACCCAATGGATCTTGTTTTGCTTGTGGAGCAACTGACCACGTGAAGGGGGATCCCCGGTGTAAGGTTAGGCCTTTGGGGGTCCACTCCGCTAATCTGGCCTTCTCCTACTACGAGGAAGAAGAGATTACAGGAGCATCCTTCTCCTCAGACTTATTTCCCAGCGGGATAGAGGCTGAGGTAGTTTTAGTTTCCCTGGGTTCCTGGGAGCCTAAAGTCGCAGAGGCTTATGCTAGGATTCCGGATAATACCAAGCACTACTTTAAAGACAGTGTGCTGATCAATGGAGTAGATACTCCAGCTCTTAGGGATAGTGGGTGCAGTCGCACTGTAGTTGATTCTACCTTGGTAGACTCAGAGGAAGTTGCCAGAGCTACTCTGATGCCCACTAAGTTGGCTGACGGCCCACTCCGTATGTTCCCAGTAATACCTGTAAATCTTACTTTAAATGGTACAGCAGTCAGGATTCCAGTGAGCATTCAGAGAAACGTCCCGGGAAAGGTCTTGTTAGGTAATGATCTCAGAGCTTTAGGGCTCGTAGGAGACACTGCCGAAAGACCCTACACACGGTCTCAAACACGGGCAGCATTGGCCAAGACCAATACGCCGCCCCAGCCGAAGGGGAAACCCAAGGCGAAAGGAGTCGACAAGTCAAGACGAGGGAAAGAGAATATTCCCCCGAGCTCGCCTACCACTGCGGTGGAGGAAGTTGGTCAATCGCCCGGGCCTGACGAGGAGGTG
This sequence comes from Ambystoma mexicanum, assembly GCF_040938575.1. NCBI lineage: Eukaryota > Metazoa > Chordata > Amphibia > Caudata > Ambystomatidae > Ambystoma > Ambystoma mexicanum. Next base: position 141,420,803 of record NC_090939.1, on the reverse strand, counting down.
GCAATGCCTGAAGTATTTGACCCCAACAATCATCCTGAACTAAAAGACTTGTTAGTTGAAGGAGGTCCTGATAGGGACGAATTCAGTAAAGGCCAACGTGAGTGCCCATCTCTGGAAGGCCTAAGGAGACAGGCCTGCTCCCAGCTTGAGGGTGAACCTCCTGGGACGCAGAGGATTTATTGGGAAGGTGGACTCCTGTATAGTGAGCCCACAGAGTCTACAGAAGGAGACCATAGGAGGTTGGTGGTTCCCCTTGCTGTTAGGCCCTTCCTCCTGCAGTTGGCGCATGAAGTGCCCCTTGCTGGTCACCTTGGTATGAAGAGGACCAAGCAAAGGTTATCCATGCACTTCTACTGGCCCAAGATGGGGGTGCAAGTAGAAAGTCACTGCAGGAGTTGTGCCTCCTGCCAGTTGTCTGGTAAGATTGGCGCGACAATCCAAGCTCTGTTGGTACCGCTCCCAGTTGTGGGGGTACCATTTGAAAGGGTAGGGATCGACATCGTTGGTCCCCTTGACCCGCAAACATCCTCGGGCAATAGGTTTATCCTGGTGCTGGTCGACCATGCAACCAGATATCCTGAGGCCATCCCATTGAAAACTGTAACTGCCAAGTCAGTTGCAAAAGCTTTACTTGGCATATTTACTAGGGTTGGCTTCCCTAAAGAAGTTGTGTCGGATCGTGGCAGCAACTTTATGTCGAAGTATATGCAGGCTATGTGGAAAGAATGTGGGGTCACCTACAAGTTCTCTTCTGCATACCACCCTCAGACCAATGGTCTGGTGGAACGTTTCAACAGAACGTTAAAGAGCATGATTGGGGCTCTGGAGGAACCTCAGAGAAGAAAATGGGATCTTCTTTTACCATGCTTACTGTTTGCCTACCGAGAGGTACCACAGGAGGGTGTTGGCTTCAGCCCCTTCGAACTTCTGTTCGGTCATCCCATACGGGGACCCTTAGCCATCGTCAAAGAGGGATGGGAGATGCCCACTCCCCCTGTTACTACCAACGTAGTTGATTATGTGCTAGGGCTCAGAAAACGGATGGTACTTCTGATGGGCTTGGCTAGTGATAAATTGAAGGCAGGGCAAGCGCTGGTGAAACATTGGTACGACCAGAAAGCTTCCCTCATCAACTTTACACCTGGTCAGCAAGTCCTGATCATGAATCCCATAAGGCCTCGAGCTTTACAGGACAAATGGTCAGGCCCTTACACAGTGGTGGAGCCCCTGGGTGAGGTTAACTATTTAGTGGACCTTGGAAGGCCTGGACAGGCTCCAAAAGTGTTTCACGTGAATAGGCTGAAGGCTTTCGTCCCAAGAGTCGAAATCGCAGCACTGCTACTGGCTTCCGATGTTGAGGAAGAGGAGTCTGAACCTCTCCCCGACCTGTTCCAAAGCGGTCCTTCAGATAGCTCCTTTGAGGGTGTCCGAGTGGCCCCTCACCTGACTTCTGATCAGCAGGCTGAGGTGAAAAGTTTGCTTAGGCAGTTTTCCCCCCTGTTTTCACAGTCGCCTGGTTTGACACCTTGGTGCAAACATAACATAGACACAGGAGACAATGTACCTACCAAAAGTAGGGGATACAGGATGTCAGACAAAGTATGGTCTTATATTAAGACCGAGGTCAACAAGATGTTAGACCTTGGGGCGATTGAACCCTCTAGTAGTCCTTGGTCCAGCCCTGTGGTTTTGGTTCCAAAGGCAGGCACTTCTGAATTGAGGTTCTGCGTGGATTACAGGGCTCTGAATGCTGTCACCAAGACAGATGCACACCCCTTGCCTCGAACAGATGAGCTGGTGGATACTTTGGGTGCCTCCAAGTACCTCAGCACGTTTGACCTCACTGCTGGCTATTGGCAAATAGCTTTAGCAGAATATGCCAAGGAGAAGACAGCATTTTCTACTCCAGACGGCCTTTACCAATTCCGGGTAATGCTGTTCGGGTTGAAGAATGCACCTGTCACTTTCCAGTGGCTTGTGAATCATGTTTTGAATGGGTTGGACGAATTCTGTCTTGCATATCTGGACGATATAGCAGACCATGTGAAACACCTCGGGATTGTGCTCCAGGCTCTTCAGAAAGCACACCTGACCATAAAGGCTAGTAAATGCCAGATTGGGCAAGGTTCAGTGGTTTACCTTGGACATGAAGTAGGTGGAGGGAGGATACAGCCTCTTCCCAGTAAAGTACAAGCAGTACAAGACTGGCCTACCCCCACTACGCAAACCCAAGTGAGAGCCTTCTTAGGACTCACAGGGTATTACCGCAATTTTGTGGCAGACTATGGCACCATAGCTGACTACCCTCACAACTCCGAAGAAACCCAAGAAGGTAACTTGGACCGACGAGTGTGAGAAGGCCTTCAATGGCTTAAAAGATTCCTTGTGCCAGGCCCCTGTCCTCAGGGCCCCTGATTATCAAAGACCTTTTATCGTGCAGACGGACGCCTCTGACACTGGGATAGGAGCTGTACTATCACAAGTAGATGAGAAGGGTAAGGAACACCCTATTGGTTTTATTAGCCGCCAGCTTAAGGACAGAGAGCTCAGATGGTCCATGGTAGAGAAAGAATGTTTCTCTGTTGTGTGGGCCCTAAGGAAGCTGAGGCCCTACCTCTATGGGACCCACTTCCCTGTGCAAACTGACCATAAGCCCTTAAAGTGGCTAATGAACCTGAAGGGGGAGAATCCAAAGTTGCTTAGGTGGTCCATAAGTCTACAAGACTTCGACTTCACTATTGAGCATAGGCCAGGTGTCCAACATAGCAATGCTGATGGGTTGTCCAGAATGTTTAACCGACCTGAACAAGAGACTCATCCAGGGGTGGATTAGTTCCCCCTGTCCATAGTCTGGGAGGGGCGAGTGTTAGGAAAGATTTCGTAATTGTAGGTAATTTTCCTTCCATGTGGCAACCCCTAAACTTTTTGCTGTTGTTTTTCACCTTGTTCTCGACTTTGCCAGAGAAGTGCAGCCTTCTGTCGCACTCCTCTGGGCTTTCCCTCCTTTCTTACGTGGAAACTCACATGCCCTTAAGACAGTCAGTACCGGGGAACGCTGTTTCCCGTAGTTTCTTTTATCATGTTGCGGCTTTCGTGCAACATGACACAAGAGGGCACTGTAAGCTAAGTTACAGCTCTCTGGGGTCTCTAGCCTTCTACAGGCCCTAGATACTCGTTTAGGATTGTATCTGATCGGTGCAAGTGATTCAGGGACGGGAATAGTGGCAGCGATCGTTTGTGTTTTGAGCTCCTTTTGGCGTTCTAAGCGCGTTTCTCGCGCTTAACCCAAAATGGTGGCCTGGCTCCCAAAATGGCCAGACCACGAGGCTCCTTTGTCCTGTCCGCTGACCGTCTTGTTCCCTTCACCTTCCCCAGGTCGAGCCGACCCGGGGCCTTCTTTATTTGGGCATGTACTTTCCCGCGTAAAACGGATGCTTTCGCAGGCTTCTACATGTCTTGTGTGTGCCTCCAAGATGTGGGCTGGGATGTCTGGTCCCAATACACATCCTGGGTGCCAGAGAGTCTAGGGTGGTGTGAATGCCTGGGACCACCGTGGTCCGTGATTGGTCCACGAATAGTGTGAGTGTTGATGAGCGGATCTCCCATTGGGTCCCCTCTGTTTTGGCGCGAAGGGAACCGTGGATAAGAGGGGGCTGGAAACACCACTACCATGTCGATCTCCTGAGTTCTCACGAACGAAGGAATACAGGAGCCAAGTATCCTGCAACCAAGAGGCTGGACCGAGGAATCGCTGGTGACCCGCTGAAGGACTTCTCCTCTGCACTGCTGTCGCCTCGTGAAACCCTTTTCACCTTTGATCGAACCAGAAGGCCTGTACTGGTACTTCGACCCTTGGAATAGCGGGAACAGCTATTCTCGGCATCTTCACCATCTCCTGCCAGTAAACCTTCGGAAGCGTCTCTGGGCCATCCAGATGACTGACCAGCTTACACGGGAGTCTTGCTCTGTAACCGCCGCCAGGTTGTGTAGTATTTCGAGTCCTTGTCACTCTCACACGCTTCGTACACTTGGCGTTCCCAGGTCTGAAGTGAGTAGAGTACATTTGGCTCAGATACACACGGCCACTCCGTTGCCCTGCTGTGGTAACAAACTGTGCAGGTTTCTCCGATTGGGACGTCTTTTTACTCAACAGGACGACGAGGCGTTCCCTGCTCTTCTGAACCTGCCAGCTGCTGAAACTGACGCGGAGAAGCCTGGGTCTGCTTGCATCGGGGACCGGTGAGTAGCATAGCTAGGATCTGGTCGCCCTCCTGCAGGAGCCCATTGCTTTTCCCCGCTGTGTCAAACAGCACCCTTTTCCGTACTCGCGCTCTGCTTCTGCCCACTGTGGAGGCTGCGCTTGAGTCGCGGAACTTGTTCTTCTTCTCTTGTGCACTAAACTGAACTGCCTGATTTCCCTCGAAGAGCTTCTCCATGTGCCCGTTGGCACCAGCGCGTGCAGGTACTTTTGAGCACAAGGCTCCACTCTTCGCAGGGCTCGGACTTCCATCTAGTTAGGTGCCTCTGAAGGCGAACTGGGTCTAAGCATTATTTCACACTGCCTGTCTTCCTTCCCTTTTAGGTGGACTACCCATTTCGTGCAGATAACGCTTGAGACTGTCGTATTTGTATATATATTGTATTGGTATGGTATGTGTTGGTTTACTATCGTTATATTGTGATTTTCTCGCTACGGTCATTGTTTTAAAGGTCTTGAAATAAATGTGTATATATTTTTAATATAACAACTGTTTGGAGTAGTTTGTAAGTGTTCTTGCTTTGTGTGCTCATTGCGGGCTTTCAGTCACCCTCACCCCTCTTGAGACCTAGTCTTGACCGCCGCGATCGCTACCTTGATTGGTCTGGCTCGTCCAGAGGTTACCCTGTTCCAAGTAATTAGGTTGGCCTTCTGAACTTCTCTTCCACCAGGACAGAGTTCAGAAATCCGTCTTAACAATTAGGGAGAGGGGCCTGTAAGAGGCCATCTCCTGTGCTGGTCTACGTGGCTTCAAAAGGACCGTAATAATTGCCTCACGCATCGAGCCTGGAAGGACACCACAATTCACGGCCTCCTCCCATACTTTCAGTAACAGTGGGGCCAATTCGCCTTGGAATTCCTTGTACAGTTCGGCAGTCAGACCATCCGAGCCAGGGGCGTGGCCACCAGATAAAGATTTTATGGCCTTGTTTAGTTCTTCAATACTCATGGGTTGATCTAAAATGTTTCGCGTGGTTCCAGTGAGTGTGGGAGATCGAGGGAGTCTAGATATCTGAACGTGTCTTCCCTAGTTTTAACATCGTGATCAGAGTATAAAACGGAGTAAAAATCAGCAAACGTGGCGTTGATATCGCATTCTTTATTGACCATGACCCCAGCTGGATTCTGAATACTAGCGATTGGATTAGGGTGCCTATCTGTTTTAAGCATGTTGGCAAGAAATCTCCCCGCCCTATTGCTCTCCCCGTATCTGCGGGCCTTAGCCGGGGCAGCCATGTACAGAACTTCCCTATTGGCTATTCCGTCTGTAGTGCATCTATTGCGGCTTCAGTCGCACCCAGTTCCCTCCTCACCACTCTCAACATACCTGTAGATTTACCCAATATAGTACCCCGGACCCAAACCTTGAATGCCTCCCACAGGGTAGTATAGGTGCTCACAGAACCCTCGTTCAACTCCAAAAACTCCCCGATTACAGTATGTAAAGCCTCACAGATATTGGAGTCCCTAAGGATTGCAGAGGGCATCCTCCACCTTCTAGCCGGAGGTGGGGAGTCACCCAGGCTGATGTTTAGTGTTATTGGCGAGTGGTCCGAGAGCGTGCGGGGGTGTATTGCACAGTCATCGATCTCAGCGGAGAGGGACGAGCTAATAAACCAATAATCTATACGGGACTGGGAGTCGTGAACAGATGAGTAGAAAGTGAATTCCTTCTCAAGTGGATGTAGCGTGCGCCATGCGTCAATTATGTTGGTCTGTTCCATCATCTGTTTAACGGCGAGAGCCGCTTTGGACGGAGCCCTGGGGGATGTGGATGAGCGGTCCAAGGAGTCATCAGGATCATATTGAAATCTCTGCCCCATATTATTTGCGCCTCAGTCGATGTGGATATCATGTCGAGGATTGCGTGATAAAATAGCGGGTCATCGATATTAGGACCATATGTATTTATCAACAGGATTTGCCATCCCGCCACCTCCCCCCATACCAACACGTATCTGCCCAAAGGGTCTATCTTACTAGCAAGATACCTGAAGCACATCTTGGAGTGTATAAGCGTCAGGACTCCCCTGGATTGTGTTGAATATTCTGTGAAGTACCTATGAGGGCCCCACCGTGGAAGGAATTTATTGTTGATGCTCCCCATCGCATTTGTGTCTCTTGTATCAGAAGGATATGGGGATCATGGCGTGTAATGTATGCAGCAATTTTCCTTGCCTTGACTGGGTTGTTGAGACCCCAAATGTTCCAAGAGAGTAGTCGAATGTTCAACCCACCTTTAGCCTGCGCCATAGCTGCCTATCAAAGAGGGCATTTGCCAAGCATGGCGCCACTGTCTCAAGTTTTGGAAGAGTCTCGCTGAAGAACAGTCCCCTGGTTTTAACTTTATAACATCCCCAACCATGCCCGGCAGAACACCAGGGCAAACTCTTACCCGTTTCCCCTTCCAACCCCCCACCCGCATCATCAACCCCAACCCAATGATGTATCCCATCAACCAAAACTTGGGAAGTCTCCTGGGGGTGTGAGCTGTACTCACGTGACCGAACACCATGTGGGGGGGCTCACGGCCCTACAACAATATAAGGTGGACAGGGCCACCTCGCCGTCGACGGGTTATCGAACTTGTGGTAAGGCAGTGTAGAGCAAGTCCCTTTCAGCCAGCTCAGTCCTCCTGTTCCGGCACCTGCCGGGCTGGCAGGTTACGGTTAGCTTCCCGGTTCCACGGGGTAAGCAGGATTGAGGCCTCAACATACATCATGGCCTCCGTAGGATTGTCGAAAAAGTGTGCACGGCCTCCGTGTTGGATGCGCATTTTAGCTGGGAAGACAAGCGCATATGGGATCTGGCGTAGTCTCAGCTGTCTCTTGACCGGTTCGTAGGATCTTCTCAGTGTCTGCACATTTGTCGAAAAGTCCGGATATATGTGTACCCTGTTTTCTTCGTAATACAGGGATCCTTTTTCTCTGGAAAGCCTCAGGATGGCGTCTCTATCTCTATAATTCAGAAGTCAGGCAATGATCGTGCGGGGCGGAGCTCCAGGCTTAGGAGGGGAGGCCAGGGTACGATGGGCCCGCTCCACGAGGAAATGATCAGAGAAAGCATGGGGGCCCAGGAGGGATTTCAGGAGGTCTTCCACATGGCGCTCAATGGAGCCCTTACCAAAGGATTCGGCTACTCCTACCAGGCGGATATTGTTTCGCCTGGAGCGAGATTCCAAGTTCTCGCACTTGTTCAGGGTTTTCTGCAGGTCTCCCTTCAACTGGGCAATATCACGGCCATGTTGTGCTATTGTGTCCTCATTAACTCCAATCCTGTTCTCCGCCTCCGTAGTGCGAGCACTTTCATTATCAACCCTAGCCTTCAAAGAGCTGATTGTGGCCCCTATGTGGTCCAGTTTGCTGTTCACCGCCAGGAATCCACTCTGGACCATCGTTAGTAGTTTGTCCACTCTCACCTCCATTGGGGACTCCAGCTGGCTGTCCAAGGGCTCAGCGGGTGTATCGGCAGGCCCATGCAGCTGGGAACTGGCAAAGGAGTCCATCGGACCAGTTTTCTTGGAGCCCATACTTTTTTTATCGCTGCGGCCCATGTGTCAGCTCTGTTGGGCTGCGTTGGGTGTGCCCACGCTCCGCCGCCCCGTGATAGGTAGTGGTTGGCGATCGTTGGCACTCAGGAGTGTGGCGTACACCACTGACGAGTATATAAGAGAAAGGCACCAGGGCACCCACCTTATGATGTTACCGGCAGGCACCAGCGGGTGAACGCAACCAGCCCACTGCCGTCGACATTGCCCGACCCGGCGGTCGGTCAAGGGTCAATCCGCAGGGCAGTATCGGAACAGGGAACGAGATGACAATCCCGATGAAAAGGGCAATGTTCCGTCCAGACCAGGCGTGCGGTGTATATCCAGAAGAAGGATCGAGGGCCAACAGGATATATCCAACGGCAACTCAGAAAGGCGCAGAGCGCGGCCCCTCCCTCTTCTGGCCTGTGCACAAGCCAGCACCTCCGGTCGTCGCGTGATTTCTTCTGGAGCCGTGGGCCGGATATGCCTCCGCCGCGTTCACAGTATAAGTTTGCAGTCCGATTTCTCAGGATTGATCCGGCGTTCCTTCATGAAAATAAGTGGAGTGATGCCGCAGGCTCTCCACCGCCAAATGCAGGTGTTTATTGGCGTGTAGGCGGCCCCGAACAGGATTAATTTATAATAGGATATGTTACGGGCCAGAGCTCTCCCCTCCCCTCCCATCTTCGTCGTGCGCAACAGCGCCGCCCCCATTGGATTCATCTGAATACAGACCTCAAGCCTACGGATTACGGACTGATTATTCTTGCTCCTTGGATTTGGTGTTTGGTTTCTGCTTGGATTTATGGACTTTTGGACTTTGGCTAACGTTTAACGGATTTTTTGGATTATCCTTCTCTGCCTTGTCAAGTGTTCTACGGTCTTCAGGGTTCCTTGAACTGCTACGTTACCACAGTATTAAGGATACATCCAAGAATCATCAGGTGGTAGCCAGCGCTCAGTGTTTTGGCGCCTGGCTTTAAGGATTGCTGACGCTTCCCTGCACCACAGCCCCAGAGTTCCTGGCAGTTGTAAAATCACCCTTGGGTAAGCCCTTTTTCAATAACAGTTACATTGTTGACAGTTCTGTGCTTGTTTGTACTAATACCTAATTCATTCCACAGCTCTGGGGTCCTCGGCGGCATCTGGTCCTGCGAAAACAACAACCACCTGTGGCCTCAAGGCTCGCACAGGGAGTAGTTTTTCTTTCTCTCTGTGTGGAACTTGGGGACAGAGGCCCATATATTCTTCACGACGAGTCAAGTCAAGACAGACTGTGAAGCCGCGGGTTGTGTTGAATATGGAGGCCGCAGCCGACAACCCCGTGGCTGCATTGGTACAGGCAATCACAGTGTTGTGGGCGGATATGACAGCAGCCAATACCGCTATACATCAGTGGTTAGATCTCATCCAAAGTGCTCAAAATCCCTTACCCACTGATGCAGAGTTTGGTGATTTGGCGGCCCAACCACGGCGGCACCTCAAGTTCCCGTACTGGTGCCCACGCCCTTTCCTTTGGCTGCTCCAGAAAGATTTCATGGGGATCCCAGAAAGTTTTGTACATTCATAAACCAATGCAAATTGCATTTTCTCTGTAGACCTCAGGCTTTTCCCGATTCCACCACAAAGGCGGCATTTACCTTATCCCATCTAGCTGGTACAGCTGCCGCTTGGGCAAACCCGTTACTGGAAAACAACAGTCCCGTTCTTTATGATTTTGACTTACTAGTCACAGAAATGTCTCAGGTATTTGACACACGCCACAAGGCCCAGTCCCGGGATCTCGAGTTATTGGAATTATCTCAAGGAAAGGGTTCACTCATAGAATATATTGCCCGATTCAATCAATTGGCCGCTGAGACCTCTTGGTCCGAAACAAAGAAGGCAGTGGTGTTTTATAGAGGACTCAGTAACTCCATGAAGGACGCTATGGCCGTCATACCCTCTCTGCCCACACAACATGTTGAATTAGTTGACCTCGCCCTACAGATAGACGCACAGCGTTCTGAACGTAAATCTGAAGCAGGGTTTCCTAATACAGTTCAGACCTCCCCTTCCACAGATACAGGTGGGGAACCCATGCAAATAGGCGGAATCCGCAGTCCAATTTCCCAAATCGAGCAAGAACGCCGTAGAACGGACAACGCCTGTTATTATTGTGGCCTAAACGGTCATTTTGTAAAGACTTGTCCTCGGCGTCCCAATACTAAAAATTCGGTTTTTCGGACTGCTCGACCCTAGATTCGAGGGCCGGATCGAGCAGTTCATCCACTCCCTTGGAAATGATACCTGCTTTTGGGAGGGTTAGGCCAGTGGTGGTACAGGCTACTTTGAAACCCACATCAGATGTCATTCACACAGTTTCTATTGTTATTGATTCAGGTGCCACAGGCAATTATGTCGATATAATGTTGGCCAAGCCATTGAATCTACCCCTGGTTACCAAACACCCAGACACGTACATGCAGTTGACGGCACGGCATTGATTTCCGGTCCGATCAGACAACAAACTGCCCCAATCACCATGAATATACAAAACACCCATCAGGAAATTATTTCCTTTGATCTAATATCGATGCCACAGTACGGGTTGATATTGGGTATCCCGTGGTTGAAACAACTTAATCCACTGATTGATTGGAAGTCTGGGAGTGTCCATTTTGAGTCGGAAATATGTCAAAATTATTGCCTTACCGCACCCGAAGGTATTGATTCACCCCCACGTGCTTTGGGGGCCATCGCACAGCTCACATTGAACAATGACCTTCTTTCTTCTTCATCAGAGTCACACTTGGTGGGGGCGGTTGCAACTGGCATTCCTTCAGAATACCAAGATTTTCAGGAGGTTTTCGATAAGGGTTCTTCTGAAATCCTTCCTCCATATCGCCCTTATGATTGTCCTATTGACATAATTCCTGATTCCATCATTCCTTCGGAACGCATGTATTCACTGTCTTCCTCAGAGGAACGAGCTCTCAAGGATTATATCCAAAAGGCCCTAAAAATCGGTCACATACGCCCTTCTACCTCTCCGGCGGCCAGCCCTATTTTTTAATGTTCCCAAAAAAGAGGGCGACTTACGTCCCTGTGTGGATTACCGCCGCTTGAATTCCATTACTATAAAAAATCGGTATCCTATCCCTTTGATCATCCCATTGTTGGATAGATTAAGTCACGCCACTGTCTTTACGAAACTCGATCTCCATGGAGCATATAACTTGCTTAGAATTCGCCCCGGAGACGAGTGGAAAACTGCTTTTTGTACTCGGTATGGGCTGTTTGAATATGTGGTTATGCCCTTTGGGCTCTGTAATGCCCCAGCCACATTTCAACGTTTCATGAACAAGGTATTCCATGACTTGCTGGATGTATGTGTGGCGGTATATCTTGATGATATTCTCATTTTTTCACAAAACTTAAAAGAACATGTGACACACGTCCGTGAGGTTTTGTCCCGTCTTCGCCAAAATTCACTCTTCGCTAAACCTGAGAAGTGTCAGTTTCATACTGACAGTGTGGAATTCCTAGGGTTCCATATTACGCCCGGGGGTCTATCCATGAATCATTCCAAAGTTCGTGCTGTGTTGGATTGGCCGAAGCCCAGTAACCTTGAGGCATTACAATCATTTCTGGGCTTCTCAAATTACTACAGGCGTTTTATTCAGGATTTTTCCTCCATTGTAACACCCCTTAGTGCATTAACCAGTCCAAAGGTGCCTTTTGTGTGGTTAGAAGAACACCAGACAGCTTTTGACACATTAAAGACCGCGTTTGCCACTGCCTCCGTTTTGAAACATCCCGATCCAGAACTCCCTTTCATAGTGGAAGCAGACGCATCCTCATTTGCCCTTGGCGCAGTGTTATCCCAGCATTGCCCTTATTCAGGTTAATTACATCCAGTGGCATTTCATTCTCGAATGTTTTCCCCTACCGAAAGCCATTACACTGTTACGGAAAAAGAATTATTAGCCATCAAGGATGCCTTTCAAGTTTGGTGACATCATCTATTAGGGGCAAAACATCCAATCACGGTATTCACAGATCACCGTAATATCCAGGACTTAGCTTCACTCAAGTGTATCAATAGCCGGCAGGTGCAGTGGCATTTATTCTTTGCGGCCTTCGACTTCCAGATCAAACATAGGTCGGGCTTGTCCCATGGAAAGGCAGACGCATTATCCCATTCCCCTGGCGGAGTCTCCCTACCTGTTTTTCCGGAAACTCTATTAGATCAACATGTTATTTGTCTATGTACAGCTCCTTTACCACTACTGAAATCGATTCGAACATGGGTTTCACTACATCCTGAACAAGTATCAGAGTGGGATCCGGTGTTTCATGATGAGTTACCTTTCATCCAGAATAAATTATGGTTACCAACAGCAGAGACCCGCAACCTTGCTCTGGAATGGTCCCATGACAGTGCCATTAATGGACATCCTGGACAAAGGAGGACGTTGGACCTCCTCAAACGTTGGTGGCCATCCATGAAACACTATGTTGAATGCTATGTGAACACGCGTGCAATATGTGCCCAGTGTAAATATCGCCGGGGGCGGCCAGTGGGCCTTTTACATCCTTTGCCTGTACCTCCTCGGCCCTGGCACACAGTTTCGATGGATTTTGTGATGGACTTACCCCGAACCAAGGGCTTCGACACAGTTTGGGTGGTGGTGGATTCTTTTTCTAAGCTTGCTCGATTTATTCCCTGTTCTGGCATGCCGTCCACCCCAGCCCTGGCCAACCTTTTCTTTAAATCTGTCTTTTTGGTCTACCCACGGTTATCATCTCGGAAAGGGGGCCGCAATTCACGTCTCGGTTCTGGCGGGCACTCACAGGTCTCCTGGGCATTGATTCCTGTTTCTCATCCGCCTATCATCCGGAAACGGATGGCCAGACTGAGAGGGTGAACCAAGCCATGGAACAGTATTTACGCTGTCTCATCTTACAGCACCAACAATCATGGTTGAATGTCCTACACCTTGCTGAATTCGCTTACAACAACTCTTTGCACGCTTCTACTGGTTCTTCTCCTTTTTATGTTCTGTATGGTCAGCATCCCTGTACCTTGCCTGTTCCTGATTTCACACTTTCTGTTAATACTGCTGCGGTTGCATGTGCTCGTGACCTGTCGGCTATTCATGCCCAGACACTCACTCATCTTCGCGAGGCTCAGGCGTTGGCGAAGTCTGCGGCTGATAGACAAAGGGCTGTGGCACCTTCCTATTCTGTGGGGGAAAGGGTTTGGCTTTCTTTACGTCACCTCCGACTGCCAGGGTGTTGCAAATTGCTTCCCCGTTTTGTAGGACCCTATAGGATTTCTGCAGTGATCAACCCGGTGGCCAATTGCCTCTCTGTTCCCACTTCTTGGCGCATCCATCCCGTGTTTATTGAAACCTTGTCCCGCTCCTACCCGTCTTCGCTCTGCCCCGGGACCCATTTCTGTGGGTAGTTTTGAGGAGTATGAGGTGTCGAACATTCTGGGGTCCCGTGTGCTTAGGGGTGGTCTCCAGTATCTTGTGGACTGGGGCAGGTTTTGGCCTGGAGGAACGATGTTGGATTCCTGCGGCGGATGTCAATGCCCCGCGGCTAGTTTCTCGTTTTCACCTGGACCATCCCGCATGCCCACGTGGCCGTGGGCCATTGGGGGGGGCTCTGTCATTCATAGTAGGAAGGTCAGGCACACCGCCTTACAGAACACTCACACCCCTGGGGACTCCCTGACACATAACACAGCGAGACTCTCCAAGTCACAGTCAGCCCTTCACATGGTCACGCTATCTGTGGTGCAAGGGAAGCATCACCAGCTTCCAGGCTCTGTCAGAGGGTGATATTATTTGTTCCCTTGTTTCCAGTGGCAACTGCCATGGAGATTGCGAGAGGGCTGGAGCAGGAGCAGTCGGCGGTAACCACTTCCTGGTTCCGGGCAGAATTCCCGGTCACGTGCCCTGAGCTCCACTCACGTGATCAGGAGTCGGCAGGGATAAAAGCGGCGCACTTTGAACCACTCGTTGCTTCACAGCTGTTTCACAACACTGTTTGGCCTTTTCGATTCACGTTGGATTCATCTGAATACAGACCTCAAGCCTACGGATTACGGACTGATTATTCTTGCTCCTTGGATTTGGTGTTTGGTTTCTGCTTGGATTTACAGACTTTTGGACTTTGGCTAGCGTTTAACGGATTGCTTTGGATAACCCTTCTCTGCCTTGTCAGGTGTTCTACGGTCTTCAGGGCTCCTTGAACTGTTACGTTACCACAGTATTAAGAATACATCCAAGAATCATCAGGTGGTAGCCGCCGCTCAGTGTTTTGGCGCCTGGCTTTAAGGATTGCTGACGTTTCCCTGCACCACAGCCTCAGAGTTCCTGGCAGTTGTAAAATCACCCTTGGGTAAGCCCTTTTTCAATAACAGTTACATTGTTGACAGTACTGTGCTTGTTTGTACTAATACCTAATTCATTCCACAGCTCTGGGGTCCTCGGTGGCGTCTGGTCCTGCGAAAACAACAACCACCTGTGGCCTCAAGGCTCGCACAGGGAGTAGTTTTTCTTTCTCTCTGTGTGGAACTTGGGGACAGAGGCCCATATATTCTTCATGACGAGTCAAGTCAAGACATATGGATCCAAACTTGCTGACCTCTATAATAAAACACTCGAATCAGCAGTAGATTTCATCGCTCCTATCAAACTCACTAAAGCTAAACCAGCAGCCCACCTGAACAAATGGTTCACCCCTGAGCTTAGAATCCTCTGCAACACCAAACGAGTGGCAGAAGCCACCTGGAGAAAAACACCCAACGAGGCCAAAAAAACACTACTCACAATAGCAGCCAAAACCTCTTTCCTCAGGGCCAAAAAAGAGACCTATGACAACAGAATTGAGAACACCAAATCTAAAACAAAAGTGCTCTTCACCATCCTTAGGGAAATTGAGTCACCCTCCACACCCTCAGAAACCTGCGTGAAAGATGCAGACTGGTGTGAGAGGATCCAAAAAGCCATGGAAGACAAAATTGCCATGCTACAATCCAGGATTGAACAGAAAAAGCTCAGCCTAGCCAAGAAAGCAAACCCTCCACCACCACCCACCTCTAAAACTCCAACATGCCGGCCCTTCTCCTTTACCCCGGTGTCAACAAAAGAAGTGGAAAGCATCATCAAAGGCCTCAAGCCTTCCAGGTGCCAAGGAGACTCCTGCCCAGCTCCCATCATCCAGGAAGGTGCCAACAACCAGGCCCCTTTCATAACAGCCCTAATCAACACCTCCTTCAAAACAAGCTCAGTCCCTAGCAGCCTCAAGGAGGCCAGGGTCATGCCCCTTCTAAAACCTACCCTAGACCCCAATAATCCAACCAACTACAGGCCAATCACCACCGTACCCTACATCCTAAAGATCCTAGACAGAGTGGCCTACATAAAAATCCAGAAGCATCTGGAAGAGAACAACCTCCTGTGCTTTTGACAATCTGGCTTCAGACCAAGGCACGGAACAGAGACAGCCCTCCTGTACTTACAAATCCAGATGGATGAGGCAAAGGATAAGGGCAATTTAGCCATTCTCCTGCTGCTTGACCTCTCGGCAGCCTTTGACCTAGTCGACCCTCAAATCCTCACGGAACATCTGACGGCCTGAGCTGCTTTCTCTAACCAGACGACCGCCTGGGTCCAATCCTTCCTAGCCGACCGAACCACCCAGGTCTTTTCTCCGGGGGCTTTTGGCCCACCCCATCCCCATCCTCTGTGGCGTTCCACAAAGCTTGTGCGTCTCGCCGACCTTATACAATATCTTCACAAAGCTATTGTTCGACCGCCTTAATAACCTGGGTGTCACATACACACATTATGCTGACGATACCCAAGTTCTCATCACCCTATCAGGCTGCTATGAAGAGGACTCCACACGGATTAACAACCTCTACCTGGAGATCCAAGCCTGGATGGCAGAACATGGCTTATGCCCCAACGACGAGAAAACTGAGCCCCTTCTTGTCAGCTCCCAACCACGGCTAAACAAACTGGACCACTGTTATGCTTCTATCAACATAAACGGTAACCTAATCACTGTGGCCAAAGAAATTAAAACTCTATGGGTCTATCTAAATTCCACACTATCGCTCAAAAAACAGGTGAATGCCACATCCTCTGCTACAGCTTATACAAATAAGCTCAGCAATGCCTGCAAACCCTTCCTCTCGCCCTCCAGCTGCATTACACTAGCCACAGCGCTAGTGCTTTCAAAAATTGACTACTGCAATACTCTCTTTCTCGGCTCCTCAGAGCACAATTTAAGCAAACTGCAGGTGCTTCAGAATAATGCCCTCAGAGCCACTCTGAGCATCCCGCGACACTCGCACATCTCCAGCTTCAGACAAGATACCCATTGGCTCCCTGTATGAGACAGAATCACTCTCAGATCCCCCGTCATCGTCGAAAAATGCCTCTCCAATGACGCCCCAAATACCTGGCAGACAAGTTCTTCAAACACACTTCAACCAGACCAACCAGAACATTGTACTCACACTGCCTATCCATCCCCAAATTCTCCCTAAAAAAAGCAGGTGGAATCAGCGTCCTGGTCCTAGCAGCCAAACAATGGAACACTATACCGCTGAACCTTGGAGCAGAACCTTCCTTTTTGACCTTCAGAGCAAAAACAAAGTTCTGGCTCGCCAACAAGAATTCCACCACTGTCTGACACACTTATTACTGTACTCTTTTCCTTCGTCGACCACCATGTAATCGGGTCAACTGCACTTACTGTTATTATCCTGTATGTGTATACTCTTGTATGTATATACTCTGTTGTAACCTCCTCTAAGTCTCCGGCGCCCAGTTACCTCAGGGTTCAGCACGCGGTATAAATAAAGAAACTAAACTAAACTTAAGATGTTCACATTTCCGGCTAGAATCTTTTTAATTGTTGAATTGTTGGTGCTGTACGTAGTGATAAAATGTGGTCTTTGCTATGCGCTGGGTATTGTGGCTTTTTTGTTTTTGATAACTTTTCGTGACAAGATCTTCACAGTAATCATAGTTGTTGTGGGGACAAAAGTTTAATCCTTTGTTGAGTGCTGTAATGAGTGGCATTGGGAGTTCCTCGTTGGTGAGATTAATGACAAGATTTTCGTTGGGGTAGAGGGGTCTGGTAGTGGGTTTCTACTCCTGTTTTTTGTTTGTTTATTGGGATTTTTGGATTTAGTCCTTCTGCCTCTCCTGCCCCACCTGTTTGTAGATTTGGTGTCATGGTATAGTTTCTGTTGATATTTGGTCTTGGGTAATTTCTCATAAAGTTTTGTTTCTGAAATTCCTCTAAAAAAGAGGAGCCTGTTTGGCTAATTGATTTGGATGAGGAAGGAATTGTACTGCCTGATGGTTGCTGTTCCTGTGGTTCCAAGTTTCTGTCTTCTAGTTCAGAGTCGCTGACGGTGTCAGTATCTGATATTAGTGATGTTGTGACTGTTGGTACTGATGTTTCTGATTTGACGGTCTGTTGTTTGGTTTGTAAGGTTGGTCGTTTGTTGAAAGTATATACTCTTTTAAATGTGTAATCTAATTTGTCTCTTAAGAATTGTTTTTGTTTTTTTATTTTGATTTGAGTGGAATATTGGTCTATTGTCTCATCTAGTATTTCATAGTTTTTGAAAGTTTTCTCTGAAATGTTGAGTTGTTCTATGTCTTCCTTCACTTATGTCCTTGATAAGTTGATTGTGTTGTTTTTTGGTGTGATCGATGAGCCTATGTGACATTTCATTTGAGGTAGCGGTTAATCATTTTTCCCAGTCAAGTATCTCTACTATGTCATTGTCTTCAAAAGGTGGAAAGATGCAGATCCGTAGTCCTTGCGGTATGCAACCAATTTGTAAATATTTTTCCAAGGATTTTATTTCCCACCAATGGGATAGTTCTTGTTTGAGGAGTCTTTCTTGTAATTGGAAAAGTTTCCTTAATGATTTGGTCTGTTAACCAGTTTCAGTTGTAACCTGTGTATTAAGTTGCTCATCCACCACGCGTAGCGCCACGAGTGGCGCCTGCGGGGAAAACGGGTTCGGGTTTCCCACAGCTCGGCACGCCTTGCGCCATGTCTTCCAGCCCAGGTCCAGCAATCTCGATCGCCCATGCAGCTCTGGTTTGGGTAGCCATATCAGTTCTTTAAGGAAATAAGGGTCGCATTCACCCCTCAGCAATCGGGATTCTGCTGTCTCGTCTTCCGACAGCCACCTAGCGACATATTGTAGCTGCCCTGTCAAGTGATATACCTCAAAGTTCGGCAGGTTTATGCCCCCTCTATCATACGTATTCTGTAATTTCCATAAGGCTACTCTGTTTCTGGAGTTGTGCCACAGGAAACCTCTACATAAGCTCTAGAGTTTAATGAAAAAGCGTTTGGGCACCATGTATGGGATATTTGCCCAGAAGTGTAGTAGCGTAGGCAGGACCACCATTTTGAGCAAGGCCGGCCTTCCCACCATGCCCAGGGGGAGCTTTGCCCAGAACCCCATGCTGTTCTTAATTCCTTCCACTGCCCTCTCCGTGTTATGTTTGTGCTCATCTACAGATGTGTGGTATATATTAATTCCCAGGTATCTAAATGTTTTGGTCTGCCAGGCTATCTGCAGGATAGGTAAGTTCTCCTGTGGGACTCCTTTAGACCTCCCTAGAGGGAACATACATGAGTTTTTGGGGTTCACCACTATTCCCGAAAGAGTTGCATAGCGCTCCATAACCTCCAAAATGTATTGCAAGTTTTCCTCTGGGTACCTCAGGTATAGCAGCATATCATCCGCATACAATGATATCAAATGCGGGCCCCCCTTACTGTAGACCCCTATTTCCTCATATTGCTGTCTTAAGTAGATCGCCAATGGTTCTAGTGCAAGGATGTACAGCATCGGGGACCATAGATAGCTCTGTCTCGTGCCTCTGCTAAGTTGCCTTTTATCAGAAATTATTGCTCCCGTTTTGACCCGGGCTGTCGGGGAGCTATATACCATTTTCAGCCACCGCAGGTACCCTGGTCCCATCCCGTATTCTTTCAAGGCCGCCATCAACCAAGACCACCTTATGGAGTCGAAAGCTTTTACTGCATCTAACGAGACTATTGCTATTTCATTTGGGTCACCCTCTGCCTGTTCTATAATATGGTGGAGCCTCCTGTGGTTATCGGATATGATTCTACCTGGTACATTGATTGGGGTGTATGAGTTTCTGCATTACCCTCTTCAGTCTGTTCGCCAGCACGGCCGTGAGAATTTTACTATCCTGGTTTAGCATGGATAGGGGTCTGTATGATCCGCATTCCTTGCTTGGCTTATCAGGTTTGAGAAGCGGAATGATTACCGCCTCTCTCAGGTATTCCGCCAGCCTCCCTGTCTCGTAGGTCTCGTTTAACATTGGCAATAACGGGGGGAGCACTTCCTGTCTGTATCCAATAGAATACTTTGTTGTGATTCTTCAATGTTTATTTTTTTATTTTGCATTTTTTTTGCCAAAAAATGAAAAGAGAAAAAGATATTGAGAAATCAGGTAAGGTACACTGGTCTGAAAAAGGTCTCTATGACAATCTAGTTCAAAGTCACTGGCTGTCAATGGTTATGGTAATTAGTTCCAAATTAATTCAATTCCAATGAGTTTGTTGAGGATTGTGGCATGTACTTTTTTGTTTTGACAAACCAGCTGAATTTCACTGTTTGTCAAAAACTTGTGGTTTCAAAGTCTGGTTGGATTACGGTTTCTCAAAGTCTCTGAAGGTTTGTAACACCTTCAGAGACTTTGAGAAACCGCTATTTAACTCACTGTCAAATTGAATTTATATATGATTTACAACTGTATGCTCTGTCTTTTGTATTGTAGGTTGTAATTTACGCATACCGATGCACGGTGTTATTTGAATAAGTTATCCAAGATAAGAATCCTTATCAAGAGTTTTAAAAAGGATTGCTTTATTGTCAACAAATTCTTTCATAATTGATAAACACACTTTCTGAAGAACACTATTTACCTCCTGAGGAACTACTTGCAACACAGAGCGGGGAGACACGTGTCGAGGGTACACGCATTGATTTCTTATCACTTTAAGTGGAAGGTACAAAACAAACCTTCAGAGACTTTGAGAAACCGTAATCCAATCAGACTTTGAAACCACAAGTTTTTGACAAACAGGGAAATTCAGCTGGTTTGTCAAAACAAAAAAGTACATGCCATAATCCTCAACAAACTCATTGG
The DNA here is from genome assembly GCF_040938575.1 of Ambystoma mexicanum. NCBI lineage: Eukaryota > Metazoa > Chordata > Amphibia > Caudata > Ambystomatidae > Ambystoma > Ambystoma mexicanum. Next base: position 141,400,792 of record NC_090939.1, on the reverse strand, counting down.
AATCGAATTAATTTGGAACTAATTACCATAACCATTTAAAACCAGTGACTTTGAACTAGATTGTCATAGAGACCTTTTTCAGACCAGTGCACCTTACCTGATGTCTCAATATTTTTCTCCAAAAAAATTCTAAATAAAACAAAACATTGAAGAATCACAACAAAGTATTCTATTGTATTTTTTAAATCAGAAGCACAACCGAGGATTTTGTATTGTTCCCACCTTAACACGCACATGCCTTACCTTTGTGCCTTTTTTTCACTTTGTCAGGCCAGAAAGCAAGGGACGTGAGTTAATCTCAAATAAAATGACTGTGCAAGGTGACACACGAGTGGGTTAGACGAGAGACCGACGACAGGGACATATAAATTGAGTGTGGCTGGGACGGAAGAGGCCTTCAGTGGACAAGCAAGGGTGACCCCATTGGGGATAGATGGTTGTGCTGGTGTTTGTTGCTCTTTTGTTTGTTAAACTGCACCTCTCGTGAGTGCCTGCAAAGCCTACCTGCCTAGTCTCTGGGTTTACCCCAGAGACTCCAGGTTTTTTACGCTCTTCTCTAGGTCTCTGGGGAAGAGCGTGGAGTTGCTGGGGTTTTCCTGCAATCCAAAGAAATTCACCCACACCTCCATGTGATTGACTACAAATACACCGTTTGTGGCCAATCACATCGAGGTGTGGGCAGAAACTAAGGAAACTGCGACAGACCTGAAGGCCGGCTCTCCCACCTCACCCTCCCTACCCCACAGGCAAAGCCACCCTCACCACTGCCACCCACCTTCTCGGTCATCCGACCCATGAAGCGCGTGTCAGTTGAGGCTTTCGCAGCCACCTTCTCACACTCCCTCCCCCCTCGGCTGACTCCCACCCTGACACAGCCCTCTCCATGCTCCACTCTGCTATATCTGATACTCTTGATATCCTTGCCCTTGTCATGAGAATCCGCCTGAAGCCCAAAGCCAAATGTAACTCCTGGTATGACTCGGATCTTGTCACCCTAAAACGCAAGTGCAGGGTGGCAGAGAGGAAATGGCGTGCTTCATGTTCATCCTCTGACAAACTGGCCTGCCGCCTGCTCCAAAGGCAATACCGTCTCTCCGTTCTCACCAAGAAGAGAGCCCTTATCCAAGCCCGCATCTCTGCGGCATCTAACAACTCGGCCGAACTCTTTAAAATCTGCAAGGAGCTTGCCAACCCTGCTGCAGTCTCTACCTCTCCTGTCCCCTCCCAGGCCCTCTGCACTGCACTGGCCTCTCACTTCATCTCTAAAACTCAGGACATCCTATCCTCACTCTCCTCCTACCACCTCCCTCCCTCTCTGCCCGGCTCTTCCTCGGGTCCTTCTGCAGCCACCCCTCCTCCCTCCTTCTCTGCCTTTCCCCTTTTTTCTGCTGACGAGGTTTCCAGACAAGTCTGATCTATGAAAGTCTCGTCTAAACAGGTTCACCCCTGTTCCTCCAAAACTATCAAGGACCACATTGACTCCCTGGCTCCTGCCCTGGCTGACTTTTGCAACCACTCCTTCGCCTCTGGAGTCTTCCCATCCCCCCTTAAGCACTCCCTTGTGCACCCTCTTCTTAAGAAACCCTCTTCTGACCCCTCCTGCCCGGCTAACTATCGCCCAATCTCCATCACTCCCTTCCTGGGCAAGCTCCTGGAGAAACTGGCCATATCCCAGCTTAACCTCCATGCTGAATCTGTTGGCAGTCTTCATGACCATCAATCTGGCTTCAGAGCTGCCAGAAGCACGGAAACTGCTCTCCTGAACATCCGTGAGGACCTGCTCTTGAACCTCGACTCCAACACTCCGTGTGTTCTCATTCTGCTCGATCTCTCTTCTGCCTCTGACACTGTCAACCATGCCATCTTGCTCAACCGTCTCCGTGATAACCTGGGTATCACTGGTCAGGCTCTGGCATGGCTGACCTCTTTCCTCTCCAATCGACCCTCCCAGGTCCAACTCGGGTCCTTCCTCTCTGAGATCTTTTTCTCCACCTGTGGTGTCCCCCAGGGATCTAATCTCTCCCCCTGGCTGTTCAACCAGTATCTGGCACTCCTTGCCCACCGCATCGCCGCTCTCTGCCCCAACTTTCAGTGCTATGCGGACGATACCCAGCTCATTTTCAGGCTACCCTCGGCCTCCTCCTCTCCCTCCCTCATCTCTGACTGTCTGTCTGCTATCCAGGAATGGTGTGCCGCCAATGACCTCTGCCTTAATGCCAGTAAGACTGAGATTCTGCTCATCGGCACACCCACTCCCTCCTTCCCTGCAGCTCTCTGGCCGGCCTCTCTTGGCCCTCTTCCTGCTCCTACCTGCAAGGCAAAAAACCTCAGGGTTATCTTCGACTCCACACTCTCCTTCTCTCCTCATATATCTGATGTCTCTAAGAAGTCACACTACCAGCTGCACCTCCTCAGAGGTATTCTTCCCTTCCTCTCCTTCCCCCAGAAGCTCGCTGTCTCCCGAGCCCTGGTTCTCTCAAAGCTGGAATACTGTAACAGCCTCTATCTTAATCTGCCTGCCTCCACACTCCGCCCTCTGCAACTCATCCAGAACAGAACTGCGAGACTTGTCCTTGGCCTCAAGCCCAGGGACCGTATCTCTCCAGGACTGAAATCTCTACACTGGCTCCCAGTGGCTGCAAGTTCAAAACCCTCTGCATTGTCCACAAGGCCTTCTGGGGCCTGGGGCCTAAATACCTTCAACTCTCTCTTCCTAAATATCTTCCTTCCCGAGCCCTTCGCTCATCCGTCTCCAACTCCCTCAGGGTCAGCCGCTTCTCGAAGCAACGAGCTGGGGGTAGATCTCTCTCCGCGGCAGGGGCCTCCCTCTGGAACAGCCTTCCTGCCCCCCTGAAACTTGAGGAGAACCATCTCCTGTTCCGGAAGCACCTCAAAACCTTCCTCTTTGCTTCTGCTTTCTCTCTCCCTCTCCCCTGCTAATTCTTCGCTGAAACTGCACTGAATCTGCAACTGGGCCACTCTCACCGACCTCGGTCCTGGGCCCAGCCACTCTCCACTTACACTGCCTCCCTGGCAACCCCTGCACTGCGGGACTATCTCTGTATCCCTACAGCCCCCCCTTCCCAGCACTTGTTCTGCACTTACCTTGCACTTGCCACCAGCTGGCCCTTTTATTTATTTATTCTACTTACCTTGTACTGCACTTCCCCCCTCCCCTTCCCCATGCAGCTCTCCCTTCCCCCTACCCCTGCACTTGCGCGATCTGAATGACACCTGGCCTAGTAGGATCGTTGTCTGTCTTCCCCTTGTTCCCCCCTCCCTGCCTCGTCGCGCCTTGAAACACTTGTGTATAGGCGCGTTACAAATGCCTTATCATATCATATCATTTAGCAGCATCCCCTGCACTGATGTGAAGAGTGACACCCGTGCACACGCAAAAAAAAAAGGAAGACCACCCTTTTTTTTTTTGTTTGCATGTTCGTGTGTCTCTCAGCCATTTTTCTTTGTTTTTTTTAATGTGGTCGAGTCGGGTAGGCGGGGTCTTGGGGAAGGGGCATATGTGACGTCATTCCCCGGGTTTTGATTTTGGGAATGTAGGCAGGTATGCTGCAAGGCCTATATGAATGCTGCCCCTCCCCCTGATGGGATCACTAGGGCCTCGCATTCTGCCTGCTCCGCTCATACCCGTCACTCATTGACGCCACATGCCAGGCGGCACCGGAACGCTTCTGCTTGGACAGAATGCTTCTGTAAACATGAGCAGCAGGCTCCATCTCATTGCCATCCGGTCCGACTGTGTGGCAATACCGAGCATGGCATTAATATTTCCACAAGATCATCATAGAACAGTGTTCAGAATTCGGCGCGTTAGACCAAAAACCTTTGCACTGTGTGCTAAATCTATAGGTTTACCAAGGACATTCACACATCAGAGTTCCACATTTAAGAATACCGCTCTGTGGTGTGCTGAATCCAGCCTTACCGGACGAATGATACACTACAGTGTATTATAAGTCAAATTCCCCAAATTACTCCAGCAACGATTCGCTATGCTTTACCAAATAAAGCACTACTGCCAAACTGCAAGGTGGAAGGGGTGAGCCATTAACCCTTTTATACTACATAAAAATAACATAACACTTGTGTTTTTCATCTCGACAGCTAGTCTTGTCGTCTCCATGCCTGCTGCTGCTCACACATTCATACTGATGCATACATGCCAACATTCTGTGACCAAAAATCTGTAGGAATCTTAAAGTTTCAAAAATAGTCAGGCGAGGAGGTAATGATAGGAATAGGGCGCGTCAGCAGCCCATTGTCATTGAATGAGCCCGCTGCCCCAGGTGCATTCAATGACAATGAGGCGCCTGCCACGCCTTCTGCCATCACGCCAGCTCAGGGAAGCCCTTGAAAGACTTCCCGAGTTGACATGATGGGGGGTTAATGGCGCCTTTGGCCAAAGACACCCGCTGTGGAGGGGCGCTTTTAGCCCACCGCCGTGGGTGCCTTTGACATTAAAAGCCTGCATGCTGCGCCTTCTCCCGCTACGCCAGCTCGGGGGAGCCCTTGAAAGACTCCCCCGAGCTAGCGTGGAAAAAAAATGTAAAAAAAAAAAAAAAAAAAAATCGGTATTTGGGGTCAAAAAATCAGTAGGCGGTAGGACTGCTTAAAAAGTGGTATCCTACCGCCTAAATCGGTAGGGTTGGCAAGTATGCTGATGACAATGCTGCTCTCTCTTATCCCCTCATGGGCAACAACACCTGGATTCCAACGTTCGCTAAATCTATCTCCCAGACTCCATTCCCACACTTAAGTTCTGAGCCTACTTCCGAGTCCCGGCAGCCAGCATGGACTGGAGTATGGTGGACCTCTGCCCCCAGCACAGCACACAACCACAATACGGCAATGCCCCGGCCCTGGCGCAGGGTCGGCGCTGATACATACTAGCAAGCAGGACTGCAGTAACAACAGCAAAACACTCCCTGGGCTGCAACTCGAGGAGACAGGCAGGCGACATCACCGGGGCAGGCCCGCCCTCCACCCCAGGCAGGACCACAACATTTTGCATAATCATTACAATCAGAGCTTGCACATTGCATGTGCAATGCAACTTGCAAAGTACAAAAGACACAAGCACAGCCAGCTCGGCTGAGTGAGTCGGCTCACACATCCTGGCCAGCACAGCCCCAGACCACTTGACTGAGAACAGAGAGGGAGTGCGATTGTGGCCATCGGTTGAGGCCCAAGCAGGGCTGCCTCCTGGCTGGTGCTGGCGGCGCCATGCCACGGCAGATGGATGGGGCTGGGGGACTCCTTCTTTTCTGATGCATTTCATCAAAGTAAACTTAACCCTTAAGAACTAAGTGTTAACTTCCTTTGATGAACATGCACCGAGGAGACAGGAGAGCAAAATGAATAGATCAATCCATGCACTGCATGGATGTGGCAGTGGGGCAAAATAAAACTGCCCGCTGCTTGCCTTGATATTATATATTAAAATATGCACAGCTAAAACCAGCCCCCAGGATAGCTCATAAAACTGGCCCACCCCATTCCCAGGGCCAGATTCAATCATCCGGGAGCCGAACGACCCGATAAAACAGTCCGACTCTGGTGGGCATTGTCGCTGCATCTAGACATGTAAGACGGGAATTGTATCGCAATTGAAGGACCAGGGAATGGTCAGTGTATCATTCTACGATCCGCACACACAGAGGGTGGGTATTGTATGGAATTTAGATCGTATGTGAGATTAAGCACTGGTCTTTGTACCTAGATGGAATCCAGGGGTATTCAGTGTTGAATGTATAGCGAACCCATTTATTCCTTTCGCACTCCGCTCCTTTGGAACTTACCTAAAGGCATGCTCTCACTCCCACACACATCAGCTTTCACATATAACTCAAACTCTTTGGACAACACCCCTGCCATAAGAATGCAGCTACCTTTCACGACAAAAAATGCGAACTGTAGCTACAAACATAACTGTCTATCTTCTTACACACACCCTCCTGCTTAGCTCCTAGTATACGTCCTTCCACCCATCCACATGCCATTCAGACATGGATGACTAGCAGGGTCTTAACCACCCACTCATAACTTTAAAGGCCAAAATGCACACATGCATAATAGCACCTCCCAATTTTCCCATACTTTGGACTATGGTCGGCAAATCACTATCTATGAAAAAAAATCAATAGGGAGTGGGGTAACGGTTTAAAAGGGGTGGGAGGGGCTAGGTGTAGGGATAATAGCATAGGGAAAGGGGGAGTTTGGGGAGGACCCCAAATAAAAAAAAAATATGATGAGTTTTTTCATAGTCATTTTGTGGGTAAAAATTACTTCGAAAAAAATCATGTCGGTAAACGGACATACAACCCTCCGAGGGCATTCAACCACCAGCACGTTGGGACCATAATTATGGTGAACGGTGCTATACAAATAACAAAAATTAATGAATTTTCTCTTAATGTGCACAGGCACCACTCCATTTTTGAACACAAACTACTGCTCTTTCACTTCCTTAGCACGAGTATCGTTCTTATGTCCTCACTTCCTAGCCTCCCTTGCACCTCATTGACCTGTGTTCAGAAAGCCCCCAGTCTCTCCCAGTTTACTTCACACTGTCACACCCCTTTCCCTAGCTCACCTCTTGGTCTCAATCTCCCTTTTACTTCCACCTCCATCAGCCTGTGACTTGATTCATTCCCCTTTATGCTGACATTAGCCGGCGTCAATCTCTCGTAGGTCACTACTCAGCTCCATCTCTATCCACCTCACACTTTCATTCCTTGCAGTTTCCCCCTTTGCTTTCATTCTCTTGCACCCATTTCTTCATTGCCATCTACTTCTGTCTTTTGGCGCCTTGATGCCTGCGGGCTTTGGCGCCTTATAAGTGTAATTAACATAACATAACATAACTTCATGCCTCTATCTCGCCCAATCTCGATTCTGCGATGACCACTCTTGGTATGGTTCTACGTGATTTCATCGCCGCACTTTTCATCGCTGGGTTTTTTGTCGCAATTTTTTTTTCGAAAAAAACATTGAATTTTTTTTTTTAACATCCTGAACACCCAAACCCATTTTTTTTAAAAAAATGTACCCCCCCCAAAAATTAAATGTTTTTTTACGAAAAAAAATTGCAGCAAAAAACCCTGCGATGAAAAGTGCGGTGATGAAATAACAGTATACCCTTGGTATATCTCTTCCCCCCTTCTTTTTTCCATCACTTATCAGCCTCATCACTCATATGGTTTTCACTGCTCTTCAAACCACTGTCGTGTGCCCTGCATTTACGTCTTCTGTTGCATGTCATCCTCAAGACTATCTCTACCCTCCACTTGATCCTTTTCAGACCATTCTTTCACCTTCTTATCCACTTGTTCCTACTTACTCTGGCTCTTTTCCTTTTTATCTCTCCTCTGTCTTTCCTGGCCCACCTTACCTGCTCTTTCTTTCATTGTACCAATGTTCTCTCTCTCTTGCTTTAGCTCTTATTTTGTATTTCTTATTCCTTGTTTCACTCCCCCTTTTTTAATCTTCCACTTCCTTGCGTTCTTTTTCCTCCCCATTACCTTTTACTGTTTTACTCCGCCCACATTTTTCTGTTTTTTTCTTTATTTGTCCATCCTTCTTTACATATTCCTCTTCCTGTCCTTTCTCTCATTTTCTCTTTCATATTTTTGTTCATTGTGTTTTCTCATTTATTTTATCTCATTTCACAATTTCTGTCGTCCGCCCCTGGTATTAGCAGAGTATGGCATAGCAAAGAAGGCCATAGAGGCCTAAAAGGGAGTCAAACACATGGGATGCAAGTGAACCCTAGCCTAGACATCATCAGGGCAGGGAATAAGAAGCCTCCGAGTCGACACCATTGATTAATGGGCCATGTCTCGGGAGGATAGCTCATGGGCAACTTGCTCACCTTGGAAGCAAGATGGCACGGAGCAACACACAGGTTCAATCCCTGGGTCCGTGTTTAGGAACCTCTGGGTATTAAGCGTGTTATAAATAGCCTATCATATCATATCATATCCACAATAATCTAGGAGGAGCACGGAGCAATTTGAGGCACAGTCGTTTCAGCAGATCCAACCTCAGTTGTGAACAGCGAAGGCTGGATTCAAGAAGATGCAATGCCTGATGGGTAACATGTAAGACATGGGCCTCAGAGTTGAAATAGCAGATTTAGAAGCCTTGTGTCAAGTTATGAAGTACTGACTATAGGTTCTGAAGGGTGCCCATATCCCCTTGTACTATAGCTCTATATGGCCCAAAAGAAGCTTTGTTGATGGGCTGCAGTATGTGAGGAGAATAAGAAGATCTTGGGAAAAGGTTTGCAGGAACAAGAGCAAGGGGATCTCCAAGTAGTAACCTGATGCTGTCAGTACGGCAGGCCCCGGACCGACCTGCCAAACTAGACATGACCTTATGGTCGGTCCCAAGGAGACAAGGAGGTGCTAGATGGAGCAGGAATCTTCTACCCGTAGGAGACTGCAGAAGCTGGGCAGCAAATAATTCCTGTGGCAACCTCTCATTTTCAAGTTCTAGACTTCGGCATCGACCCAAGTAGTGATGGTCTGGCATCTGATAACTTACAGGATTTGATTAATCTATCCCACAGACAGGGAGGTCTCTAAACTGACGCCCTCCACGTTGCATACAGTCATGCTGGGATTGCTATTTATTTAGTTATTAATATATTTATTTAGTTATTTATCATTCTTGTTACACGCTGCATGTCTTGGAGCCACTAGGGAGAATGGCCATGAATGAATATACCCACTGAGAGTAGATTCGCTGAATCACTTTTTTCCCTGGTCAACACAACGGCAAACGCTTGGTTGATATGAGGCAGTGAAGACCCACGAAGAGCGTCTGGATGACCTTGAAATGGCTATAGTTCATGCAAGTCTTGAAAAGGCTTGGATGGATAAAAGAACTGGCATTAATGTTGTTATGAATTCCCTTTTGTTTCCAACTGCAGGCTCTGGAAAAAGGTGTACAAGGAAGGCGAGGACGCCTGTTGGATAACTGAGCTTTGCGTGTAGGATGCTTGGAGATTACAACATGGGGTAGGTCTGGATTACGAGTACTGTTCTGTTGTACATAATGAATACTAATGTGCTGCTACATGTATTTCTGGGGAGACGTTAGAATCTTGTAGAATCAATATCCCAGGTCTTCTTGGATCATTCTCCTGTTTAGGCAGAATTGAGGAGTCAGAGTGTTGCTAGGAAACAGGCCTGATGGGCATTTGAACGGACGCTGTTACATGATATATTCTTTTTGTCCGTTTTTATATGCACACATTAACGAAAGCTGGGAGTTAAACTGGAGTCTACCTGCTGACCTGCAACACCTTTATTCTCTTTAAGGGAAAGAGAGATGCCTACAGGGTGCAGAGAAAAGACAAAGGGGACACGCTCTACTGTCACAGTGCCTTGATCAAGGAGTAAATCAAATCAGGGGATTGGGCCTTAGCTAAAATGACCTAATGTCCTTAGTCCAAACCCCCCAGGGTGGCCGTACCCAGGAATACATCTCTCATTGTACTCACAGTGTAAAGGGTTTTAAAGTGTACCAGCCATTGGCAGACAATTCATCAATAGCCTTCTTTTCTGGTAATATGTAGCCATGTGAGACTCCAACTGGGGAACCACCATGTAGTTTTCCTCTTTGCCCTAAGGGTTTCCATGAACGCCTCCCTCTCTTGATCCAAGGGCCTCTAAGGGTAGGATTTTCTCCAGCCCTACCTAGGTCCTCTTCATGCTTCAGACATTCTAAATCTGCATCCAAGGGTCTTCCTCCTTGACTTGGGGGTGCTACAGGCTCTTCTCAAATTTACAAGATTACAGGTTTCCTTTCAGCTTTGCGGCTACCACTTGAATGTGGGTTAATGCTACCAGCAGGCTTAACTCTTGCCCAGTCTCTTCAGTATTCTCTGGTTCTCTGGCTCATGCCCGATTCTTGGTAAGGATCACCAGTTGACCACTTGCTGAATTCTCCCTACAAATGTTTGCATCCTCACATTATGGCCTCTATGGCTTAACAACCTCCCGTTTTCACTCTCTCAGAATGTAACCTATTTCGCTTAACCTTCTGCTCGCTTTCTTGATTTGCTCCTTTTACTGCTGCAATGCCAAACTCTGAAACACTGTCCTAACTCCCCCACCACTGGCCTTCTTCTTTTTGTACTGGCACAAGTGATTCACTATTGGCAGTGACCAGCTGTCTCCTTCTCTCATTAACCCAGGGTATGTTCATTGACTGGTATCCTATGGGCCCGCCTCCCTCTCTGGCAAAGCCCCACTCGACAATTTACCATTTCTATAGTGAGTGTTTGTGGGTTAAACTCGTTTGATTGGTTTGCTCTGCATGGAAAGAGACATCAAAAGAGTCAGCCGCCATCTTGGAATCTAGCAAATCCACCTTAGTGGTCACCCAAGCCTGCAGACGGTGTTCCTGGCAGATGATGCATGCCACAGCAAATTCTCTCACCCTGCGCTCAGGAACTCACTGGAAATAGGGTTGAGGCCCTGGGGATCTGGGTTCAGAAAGTTGAATAAAAAAAGGCGGTGCCTTTGTTACCTAGCTGCTAGTTCGTTGGGAAGGACAGCCTTCTTCTCCAATTTTATAAACTTTGTTTGCAGCTTAGTCTGAATATTTTTGGAAGTTATAGGAGCTGTAAAGGATACGTGCGAAGACCAAGACTCAGGGTCAAAGGTTAACATCGTTGTGTGATTCAAAAATTAAATCCACGTGTCCGTTGTTCCTCGTACCAACCTTGTTGGCCAACTGTTATAACAGTATATTGGCCACCAGGTTGGCATGGTTTGTTTTCTATACGTTTCAGAGCCTTGGCATGGCCTAGGACTACAGTGCTAAATGGTCAAGCATGTCAATGCTCATTTAAGTGGTAATATTGTTAGAGATTGCCAGAGTTAAGGCCAGGCTGCTTGGCTTGATCTGGAAAAAGCATTTCATTGTGTTTCATGACATTTTAGTGCATGCGTTTGTCCTTTCGGGACTACAATACCGTCTGTCACTATCTCTTGGCACTGCAAAGAAATCAATATCTAAACTTCAGGCTCTGGGGGCTTGGGAAGGGCGCCAGCCACATGATGTGGACCCCCAAGGAATTATATAAGGGATCCCCTAGAGTCAGTCCTCCAACCCCAGGTTTCTCACTTGACCCACATATACACACCCATTGATGTTGAATACAGAATTACTCAGCCGTAGAACCAGGAAACCCATCAGCGATCATGGGGGAGGGGTGGCAGTGCAGAGTTGGGAAGCTGCCAGAAGGTAGCCTTATCAGGATTGAAGGCACAAAGAATTGAATTAGGAGCAATTGGAGAGTTTATAAGAAATTGTTAGTGGAAGGAACGAGAAGGAGGTGGTGATCATTAGAGTCAATAGTTAAGATTATTAGTCCAAGATGGCCACCCTATTTGCGAACACTACACATGAAATGGTAAAGCACTTCTGGGGAGTGGCCATACCAGACCTTTATTTGTACTCTGTGCCCTGAGAATGGTGCTTGACAACATTTCTTTGTGAGCTCTATTCTTTGTGTGATTGTTTTCCTGTTTCTGTCCAAGTGGGGTTAGTGTTTTCCTTTTATTCCTGCTCCTTCCTACTTTTCCTTGTGTTCCTTGCACTGACCCTCTTGCTCCTTGATTGTGTTAATTATGTTTTGCTTATGGATTCTCTCTGCCTTTGTTTATCCCTATTTCAGTCGCCCCTGAGCTCTTGCATATGTGCTTTTGTTAGCCTCTCTTCTTTCCCATAGTAGTGCACTTCCCTGTTTGTACTCCCACTGCCTGCCAGGCCTGTTTTCCTGCTGCATATGTGACCCTAGCACGATACTACGGCAATTTGTAGGGTTTTTCCCTGCATCTGGGTGTGCTTTCATTGCTTCCTAGTTGTGCGCCTCTGCTTTTCTCACTTCCTCTCTTTCGCTCATGCTGTAGCATCATTTCTTCCTGACCCTTATTGTGCTAGGCTGTTTTTTTTCTCTATGAATGTTGGGTTATAACCAGCTTGTACTTTAACAATGCACTGCAATCTGAGGACAGATAGACCTGCTGCAGTGATGCTGCCCCTAGCTTCACAGTGAGTAAGGAACTTGTGTGTGGGTTACCTTGGAGGGTATTGAGGAATAGCGGTAAAGATGGCAACCTGGTTATTATTTGTTTCAGGTGTCCAAATCGGCATTTGGCTCTTCAGTGGATGTCGCCCGTTCCTCATGTCAGACTCTTGTTGATGCCAACGTTTGCAACAATAGTTTCACATGTTAAAATTCTGAAAGGAGACTGTGGGCAGGTTAGTGTTTGATGTCTCATTCGTCACATTACCATATCAAACGCTGCCATGCCTGACTTCAACATGGCTGCTCCTCTTGTTATCGCTTCTGTCCACAGAGCAGCGCGTCCACGGCAAACAATCAGAAACTAATTCCATACACCTGATCAGCAAGAGGGACAACAGTTTGGGAGGCTGTTGGAGAAGTGCAGTTGTATGGAGAGAATGAGGAAAGAGGAAGAAGACATAGGAGTGCAATATGGAGGTTGGTGCTGGAGAAAGGAAAGATCAAATAGGAGTAAGAAGGAAAGAGTAAAAGGGAGAGGCTGGAGCTTGAGGAGAGAAAGATCAAGGAGGAGAGGACATACGTAGATATGGAGAAGGGAAAGAACAAGGGTGAGGAAGAGAGAAGGAGAGCAAAGGAGAGTCTGGAGCTGTAGGAGGCGGATAAGGGGAGAAGGTGGAAGAAGTCATACAGTAATAAGTAATACAGTCTTGTAGAGGTGGAGAGAGGGAATCACATATGGACTGAGAGAAGGCCCGCCATCTTTGTGTTGGTGGAGATGCACACTTTCTCATGACTTGCTGGGGCTTCTGCCCCAGATCCTGGCATGTAGGAAGGACCAGAGTTGGAAAAGGGAAAAATAGCGTTTCTGTGGGTTAGTTACTAAGATGCAAGGGGCAGGGGAGCTTAACAACACTTGAGGTTTTCATACTCCCTTTGTGGGGTGAGGGACAAAAACGACTGCAGCCTAAAAATCCACTTGGAACACACATGTAGGAAATCAACTGTCATCTGATGCACCCAATACTACAACAAAAAGTTGATCCTATCTACACATTCAAAAATGTAAAAAAACTGTATACAACCATTTCCTTGCAAAATAAATCTTATTTATTGAAGAGACACATTTTAAAGACAAGGAAATCATCAATGAGTGTATATGTAAAGTACTTCCTAAATTCACCATAAGGTGACAATGCATGTAATATGGCAGCAAAAGGCAAATATGTATGCCACAAAGTGTAAGTGTTTTTACCCCGAGAGGGGACCACTGCTGACACACTCAACCACCTGATTCATACCACACATAGACGACCCATACATACATTCAACCACACACATTTAAGATTTCAGAGTACGAAGAGGAAAAGTGGGACTTAACAATGATCCAAATGCCAATTACAATTCAACCAAGTGCATTTGTATATTCTGAAAAACATATCTCCTAACTGTTTCACATCTGAGAGTCTGTGGAAATAGTCTGTGGAGTTGCGGCTAGTCAGCGGAGTGTGCGTTGTACTCTGCATGGCTTACCGATATATACATGCATATGTTTCTGCCTAATTGGAGCGCCATGGGTAATGGCGTGGTTCCATTTGCTTCACGTCTTAGAGGCTGTCGAAATGGAATATGTCCCATGTATTACAAGCAATACTCCTGGTTCTTCTAATAATATTTGGGGCAAGATCCTTTGCAAAGAGTGATTTGTCTGATGTGTGCGTGATCCTAGATGGAAGTTGGGCAGACAATTGCAACAGCATGCAAGCATATCTACCCTTTGGAATAAGATTCAATGGAAAGAACATCGCCCTGAAGAAGGCTAGACCAATATAATTAAGGGGCCCGCTAGCCGAAACTCGAGTTGGCCATATGTTATATATGTGAATGTCACCATTATTATACTGATTTATTCAATGCATAATTAATAGAAAATATCGAGGGAAAGGCTTTGTTAGAATATATAAATGCACGTGGTTGAATTGTCCTTGGCATTTGGATCATTGCTTGGTCCCACCTCTCATCTTCTTACTTTTGTGGTTGAGTGTATGTATGGGTCATCTATGTGTTGCATGAATCAGGTGTATGAGTGTCTCACCAACAGTGAACTCTAGGGGTAAAAGCATTTGCACTTTGTGACATACACATCTGCCTTTTGTTGCTGTTACATGCATTGTCACTTTATGATGAATTTAGGAAGTACTTTACACATACTTTACACATACATTTGTTCATGTTGTCCTTGTCTTTAAAATGTGTTTCTGCAATAAATAAGAATTGGTTTTGATATTAAATGGTTGCATACAGTCTTTAAAACATTTTGAAATGGTTGCATTCGTTTTTTTAATAACATTTTGAAAGTTTGGATAGGATCAACGATTCTGTTGTAGGATTGAGTCCCACTGATCCTATCTGCTGAAATAATGTTGTGGCTGTAAGAGGATTCAATCCAGCACTACAGCTAAGTCAATGCCTAGTCTGGGATACTGAATGGAAACCCTTATTGATATATCTTTATGTCCAGTTCATGAGTTCTGGATGACTACCCCTATATAACACCCCTCTCTTGGAACCCCCCTGACTCCACTGAGCCAAGAAGTAGTTCTGTTTTGCAAGTTTAAACGGTTTATTTGAGAATGTAAAATATATATATATATATATATATATATATATATATATGTATATATATATATATATATATATATATATATATATATACATATATATATACATATCACACTTTATAATAAATTAATAATTAATATCACACTTCAGAACATGAGCAGTTAACAACAATGGGTAATGTTCTACTAATAAACTGATTTGATTACCCAGGAGTAGTATAAAGGATGAGGTAGCACGCTTGGGAATAGGAACAGAAGAATAAGGTGGTAGAGAATGCTTTATCTAGTTTCAGATGGATGCAATGTTGAACGAAAATGCAATACAGAAAATACTCAATATGATTTCAACAAAACAATGTAACCACTTTTCTCTGGCAATCCACTCCCCCCCCCCCCCGCTTATGCAATGTAAGGAAATGAAGAGGTGAGCACACAGTTCTTAGAAATGCAATCAAATGTAATTCAGTTCACCCCAGCAAGCTTATACAACAATAGGAGTTTTGAAACACAGGCAAAATGCTTTGAATATGGTGACAATGCAGCGAGAATATGCTGAAAATACTTTTAATTCCCTCCAGGAGGTTCAGGGTGAGTGGTATCTAGTTAATATGAGTTCAGGCTCACTTTAGCAATGATTCAGAGATGGTGATTAAGAGGCAAACGAATTTTTAGCAAGGTAAGAGATGACTGCTGATGGTAACACGTGGCTGGATTTTTAACCAAATCGCAAATCGCGGTAAAATTTGCAAGTGCGTGAATCGTGATTACAAGTTCCTAGCCCAACGGTTCCAGAGATACGGACGATTAAATAAAGGTAGTTTTTCGGATTTGAAATTTTAAAAGTTCAAAGCGACAGGTTACAGCTTGTAGCTAGAAAATGACAGGTGGCAGTTCGACTTAGGTTAAATAGATTGAATTATATTATATTAAACTAAGGGATATGTTCTGAGTTTTGCTGAGTACTCACAAGAGATTTTGGACCGGAAGGCGACTTTGTCACGGATCCGGTCACTGCGCACAGCACTTCACAGCGATCTGGTCTCCAGCTCCGAGTACAGCTCTGCTTTCTGGGTCACCGGCACTGCTCCTGGATCTTGGGTTCTGCTGGTCTGGTCTAGCACCGGTCTGCACGGCTCCTGGTCCCGCTTTCTCCGGACACAGCGCTGATCTGCACGGCTCCTGGACACTGCTACCGGTCCCGGCAATGTTCTAGGCAGGGAATTCAAACAGCTCGCCCGGCTGTTGATAGTCTGCAAATTATTTTTGGGCCTGCTGACAAATACTTTTGCTTGCAATGGGCCATCTTGGTTCAAAGTTCTGTAGTCTCTGTTTAGCTTGGAAGTCTAAGTGTAGGATCTCTGGATGTGAAGTCGTCGGTCAGCATGCTCCGCAGCAAATGGAATTGAATCCTCTACCTGTCCCAGCAGTCTCTTTTTATGTGTTTTGAAGGTGGGTGGAGAGGCTAGCTTTCTAGGCCCAACCCCTTCAGAGTTCTGATAGGTTGGAGAATTCTTTGCATTCTCACTGGAGAACAGGATTGTGTGTCAGATTGATGTCATTTAATGGCTTGCAGAAAGGACGCTCCCCTGTCAAATTACACACAAATCTATATGTGACCTAAAGACATATTTCATAGATACACAGTGGTTTGAAATTACATGCACCCATCACGGATCACATGAGATATACTCTGTTCAAACTCTGATGTTTCTAAGAGCTTGCATTCAGAACTGGCAACATTTTGCGTTTTTAACTGGTTTTGCAACATTGGTTTTTCATTAAAAATTATACACATATACACGGCCTGTCCATACATACTCCAGTAAATTCCCATGTCTCTAGCTTAAACACAGAGTCTGTGGTGTCAATAAATAGCGGGGTTTTGCCCCAGAACATCACACAAATTCCCAACACGTCTTAAAACGTGCACCGAAAAATCACAAGAATTATGGTATCATTTAAATAATTCTGACAAGTCCGCACTGTGAGTTATACATCTTTCTTAGAATCATATTCTGGCCAACAGGGGTGTGTCTTTTCAGGTCACATGGTATAGAAACCAGTTTATCCAGTTTCTGCCAAGCTCAGAGACCCTGCCCCTCCCAGCTTCGGCCAAGAGGAAGCTGTTTTACGGTCCCCCCAATAAACCATCTGCCTGAGTCAAGGCAAGGCTTTGTTCAAAAGGAAGCCATTTACGACCACCCTAATAAACCATCTGCCTGGGCCCTTTCTTTAGTTTCTTGCAATCCCCTGGTAATTCAATCAGAGAGTGTGTGACCTCCTTTTGGCAGGAGCAACAGAATGCAGCCAGGCCTGGGAATGCATTTGTTGGGCAAGCCCCCACTCCTGTCGGGGGTTGCAGTCTGGCAGAATTCCAGTTTCCTTAAGCCAGGTTTCAGGTAAAATGTCACTTTTTGTTCCCCAGTTTAAGTCAAGACAATGTTTACATATGCAGCTAGAATGCTGATTCTAAGTTCAAAACTATGACATTTTAACAGTTACAAACTATGTGACACTCAAAAGTAGGTCACTCAGTTAATTTAAACATTTTCGCCATTCTTGTTATGAACATTGTTTTGGTGCTCTTCAACTTCCCAGATTTAGTATGCACACATACTTCATTCTGCCAGATGTCCGCTGGTGTTCAGTGAGATTTTTGGATGTGTTGCAATGTTTGAAAATAGGCATTTTGAGCTGGCATTCAGAGAAACCAAAGGTAATTTTAAAGTGCGGTTTTTCCTTTGGCACACATTTTTCACTCATGGCACCCCGGCCCATCCTGCTCGCACTGGTGGGTGGCAAGTTAGGCAACCATTTTGGTGTGCACAAACTGCGTGGTTCTCCTGGATTTTGGCGCACATGTGGGCTTTTTGGCCATCTTGGATTTTCTAAGCCCAAAGCACCAAATGTTGCAGTATGATAGCTCAAACGTGGGTCAGGACACCCAACAAAGCCCCCCCACGCGACTGCACTTTGAATTTGAGTCTATGGGGAGTCGGGTGCACAGAAGGTGATGACCCACGCATTGGTATGTCCGCATAATCTTCTCCCAATTCTGCAAATGGCACAGTTCAGCATCTTTTCCTCCATCCGGTACTGATCGATCAGTTCTCCTCGCCAGTCCTGATGGGAATATTGGGCGGTACCCCGGGCCCCTTGGGTCTCTGCTTCCGGTCTCTGGATCGTCCTCCTTGGCCAGTCTCCAGGTTTTCTTTCTCCTAGGATGACAAAGGAAGAGCGGCAATACCTATTCATGGACATTTCTCCCCCACCATTGATATAGTGGGGTGGCATATATATTTTAGAACTCAACAGATATGAACATGCACATTTTTTTTTTAAATTAAGAGACAGGAACACATAAACTTGAGAAACACAGAATTTGATAGGCTATATGTAAGATCTTTTAGGGTTGGAATTGAATTACTCTGGAGCGGTACCCTCTGAGATTACCGAGGACTCCTCCAGTTGCTGCAAAGTGTGGCTGGGATGGCAACACTTCAACTGGTTTATGTGGACCCACTTGTCTTCCCCCTCTGCCAACCCGCCTTTGGGGATGCGGATCTTGTAGGCCACAGGGGAGATCTTGTCTATAATCTCATAGGGTCCCTTCCATGTAGGCAAACATTTTCGCTGTCTTGCCTGGTTTCTTTGGAAGTTGTATAAATAGACCCGGTCCCCCACCTGATATTCCTTCCTGGAAGTTTTCAGGTCATAGTGGGTCTTCATGCTATCAGCTGATCTTTCTAGATTCCGCTGAGCATAAGCAAAAGCATGTTGGAGGCGTTTCCTTAAATTCTCCACATACTCATGAGCTGTGGAGGCATTTATCAACGTTTGCTCTTGGGTTCTGTAGAGCAAATGCTGAGGAAGCACCATCTTGCATCCAGTCATCAACTCAAATGGTGACATTTTGGTTGCAGCTGAAGGGGTAGATCTGATGGCCATTAGGACCAGAGGTAATCGGATATCCCAACTTGGCCCAGAATCTGCCACAAACTTCTTTAATATGCTCACAATGGTTCGGTTATATCTCTCTACTGCCCCAGAAGAAGCTGGCCTGTAAGCAATATGTAGCTTTCTTTTGACCCCCAATATCTCCCACATCTTTGTCATTACTTCACTGGTGAAGTGGCTACCCCTGTCTGACTCAATCCTTTGAGGTAGACCAAAATGGGAAAAGATGTGGTTAATCATCAGGGCAGCTGCTGTTTCTGCCTTGCAATTTGGAGCTGGGAGACATTCCACCCACTTGGTAAACAAGCATGTCACAGTGAACATGTACTTATTCCCCCTAGCGGAACAAATCACGGGGCCTACAAAGTCGATTTGTAAATCTGACCATGGGAGTGTCATTCCCCTCTTTTGGAGAGGCGCCCGGTGTGTGAGGGATGTTGGCTGAAATTGTGCACACACAAGACAACCCTTCAAATATTGGTTGAGGTCCTGGCCCATGTGTGGCCAGTAGGCAACCACTCTTAAGATCTCAAGTGTTGTATGAAACCCACTATGACCGGCGGTAGCCGCATCATGGGCGTGACTTAACATCAGGCTTCGGAAGGAGGTAGGAACCACCCACTGATCGTGGCCAACTTGGGATTTCCTTACCAACAAACCGTCTTGGATCCGGAACATATTTGGACATTTCATCAACACTCTAAGGTCCTCTTTCCCGTGGTAATCGGTATCCGTCAGGGGAAAGTTCTCAGGGTCCTCAATGTGTTGGTAAAATTTACCAATTATTGGATCCCCCTTCTGAGCGGTAATCAAATCAGCATCAGGGGTCTCCTTACTCTATTGTGCAATTGAAAGATCATTGTGAGCATTTGTCTGGGACCTAGTGATAGCAGTGACCTGGATTTCCCCCAACAGGGACTCAATCTCAATTAGATCCCCTTGGATGGCCCCGGTTTTGGCCAGCTGATCAGCTAAGTCATTTCCAGTTTTGTCTGGTCCCTCTACTTTGGAATGACCCTTGATCTTTTTCCAGTAGATGGTCATCCCATTCGAAGTGACCAGATCATCAATATTTTGGATTAACTTCCCATGTTTCAGGGGTTTGTTATTAGCGCATAACATGCCTCTGGTTTTCCAGTTGACCAGGTGCTCCATGAACCCGTTCCGTACATAATCCGAATCTGTGATTATGACCAGTTCATGGAGTTGATGCTGGACAGCAGTGAGGATGGCCTGATGCACAGCCATCAATTCTGCCACCTGACTACTTCGGGGACCAATTTTGTATCCAGCGGAGGGTTCTGGGAACTCCTTCACCCATGCATTCCCTACGCCAGCCACCAGTTCTTTCTCCCTGTCGTTGTCAACATGGTAAGAGCATCCATCCACATAGACAGTGGGCATTCCCTCACACTTGTCTTCTTCAAAGACTTTGTGTGGGGAATTAAGGTATGCCTCCGTGTTGTCCTTGATTTTTAGACTTTCGTCCTCGAGACAGTTTTCTCTGGCACAATCATGCAAGTCAGCCAGACCTTGCGCGAGGGGACTCTTCTTGTTTTGGCCATATCTGACCTCCACAGGAAAGCCTTGCATTGACAGAATCCAGGAAGTAATTCGGGAATTACTCGCATTTCCGGCCCGGATTCTGTCACCTTGGAGATATTGCAGAGACTGGTGTGGAGTCTCCACTATGATGTGTTCCCCATGGATAAACGGGCGGTAATTCTTCAATGCCCACACCGTTGCCAGGAGTGCCTTCTCACAATCGTTGAATTTTTCCTCCACAGAGGATAAAGTTTTGCTCGCATAGGAGATTACTTTATTGACCTTGTCATGCTTTTGGTATAATACTACCTTCAAGCACGTATTAGAGAACCCTGTCTCCAGGAAGAACTCCTTGTTTCTGACAGGGTAAGCTAGGCAGGGCGCTTGTGAGAGGCTTCTTTTGAGTTGTCTTACTGCCTCGGCTTGTTCTGGACCACATTCCCACTTGACCCCCCCCTTCAGGAGATGAATCAGGGGTCTGGTGATCTCTGCGTAGCCCTCAATTAACTTTCTGCTGTGATTAGTCAGTCCAAGGAGGCTCCTTAGTTCCCGCAGAGTTGTGGGGTCTTTCAGTTTCTGAAGTGCTTCCACTTTCTTTTCCTGGGGACAGAGACCCTGAGGAGTAATCTCATGCCCCAAGAAATTAACACGGGTTCTACACCACTGTGCTTTCTGAAAGGAAAGTTTTGCTCCGGCGGCCCTCAACTGGGTCAGAACATAACGGATCTCCGCTACATGTTCCTCCACAGATGAACTTTTGATGAGGACATCATCTACATAAGCCAGGTTACCCCTTGCACCCAGGTCGGGCATGGCCTTATGTAGGAAAATGTTGAATTCATTGCCGGAGTTGAGGTATCCGAAGGGAGTCCGGGTCCATGTGTACTGCTGGCCCCCAAAGGTAAAAGCCAGTTTGTATTGGTCCTCCCTACTGACAGGCAAAGTCCAGTATCCATTGGTCAGGTCTATTGCAGTGAATACCTGTGACCCCTGGATCTGGGCTAGCCCCTGGTCAATGTAGGGCAGAGGCCATCGGGAAGTATGGACCCGTTTGTTGAGCTCCCTGAGGTCGGCGCAGAGTCTCCACTGGCCGTTTGGCTTCAATATTCCCAGCACCGGGTTATTGAAGGTGCTGTGAACTGGACGGATTATTCCCCGGGACTCCAGGTTCTTAATTATTTCAGTAAGGGACTCCATTGATGCGAGAGGCAAGCGATATTGCTTCACAAACACTGGAGTCATGCCAGGGTCCGTGGGGATTGTTGTTGTGTGGATGTCGGTGCGGCCACAGTCATATGAGTCTACCACAAAGAGATCGTGGAAATCCAAGAAAACTTGTTTCAACTTTTGCTTCTGTTCCAGAGTCACACAGGCATCAGCTAGGTTGACTCTCTCTTCCACCATCTGCCTGAAGCCCGGAAAGACTTCTGGTTTGGCTATCTCCGCGGCCTCCTCCAGCTGGGTGGAGAAGTCCCTGGTCAGAGTGTTGATTTGGACTGGAGGCCTCAGGTGGGAAAGGCAACCCTCATGGACCTGGAAAATCACCTCATCCCTCCTGAAGTCACAAGTCACATCTTCCTTACCATAGGGGCAAGAAGTGTACACCAGGAAGTTCCCCCCATGCCGGGTGAAAATCCTGTCTGGTGTTGTGTTGTCATCACTGTCACCGTCAAAACAGTCCTTGGGGATTGGTCCTAACAGTTCATTTCCTAGATCAATGGAAAAATGTCGGTCATCAACCGCCATTCCAATAATGGTGCCTGCGGCTAGAGTAATACTCTTTAAGTCGCTGTTATCCACCTCTATTGGAATGGTGTCATGTTCTGTGTTGACTAATGGTGTTGGGTTTACCCCCAACCCTTGCTGTTGGAGAGAAGCATTTAGATGTATGTAAGCATCAGGGTTTTTCAAATGTTGTCCTCTTTTAACTTTCACTTCCAGGGAGAATTGTCGGGTCCTTTCTGGGATGGCGACTTCCTCTTTAATCTGAATTTCAACTGCATAAGGTAGCAATTGAGCTGACCTAAACACTTTTTCTGGATCATCAAAGCCCAAGGGATTATCCGCTAATCGGGACCAAGCTTTGAAGTTTATTAGGTCCAAACTAATGGCAAAGCGATTGAGAATGTCACTGCCTAAGTAAAAGGCGGCAGTGGCGTCTCGCACGACCCAACAATTATGGACTATGCTCTTGTTGCCAATGGAGATTTTGAGCATACACCTGCTTGGCAGGAGCTGTTTGGAATTAGGTGCTTCCAGGTCCATTTCCCATTTTGTCAGTTTGAATGTGGGAATGGCTGGATCTTTTGGGAGTTGGCGGAACATGGCTTCGCTGATGAAGCTCTTACCATTGTTCACGCACACTCGAGCGAGAACAGAGTCCTTCCCATCATTTAACTGAACAGGGATGAACAACTGCTCTCTAATTTGCTGAATATCAGCCAGGCTCTGAGCTGATTTCACATCTTTCTGGATTATATGAGTGGGAGTTTCTGATTGTGGATTAGTAAAGAATTTCAGGGTGTTTCCTTCCAGTGTGGAATACCACCTTAAACTGGAAGGAAGGTTGATTTTCAGAAATAGAGAGGACCCCCCATCACCAGTCTGTTGTCCTACTGCTATTACTGTCACGTCTGGAGTTTGGTTGTTCCGGAAGTGAAATTCTACTTGGTCAGATTTTTGTTCAACCATGTGGCAGGTGCCGTTTAAACTAACATGGTTAACACTCTGTTTTAATTTTATTGGTCGGCTAGTCTGGGTCCAGAGGACCTTGTTTACGCAATCTATTAGGGGTGACAACTTTCTCAGGAGGTCATTCCCTAGACAACAAGGGGTGCCCTCTGGAGTCACTACTATGACCGGGTGTTTCACCTTGTGTCGCCCAATTTTAATGTCCAAGTCTGCAGTCCCCTCAACGGGAATTTCCTTCCCGTCAAAGTTCTGTAGTTGTCCAGGAAGAGAGGTGAGAGGAATTCGGTAATTCTCCCCCTGTAACGCTCACCTGATTCCCGCAGAGGCGCCAGTCTTGACTGGGTGAATGCCGTATCTTCAAAAGTGATGTGTAACACACGGTTGGCTCTTTGGGCTGGACCTCCGTGCACTGTATGTCTGACTCGAAGAGTAAGATGTCTGCAGATAGAAAATATGGGATTAATGAACTGGGGTTATTGGGTGCCTCTCTCCTCTTCCCTTTCTCTTCTCCTGTAGAACCCCAAAGGTTAACGCCCTCACCTTAGGTAAGTGAACGCCGAGCTCTCCATCTGCCTCGGGGCAGGGTGCCGTAACCAGTTTCTTCACTGGATAAGGGTGCAGGCCTCTTGACCTCAGAGGACTGCTGTCCGTCGTTAACTGCACGAACGGTAAGTTCTGGGCACTTCAAATGTCTTAAAAGTCTTTTGTAATGATATCTCTTGTTTTGCAGGGTTCCGGCGATGGCGGATGGCGGGCTGATGAGAGTTGAGGATCGAACCCGCGTGAGGAATAGAAGCGCCTGGAAGCACGTAAGTAAGCGCTTGTAGCCTGCTTCACGATGCGCACTAACTGTCCCTTTTATCTTGCAGGTACAAGTTCGGAGCTTTAGAGAAGCTGAAGGGTGCTGGAATACCCACTGGATTCGGCGTGGGAAGGAGTAATGGCACGTGAGTAATAAAGTTGCCCATTGTCTTTAAACGCACCTTCTTTTGTCTTTCAGATGCGGGATGCAGCGCCGAAGGCCTCCGGAGCGTGCAAAGAGCTGGTAAGCTTTTGTCTTTCAGATGCCGGAATGCAGTGCGAAGACCTCCGGAGCATGCGAAGAGTAGGTAAGCCTTTGTCTTTCAGATGCCGAAATGCAGCGCGAGGCGTTGGTGACAGCCGATGGACCAGGTAAGAGATGCGCTGCCACTGAAGACCGTAGTGCTAACCTGTTCTTTCCTTGTCTTTACAGGTGCTGCTGAAGACTGGATTCCAGGATGGTAAGCCTTTGTTCCCTTAGGCCCAGGATCAGAAGCAGAAGACACGATGAGCGTTCTGCTGCAGAGAATGCAGAATAACGCAAAGCAAGATTCATCCATCGGGTGTGGTTTAAATAGCCTCCTGTAGTGCTTAGGTGTCTCCTTCCACAGGCACGCCTAGGTAAGAAAAGAGTTTGTGCTTTCCAGAAGAGTTCCAGTGTTCTGAACCTAGGGAGTGGCTCCTGCCCCACCCAACAGGAAAAGTAGTCCCAAACAGAAGAGGATCAGGGGTTCAACTGGCAGGTAAGTAAGCAGCATGGTCTGCTGCAGGTAAGTCCACCCAAGCATTATGAGCCCGGCGCTTCCAGCGCTGGGACTGGGCATCTTTATGAGCCTGGTGCCACTGGCACCAGGACAGGGTCCAAAAGGTCCCAATTGGGACTGGCTGGCACTCGGAACCGGGGTTATGGGTCTGCTTCCAAGGGAGTCGGGCAAGTCCTGATCTTTTGGAAGCAGAGATCATGACAGCACCCCCCCTCAAGGCCCCTCCCAAACCGGGCTTCTCCGGGGGTTTGGGCTTGTTAGGAAATGTTCGATGAAATCTTTTGATTAGACGAGGCGCGTGGACATATTCTGCAGGTTCCCAGGATCTTTCTTGGGGACCGTAGCCTTTCCAGTCAATCAGGTAAAATAGTTTAGATTTGGAGATCTTGGAATCCAGGATGCTTTTGACTTCAAACTCGAGTTCTCCATCAACTAGAATAGGTTTTGGAGATGTAGTTAGTCGGGTTTGAGGTTGCACGGGTTTTAATAGAGAGACGTGGAAGACCGGATGTATCTTCATGTGAGGGGGCAAGTCCAACTTGACCGCTACTGGATTTACTATGGTAGTGATGGAATAGGGACCAAGGTATCTTGGGTTGAATATGCGTGGTCCTTTTAGAGGTAGATATTTGGTGGATAACCAGACTTGATCTCCTACTTGATATTGGGGGGCTTCCTTCCGATGTTGGTCTGCTCCTTTCTTGTATTGTTCTTTAGCCCTTTGAAGGTGAGAAACGGCTTCCTTAAAGGCTTGGGTGATTGTAGAATGCAGGTGGTCTACTGCTGGTGTTCCAAGATCTTGGAGTGGATCCAACTCCGAGGTTCGAGGGTGACTACCGTATAAAAGAAAAAACGGGGTCTTCCCAGTTCCCAAGTGGACAGAGTTATTGTAGGCATATTAGGCTATCCAAAGGATATCTTTCCAAGTTTTTTCAGTTTGTTGTAGCATTCAGTGCAAATACTGTTCCAGAGTTTGATTGGTCCTCTCGGTTTGTCCGTCGGTTTGAGGGTGGTGGCTGGTCGAAAGTCTCACATCAATTTGAGCCGACCGACAGCAACTTCGCCAAAAATGAGAAATAAATTGACTACCTCGATCCGAAATTAGAACTGAAGGAAAACCGTGCAGTCGGATGATGTTTTCGAGAAATTCTCGGGCCAGAGTTGCTGCTGTTGGTAAGCCTTTGAGTGGAATGAAATGCGCCATCTTGGAGAATAGATCCACGATTACTAGGATCGTATTGTATCCGGAGCATGGAGGTAGATCAGTGATGAAGTCCATAGAAAGTGTATGCCAATGGCGAGGCGGGATGTCAATAGGGCGTAAGAGGCCGACTGGTTTTTCCTTTTGACTCTTGTTTTGGGCGCATACTCCACAGGACATTATAAAGTCTCTGATATCTTTTTTCCAAGACGGCCACCAGAAGTAGCGCTTGATCTTTTCCGAGGTCTTGGTCATACCGGGATGTCCTTCCATTAAAGAATCGTGATAACAAGAGATTACCTTTTTCTGTAAATCTGTGCTGGGCAGGTATAACCGTTCTTGGAAATATAATAGGTTGTCCTTCACCGTAAAGTCCTTTCCCTGCAGATGCCAATTCTGTATGTCTGCTGGAGTTACCAGTAGTCTGGCTTTATCCTTAACTTCCTCTATGGATTGTGTGGCGATTACACCTAGAATTCTTTGTTCGGGAATGATAGGTACAGGTTTAGGATTGATCAAATGTTCTTCCACTCCCATCCGAGAAAGGGCATCAGCTTTACCGTTTTTTGTACCAGGTCGATAGGTAATTATGAAGTCAAACTCGGCAAAGAATAGTGCCCAACGGAGTTGCCTAGAGGATTGAGCTTTTGCGGTTTTCAAATATTGCAGGTTTCGGTGATCTGTAATCACAGTAAAGGTGTGTCGGGCCCCCAGAAGATAATGCCGCCAAGCCGTGAAGGCGGACTTGATAGCTAGAAGTTCCTTATCAGTAATAGTGTAATTGATTTCAGGAGGTGAGAATTTGCGGGACCAAAATGCCACGGGATGCAACTGATTGGTTACTGGGTCCTTTTGTGATAGAACTGCCCCAATGGCAAGGCTCGAAGCATCAGTTTCAACGATGTAGGGGAGTTCTGGGCGAGGATGTTTTAAGATCGGTGCAGAGATAAATCTAGTCTTCAAATCCTGGAAAGCTTGTTCCGCCTCGGTAGACCATTCAAAACGTTTGTTTTTCTTTAACAAGGCGGTGATGGGCTGGACTATTCGAGAGAATTCGGGGATAAACCTGCGGTAAAAGTTAGCGAAGCCTAACATGCTTTGAATACCTTTTACGGAGGATGGCGATGGCCATTTGAGAATTGCATCGACCTTCTTTGAATCCATACGCACTCCGCTAGGTGATAATATGAATCCCAAGAATTCAACTTCAGTCACGTTGAAAACACATTTTTCCAACTTAGCGAAAAGTTTGTGTTGCCGCAATCTCTCGAGGACCATTTTCACGTGTTTCCGATGTTCAGTTTCCGATGAAGAATAAACGAGGATGTCGTCAATGTAAACAACAACACACACATCTATGAGCTCTCTGAGGACATCGTTCATAAAATATTGAAAGGCGGCCGGGGCAGTGCAAAGTCCGAAGGGCATGACCTGATATTCAAATAGCCCATACTTGGTGCGGAAGGCCGTCTTCCATTCATCGCCCTCTTTTACTCGTACCAAGTGGTAGGCTCCTCTAAGATCCAGCTTTGTATATATGCATGCTTTTCTGACTTGGTCCAGGAGTTCAGGGATCAAAGGTAACGGATATCTATTCTTAACGATGATCTGGTTCAGGGCGCGATAATCTATACAAGTTCTAAGGTCCCCTTCTTTTTTTGGAACGAAGAACAAAGCTGAGGAAGCAGGGGACTTGGAAGGACGAATAAACCCATTCACTAGGTATTGATCCAGGTATTGTCGGAGGTGAAGATTCTCAGGCTCGGTGAGGGCATAAATTCTACTACAGGGAGGAGTAGATCCAGGTATCAGGTCTATCTGGCAGTCTTAAGACCTATGAGGAGGTAGAGAGTTAGCCTGATCCTTCCGGAAAACATCTTGGAATTCTAGGTATTCAGGAGGTAACTGGGGAGCCTCCGAGGAAATTGCTGCCAGTGCAACACCAGGTCGAGGGTGACAAGTAGAGACACATTCTGGAAACTGAACCGTTCTTGCTCGCCAATCGATCTGAGGATTGTGCTTCTCTAACCAAGGAATTCCTAGAATAATCTGGAACTGAGGGGCCTTGATCACATCGAACACGATCTTCTCATGGTGTCCATCTTGACTTACTAGCGTCACTTCTTGGGTGGTATGCGTTACTGGTCCGGAGGCTATCTCCGTACCATCCACCGTAGTAATGACGTCCTTTACAGCCTTTGGACAAAGAGTCAGATTCATCCTCAAAACCATTTCATGATCCACATAATTGCAGATGGCACCGCTGTCGACGTAAGCTTCAATCACATGTAATCGATCCGGATGTTCAGGGCTAATGAGGACCATAGGTATCACGAAATGCGAGGTCACGGAACTGGTTTTAACGCTCGGCAAGAGGACCTCTATTCTTGTCGGGCGAGGTTGTTTCCCTGCTCAGTTTGTGTGACCCTGGTAACTGCAGCTCCTACTGCCTTCTTGGCTGGTTTCACCGGACAGTCTCGAAGAAAGTGCCCCGAGTTTCCGCAATAGAGGCATAATTGCAGCTGTTTTCTCCTTTCCCGCTCCTTTTGTGTTAGTGGTCCTTTTAGGCCCACTATTTGCATGGGTTCCCCGGAGTCTACTCCTTTGGTAGGAGTTGGTGGTTTGGAAAATACTCAAGCATCAAACTTGGAACGATCGGCCTTCCTGTTCTGCAGTCTGTGGTCAATTTGAACGACTAAGTCAATATAGTCCGAACAGTCTTGCGGGGGATTCACTACTTGGGCTAACACATCTTTGAGCTCTCCACGTAGACCTCTATAAAACAGCGTAATCCTTTTGTCCTCAGGCCATCGAGTTTCCACTATCAGTCTGTTGAAAGACGCAATATAAGCCAAAAGGTCTTGATTACCCTGTCGCAATGAAAGGAGCTCATTGTCCAAGGCCTGCCCCTGTGAAGGTCTTGCAAACAGTTTTTCCATACTGAGCTGAAAAGCTTGAAAATCATGGAGAACCGGATCATCTTGATTAACTAGAGGGATCGACCAGTCTGCCGCATTGCCACTAAGGTACGAAAGCACGAAAGCTACCTTAGCTTGATCAGTTGGAAAGGCTGCTGGCCGGCATAAGAAGTGCAACCGGCACTGATTAATAAATACTGCAAACCTCTTTGGGTCACCAGAAAATCGTTCGGGCGGAGCCAGAGGTACATTCCCAGGTAGGTTGATCTGCACTGGGTTCGTAGAGGATGTTGAAGGAAGATTTGCCCCTGATGCGGGTAACAGAGTTTGTCCGGCGTTTGTGACTGTAGCAATTGTCTAGCGAGATCATCTGTTCGCTCCTTGGAAATAATCAGTTCCCTTCTTAGAGCATTCGTTTCCTGACGGGCTGCATGCACTTCTGCTCTTAGTTCCCCAAGTAACTGGGCTAGCTGGTCGGTATCCGAGGTTTCCATAGCGCCTGGGTGGGGGTTTTGCGGTAGGCTTTGCGTTCTGTAACGCTCACCTGATTCCCGCAGAGGCGCCGGTCTTGACTGGGTGAATGCCGTATCTTCAAAGGTGATGTGTAACACACGGTTGGCTCTTTGGGCTGGACCTCTGTGCACTGTATGTCTGACTCGAAGATTAAGATGTCTGCAGATAGAAAATATGGGATTAATGAATTGGGGTTATTGGGTGCCTCTCTCCTCTTCCCTTTCTCTTCTCCTGTAGAACCCCAAAGGTTAACCCCATCACCTTAGGTAAGTGAACGCCGAGCTCTCCATCTGCCTCGGGGCAGGGTGCCGTAACCAGTTTCTTCACTGGATAAGGGTGCTGGCCTCTTGACCTCAGAGGACTGCTGTCCGTCGTTAACTGCACGAACGGTAAATTCTGGGCACTTCAAATGTCTTAAAAGTCTTTTGTAATGATATCTCTTGTTTTGCAGGGTTCCGGCGATGGCGGATGGCGGGCTGATGAGAGTTGAGGATCGAACCCGCGTGAGGAATAGAAGCGCCTGGAAGCACGTAAGTAAGCGCTTGTAGCCTGCTTCACGATGCACACTAACTGTCCCTTTTATCTTGCAGGTACAAGTTCGGAGCTTTAGAGAAGCTGAAGGGTGCTGGAATACCCACTGGATTCGGCGTGGGAAGGAGTAATGGCACGTGAGTAATAAAGTTGCCCAATGTCTTTAAACGCACCTTCTTTTGTCTTTCAGATGCGGGATGCAGCACCGAAGGCCTCCGGAGCGTGCGAAGAGCTGGTAAGCTTTTGTCTTTCAGATGCCGGAATGCAGTGCGAAGACCTCCGGAGCATGCGAAGAGTAGGTAAGCCTTTGTCTTTCAGACGCCGAAATGCAGCGCGAGGCGTTGGTGACAGCCGATGGACCAGGTAAGAGATGCGCTGCCACTGAAGACCGTAGTGCTAACCTGTTCTTTCCTTGTCTTTACAGGTGCTGCTGAAGACTGGATTCCAGGATGGTAAGCCTTTGTTCCCTTAGGCCCAGGATCAGAAGCAGAAGACACGATGAGCGTTCTGCTGCAGAGAATGCAGAATAACGCAAAGCAAGACTCATCCATCGGGTGTGGTTTAAATAGCCTCCTGTAGTGCTTAGGTGTCTCCTTCCACAGCCACGCCTAGGTAAGAAAAGAGTTTGTGCTTTCCAGAAGAGTTCCAGTGTTCTGAACCTAGGGAGTGGCTTCTGCCCCACCCAACAGGAAAAGTAGTCCCAAACAGAAGAGGATCAGGGGTTCAACTGGCAGGTAAGTAAGCAGCATGGTCTGCTGCAGGTAAGTCCACCCAAGCATTATGAGCCTGGCGCTTCCAGCGCTGGGACTGGGCATATTTATGAGCCTGGTGCCACTGGCGCCAGGACAGGGTCCAAAAGGTCCCAATTGGGACTGGCTGGCACTCGGAACTGGGGTTATGGGTATGCTTCCAAGGGAGTCGGGCAAGTCCTGATCTTTTGGAAGCAGAGATCATGACACCCTCAAAGGCCCTTTTGGACAGAAAGGTAGCTTGGGATCCAGTGACAACCAGTGCCAAAATTGTACCCTGCCCCTGTACCTGTACCGGGGCATAGTATCTTCCCTCCTTCTCCTCGAGGGGGCACAGATAATGCACATTTTTGGACAACTGGTGGGCTAACTTTCTGGTTTTGGACATTGCTAGCAAAGAGATCTGGGCAGAATTCTGTGGAGAGCCTTGGGAATCTGAAAGAAAAAGTTGGCAACTGGAGATCAGAGCCATCGTGGGTTCCCCTGGTTCCGGTTCTGGGCCGCCTCCCCCTTCTTGGAGGCAGTCACCAGGATGGGTTTGAACCAGGGGATTTTGGTATTGTGGGTTCTGGGATGAGATGATGGGCGGCGGTAGCTCAGTCTCCATATCTCCCCAGTCTGGATTGGAATCCCTTGGGACCCATTTTTCTTTGGGAGGAGTTCCCCCATCTCTGAAGGAGAAGATCCTTTTCCCAGGATCTTCTGAGGATCCCTCTCCCTCAAATTGGAAGATCTGTACCTCCTCCACAAAGTGGGTCTGTTTGGGTCCTTTGTTTCTCCTACCCCCCTCTGCTCCTTGGGAGGCAGGCTTTCAGGGGTAGGAGATTTTGTTTCCGGTTCCTGGTTTTCCAGGGGCTGTTTACAAGTTTACAAGTTGGGAAGGAAGCTTCCTCCAAGGCTTTACACCCCCCTTCCCCTTGTGCCTCCTCCCTGGGAACCGGTGTGTTATCGGGGTGCTGCCCCCGTCATTGTTCTGGAGCACCAGGTCCAGAGTTTGGGGCATTCTGCGGCGGCATGCTCATCTGAGGGTTCTGTTGAGCCCTCAGTATGTGACCCAGATCCCGTGCCATATTTTGGACCTGGCGTTCTAACTGGGAAACCCGCTCAGGCTGATACGGGGCTCTATTTTCTCCCCTGGGCTGATCCCGGGAAGGGTAGCTATCCCTTCTCTGGTAGTACCCCTGGTTGGGAAGATTTTGGTACCCCTCCACCCTTGGCCTCCCTCTCCCGGATTAGGTTGTCTGAGCTCAGGGAATTGGGGAAAGAAGGATGGATGATTTTGGGGCTGGAAATTGGGTGGATACCTGGGGAAAAAGTTCTGCCCAGGATTTGGAGAATTTCTGCCCTCCTGGGGGAAGTTAGGAGGGAAGTTCCCCGGGTCAGGTGCTTGGCTGGATCCCCCCCTTGGGCTGGAGGAGTCCACACATAACCCAGGATTGGTCGGTTTCCCTTGTAGCGGGGACTTACATTGTCAGGGGAGCGGGGGACCCCATTTGTGAGACTACCTCCTCAACTCCCTGTCTGTGACTGGCCCAAGGGATTTCTGGGCTTAGGATTATTAGGTGCAGGTAGGTTTTTAGGCCCCCCCATCTCCAAGTCTAAAACAGGGGCAACCTTTACCTCTGCCACCTTGGCAGCAGCAGGGGTGCTGTTGGTTTTGGGGTTTTTGGGCGCATTATTTTTATTTTCTATGGGCTTCTGCACCCCATAGATCCGGGTAGCCTGTTCAATGACCCAGTCTAAAGATCTTTTCTCGTGAAAATCTCTCACGAGCTGGGTCATGAAGTATTTGGGCAAGGCATGGAAAAATGTATTGACAAATTCTCTGCTGTCTGTGCGCACCCTTCTGGTGGTCTGCGCAAAGGCACGTTTCAGTTCTTGCACGAATTCTTGTGGGGCCTGATCCTCCCCACATTGCAAATTGTAGGCTGCCTTGCGAGCCTCTTGGGGATTTCTGTGAACAGAAAAATGTTTTAATATGGCCGCCCTATAGGTGGACCACCTTGAATGATTTTGGTCCTCCAGCCCCGCAAAGAAACTGGAGTACTCTGGGGAGAATCTCCACTTTACATATTGGATACAGCTTTGGCTGTCCTTCAAATGAAAAGTCTCCATCATTTGCTCATAGAGCTCCAAGTGTTCCCAAACAGAGTACTTGGCGTTCTTATGATAAGGCGTGATGACACTCCTGATTGCCTTAATCTGTTTCAATGGGTCCTTAAGCAAGGCCCTTTTTGCCTTATTGGCCTTTTTGGTTCGGGTAACCCTGGTCCATTCATCCTCTGACTCAGAGGCACTTCTCCCAGAGGTTCCTGTCTGATCTTCCAGGTTTTCCTGGATTCTGCGAGCCTGGGAGTGGCTGGCAGAATGTGGGGACCTTGTCTCCTGTGTCCTGTACCGCTCAGAGGAGTCTTCAGATCTCTCCTCGCTGCCAGGATTTGATGGGTACCCCCCCACTGACCTAACTGGGCAGAGGTTTTCAGGATGCCCTTAATGGGCCTACTCTCCTGGGGTTCCCCACTAAATTGCACTGTGCTTGGGTGCCCATACCCAGATGCCCGCCCCTCCATACCTGGGTGGTACTGGCCTAAGAGCCCCATGCTTTTGGCTGGATAGTAATCTGCCATCCCTGTGGCCCGGTGCTCATGTGCGCCAGGGGACATGGGGGTGGCAGAGTCCAGGGACTGAGAGAGATAAAGGCCTCTGGTACTAGGGCTCCTGAGGCTATGCTCAGGAGTTTCCCTTTCCCAGCGAACCTGGTCTCTATCCGCCCCTGCTCCCTGTTGCAATGCAAGAGCCTGCGCTTTCAGTTCCTCAGTTAAGGCCTTACTCGACTATCAGTCTCTCCTGCATCGCTACCTGTTGCTGGAGCCTATCATTGTGCTGACAGAGAGCCTCATTTTCTCTCTGTGCCTCCTGATTGGTCCTGGAGTACTGGGCCAGTCTTTGCTGCAGGAGGGTTACCTCCTGAGACCCTTCCCTACTGGCCTGCTCCTTTCTTGCCAGGGCCTCCTCCACCCTCCTGGTGTGCTCTAACAAGTTCTGGTGTTCTTTTTGGAGGTCACCCAGTCCCTGAAGGGCCAGGTGATTTTCTTCCATTTTCCTTTTTAAGTGGAAGACTTCCTGGCCTAAGGTATCCCTTTCCTGACCAAGAGCCTGCATTTGTGACGCCAGGTCGTCCCTCTGCCTTTGAAAGGCACCAGCTTTCTGGCGTTCTTCATCAAACTCTGCCTGGGTATCCAGGTCTTTCAAAATCAATTTGTTGCTTTCCTCTTTCTCTCTGTCTAGTTGGATTTGCAGGGTGGCTATCTGCTCTGTGCATGCCCTGTTGAAATTGATCTGTTGCTCGAGCTTTTTCCTGCTCTGCAGCAAGGAGTCCAAACTGTCTTGGTGCTCCTTCTGCAAAGCCAGAATTCTGGTATCCTGGTCTGTCTTTTCCTGTTGCAGTATATCCATGTTCTCTTTTATTTTAATAATATACTGTCTACTATCATTTTCTGACTCCTGGCTCCTCTGCAGCCTCTGCTCAGAAGAATCCAGATCAGATTGGGCCTTCTGTAATGCCAGCAGTTGCCTACTCGCCAGATCTTGGCCTTCAGCACATTTGTCCTGCATGGCTCCCATATGTAAATATAAATATGCCGCTACCCTGGCAATCTTGTTGTGCTCATCTTTGGCCTTAGGGGCCATATATAGTTCACTCAGGGCCACATGTAAGGGACCCTGGTCTCTCCATATATCTGAACCTGTTTCAGTGATCTGGGGTGCGATTGCCTGCAACCAGACCGTCTGGTCCTGATGAGTCCACTCACCTCTCACAAATAGCTTATGTAAGAAGTGCTCTCTGGCTATTTTAATATCTACCAAGGTCGTCATTCTGGAATTTGAGTTCCTTCCTGACTTACAGAAGTTTGTATTTTATTTTTGCAAAACAGACCTTTTCCTTAGAGCGTTCCTTTGAGGAGTGCTTTACAGCGTAACACAGCGTGGTGATCCGACCGGATGTATGTCTCCTGTCAGTTAGCACACTGTATTAATCTGCACAAGTGATAGATCTAACCCAAACGTCCGGCTCGAGCCCCCAATTTGTAAGAGGATTCAATCCAGCACTACAGCTAAGTCAATGCCTAGTCTGGGATACTGAATGGAAACCCTTATTGATATATCTTTATGTCCAGTTCATGATTCTGGATGACTACCACTATATAACACCCCTCTCTTGGAACCCCCCTGACCCCACTGAGCCAAGAAGTAGTTCTGTTTTGCAAGTTTAAACGGTTTATTTGAGAATGTAAACAATATATATATATATATATATCACACTTTATAATAAATTAATAATTAATATCACACTTCAGAACATGAGCAGTTAACAACAATGGGTAATGTTCTACTAATAAACTGATTTGATTACCCAGGAGTAGTATAAAGGATGAGGTAGCACGCTTGGGAATAGGAACAGAAGAATAAGGTGGTAGAGAATGCTTTATCTAGTTTCAGATGGATGCAATGTTGAATGAAAATGCAATACAGAAAATACTCAATATGATTTCAACAAAACAATGTAATCACTTTTCTCTGGCAATCCACTCCCCCCTCCCCCCTTATGCAATGTAAGGAAATGAAGAGGAGATCACACAGTTCTTAGAAATGCAATCAAATGTAATTCAGTTCACCCCAGCAAGCTTATACAACAATAGGAGTTTTGAAACACAGGCAAAATGCTTTGAATATGGTGAGAATGCAGCAAGAATATGCTGAAAATACTTTTAATTCCCTTCAGGAGGTTCAGGGTGAATGGTATCTAGTTAATATGAGTTCAGGCTCACTTTAGCAATGATTCAGAGATGGTGATTAAGAGGCAAACGAATTTTAAGCAAGGAAAGAGATGACTGCTGATGGTTACACGTGGCTGGATTTTTAACCAAATCGCAAATCGCGGTAAAATTCGCAAGTGCGTGAATCGTGATTACGGATAAAGTATAAAGCAAGTCAGTTCTAGGCTGTTGTAAAGCCGAGATTCTAAGCTTTCAGAGGAAAGTTAAACCAAGTTCCTAGCCCAAACGGTTCCAGAGATACGGACGATTAAATAAAGGTAGTTTTTCGGATTTGAAATTTTAAAACTTCAAAGCGACAGGTTACAGCTTGCAGCTAGAAAATGACAGGTGACAGTTCGACTTAGGTTAAATAGATTGAATTATATTATATTAAACTAAGGGATATGTTCTGAGTTTTGCTGAGTACTCACAAGCGATTTTGGACAGGAAGGCGACTTTGTCACGGATCCGGTCACTGCGCACAGCACTTCACAGCGATCTGGTCTCCGGTTCCGAGTACAGCTCTGCTTTCTGAGTCACCGGCACTGCTCCTGGATCTTGGGTTCTGCTGGTCTGGTCTAGCACCGGTCTTCACGGCTCCTGGTCCCGCTTTCTCCGGACACAGCGCTGATCTGCACGGCTCCTGGACACTGCTACCGGTCCCGGCAATGTTCTAGGCAGGGAATTCAAACAGCTTGCCCGGCTGTTGATAGTCTGCAAATGATTTTTGGGCCTGCTGACAAATACTTTTGCTTGCAGTGGGCCTTCTTGGTTCAAAGTTCTGTAGTCTCTGTTTAGCTTGGAAGTCTAAGTGTAGGATCTCTGGATGTGAAGTCGTCGGTCAGCATGCTCCGCAGCAAATGGAATTGAATCCTCTACCTGTCCCAGCAGTCTCTTTTTATGTGTTTTGAAAGTGGGTGGAGAGGCTAGCTTTCTAGGCCCAACCCCTTCAGAGTTCTGATAGGTTGGAGAATTCTTTGCGTTCTCACTGGAGAACAGGATTGTGTGTCAGAATGATGTCATTTAATGGCTTGCAGAAAGGACACTCCCCTGTCAAATTACACACAAATCTATATTTGACCTAAAGACATATTTAATAGATACACAGTGGTTTGAAATTACATGCACCCATCACGGATCACAAGGTATACTCTGTTCAAACTCTGATGTTTCTAAGAGCTTGCATTCAGAACTGGCAACATTTTGCGTTTTTAACTGGTTTTGCAACATTGGTTTTTCATTAAAAATTATACACATATACACGGCCTGTCCATACATACCCCAGTAAATTTCCATGTCTCTAGCTTAAACACAGAGTCTGTGGTGTCAATAAATAGCGGGGTTTTGCCTCAGAACATCACACAAATTCCCAACGCGTCTTAAAACGTGCACCGAAAAATCACAAGAATTATGGTATCATTTAAATAATTTTGACAAGTCCGCACTGTGAGTTATACATCTTTCTTAGAATCATATTCTGGCCAACAGGGGTGTGTCTTTTCAGGTCACATGGTATAGAAACCAGTTTATCCAGTTTCTGCCAAGCTCAGAGACCCTGCCCCTCCCAATTTTGGCCAAGAGGAAGCTGTTTTACGGTCCCCCCCAATAAACCATCTGCCTGAGTCAAGGCAGGGCTTTGTTCAAAAGGAAGCCATTTACGACCACCCTAATAAACCATCTGCCTGGGCCCTTTCTTTAGTTTCTTGCAATCCCCTGGTAATTCAATCAGAGAGTGTGTGAACTCCTTTTGGCAGGAGCAACAGAATGCAGCCAGGCCTGGGAATGCATTTGTTGGGCAAGCCCCCACTCCTGTCGGGGGTTGCAGTCTGGCAGAATTCCAGTTTCCTTAAGCCAGGTTTCAGGTAAAATGTCACTTTTTGTTCCCCAGTTTAAGTCAAGACAATTTTTACATATGCAGCTAGAATGCTGATTCTAAGTTCAAAACTATGACATTTTAACAGTTACAAACTATGTGACACTCAAAAGTAGGTCACTCAGTTAATTTAAACATTTTCGCCATTCTTGTTATGAACATTGTTTTGGTGCTCTTCAACTTCCCAGATTTAGTATGCACACATACTTCATTCTGCCAGATGTCCGCTGGTGTTCAGTGAGATTTTTGGATGTGTTGCAATGTTTGAAAATAGGCATTTTGAGCTGGCATTCAGAGAAGCCAAAGGTAATTTTAAAGTGCGGTTTTTCCTTTGGCACACATTTTTCACTCATGGCACCCCGGCCCATCCTGCTCGCACTGGTGGGTGGCAAG
Source organism: Ambystoma mexicanum (assembly GCF_040938575.1). Classification (NCBI taxonomy): domain Eukaryota; kingdom Metazoa; phylum Chordata; class Amphibia; order Caudata; family Ambystomatidae; genus Ambystoma; species Ambystoma mexicanum. The sequence continues at coordinate 141,363,360 of NC_090939.1, read as the reverse complement.
TTAGGCAACCATTTTGGTGTGCACAAACTGCGTGGTTCTCCTGGATTTTGGCGCACATGTGGGCTTTTTGGCCATCTTGGATTTTCTAAGCCCAAAGCACCAAATGTTACAGTATGATAGCTCAAACGTGGGTCAGGACACCCAACAAAGCCCCCCCACGCGACTGCACTTTGAATTTGAGTCTATGGGGAGTCGGGTGCACAGAAGGTGATGACCCACGCATTGGTATGTCCGCATAATCTTCTCCCAATTCTGCAAATGGCACAGTTCAGCATCTTTTCCTCCATCCGGTACTGATCGATCGGTTCTCCTCGCCAGTCCTGATGGGAATATTGGGCGGTACCCCGGGCCCCTTGGGTCTCTGCTTCCGGTCTCTGGATCGTCCTCCTTGGCCAGTCTCCAGGTTTTCTTTCTCCTAGGATGACAAAGGAAGAGCGGCAATACCTATTCATGGACATTTCTCCCCCACCATTGATATAGTGGGGTGGCATATATATTTTAGAACTCAACAGATATGAACATGCACATTTTTTTTTTAAATTAAGAGACAGGAACACATAGACTTGAGAAACAGAATTTGATAGGCTATATGTAAGATCTTTTAGGGTTGGAATTGAATTACTCTGGAGCGGTACCCTCTGAGATTACCGAGGACTCCTCCAGTTGCTGCAAAGTGTGGCTGGGATGGCAACACTTCAACTGGTTTATGTAGACCCACTTGTCTTCCCCCTCTGCCAACCCGCCTTTGGGGATGCGGATCTTGTAGGCCACAGGGGAGATCTTGTCTATAATCTCATAGGGTCCCTTCCATGTAGGCAAACATTTTCGCTGTCTTGCCTGGTTTCTTTGGAAGTTGTATAAATAGACCCGGTCCCCCACCTGATATTCCTTCCTGGAAGTTTTCAGGTCATAGTGGGTCTTCATGCTATCAGCTGATCTTTCTAGATTCCGCTGAGCATAAGCAAAAGCATGTTGGAAGCGTTTCCTTAAATTCTCCACATACTCATGAGCTGTGGAGGCATTTATCAACGTTTGCTCTTGGGTTCTGTAGAGCAAATGCTGAGGAAGCACCATCTTGCATCCAGTCATCAACTCAAATGGTGACATTTTGGTTGCAGCTGAAGGGGTAGATCTGATGGCCATTAGGACCAGAGGTAATCGGATATCCCAACTTGGCCCAGAATCTGCCACAAACTTCTTCAATATGCTCACAATGGTTCGGTTATATCTCTCTACTGCCCCAGAAGAAGCTGGCCTGTAAGCAATATGTAGCTTTCTTTTGACCCCCAATATCTCCCACATCTTTGTCATTACTTCACTGGTGAAGTGGCTACCCCTGTCTGACTCAATCCTTTGAGGTAGACCAAAATGGGAAAAGATGTGGTTAATCATCAGGGCAGCTGCTGTTTCTGCCTTGCAATTTGGAGCTGGGAGACATTCCACCCACTTGGTAAACAAGCATGTCACAGTGAACATATACTTATTCCCCCTAGCGGAGCAAATCACGGGGCCTACAAAGTCGTTTTGTAAATCTGACCATGGGAGTGTCATTCCCCTCTTTTGGAGAGGCGCCCGGTGTGTGAGGGATGTTGGCTGAAATTGTGCACACACAAGACAACCTTTCAAATATTGGTTGAGGTCCTGGCCCATGTGTGGCCAGTAGGCAACCACTCTTAAGATCTCAAGTGTTGTATGAAACCCACTATGACCGGCGGTAGCCGCATCATGGGCGTGACTTAACATCAGGCTTCGGAAGGAGGTAGGAACCACCCACTGATCGTGGCCAACTTGGGATTTCCTTACCAACAAACCGTCTTGGATCCGGAACATATTTGGACATTTCATCAACACTCTAAGGTCCTCTTTCCCGTGGTAATCGGTATCCGTCAGGGGAAAGTTCTCAGGGTCCTCAATGTGTTGGTAAAATTTACCAATTATTGGATCCCCCTTCTGAGCGGTAATCAAATCAGCATCAGGGGTCTCCTTACTCTATTGTGCAATTGAAAGATCATTGTGAGCATTTGTCTGGGACCTAGTGATAGCAGTGACCTGGATTTCCCCCAACAGGGACTCAATCTCAATTAGATCCCCTTGGATGGCCCCGGTTTTGGCCAGCTGATCAGCTAAGTCATTTCCAGTTTTGTCTGGTCCCTCTACTTTGGAATGACCCATGATCTTTTTCCAGTAGATGGTCATCCCATTCGAAGTGACCAGATCATCAATATTTTGGATTAACTTCCCATGTTTCAGGGGTTTGTTATTAGCGCATAACATGCCTCTGGTTTTCCAGTTGACCAGGTGCTCCATGAACCCGTTCCGTACATAATCCGAATCTGTGATTATGACCAGTTCATGGAGTTGATGCTGGACAGCAGTGAGGATGGCCTGATGCACAGCCATCAATTCTGCCACCTGACTACTTCGGGGACCGATTTTGTATCCAGCGGAGGGTTCTGGGAACTCCTTCACCCATGCATTCCCTACGCCAGCCACCAGTTCTTTCTCCCTGTCGTTGTCAACATGGTAAGAGCATCCATCCACATAGACAGTGGGCATTCCCTCACACTTGTCTTCTTCAAAGACTTTGTGTGGGGAATTAAGGTATGCCTCCGTGTTGTCCTTGATTTTTAGACTTTCGTCCTCGAGACAGTTTTCTCTGGCACAATCATGCAAGTCAGCCAGACCTTGCGCGAGGGGACTCTTCTTGTTTTGGCCATATCTGACCTCCACAGGAAAGCCTTGCATTGACAGAATCCAGGAAGTAATTTGGGAATTACTCGCATTTCCGGCCCGGATTCTGTCACCTTGGAGATATTGCAGAGACTGGTGTGGAGTCTCCACTATGATGTGTTCCCCATGGATAAACGGGCGGTAATTCTTCAATGCCCACACCGTTGCCGGGAGTGCCTTCTCACAATCGTTGAATTTTTCCTCCACAGAGGATAAAGTTTTGCTCGCATAGGAGATTACTTTATTGACCTTGTCATGCTTTTGGTATAATACTACCTTCAAGCACGTATTAGAGAACCCTGTCTCCAGGAAGAACTCCTTGTTTCTGACAGGGTAAGCTAGGCAGGGCGCTTGTGAGAGGCTTCTTTTGAGTTGTCTTACTGCCTCGGCTTGTTCTGGACCACATTCCCACTTGACCCCCCCCTTCAGGAGATGAATCAGGGGTCTGGTGATCTCTGCGTAGCCCTCAATTAACTTTCTGCTGTGATTAGTCAGTCCAAGGAGGCTCCTTAGTTCCCGCAGAGTTGTGGGGTCTTTCAGTTTCTGAAGTGCTTCCACTTTCTTTTCCTGGGGACAGAGACCCTGAGGAGTAATCTCATGCCCCAAGAAATTAACACGGGTTCTACACCACTGTGCTTTCTGAAAGGAAAGTTTTGCTCCGGCGGCCCTCAACTGGGTCAGAACATAACGGATCTCCGCTACATGTTCCTCCACAGATGAACTTTTGATGAGGACATCATCTACATAAGCCAGGTTACCCCTTGCACCCAGGTCGGGCATGGCCTTATGTAGGAAAATGTTGAATTCATTGCCGGAGTTGAGGTATCCGAAGGGAGTCCGGGTCCATGTGTACTGCTGGCCCCCAAAGGTAAAAGCCAGTTTGTATTGGTCCTCCCTACTGACAGGCAAAGTCCAGTATCCATTGGTCAGGTCTATTGCAGTGAATACCTGTGACCCCTGGATCTGGGCTAGCCCTTGGTCAATGTAGGGCAGAGGCCATCGGGAAGTATGGACCCGTTTGTTGAGCTCCCTGAGGTCGGCGCAGAGTCTCCACTGGCCGTTTGGCTTCAATATTCCCAGCACCGGGTTATTGAAGGTGCTGTGAACTGGACGGATTATTCCCCGGGACTCCAGGTTCTTAATTATTTCAGTAAGGGACTCCATTGATGCGAGAGGCAAGCGATATTGCTTCACAAACACTGGAGTCATGCCAGGGTCCGTGGGGATTGTTGTTGTGTGGATGTCGGTGCGGCCACAGTCATATGAGTCTACCACAAAGAGATCGTGGAAATCCAAGAAAACTTGTTTCAACTTTTGCTTCTGTTCCAGAGTCACACAGGCATCAGCTAGGTTGACTCTCTCTTCCACCATCTGCCTGAAGCCTGGAAAGACTTCTGGTTTGGCTATCTCAGCGGCCTCCTCCAGCTGGGTGGAGAAGTCCCTGGTCAGAGTGCTGATTTGGACTGGAGGCCTCAGGTGGGAAAGGCAACCCTCATGGACCTGGAAAATCACCTCATCCCTCCTGAAGTCACAAGTCACATCTTCCTTACCATAGGGGCAAGAAGTGTACACCAGGAAGTTCCCCCCATGCCGGGTGAAAATCCTGTCTGGTGTTGTGTTGTCATCACTGTCACCGTCAAAACAGTCCTTGGGGATTGGTCCTAACAGTTCATTTCCTAGATCAATGGAAAAATGTCGGTCATCAACCACCATTCCAATAATGGTGCCTGCGGCTAGAGTAATACTCTTTAAGTCGCTGTTATCCACCTCTATTGGAATGGTGTCATGTTCTGTGTTGACTAATGGTGTTGGGTTTACCCCCAACCCTTGCTGTTGGAGAGAAGCATTTAGATGTATGTAAGCATCAGGGTTTTTCAAATGTTGTCCTCTTAACTTTCACTTCCAGGGAGAATTGTCGGGTCCTTTCTGGGATGGTGACTTCCTCTTTAATCTGAATTTCAACTGCATAAGGTAGCAATTGAGCTGACCTAAACGCTTTTTCTGGATCATCAAAGCCCAAGGGATTATCCGCTAATCGGGACCAAGCTTTGAAGTTTATTAGGTCCAAACTAATGGCAAAGCGATTGAGAATGTCACTGCCTAAGTAAAAGGCGGCAGTGGCGTCTCGCACGACCCAACAATTATGGACTATGCTCTTGTTGCCAATGGAGATTTTGAGCATACACCTGCTTGGCAGGAGCTGTTTGGAATTAGGTGCTTCCAGGTCCATTTCCCATTTTGTCAGTTTGAATGTGGGAATGGCTGGATCTTTTGGGAGTTGGCGGAACATGGCTTCGCTGATGAAGCTCTTACCATTGTTCACGCACACTCGAGCGAGAACAGAGTCCTTCCCATCATTTAACTGAACAGGGATGAACAACTGCTCTCTAATTTGCTGAATATCAGCCAGGCTCTGAGCTGATTTCACATCTTTCTGGACTATATGAGTGGGAGTTTCTGATTGTGGATTAGTAAAGAATTTCAGGGTGTTTCCTTCCAGTGTGGAATACCACCTTAAACTGGAAGGAAGGTTGATTTTTAGAAATAGAGAGGACCCCCCATCACCAGTCTGTTGTCCTACTGCTATTACTGTCACGTCTGGAGTTTGGTTGTTCCGGAAGTGAAATTCTACTTGGTCAGATTTTTGTTCAACCATGTGGCAGGTGCCGTTTAAACTAACATGGTTAACACTCTGTTTTAATTTTATTGGTCGGCTAGTCTGGGTCCAGAGGACCTTGTTTACGCAATCTATTAGGGGTGACAACTTTCTCAGGAGGTCATTCCCTAGACAACAAGGGGTGCCCTCTGGAGTCACTACTATGACCGGGTGTTTCACCTTGTGTCGCCCAATTTTAATGTCCAAGTCTGCAGTCCCCTCAACGGGAATTTCCTTCCCGTCAAAGTTCTGTAGTTGTCCAGGAAGAGAGGTGAGAGGAATTCGGTAATTCTCCCCCTGTAACGCTCACCTGATTCCCGCCGGTCTTGACTGGGTGAATGCCGTATCTTCAAAAGTGATGTGTAACACACGGTTGGCTCTTTGGGCTGGACCTCCGTGCACTGTATGTCTGACTCGAAGAGTAAGATGTCTGCAGATAGAAAATATGGGATTAATGAACTGGGGTTATTGGGTGCCTCTCTCCTCTTCCCTTTCTCTTCTCCTGTAGAACCCCAAAGGTTAACGCCCTCACCTTAGGTAAGTGAACGCCGAGCTCTCCATCTGCCTCGGTGCAGGGTGCCGTAACCAGTTTCTTCACTGGATAAGGGTGCAGGCCTCTTGACCTCAGAGGACTGCTGTCCGTCGTTAACTGCACGAACGGTAAGTTCTGGGCACTTCAAATGTCTTAAAAGTCTTTTGTAATGATATCTCTTGTTTTGCAGGGTTCCGGCGATGGCGGATGGCGGGCTGATGAGAGTTGAGGATCGAACCCGCGTGAGGAATAGAAGCGCCTGGAAGCACGTAAGTAAGCGCTTGTAGCCTGCTTCACGATGCGCACTAACTGTCCCTTTTATCTTGCAGGTACAAGTTCGGAGCTTTAGAGAAGCTGAAGGGTGCTGGAATACCCACTGGATTCGGCGTGGGAAGGAGTAATGGCACGTGAGTAATAAAGTTGCCCAATGTCTTTAAACGCACCTTCTTTTGTCTTTCAGATGCGGGATGCAGCGCCGAAGGCCTCCGGAGCGTGCAAAGAGCTGGTAAGCTTTTGTCTTTCAGATGCCGGAATGCAGTGCGAAGACCTCCGGAGCATGCGAAGAGTAGGTAAGCCTTTGTCTTTCAGATGCCGAAATGCAGCGCGAGGCGTTGGTGACAGCCGATGGACCAGGTAAGAGATGCGCTGCCACTGAAGACCGTAGTGCTAACCTGTTCTTTCCTTGTCTTTACAGGTGCTGCTGAAGACTGGATTCCAGGATGGTAAGCCTTTGTTCCCTTAGGCCCAGGATCAGAAGCAGAAGACACGATGAGCGTTCTGCTGCAGAGAATGCAGAATAACGCAAAGCAAGATTCATCCATCGGGTGTGGTTTAAATAGCCTCCTGTAGTGCTTAGGTGTCTCCTTCCACAGCCACGCCTAGGTAAGAAAAGAGTTTGTGCTTTCCAGAAGAGTTCCAGTGTTCTGAACCTAGGGAGTGGCTCCTGCCCCACCCAACAGGAAAAGTAGTCCCAAACAGAAGAGGATCAGGGGTTCAACTGGCAGGTAAGTAAGCAGCATGGTCTGCTGCAGGTAAGTCCACCCAAGCATTATGAGCCCGGCGCTTCCAGCGCTGGGACTGGGCATCTTTATGAGCCTGGTGCCACTGGCACCAGGACAGGGTCCAAAAGGTCCCAATTGGGACTGGCTGGCACTCGGAACCGGGGTTATGGGTCTGCTTCCAAGGGAGTCGGGCAAGTCCTGATCTTTTGGAAGCAGAGATCATGACAGCACCCCCCCTCAAGGCCCCTCCCAAACCGGGCTTCTCCGGGGGTTTGGGCTTGTTAGGAAATGTTCGATGAAATCTTTTGATTAGACGAGGCGCATGGACATATTCTGCAGGTTCCCAGGATCTTTCTTGGGGACCGTAGCCTTTCCAGTCAATCAGGTAAAATAGTTTAGATTTGGAGATCTTGGATTCCAGGATGCTTTTGACTTCAAACTCGAGTTCTCCATCAACTAGAATAGGTTTTGGAGATGTAGTTAGTCGGGTTTGAGGTTGCACGGGTTTTAATAGAGAGACGTGGAAGACCGGATGTATCTTCATGTGAGGGGGCAAGTCCAACTTGACCGCTACTGGATTTACTATGGTAGTGATGGAATAGGGACCAAGGTATCTTGGGTTGAATGTGCGTGGTCCTTTTAGAGGTAGATATTTGGTGGATAACCAGACTTGATCTCCTACTTGATATTGGGGGGCTTCCTTCCGATGTTGGTCTGCTCCTTTCTTGTATTGTTCTTTAGCCCTTTGAAGGTGAGAAACGGCTTCCTTAAAGGCTTGGGTGATTGTAGAATGCAGGTGGTCTACTGCTGGTGTTCCAAGATCTTGGAGTGGATCCAACTCCGAGGTTCGAGGGTGACTACCGTATAAAAGAAAAAACGGGGTCTTCCCAGTTCCCAAGTGGACAGAGTTATTGTAGGCATATTAGGCTATCCAAAGGATATCTTTCCAAGTTTTTTCAGTTTGTTGTAGCATGCAGCGCAAATACTGTTCCAGAGTTTGATTGGTCCTCTCGGTTTGTCCGTCGGTTTGAGGGTGGTGGCTGGTCGAAAGTCTCACATCAATTTGAGCCGACCGACAGCAACTTCGCCAAAAATGAGAAATAAATTGACTACCTCGATCCGAAATTAGAACTGAAGGAAAACCGTGCAGTCGGACGATGTTTTCGAGAAATTCTCGGGCCAGAGTTGCTGCTGTTGGTAAGCCTTTGAGTGGAATGAAATGCGCCATCTTGGAGAATAGATCCACGATTACTAGGATCGTATTGTATCCGGAGCATGGAGGTAGATCGGTGATGAAGTCCATAGAAAGTGTATGCCAATGGCGAGGCGGGATGTCAATAGGGCGTAAGAGGCCGACTGGTTTTTCCTTTTGACTCTTGTTTTGGGCGCATACTCCACAGGACATTATAAAGTCTCTGATATCTTTTTTCCAAGACGGCCACCAGAAGTAGCGCTTGATCTTTTCCGAGGTCTTGGTCATACCGGGATGTCCTTCCATTAAAGAATCGTGATAACAAGAGATTACCTTTTTCTGTAAATCTGTGCTGGGCAGGTATAACCGTTCTTGGAAATATAATAGGTTGTCCTTCACCGTAAAGTCCTTTCCCTGCAGATGCCAATTCTGTATGTCTGCTGGAGTTACCAGTAGTCTGGCTTTATCCTTAACTTCCTCTATGGATTGTGTGGCGATTACACCTAGAATTCTTTGTTCGGGAATGATAGGTACAGGTTTAGGATTGATCAAATGTTCTTCCACTCCCATCCGAGAAAGGGCATCAGCTTTACCGTTTTTTGTACCAGGTCGATAGGTAATTATGAAGTCAAACTCGGCAAAGAATAGTGCCCAACGGAGTTGCCTAGAGGATTGAGCTTTTGCGGTTTTCAAATATTGCAGGTTTCGGTGATCTGTAATCACAGTAACGGTGTGTCGGGCCCCCAGAAGATAATGCCGCCAAGCCGTGAAGGCGGACTTGATAGCTAGAAGTTCCTTATCAGTAATAGTGTAATTGATTTCAGGAGGTGAGAATTTGCGGGACCAAAATGCCACGGGATGCAACTGATTGGTTACTGGGTCCTTTTGTGATAGAACTGCCCCCATGGCAAGGCTCGAAGCATCAGTTTCAACGATGTAGGGGAGTTCTGGGCGAGGATGTTTTAAGATCGGTGCAGAGATAAATCTAGTCTTCAAATCCTGGAAAGCTTGTTCCGCCTCGGTAGACCATTCAAAACGTTTGTTTTTCTTTAACAAGGCGGTGATGGGCTGGACTATTCGAGAGAATTCGGGGATAAACCTGCGGTAAAAGTTAGCGAAGCCTAACATGCTTTGAACACCTTTTACGGAGGATGGCGATGGCCATTTGAGAATTGCATCGACCTTCTTTGAATCCATACGCACTCCGCTAGGTGATAATATGAATCCCAAGAATTCAACTTCAGTCACGTTGAAAACACATTTTTCCAACTTAGCGAAAAGTTTGTGTTGCCGCAATCTCTCGAGGACCATTTTCATGTGTTTCCGATGTTCAGTTTCCGATGAAGAATAAACGAGGATGTCGTCAATGTAAACAACAACACACACATCTATGAGCTCTCTGAGGACATCGTTCATAAAATATTGAAAGGCGGCCGGGGCAGTGCAAAGTCCGAAGGGCATGACCTGATATTCAAATAGCCCATACTTGGTGCGGAAGGCCGTCTTCCATTCATCGCCCTCTTTTACTCGTACCAAGTGGTAGGCTCCTCTAAGATCCAGCTTTGTATATATGCATGCTTTTCTGACTTGGTCCAGGAGTTCAGGGATCAAAGGTAACGGATATCTATTCTTAACGATGATCTGGTTCAGGGCGCGATAATCTATACAAGTTCTAAGGTCCCCTTCTTTTTTTGGAACGAAGAACAAAGCTGAGGAAGCAGGGGACTTGGAAGGACGAATAAACCCATTCACTAGGTATTGATCCAGGTATTGTCGGAGGTGAAGATTCTCAGGCTCGGTGAGGGCATAAATTCTACTACAGGGAGGAGTAGATCCAGGTATCAGGTCTATCTGGCAGTCTTAAGACCTATGAGGAGGTAGAGAGTTAGCCTGATCCTTCCGGAAAACATCTTGGAATTCTAGGTATTCAGGAGGTAACTGGGGAGCCTCCGAGGAAATTGCTGCCAGTGCAACACCAGGTCGAGGGTGACAAGTAGAGACACATTCTGGAAACTGAACCGTTCTTGCTCGCCAATCGATCTGAGGATTGTGCTTCTCTAACCAAGGAATTCCTAGAATAATCTGGAACTGAGGGGCCTTGATCACATCGAACACGATCTTCTCATGGTGTCCATCTTGACTTACTAGCGTCACTTCTTGGGTGGTATGCGTTACTGGTCCGGAGGCTATCTCCGTACCATCCACCGTAGTAATGACGTCCTTTACAGCCTTTGGACAAAGAGTCAGATTCATCCTCAAAACCATTTCATGATCCACATAATTGCCGATGGCACCGCTGTCGACGTAAGCTTCAATCGCATGTAATCGATCCGGATGTTCAGGGCTAATGAGGACCATAGGTATCACGAAATGCGAGGTCACGGAACTGGTTTTAACGCTCGGCAAGAGGACCTCTATTCTTGTCGGGCGAGGTCGTTTCCCTGCTCAGTTTGTGTGACCCTGGTAACTGCAGCTCCTACTGCCTTCTTGGCTGGTTTCACCAGACAGTCTCGAAGAAAGTGCCCCGAGTTTCCGCAATAGAGGCATAATTGCAGCTGTTTTCTCCTTTCCCGCTCCTTTTGTGTTAGTGGTCCTTTCAGGCCCCCTATTTGCATGGGTTCCCCGGAGTCTACTCCTTTGGTAGGAGTTGGTGGTTTGGAAAATACTCAAGCATCAAACTTGGAATGATCGGCCTTCCTGTTCTGCAGTCTGTGGTCAATTTGAACGACTAAGTCAATATAGTCCGAACAGTCTTGCGGGGGATTCACTACTTGGGCTAACACATCTTTGAGCTCTCCACGTAGACCTCTATAAAACAGCGTAATCCTTTTGTCCTCAGGCCATCGAGTTTCCACTATCAGTCTGTTGAAAGACGCAATATAAGCCAAAAGGTCTTGATTACCCTGTCGCAATGAAAGGAGCTCATTGTCCAAGGCCTGCCCCTGTGAATGTCTTGCAAACAGTTTTTCCATACTGAGCTGAAAAGCTTGAAAATCATGGAGAACCGGATCATCTTGATTAACTAGAGGGATCGACCAGTCTGCCGCATTGCCACTAAGGTACGAAAGCACGAAAGCTACCTTAGCTTGATCAGTTGGAAAGGCTGCTGGCCGGCATAAGAAGTGCAACCGGCACTGATTAATAAATACTGCAAACCTCTTTGGGTCACCAGAAAATCGTTCGGGCGGAGCCAGAGGTACATTCCCAGGTAGGTTGATCTGCACTGGGTTCGTAGAGGATGTTGAAGGAAGATTTGCCCCTGATGCGGGTAACAGAGTTTGTCCGGCGTTTGTGACTGTAGCAATTGTCTAGCGAGATCATCTGTTCGCTCCTTGGAAATAATCAGTTCCCTTCTTAGAGCATTCGTTTCCTGACGGGCTGCATGCACTTCTGCTCTTAGTTCCCCAAGTAACTGGGCTAGCTGGTCAGTATCCGAGGTTTCCATAGCGCCTGGGTGGGGGTTTTGCGGTAGGCTTTGCGTTCTGTAACGCTCACCTGATTCCCGCAGAGGCGCCGGTCTTGACTGGGTGAATGCCGTATCTTCAAAGGTGATGTGTAACACACGGTTGGCTCTTTGGGCTGGACCTCTGTGCACTGTATGTCTGACTCGAAGATTAAGATGTCTGCAGATAGAAAATATGGGATTAATGAATTGGGGTTATTGGGTGCCTCTCTCCTCTTCCCTTTCTCTTCTCCTGTAGAACCCCAAAGGTTAACCCCCTCCCCTTAGGTAAGTGAACGCCGAGCTCTCCATCTGCCTCGGGGCAGGGTGCCGTAACCAGTTTCTTCACTGGATAAGGGTGCTGGCCTCTTGACCTCAGAGGACTGCTGTCCGTCGTTAACTGCACGAACGGTAAATTCTGGGCACTTCAAATGTCTTAAAAGTCTTTTGTAATGATATCTCTTGTTTTGCAGGGTTCCAGCGATGGCGGATGGCGGGCTGATGAGAGTTGAGGATCGAACCCGCGTGAGGAATAGAAGCGCCTGGAAGCACGTAAGTAAGCGCTTGTAGCCTGCTTCACGATGCGCACTAACTGTCCCTTTTATCTTGCAGGTACAAGTTTGGAGCTTTAGAGAAGCTGAAGGGTGCTGGAATACCCACTGGATTCGGCGTGGGAAGGAGTAATGGCACGTGAGTAATAAAGTTGCCCAATGTCTTTAAACGCACCTTCTTTTGTCTTTCAGATGCGGGATGCAGCACCGAAGGCCTCCGGAGCGTGCGAAGAGCTGGTAAGCTTTTGTCTTTCAGATGCCGGAATGCAGTGCGAAGACCTCCGGAGCATGCGAAGAGTAGGTAAGCCTTTGTCTTTCAGATGCCGAAATGCAGCGCGAGGCGTTGGTGACAGCCGATGGACCAGGTAAGAGATGCGCTGCCACTGAAGACCGTAGTGCTAACCTGTTCTTTCCTTGTCTTTACAGGTGCTGCTGAAGACTGGATTCCAGGATGGTAAGCCTTTGTTCCCTTAGGCCCAGGATCAGAAGCAGAAGACACGATGAGCGTTCTGCTGCAGAGAATGCAGAATAACGCAAAGCAAGACTCATCCATCGGGTGTGGTTTAAATAGCCTCCTGTAGTGCTTAGGTGTCTCCTTCCACAGCCACGCCTAGGTAAGAAAAGAGTTCGTGCTTTCCAGAAGAGTTCCAGTGTTCTGAACCTAGGGAGTGGCTCCTGCCCCACCCAACAGGAAAAGTAGTCCCAAACAGAAGAGGATCAGGGGTTCAACTGGCAGGTAAGTAAGCAGCATGGTCTGCTGCAGGTAAGTCCACCCAAGCATTATGAGCCTGGCGCTTCCAGCGCTGGGACTGGGCATCTTTATGAGCCTGGTGCCACTGGCGCCAGGACAGGGTCCAAAAGGTCCCAATTGGGACTGGCTGGCACTCGGAACCGGGGTTATGGGTCTGCTTCCAAGGGAGTCGGGCAAGTCCTGATCTTTTGGAAGCAGAGATCATGACACCCCCCTTCCTGCATTTAGTTCCTCAAAGGCCCTTTTGGACAGAAAGGTAGCTTGGGATCCAGTGACAACCAGTGCCAAAATTGTACCCTGCCCATGTACCTGTACCGGGGCATAGTATCTTCCCTCCTTTTCCTCGAGGGGGCACAGATAATGCACATTTTTGGACAACTGGTGGGCTAACTTTTTGGTTTTGGACATTGCTAGCAAAGAGATCTGGGCAGAATTCTGTGGAGAGCCTTGGGAATCTGAAAGAAAAAGTTGGCAACTGGAGATCAGAGCCATCGTGGGTTCCCCTGGTTCCGGTTCTGGGCCGCCTCCCCCTTCTTGGAGGCAGTCACCAGGATGGGTTTGAACCAGGGGATTTTGGTATTGTGGGTTCTGGGATGAGATGATGGGCGGCGGTAGCTCAGTCTCCATATCTCCCCAGTCTGGATTGGAATCCCTTGGGACCCATTTTTCTTTGGGAGGAGTTCCCCCATCTCTAAAGGAGAAGATCCTTTTCCCAGGATCTTCTGAGGATCCCTCTCCCTCAAATTGGAAGATCTGTACCTCCTCCACAAAGTGGGTCTGTTTGGGTCCTTTGTTTCTCCTACCCCCCTCTGCTCCTTGGGAGGCAGGCTTTCAGGGGTAGGAGATTTTGTTTCCGGTTCCTGGTTTTCCAGGGGCTGTTTACAAGTTGGGAAGGAAGCTTCCTCCAAGGCTTTACACCCCCCTTCCCCTTGTGCCTCCTCCCTGGGAACCGGTGTGTTATCGGGGTGCTGCCCCCGTCATTGTTCTGGAGCACCAGGTCCAGAGTTTGGGGCATTCTGCGGCGGCATGCTCATCTGAGGGTTCTGTTGAGCCCTCAGTATGTGACCCAGATCCCGTGCCATATTTTGGACCTGGCGCTCTAACTGGGAAACCCGCTCAGGCTGATACGGGGCTCTATTTTCTCCCCTGGGCTGATCCCGGGAAGGGTAGCTATCCCTTCTCTGGTAGTACCCCTGGTTGGGAAGATTTTGGTACCCCTCCACCCTTGGCCTCCCCTCTCCCGGATTAGGTTGTCTGAGCTCAGGGAATTGGGGAAAGAAGGATGGATGATTTTGGGGCTGGAAATTGGGTGGATACCTGGGGAAAAAGTTCTGCCCAGGATTTGGAGAATTTCTGCCCTCCTGGGGGAAGTTAGGAGGGAAGTTCCCCGGGTCAGGTGCTTGGCTGGATCCCCCCCCTTGGGCTGGAGGAGTCCACACATAACCCAGGATTGGTCGGTTTCCCTTGTAGCGGGGACTTACATTGTCAGGGGAGCGGGGGACCCCATTTGTGAGACTACCTCCTCAACTCCCTGTCTGTGACTGGCCCGAGGGATTTCTGGGCTTAGGATTATTAGGTGCAGGTAGGTTTTTAGGCCCCCCCATCTCCAAGTCTAAAACAGGGGCAACCTTTACCTCTGCCACCTTGGCAGCAGCAGGGGTGCTGTTGGTTTTGGGGTTTTTGGGCGCATTATTTTTATTTTCTATGGGCTTCTGCACCCCATAGATCCGGGTAGCCTGTTCAATGACCCAGTCTAAAGATCTTTTCTCGTGAAAATCTCTCACGAGCTGGGTCATGAAGTATTTGGGCAAGGCATGGAAAAATGTATTGACAAATTCTCTGCTGTCTGTGCGCACCCTTCTGGTGGTCTGCGCAAAGGCACGTTTCAGTTCTTGCACGAATTTTTGTGGGGCCTGATCCTCCCCACATTGCAAATTGTAGGCTGCCTTGCGAGCCTCTTGGGGATTTCTGTGAACAGAAAAATGTTTTAATATGGCCGCCCTATAGGTGAACCACCTTGAATGATTTTGGTCCTCCAGCCCCGCAAAGAAACTGGAGTACTCTGGGGAGAATGTCCACTTTACATATTGGATACAGCTTTGGCTGTCCTTCAAATGAAAAGTCTCCATCATTTGCTCATAGAGCTCCAAGTGTTCCCAGAGTACTTGGCGTTCTTATGATAAGGCGTGATGACACTCCTGATTGCCTTAATCTGTTTCAATGGGTCCTTAAGCAAGGCCCTTTTTGCCTTATTGGCCTTTTTGGTTCGGGTAACCCTGGTCCATTCATCCTCTGACTCAGAGGCACTTCTCCCAGAGGTTCCTGTCTGATCTTCCAGGTTTTCCTGGATTCTGCAAGCCTGGGAGTGGCTGGCAGAATGTGGGGACCTGGTCTCCTGTGTCCTGTACCGCTCAGAGGAGTCTTCAGATCTCTCCTCGCTGCCAGGATTTGATGGGTACCCCCCCACTGACCTAACTGGGCAGAGGTTTTCAGGATGCCCTTAATGGGCCTACTCTCCTGGGGTTCCCCACTAAATTGCACTGTGCTTGGGTGCCCATACCCAGATGCCCGCCCCTCCATACCTGGGTGGTACTGGCCTAAGAGCCCCATGCTTTTGGCTGGATAGTAATCTGCCATCCCTGTGGCCCGGTGCTCATGTGCGCCAGGGGACATGGGGGTGGCAGAGTCCAGGGACTGAGAGAGATAAAGGCCTCTGGTACTAGGGCTCCTGAGGCTATGCTCAGGAGTTTCCCTTTCCCAGCGAACCTGGTCTCTATCCGCCCCTGCTCCCTGTTGCAATGCAAGAGCCTGCGCTTTCAGTTCCTCAGTTAAGGCCTTACTCGACTATCAGTCTCTCCTGCATCGCTACCTGTTGCTGGAGCCTATCATTGTGCTGACAGAGAGCCTCATTTTCTCTCTGTGCCTCCTGATTGGTCCTGGAGTACTGGGCCAGTCTTTGCTGCAGGAGGGTTACCTCCTGAGACCCTTCCCTACTGGCCTGCTCCTTTCTTGCCAGAGCCTCCTCCACCCTCCTGGTGTGCTCTAACAAGTTCTGGTGTTCTTTTTGGAGGTCACCCAGTCCCTAAAGGGCCAGGTGATTTTCTTCCATTTTCCTTGTTAAGTGGCAGACTTCCTGGCCTAAGGTATCCCTTTCCTGACCAAGAGCCTGCATTTGTGACGCCAGGTCGTCCCTCTGCCTTTGAAAGGCACCAGCTTTCTGGCGTTCTTCATCAAACTCTGCCTGGGTATCCAGGTCTTTCAAAATCAATTTGTTGCTTTCCTCTTTCTCTCTGTCTAGTTGGATTTGCAGGGTGGCTGTCTGCTCTGTGCATGCCCTGTTGAAATTGATCTGTTGCTCAAGCTTTTTCCTGCTCTGCAGCAAGGAGTCCAAACTGTCTTGGTGCTCCTTCTGCAAAGCCAGAATTCTGGTATCCTGGTCTGTCTTTTCCTGTTGCAGTATATCCATGTTCTCTTTTATTTTAATGATATACTGTCTACTATCATTTTCTGACTCCTGGCTCCTCTGCAGCCTCTGCTCAGAAGAATCCAGATCAGATTGGGCCTTCTGTAATGCCAGCAGTTGCCTACTCGCCAGATCTTGGCCTTCAGCACATTTGTCCTGCATGGCTCCCATATGTAAATATAAATATGCCGCTACCCTGGCAATCTTGTTGTGCTCATCTTTGGCCTTAGGGGCCATATATAGTTCACTCAGGGCCACATGTAAGGGACCCTGGTCTCTCCATGTATCTGAACCTGTTTCAGTGATCTGGGGTGCGATTGCCTGCAACCAGACCGTCTGGTCCTGATGAGTCCACTCACCTCTCACAAATAGCTTATGTAAGAAGTGCTCTCTGGCTATTTTAATATCTACCAAGGTCGTCATTCTGGAATTTGAGTTCCTTCCTGACTTACAGAAGTTTGTATTTTATTTTTGCAAAACAGACCTTTTCCTTAGAGCGTTCCTTTGAGGAGTGCTTTACAGCGTAACACAGCGTGGTGATCCGACCAGATGTATGTCTCCTGTCAGTTAGCACACTGTATTAATCTGCACAAGTGATAGATCTAACCCAAACGTCCGGCTCGAGCCCCCAATTTGTAAGAGGATTCAATCCAGCACTACAGCTAAGTCACTGCCTAGTCTGGGATACTGAATGGAAACCCTTATTGATATATCTTTATGTCCAGTTCATGATTCTGGATGACTACCACTATATAACACCCCTCTCTTGGAACCCCCCTGACCCCACTGAGCCAAGAAGTAGTTCTGTTTTGCAAGTTTAAACGGTTTATTTGAGAATGTAAACAATATATATATATATATATATCACACTTTATAATAAATTAATAATTAATATCACTTCAGAACATGAGCAGTTAACAACAATGGGTAATGTTCTACTAATAAACTGATTTGATTACCCAGGAGTAGTATAAAGGATGCGGTAGCACGCTTGGGAATAGAAACAGAAGAATAAGGTGGTAGAGAATGCTTTATCTAGTTTCAGATGGATGCAATGTTGAATGAAAATGCAATACAGAAAATACTCAATATGATTTCAACAAAACAATGTAATCACTTTTCTCTGGCAATCCACTCTCTCCCCCCCTTATGCAATGTAAGGAAATGAAGAGGAGATCACACAGTTCTTAGAAATGCAATCAAATGTAATTCAGTTCACCCCAGCAAGCTTATACAACAATAGGAGTTTTGAAACACAGGCAAAATGCTTTGAATATGGTGAGAATGCAGCAAGAATATGCTGAAAATACTTTTAATTCCCTTCAGGAGGTTCAGGGTGAATGGTATCTAGTTAATATGAGTTCAGGCTCACTTTAGCAATGATTCAGAGATGGTGATTAAGAGGCAAATGAATTTTTAGCAAGGAAAGAGATGACTGCTGATGGTTACACGTGGCTGGATTTTTAACCAAATCGCAAATCGCGGTAAAATTCGCAAGTGCGTGAATCGTGATTACGGATAAAGTATAAAGCAAGTCAGTTCTAGGCTGTTGTAAAGCCGAGAGTCTAAGCTTTCAGAGGAAAGTTAAACCAAGTTCCTAGCCCAAACGGTTCCAGAGATACGGACGATTAAATAAAGGTAGTTTTTCGGATTTGAAATTTTAAAACTTCAAAGCGACAGGTTACAGCTTGCAGCTAGAAAATGACAGGTGACAGTTCGACTTAGGTTAAATAGATTGAATTATATTATATTAAACTAAGGGATATGTTCTGAGTTTTGCTGAGTACTCACAAGCGATTTTGGACAGGAAGGCGACTTTGTCACGGATCCGGTCACTGCGCACAGCACTTCACAGCGATCTGGTCTCCGGTTCCGAGTACAGCTCTGCTTTCTGAGTCACCGGCACTGCTCCTGGATCTTGGGTTCTGCTGGTCTGGTCTAGCACCGGTCTTCACGGCTCCTGGTCCCGCTTTCTCCGGACACAGCACTGATCTGCACGGCTCCTGGACACTGCTACCGGTCCCGGCAATGTTCTAGGCAGGGAATTCAAACAGCTCGCCCGGCTGTTGATAGTCTGCAAATGATTTTTGGGCCTGCTGACAAATACTTTTGCTTGCAGTGGGCCTTCTTGGTTCAAAGTTCTGTAGTCTCTGTTTAGCTTGGAAGTCTAAGTGTAGGATCTCTGGATGTGAAGTCGTCGGTCAGCATGCTCCGCAGCAAATGGAATTGAATCCTCTACCTGTCCCAGCAGTCTCTTTTTATATGTTTTGAAAGTGGGTGGAGAGGCTAGCTTTCTAGGCCCAACCCCTTCAGAGTTCTGATAGGTTGGAGAATTCTTTGCGTTCTCACTGGAGAACAGGATTGTGTGTCAGAATGAGGTCATTTAATGGCTTGCAGAAAGGACACTCCCCTGTCAAATTACACACAAATCTATATTTGACCTAAAGACATATTTAATAGATACACAGTGGTTTGAAATTACATGCACCCATCACGGATCACGAGGTATACTCTGTTCAAACTCTGATGTTTCTAAGAGCTTGCATTCAGAACTGGCAACATTTTGCATTTTTTAACTGGTTTTGCAACATTGGTTTTTCATTAAAAATTATACACATATACACGGCCTGTCCATACATACCCCAGTAAATTTCCATGTCTCTAGCTTAAACACAGAGTCTGTGGTGTCAATAAATAGCGGGGTTTTGCCTCAGAACATCACACAAATTCCCAACGCGTCTTAAAACGTGCACCGAAAAATCACAAGAATTATGGTATCATTTAAATAATTTTGACAAGTCCGCACTGTGAGTTATACATCTTTCTTAGAATCATATTCTGGCCAACAGGGGTGTGTCTTTTCAGGTCACATGGTATAGAAACCAGTTTATCCAGTTTCTGCCAAGCTCAGAGACCCTGCCCCTCCCAATTTTGGCCAAGAGGAAGCTGTTTTACGGTCCCCCCCAATAAACCATCTGCCTGAGTCAAGGCAGGGCTTTGTTCAAAAGGAAGCCATTTACGACCACCCTAATAAACCATCTGCCTGGGCCCTTTCTTTAGTTTCTTGCAATCCCCTGGTAATTCAATCAGAGAGTGTGTGACCTCCTTTTGGCAGGAGCATCAGAATGCAGCCAGGCCTGGGAATGCATTTGTTGGGCAAGCCCCCACTCCTGTCGGGGGTAGCTGTCTGGCAGAATTCCAGTTTCCTTAAGCCAGGTTTCAGGTAAAATGTCACTTTTTGTTCCCCAGTTTAAGTCAAGACAATTTTTACATATGCAGCTAGAATGCTGATTCTAAGTTCAAAACTATGACATTTTAACAGTTACAAACTATGTGACACTCAAAAGCAGGTCACTCAGTTAATTTAAACATTTTCAATTTTTGGTAGTTTTAAATCCAGTTTCAGTTAGGCTGCTGCAGACCTGCAGAGCTCAGCCAGTCTTGTTATGAACATTGTTTTGGGGCTCTTCAACTTCCCAGATTTAGTATGCACACATACTTCATTCTGCCAGATGTCCGCTGGTGTTCAGTGAGATTTTTGGATGTGTTGCAATGTTTGAAAATAGGCATTTTGAGCTGGCATTCAGAGAAACCAAAGGGAATTTTAAAGTGCGGTTTTTCCTTTGGCACACATTTCACTCATGGCACCCCGGCCCATCCTGCTCGCACTGGTGTGTGGCAAGTTAGGCAACCATTTTGGTGTGCACAAACTGCGTGGTTCTCCTGGATTTTGGCGCACATGTGGGCTTTTTGGCCATCTTGGATTTTCTAAGCCCACAGCATCAAATGTTGCAGCATGATAGCTCAAACGTGGGCCAGGACACCCAACATGGCGGACCTTGTCCGTGTGAGTGATCACGTGCACTCAAGGCACAGAAGTTTGGAGATTCTGAAGGCCCTCTTGATACAGACTACCAAAGGAGGCCGGTGGAACGCCTAGAACTGCCGGGAACTGTAAGTCCATGTGTGTGTTACCCGCCTAGCGCGACACAACCCACAACTCAAACTGCTGTAGATTAGAGAACTTGGATTTAGGACCACAGTCTTACTTTCAACCAGGGTTTGAACATTCTTCTCTGCACTTTCTTGGACCTCTGCACTCTTATCTGGAAATGTATCATTTTGTTATAGCCACTTCCTGTCAGATCTGTGGACCTTGCTCCAAATTCTCAGGCCCTTTTTTTTCGGTTTTGAGTCTTCTGTTGATTTCTCGGCCTTTTATAGTACCAACCCAAACATTATCGGACACTTACATTATAGCCCCCTGCATCAATAGTGCAGACTAACCTAGTCAACTCAATGCGCAGTGCTTCATTTGTGGGGGTGTTCGCCAGGGCAGAGGCACTTATTGTCTCAGACTCACTTTAATCATGAAGTGGTTCTATTCAGTACATCTATCAACCGCAATGAGCAGGTGCGAGCTCTAGGACAACCCCACATATGTCGACGCTGTGGGGAGCAGCTATGGGTGATGGCAGCAGTGGTGCTCACCCGCAGTGTCCCAGCAGTGCTAGAAAGTATTTGGGCCCTGGCACCCATTTCTTTTTATAAATGAAGTACTTTCAATGCATTGAGTTTGGGTGTCATCCCAGCAGGTGTCCTTGGAAGAGGAAGAAACTATTGCAAAGGATTCTATTTAATAGTTTATTTTATGCGACCCTTGAGTACAGAAAGATATATTGGACTGTAATTACAGCCTGCAGGCGTGTAATAAAATAGCCTCTAATAGGGTATAATGAAAAATGGATATCTTCTGTTTCCAATCAATATGCACGTGATGATTTAGTTGTTCCCTGGAGCTACGGTGACTTGGGTAATGGATAATGCATGTGGCATAACTCTACTGACTGGCAACATCTGCCACGCGTAAGTCAAGCTTGCAAAGGACTTTTTAGTCAAAAGCATTTTGATTAAAAATGATATTGTCTGGTTGCGGTATGCTAGGCAAAATCAAACAAGCGAATAATTTCAGCTATTGTGTGCATATTGAAAATGTCATGCTAGCGCGCAGCTTTGAACCTGAACACGCCTTTCAGGCCACACATAGGGCAGGTGCTGGCAGCTTCCAGACGTGCACATGTGCATGGCTAAACATGTGAAGACTGCCTAAATATAGGGGTTTTATCTTGACCAAGTTATAATGCATTTTTACGGTCCCTCTCTGGAAGGGAAAGCCAAATAGTTGTAACCCTGATTGCCCCTCTAGGAGTTCCAGTTATCCAGTTACAAATGGTTTCAAGTGGATCCCATCCACTGCCCTAAAGAACACTTACATTGCATTTTAGAGAGGGTTATCACTCTCTAATATTTAATAATACTTTGTCATGTATACAGCGCTTTTATCCAAAAGCCCTTTACATACAACATATTTACATACCTTATAATGTGTTAATGAATGTTACCCAATCGAAATTGGTACTCACTTTATCGATCTTGGAAGGATAAAAGGCTGAGTTACCCATGCTAGGATTTGAACCTGAGACTGGCAGATCAAACACAGATCACAGCAACAGGCACTCATCCCGCTGAGCTATCTCAACGGCATTCAAGTTGGATTAATTTAATTTTAACTTGAAGGATTTACCTGTAGTCTAGTGTAGTCTAGTGTCCTTACACCTGTTCACTGCAATTGGGTCTAGTAGAAATTATTTTATACATTGCCAAATGAGTCCTTTTCGAAGCTAATTTTCTTATCTCTCTTAAAACCTCTCTGCCCTGTGGCCCTCATTCTGGGTATTGTGTAAGTGTTAGTGATTTTACTGCTCCACCATATTCTGACAACTGGAGTTAAGTTGCAGGAGATACCTCAACATGTGGCTGGAGGTATTACCTCCAGAGAAATTGAGGAATTCTCACTTGTAGAATTACCTGTGGCAGTAATTCCTCTAGTCCCAATAGAGTCCAATTGGACTTCCCAATGGTGAGTAACAAAAATGTACCTCCATAGCCAAAGGGCGGTCATGGTTTTCCATTTTGGTGGAATTTCCAGTGGTAGTTCAGCCAAAGTAGCCTCATTACGAGTTCGGCCGTGCAGCCAAAAGCGGTGGTAATGCAGAGTCACCACTGCATTACTGCACTGTGGAACTACGGGCGTGGAGTTAAGGTGGAGCAAAAACCTCCAGCAGGTAATTCCTCTACCTTACTGCCAAAAACAAACCAAATCAGCAGAATTACAGTCAGCGTAATTCCACCGAAATCCCCATGGGGTTCTATGGACTCCAATAAATGGGGACTAACACCGCCAAACACCACTTGTAATTACGCTGGACAAAGTGGTGGTAACAGTAAATCCGTTTGGTGGTATTTCAGTGGACATACCTCCAAAATACCACCAGACCTGTAATGAGGCTCATATGTTCTGTACAAGAGTTCCTGGTTGGTACTCTTGAATTGAGCCCTTTGGCGCAAGTAAAATATTTAGAAATCTGAGAGCCTGTGGGGCACTCATAAATGAATTACTATTAGTTGGCAGGGACCACTGGATCAGCGGCTAGGCCACCATCCTAAAAAAAGATTCCCACCATGCCACGCGAACCAACATGACCCCCCTGGGTAGCAATGTAACTGAAATGACAAACGACTCCCTGAACAGGTATTGTGAAGGATAATTCATTGGAAATAGAACGAGCCACAAAGTATCACCAATGTCCGGCATGACAGATGTGCATAGGTTTCAGTAATCTTTTGCAGGGGTGAACCCTTTCTACTCGCACAGCAGTAGAGTGAAATCCATCTTGTGTGAAAGCCATACAAAAGGCTTCTTCCTTTCTTTCTAGAGCCTTTGGATTTTGGCTTTGTAGAGTGCAAGACAAGAAAATGTTACTGTTGATCAGAGCCTCAAGTGGATCTTTGCATATGTTATGTGGCATTTCTATAGTGCCTAATGCCATTGGTATGGCCTCAGAGCTGCAAGACTGATATTCTGAGAGGCATTGAGTGACCTTATGACCCAGATGTCCTTCTGATTGACTTTCTTCTTCAAACAATAGTCCTCCTATAGTTCATCATCGATACATCCTTTGCACTAACAACAAATATTCTAGAACATTTAACTCTGGCCTTAAATGCGGTCGATGGTGCAGAATCTGAAGCTCCTTGATCAGTTTAGAGTCAAAAAGGGAGTCAACATTCCCAATCTAATATTTACCAAACTCATGCTGATGGAGAAGATGTCACTGGTTGCCATTAGTGACCATTAGTTTATCCACTGCACACCAACGTCACCTTTATAGGTCTGTTTAAAGAGCTCTAGATCTCTGGCTAGAGCTTTTAAGGTTAAGTAGCAGCCAGATTACAGGAACTTTGCACGAGTGTAAGGGCAAAGTATACACAGTATTAGCACTAGGGCAAAGGTTGCCCTATTTTTTTTTAAATATGTTTATTTTAAACCAAGGCAAGGTGACAAAGCTTATGATAAATGAAACATGTAACATAGCACATACTCAATCCCCTCAATATCCCCCACCCATCACCCTCCACTGCCCTGGATACGGGTGTGCTTTCCACAAGTTTGTGCTTCACTGTGTCCATTTTGATTATGCTACCCCTTTCAGGTGGCGATGTGGTCCCCCAAGACTCGCCGGGCATTAATGGGCTTGTAGGTCAGAGCGGGGAATCTCTGGTCATATTCCAGCACGGGAGCCCAGATGTTCTGGAAGCGGTGGAGGATTCCGGCTTTTGCCGCTGTCACTTTTTCGGCGATCAAGATGTCCCATAATTTCCCCCACCATTGGATCGTTGAGGGGCCTTTCCGGAGCTTTCCAGAAGCGGGCGGTCACTATTTTCCCAGCCAGGAGGCATTGGGTTAGTAGTTTGGCTTTGTTTCCAGAGCGTGGGTAGATCCCTGGGATCAGGGTCCCCAAGAGAATGGGCCCGGGCTCGAGGGGGAGTGGAATCTGTGTAATCTGTTCGATGACCGCTAGGCATAGTTTCCAAAACTCTTGGACTTTCAGGCACACCCAGTTTGCCCTATTTTTAAAAGCACTGTGACACATTAAAAAAAACATTGCACCTTGACAAGTGCAGTTTGGCATATTAAAACCACCACGGCTAAAATTGCCCCAGTGCTAAAAAGATGCATGTTTGATGCACTTTTGTACCAGGGCAATGATTGCCCTAGTGCTAATACCATTCCGTATTAGCACTAGGGCGAACTTTGCCCCGGTGCAAACATATAGTGAAAATGCATCTTTTTTGCACTAGGGCAATTTCTGCCCTGGTGCTTTTAAATGCCAAACTGCACTTGTCGAGGTGCAATGGTTTTTTTATGTGTCCCAGTGCTTTTAAAATTAGGGCAAGCTTTGCCCTAGTGCTAATACTGTGCAAACCTTGCACTTGCACCGATGCAAAATGTGTGTAATCTGGCTCCTGGTGTCTATAAACTGCTCCGTGATGCTGAACGAACCCTTCATGGCAAACGGTTTCTTATAGCGACAGCTTTTTTGTAGACGCGAGTAGAACTGTTTGTTTGTTTGTTTGTTTATTTTTTTGTATTGCGCGCCAGACCCAAGGGTAACCGGGCGCAGTGAACAGAATATACGAAGCTTACAATGTTGCAAAGAAATTACTGTGTTACAGAAAATTACAATGTTACTTAATTAAACATTTACAATAGTGATAAGTCTTTGATGGTACATATGTACATTCAGATAAGTAACATAACATAAATTAAAGTCTTTCAAACCTTACGTGTTGTTGTCATTGAGGTGTTTGATAAGATTTGTTCTAAACTGAGGGAAAGGTTGGTCTGATCTAAGGTTGTGTGGCAGGGCATTCCACCATTTAGCAGCTAGCACAAGAAAGCTTGTGCCGCCGATTTTGGCAAGTTTAAATCTTGGAATTTCCAGACAGTTGGAGTTGGGAGTTCTTGTAGGTCTGCTAGAGATTTTTTTTTTTATTTTGTCCATCAGGTAAATGGGGGCAGCGTTGTTGAGGGCTTTGTGCATCAAGGAGAGCATTTTTAGGTGAATTTTATTGTCGGTGGAGAGCCATTTGTATTGTTGTCTAGTGGAGGAGATATGTTCCCTTTTGTTTATGCCTAAGGCGGCTCTAAGGGCGTTATTTTGTAGGATTTGTAGCCTTTTGGTAATAGTTTTATTGGCGCCGCTGTAAAGGGCATTGCAATAATCGAGTCGTGACAGTATTAAGGCTCTCGCTAGGATCATGCAACTGTTGTTAGATAAGAAAGGGTTACCTGCTCTTATTAATTTGCAGGTATAGGCTGTCGTGGAAGCTAAGGAGTTAACTTGTTTTGCAAAAGACATGGTGGAGTCGAGATAGAAGCCTAGTGTTTTTACTTCACTCGAAACCTTGATGCTATTGCCATCTATGTTAAACGTGGAATAGTCCTTGTCTAGTTTGTTGATATTGGCCTGCGTGCCCAGAATGATCAGCTCAGTCTTATCATCATTCAGGCAGAGGCCATGTGATGCCATCCATGCCTGAATAATGAGGTACACCCTATTCACCAACTCCCTGTCCTTGCTGTGATCCCCAGAAAGCGGGAGGAGAATCTGTGTATCATCTGCATAGTTAGTGTAGGTGATACCTAGAAGGTCCAGATCATCGAAGAGGGTTTAGTGAATATGCTGTACAGGGTTGGTGAAACACAGGAGCCTTGAGGGACGCCGCATATGATTGGAAGAGGGTCGGCTGCTGCCGAGGGGGAAAAGACTCTCATTGTTCTCTCACTCAGAAAGGATTCAATCCATTTGGTGGCATGCGTGGAGAAGTGTGCAGCAGTGTCTAAGTGTTTGCAGAGGACCCTGTGATCCACCAGATCGAAAGCAGCTGAGAGATCAAGTAAGAGGAGGCGTGCCGTCTTACCTTGATCTCTCAGTTCATCTATTTGGGTCTTTAGATCAATAAGTGCAGTTTCAGTACCGTGGAGTGGACGGAAACCAGATTGTCTGGCTCCCAGTAGATTGTTTAATTCAAGGTGTCTTTGAATTTGTGTATAGGCAACCTTGTCTAGTATCTTCAGTAGGAAAGGTACGGTAGTGATGGGCCGATAATTAGTGGGAATGAGGGGGTCAAGAGTCTGCTTCTTGAGAAGTGGTAGCACCCATGATTGTTTTAAGTTTGCCGGGATACTACCTGTGGCGAAGGAGGAGTTGATCAATTTTGAAATGAACAGTGAAAGGTCTCTGGCAGCATCTTTTGTTAGTTGTGCTGGGCAGATGTCACCTTTTCAGTTTGACGGTTTGAGGGAAAGGATGATTTTCTCTACCTCTAGGATGGTAGTTTTTGTGAAGGAGAATTTGTTGGTTGGGTCGTTAATGGTGTTAAGTGGCGGCTTGTTTGTGAGGTTTGGGAATCTTTTTTTAGTTGGATTTTGTTTTGCAGTGTGGTGATTTTATTTGCTAGGGCTGTTTGGATATCTGTGCACCAGGTCTGGTCTTTGATGCAGGTATCAGGTGTGGCAATGGGGGACTCAAGTTCTTTCAAGATGGAGTAGAGTTCCTTCATACTTGAGTTGGCATTGGCAATGCGAACATTGTAGGAATTACGTTTCGCTAGACAGATTTCATTTTTATAATGCCGAGAGATATTAGTTAAGTTAGATTTATTCTCTTCGGTTGGACATAATTTCCAGTTGGATTAGCATTTTCTTTTGTTTAGTCGCAAGGCCTTAAGTTCTGCCGTGAACCACTTGTTTAAGTGTGCCTTGGGTTTGCTTGTTCGCATTTTGAGAGGGGCGACTTTGTCCATAGTGGTGCGCATGATGTTGTTGAATTCGTTCACACTAGGGCCGAGGTTGTCTGGCAGTGCATTTAAGGTAGGAATGATCAGGGGAATAATATTATCCGCTGTAATATTCTTTTTGTTTCTTGTAGGGCATGGTGGAGCTGCCTGTGGGGCAGGGCTGGGTGGTTTGGTGGTTAGTAAATTACAGGACACCAAGGAGTGGTCTGTCCAGGAGAGGGGCCTAATAGAGGATACTTTGGCTGAACAGTTGGAATCAGCAATCCAGTCAAGTATTCTACCCTTTGCATGTGTGGGGGTGCTAACTTTTTGGCTAAGTCCCAAGGTGTGAAGGTTATTGGCAATAGTAGAAGCATGGGCATCTGCTTGGTCATTGAAGCCAAGGTTAAAGTCCCCTAATATCAGCAATTGGGAAGTAGTTTTGGTATTGTTGGACAGAAGGCTGTGCAGGTCCTCCTTGAAGGTTCCAAGTGGACCCGGTGGTCTGTAAATTAGGTGAATTGAGAGAGTTTGGGTGTTGTTTATGGGAATTTTGGCAGTGAGAGTTTCACAGGATTGCATAGTTGTGGTAGGGACTAGGCGTAGTGATAAGTTTATTTTGGCTATAATGGCGATTCCTCCTCCGCGGGAGCCTTCTCGGTCCTGCCTAGATATGGTGTAACCGTCAGGAATGGCCAACATGAGCGATGGGCCTGCCGCATTGTGTAGCCAGGTCTCAGTTATAGCAATAAAGTCTAGATTGGCTTCTGCGATTAATTCAGCTAGGTCAATGGTGTGTGCCACTAGGGATCTTACATTAAGGAGTGCTCCCTTGAGGGAGAGTCCTTTAGGGTCCATTTTTGTTATGGCCGAGTTGGATGAATTGGTATTTGTCTTAAGCATGTTTATATTCACTGATGGGCGGGATTGAGGGGGTGCAGTGCATATTCTAATGTGTTGGTCTTTCGTTGTGCATTTTATAGTGGGGAGGGATCTTCTAAGAGGTTCATAGAGTTTATTAAGTCTGGCGCGTAATTTAAGGTTTCTCTCGTGAGTTGGGGTAGGCTGAAAGGTGTAGACTAGTTGGCCAGGCATGGCCTGGTGCGCGGGGCTGATGTGGCCAGGGTAGTTAGGTGTCTTGGGTATGGTGAGTAGGAGAGGAGGCGCGAAAGCTGGCTTGCAAGGGGGAACTTCAGTGTGGCTGTTCTTAGGGGAGGCATGCAGTATGGCCATAATCATTAGAAGGTAAATGTTGAGTGAGCTAGACATAGTGCGGAGCTATTCCTATTAGCTAGTAATGCCACTTGGTGTGTGTGGACTGGATAAATGGTTGTCAAGGTACTAAATGTCGGTAACTGTGTCGAAGGCTGTGTGGCTAGATCTGTAAGGTCTAGGCACCATTCACTAGTAGGGGCACAAGTATATGAGGCATGAATGGGCAGTGTCTAGGGTACTTAGCATGGGAGGCGCCTAAATACGCCTGTTCCAACAGGGCTAAGATATAGAGACTGAGGGCACCTAGATGTGGCAATCAAACAGTGACTATAATATATAGCATGGTGGGCTAAAATACAGAGGCTGAAGGCACCTATATATGGCAATCAAACGGTGACTATAATGCATAGCGTGTGAGGCTAGGACTTAGCGCAAATCAAAAGTGGTCTATTAGCGACCATAAGGTCAAATGTGGTCTATTAACGACCATAAGGCACAACACAAGTCAAATGTGGTCTATTGGCGACCATAGGCACAACACAAATCAAAAATGGTCTATTAGCGACCATAAGGTACAACACAAATCAAGTGTGTTCTGTTGGCGACTGGTTGAAATAACGAGAGAGTTGCTGGAGACGTTTTCTTCCCAGGCTGCTTCAGTCATTGTTGTGTTTTCCACTTTTGTGCTGCATCACCGTTTGTTTATTTCTGCTGGTATCGTTATTATTATTGCTAATACCTATGACTGCCCATGTTAATCTCTCTAGAGAATGCAGCCATGGTTGATTGGAAGCCTCGTGACACTGTAAAATATGTGTTGAGTTATAATTCTCTTTTGCCTGCTGCTTTTTTCTTCTTGGTCACTTTTTCTTTTCTTCTTCCTTCTTTGAGACTATCCTGAGATTTTTTTTTCTCTCTCTCTTTGAGTTGATTAAGTTGGTATGGAATCCAATATTGACTGAGGTTGATGACCTAAATCTAACAAAAGTTTGATATTTTATATTAAACTGTAGTTTTACAATAAAAAAATAAAAAAATAATACGTTCCAATGCTTCCAAGCCATTCCATATACATCTGGCTTTGGAAACGCAGTGGAAGCTGGCTGAGTAGGGTGGGGGCGGGCACTGAACCACCCAGCCCCCCAGAGAGTGAGATAAAGTGTCACTGACTCAGTCTGGAGTAATACATCGGACCTGCCGCCAGAGGGAGTGTCATGGGGCATGCAGGTACAGGGGCTGGATAGCAGGGGCACTTTGTCACACTCTAGTATGTATATGCAACTGTACATTGCGACTCACTGTCAACATGTGTTGCAACCAGTTGTTGTGGATGGTGTCAACCAGTTGTTGTGGATGGTGTCAAAGTGCTGCAGTGTGCACCTTCCTCAAAGTGTGCATGCACTTGGATTGTGCACTTTCCATGAACAACATCAATGTGCATACACTCCTATCTGATAGAAGAAGTCCCATTGAGTGCCGTTAAATGGTGTCATGTTGACTGAGACATTCCTGCCAGCATTCACTCCTGTATCCTGTTGGGCTGAACGCAGATTCCTGGGGCTTGCGCTTAAATCACGGAGCTCCCTCTTGCCTCCACGCCATACATTTTATTTTGAATTTTCTTTGCTTCCCTGCCTGACTCCCTTCCTCCTTTTTTCACCCTTCCCATTCTGGCCTATGGGACCTGTGACCTTGCTTTTAGTCCCCGCCTTGTCTGTTAGCCTCTCTGCACTATATAATTTCTTATGTTACACCTGCTGACAGTTACCCTCTTTCACTAGTTTTTGCAACTTGCTCTGTCCATCGGTGATTACTTTGACACCCATCAGGGTCTAGTCTACGTTTGATGTTTGAGAGGCCTGCACTGTTACTGCAGTAAGTTAGCAGCACTTCATTTTCTTATGAGCTGATTAAGTCCTCTCGCTGTGTCAACATAGCATTCTTTGCTGAGTGAGTGGTGTTACAGAGAATTCTCATAAATGGCTAATTTCCCTTACCTACTGAGTCCCTCAGCAGCTTTGCTGGATTTCTAGGGTTTATTTTTTCACCTGGTAAGAGTGTGAGCTTTTTTCCCCACTCTTACATGTGTTTTTCTGTGTGTGTTTTTACCATTTGTGTGAGCTTGGACTCTGGAGCCTCACCTACTCCATGAGCATAATTTATTTGTGTGTGTTACACAGCACCTTCAGTGCAGTGACACAGGGTTGTCTTTTAGACTTCCCACTGATTCCATTTTTCTGGGACTGACTACTGTCTCCCAGAAACATGTAGAGTTGCCATTAGCTTCATGTAGTCTCTTTAAATCACAGACCCAGTACACCCCATCTTACATGGAATATTGTAAACGGTTACATCTTATCCCTTTTTGTCCGTTTCTCTTGGAGCACTGTTTCTCTCCCTTTTCATCAAGACTTGGCTGTTGGCAGTGGTAACTACCCTATTTTTCCTACAGCAGTTATCTTAAATAACCATGGTATTGTTTTAGGCTATTTTAGTAGCCTCAAACATAAACCCACTTGATCAAATATATTTTATTTCGGCTCCGGCTGGGTTTATTTGTCCTTTCTTTTTGTAAAAGTCTTTCTCGTGTTTTACTCTGCGCGCCAAACCAGGTTTGGTCCCTTTGTTCACTGTCTTTTTGCAGGCTTCTGCACAGAAGCCCTCCTTCAGGCACATGAAAGTCTGGGTAGGCAGGATGTGAGCGAGGGGCTTAGGACCCTTGCCATAGGTTCCCTTGGTAACACAAGTCGCACTCCTGTTGGATTGGCTGGGTGACTGTCCTTGCCAGGACAGCCACCCTGCTGGACAGCCAGGCTGTGTGAATGGGGGAAAACTGCATACAAAGCAGGTCTCTGGGACTGGAAAGGCAAAGTCGCCACTGGAACGAAAGAACTGACGAGGAGATGACGGAAGAGGACCCCTACCATGACTGAGTCGCCCGGTGAAGCCCTGCTGCAGGTCCGAATCCTCGAACTCCAATGACAGCGAAGATCTTCCCTTGAGCTGGTGGGACCAACCAGTTTCCCCAAACTTCAAGCCAGGACCCCTCCTCTGGTCAAATTCGCTGTACAGAGCTACAGTGGGCCGGATAGCCAGGAAAGGTCGGACCCTGCTTGGGTTTTAAGGAGCGCACCTTTTATTCGTTGCTTTTCTCTGCTGCTGGTTTCTACCCTGGGTGGTGCAGGACCCTCCAGTCTTCCTACTTCGTGTCAGTCCAACAGTCGCTTCAGGAACCGTGAGCCTGCTGGAACTACCAGGAACGTCTTTTAAGGTACTGTGCAAATTCGGTTGTTCGTTTCGTTCAGCCGCGGTGAAAGTGTGTGAAATCTTTCTCCAATCCGAGGGCTTGTCCTTCTCTTCTCTTTGAACTAACTTTTCTGCCAACCAACCTGGTCCGGAAACCCGTGGCACAAACTTTACCGCAAATTACCCTGAACCCTGTGATCTTGGACAAAAGACTTTTGACCTAGTGACTTTGACTTCTGCTCGTTGGGGAGTAGGGTTGGGAGTTTGTGTCTCAGAGGAGCTTGGGGCCACATTTCAGAGAGGAACTGTTTTCATAGGTCATGGGACCTTTTTTCTTTTATTGACCTTTGTGAGAAGTGTGTGGTCCCCAAGTCATGGATCACCTAGTGATTGTTAAAAAAGGATTTAGTAGAAACCCTTCCATTGTTATTTTCTCCCTTCTGGTGATCTTTTTTGTTTGAATCTGGCTTCTTTTGAATTTGTTATCCAGTATTGTATTTGTGGTATTTTTTACTTTATTTATTACCACTCCGATTCAATTCTGGTACGGGAGTCCATAGCACAACGTTTTCTTTCGGGGGAAGAACTTCTTCCACAACAGAATGTTGTATAATCTTGTTCAGGGGGTACCCCTGGATGATTTCTTGGAATATCCTTGGTTAAAAAGAGGTCGACCGGTTTCGATGATTTTGATTCATCCTCTTCTTCAGGACCGTGATTTGTACCTGTCTCAATGAGATCAGGGATTTTGAGGGATCAGGGAAGCGTCATCCCATCTACCTTATTGCAGCTTTGTTGGTCAGATGCTGTCAGCCAGATTTCTATTGGATGCGGCTGGAGCGATGCATTTGTGGGATCCTGTCAGCCACGACGCTCATTGCACTGCTGCCTTCCCCCTCCTACAAAGATCATATGGCATTGAAATCTGCAGATCCCACTGAAATGTGGCCCCAAGCTCCTCTGAGACACAAACTCCCAACCCTACCCCCCAACGGGCAGAAGATCCGTACACCCCACTCCTAAGAACAGAAGCCCACATATGTTATGAGGGCTCCATCGTAAGAAATGTTCTCTGAGGCCACACATTAAATGGTACCTGAACAATAAACAAGTCCCCACGCTGAAAAAGTGGATTCCACGAAGTGTTCATGTGTGTTAAAACATTTCCAAAATAACACTTCAGGTTAAACTGTGAAGTAAAAACTCATCTGCTCCCCGAGTGTTTTTGAGGTTAAGCTTGACATTTTGGATTGGTTGGCAATGTTTGAATATAACCATGGATTCAATGTCTCACAGGGAATGACTTACTTCCCTGGCTCTTCTCTAGGCTACCCATGTTGCATCTGATGTTGTAATGGAGTTGGGTGAGGTGGATAGGATGGATTATGAGTGTGTGAAGCTAGCTTTAATTGCTAGATTTGGGAAGACCCCTTCCCAGTACCCTTAGAGGTTTAGGTCCCTCAAAAAGCATGATGGTACCCCTTGGGCTTCCTAGGTATGTGAATGTTTGAAAAACGTAGATGGTTAGATTAAGGGTCACAGAGTAAACACTTATGAAGGAATGAGAAATCTTGTTATGTTGGAGTCTATTTGTGATGTCTGCTCTCCTGAGCTCAGACAGCACTTGGCTGATTCTAAGGAGATAGATCCAAAGAAACTAGCTAAGGCTGCTGACTTGTGGGTTGCCAACAGGGCTACTCACAAGGATTCTGGGGCTACTCAGAAGAAGGATGAGGGAAAACAGCCAAAGAAAGATACCAAAGACAATTCTAA
The DNA here is from genome assembly GCF_040938575.1 of Ambystoma mexicanum. Lineage (NCBI taxonomy): Eukaryota > Metazoa > Chordata > Amphibia > Caudata > Ambystomatidae > Ambystoma > Ambystoma mexicanum. The sequence goes on along the minus strand of NC_090939.1, from coordinate 141,330,125 downwards.
TACCTCCCCTCCAAAAGAGGGCGGCAAACAAAAACATAAGGGTAAACCACAAGGGAAACCAAATTAGGCTAGTGCACCATCTGGACCCAAACCAGATGGAGATCAGAACAAACCCCCATTCATCAGGACATTTGGGAAATGTTATGTTTGTGGGTCATCTGACCATGTGAAAGGGGATCCCAGGTGTAAGGGTAAACCTTCAGGGGTCCACACTGTCTGCTTAGCCTTCCCCCAGAGGAAGAAGTACCTATGGCAAGTGGAAACTTTCACCTACTGGCTGAGGGACCCATGAGAGTCCCAGTTAGTGTTTCTTTAGTGTTCCTGGGCGTGTGGGAACAACTGAATTTAGATGTCTATAATTCTGTCCCAGATTCAATCCCAATACTAAAGAGTATTACAAAGATAGTGTTCTTGTGAATGGACATGTGACCCCTGCCACCAGAGACACTGGAGCCAGCATAACTGTGGTGGATGAATCATTGTTTAAGTTGGAGGATGTTGTAAGGCACCCAAAGGTCCCACCAAGTTAGCTGGACGCCCTGTGCAAATGTTTCCCCAGTTACCAGCTCTCATCCAGTGTAATGATAGGACTGTCAAAATACCTGTTAGTGTGCAGAGTGAAGTACCTGGGAGAGTCCTGTTGGGTAATGACCTTAAAACACTTGGAGTTGTGTCAAGCACCCCTAGGCCTCCCAGTAAGAGGAGAGAGGAGCTAACTAGGCCTGCAAGTGGAGAGAACCTTGAGAGGCTCTCCAGAGGAGTTGATAGAGGAACCTGCTGAGGCAGAGTGTGAGGTGCAACCTTGTGTGGTTGAGCCAGTTTCTGAAGAATCAGATCTGGAAGAAGACACTGTCTTAGTTGGAGTTCTTGACCCGGTTGACCGCCCTGAGCTGTAGTCTTTACTGGCAGAAGGTGGATCCAACAAGGCAGACTTCAGCAAAGGACAGAGAGAGTGTCCTACTCTTGAAGGTCTTCGACAACAGGCTGCTAACCAACTTGATGGGCAAAAAGTTGGAAAGCACAGGTTAAGCTGGGAAGATGGCCTCTTCTATAGTGAACCAACTGAGTCTATCCCTAGGGACTGCAAAAGAATTGTAGTGCCCCTTGCCAACAGACTCCAGTTTGTACAGTTAGCCCACAAGATACCTTTAGTTGGTCACTTGAGTTTAAGAAGACACAGGAAAGGCTTTCTCTACTTCTACTGGCCTAAGATGGGTGCAGAAGTTGACAAATTCTGTAGGATTTTTTCCCCCTGTCCAGGTAGAGTCATTCCACTCCTAGGTTAACGAACAGGGCCCTGAGTTATCTGAGACCTTACAGGATGAAAAGCATAATGAATATCCAAGCAGTCCCGAAGCCTTTCCAGTCATTACGCGGATACTCAATTTTTTCGATAAAGGTCACAAGAAAACCCACGGTGAACTGGAAAGACTACACATACAAATGTCAGAACTAAGTGGGAAATGAAACAGAATCGAGGGCCTGCTCTTTACCTGCAAAGCGATCTCTGCTCTTACACAGAAATACGATAAGGGGAAAGCAAATAAAATGATAGCAACGCAAACTAAAACCCTAACTGAGATGGTGGCAACAGCTATGCCCAAGCATCCATCGTCTGAGATGGGGCCGGAGTTGTTATTACCACAAAAAGTGGTTATAAATGGACAAAAAAATTAAGAAACTGTTTGTAAAAATAAAAGAAATAGCAGTTCTTCAAAATGCAAACATACAAGTGCCTAAATTGGGGGCTACTGTAATTGAGTTTACTCCCGAAGGGGGGACGCCTGATAGTCCATCAGCCTTAACCGACCTCATTGACTTATCAGAAAAAGTCACCATCTCAAATGGCGTAGAGATAATACCGGTGACTGAGGGATATAGTATAGAGGGAACTATGACCAACCTCACGCAGAAAAAGAGAAAAGCCCAAGCTAGAGCAGAAAAAAGTAAAGCCCCTAAGAAAAGGACGAAAACCAAAAGTGAAAAAAAATCAAAGAATCAAGCAAGTATTAAAATAGAGAAACATAATACACATATAAGTGATATATATAATATATCCGGTGGAGACACCATAATAGATCTAAACCAATTAAATGAGGAGTCAAAAGTTTTACTTAACCACATTGAGACAAAACAACCGACTCCTCTGAAGAACAAAACAGGTGTGCTTAAAAAAGTTAAGCAACAAGAACCATCTGAGACGCCGGATACTATCCCTCAAGGAGCTTGTAAGGGTGATAAAAAGGATTTAAAGTTCGCACATGCTGATATAGATCAGGTCCCAATAGAGGGAGAACTGGTAAAAATAGTTAAGACTAGATCTGAGGTCAGTCCAGTACGAAAACTATCAGTACTCTCGAACTTTTATCCACTGCTGAGAACGAAAAAGACAGAAAAATTAATTATAGGAACAGGTCTGGCTCTAGATAAAGAAAACAAAAGACAATGAAAATCTATCAAAAATAGTAGAAAGTAGACAAAAATCAACTCTGTCCACAGCAGTTTATATAGACAGGAGAAAGGAAGCGACTGGAGATGGCCTTAGTGAGCAATTAGATCCACATGCTCAGGTGACCTCTTCTCCCTTAAAAAAGGAGGAGAGCGGAAATGAGCTTGGCTCAAAAGGCCCAAAGTCAATGGAGAATCTGCTCAACTCTGCTATTATGATGGGTTGGATGAGCGAGTCTGCCTGACATGGAAATGCACGTCTGAATCGAGCTTTTATATTGAATGCATTTCAAGACATACCAGCGCTTCGGGCAATAAGACCAAATGATTTGGCTCGGATAAGATTAGCATTGTTTAATAACAACAGAATGATTTGTAACTTCAAGTCTCATTTTATCATGAAACTTATTTGGGAACAAAGATAGGATTTAGTATCAATTGGTTTGAGCCCTCACCTGTTTTCCTCTAATGTGGATGGTGTATGCTTTCTAGAGACACCGTTGCCATCTGGGGAGGTAAAACCTGACATAACAATGCATGCGATTCCTCCGCAATTTGATGAAAATACTATGAATCAATTATTTGCATTTGTATCTGCCTTTAAAAAGTTCCCTTGGTTTGAATCTTCATTAAAATCATCAGGCACTCAACAGGGTGGATTAGGTAATACGCAGCTTTGCTAATATATCCATAATCTCCTGGAACTGCAGCGGTTTGAATAATTTTAAAAAATGGTGTCAAAACAATAATGTTACAAAACCAAATGTTATTCTCCTTCAGGAGACTATGCAATTATCGCATTTTGTTATGGATGGTTACTATTCCTACACGCAGATGGCAACTCGTGAACTATGGGTCGATCCCCAGGGGGTTTGGCAATACTGATTAATACTGCGTGTAAATGTTCATTCAAGCAAGTGTGTGACACTGATAATTTACTGGCAGTGGAATTGATATCTGAAGAGGATTCATTTCTAAAGTTATTGATAATATGTATTTATTGGAACAAGCAGACTATGAAACTTGCCACTGTACATGATCAATTGAGTGCCATTCTGGAAGAAGCATTTGTTCTTAACCCTGCCATAAATATTGTGATCAGTGGCGATGTTAACGCACAATGCTATGATGCATTGCTGGGTTCAGTAGGTAGAGTGAACAATTATGCAGAAGTATCCACTAGAAATGGGCAAGAATTGAATAATTATTTCCTTGAGTGGGATATACAACTATCGCCGATGTTATTAAAACCCTACAAACATACGTGGGCCAGGGGACCATATAATTCTCTGATTGACTTCTTTTTTACTTCATCGAAGCTTTATTATTTTTTAGTTCCTGTGTCTATACTTGATCCACTATTGGGGGACCATATGATCATTGAATTATTGTTCCGTATCCCCTCTGCTTATCATTCTATGGTCCCTTCTATAATTCTTCTTGAAGCTGATCGTAGGTTATTAACAATGAGATGGAACCCACTCGTGTGTCAAAAGCTAATGAAATGTATCAAACAAGATGCTGCATTAACACTAGACCAAGGAAAGGGGGTCTAACTTTAGTAGAGACCGAATTAAGAAATGCAGATCAGATCCAATATCATATAAACAATGTGGTATCAGAAAAAAGGAATCGGGACCATGCATATGTTAGCAAAACACATTTCTTCAACCAAAAATGTCAGATTTAAAGAAAGAGAGGAATTCACTCATAAGGCATTTGCAAAGAAGTAGCTATCCAGAGGTAAGACAGCGAGAGAAGATGAGAAAAACTAAACAAATGTATAAGAATAAATGTAAATACATGAATAAAGAATTATGGATTAAAGATAATCAAAATATGATATTTCATCTATTACGGCATGACACCAGGCAGATATGGCTAACTCTTTGATCTCTATCTTCTTCGACTACAAATAGTTCTGTTTCTGTGATTACTGCAGAGGTTTGGTCAGTCTATATTAAGGACAAATATAGGCTCCCCATGATTTTGCATGGCTCAAGGGTAAAGGTCCTGAATTACAACTAGGGGTCAATGCCTTGGTCTATTTGTTGAAATGACTGATGCAATAGGAAAATTAAAGTGCTCAAAGGCCGCAGGGCCCGACTGTCTGCCCCCTTGTGTTTACAAATCTGATCCTTTGGAATGGGCACAAATTTTGAAGCTAAAATTTGATTCAATAATTTACACCGGGATAGTTCGACCGTCATGACGCTCTGCTATTATTATCCCAATATATAAAAAAGGTTCCCCGAGTTGCCATAAAAATTACCGGCCGATTGCATTAACAGATGCTTCTTCAAAAATCTTTTCCCTGTTACTTTTAGAACAACTGCAAAACCAGATTACACAAAAGGAACTTCTTTCCCAATGTCAAGCGGGCTTCTGCAAGTTTATCGGCTGCCCTTTAAAAGCAACCATCTTGGCACATCTGCAAGCCCAAACTAAACAAGCAAAACTGGGGCCGGTATATATGGCTAGCTTGGATCTAACGGCTGCTTTCAACAGTGTGATTCGCAAAATTTTCTGGGCAAAAATGATAAGTATGAGAATCCCGAAACTTCTGGTAGAAATGATATCTTTTTTTCATCACAACACCAATTATCGAATCAGATTAAATCGAGAAGGGGCCAGGAGTGGGGTAAAACAAGGCGGTAACATGGCGGCATTATTATTCAACCTATATCTTTCTGACTTCGACAAAGCATGGAAAGATGCTATTATTTTTCTGGTAAAATTTGGATTGGCTTTGCCAACGATCTATTGTTCTTTGATAGAACTCCTTATGGGCTGCAACATACATTAGAGCTATTTTCTGTATTTGCAAAAATGCATAATTTGACGGCCAACCCTGCAAAATCATTTATATTATACTTTTCCGATGGAAAGTTTAAAACAAGGCGCTACTCATGGTCAATAAATGATTTGGCCATTAAGTATGTTCCACAAATTCGGTATTTAGGGTATCTTTTATCAAATGATTATTCACTGAATGTATGGAAGAAATATTTAAATAACAAGATCAAAATATTCACCTCTCTGATAAAATCATACTGAAGAAATATTATATGTACTCATTGTTACCAGTAATTAAATTTTACCTATTAAAAGTAGAACCTACCATACTATATGCTTTAGATATATGTATCTTAGAGATAGCCTTTCTGTTAAATGACCTACTGTCAAGGAGTACCCCCCCTTCTCACCTGGATCCGTTCTTTGCTGGAGTCCTTGGTCGCTGCCTTCTTGCGGACGGACCTGGTTTTGAACAAGGCTGCCCGAGTCTCTTCCGACTCCAAAGTGCATTCAGTTTCTGGGACGCAGGTCCAGGAATCTGGGAAACTAGCAAAGGAGCAACTAGCACACGAGTCCAGGAAATAGGAGGAAAGGAAGGGGCAAGGAATGGGTAGATAGACAGGTACAAGGAAACAATACCGCAAGCTATGGGACACACGTCGGATCGCTACTTTGCAATAGCATTGAGACGCACGGAGCCGCGGAAGGCGTGGTCTATTAATAGAATACGTTACGTCCAGCGTGTGGAGCGAGAAAGGGGTTTCACGCTGGACAACCATGTTGGGAGTATTATGGAGTGCAAGCCCCATTGTGACAAGGACCAGGAAGTCCAAAAGGGACTTGTTCTGTAGTTCATGACACCTACAGGGTAAACTCTGGAAAAATGTCCTAGGTGTGGCTCTCTCACTTCCAAACACTGTGTTAATTCACAAATTGAATTTACTTCCGTTATCAGTAAAAAGAAATTGGAAGATCTTACAAAATTACCTAAAAATGGTAGATCCTCCTAAAAATACTCTATAGAGTTAAAACAAATTTTGGAAGAGCGGTCAATACCTTCTATAATAAAACTTGCTAGAAAAATAAAATCAATTATTGAACCTCTTAAGGAAACTCATGTGTGCATATTTGCCGTGTCAAAATAAAATATCAGAGATACCATTGGTGTATTTTATCATATTTAATCGGAACCTACTCGTCACTTTCTGAATATCATCCATTTCGAATGGAATTGGGGCGACAGATCACAATATCTTATCCAATTTCTGTCTTCTACGGCGAGGAAAATGTATCTTTGATTTAGATTAAATCAATTCCTGACTAATGTCCGCATTAGAAACTGGCATAGTTTCTGGAGAAAAACTGAATCTGGCCCCGTCATTTTTGTGCTTTGCAGAATGACCTTGAAACTCTGAAATATTTAGTTGTGTATTGGGAATATTTGGAGGCTACACGTGTTCATATTTTTTAATTGAATGTATTTACCAGTACCAACATTGTAAGAGAATCACATTGGAGAACATAGTCAAAATCTCATTCTGAAATTAATTGAATTATTGGGAATTATTGAAACAAAGTTATCTGAGAAAAACAAAACTGATGTAGCAGCAGTTGATGACCACTTGCCTTTGGAGTAGTTTAAAACTTAGATGTAGCATAATCTGAAATGAAAATGTGATTTCAATCAAATATGAAAGAAGAGTATGGCACATTATATGATTGTAGAATGCTTATGTATGTGACTTTGTTGATCCTGCAATTTGCAGAAAGATAATGTGCTGCGGCTACATTCTATTATGCTTACTATTATTGATCCTGCCCATTCTAGGTACCTATTTTTAATTGCGAATTTTGCACTTGTATGTGAATTGCTGAAACTTTATTTTATTTTTATGTACTCATTAAATATTATGGTGTTTTTTATTCTCGTGTATATAAATGTTTTGTAAAGGTTTTTTCTTAACCAAATACAATTAAAAAAATATTCTGTAGGAGCTGTCACACTTGCCAAACCTGTGGCAAGAGGGGAGCCAAGAATGTGGCACCCCTGGTGCACTCCCAGTGGTGGGAGTTCCTTTGGAGAGGGTGGGCATTGACATTGTCGGTCCCCTTGACCTTCACCCAACTTCAGGGAACAGGTTTATCCTGGTTGTAGTAGACCATGCTACAAGATACCCAGAAGCTATACCTATGAGAACTGTTACGGCTCAGGCTGTTGCTAAGGCTCTACTTGGTATTTTTACCAGAGTAGGGTTTCCTAAGGAAGTGATATCCGACAGGGGATCCAATTTTATGCCCCACTACATGCAAGTTTTAAGTAATGGGTAATCCCTATTTTTTGTTAACGGGGGGTCTAATCTGAAGGAAGGGACAATCTATAAAGGAGAAAAATGAAGAACAGATTGACTACCCCTCTCTTTTAGTCTTATATGGATCTTAAGTGAGAGTTAAAGGCCTCCTAACTGCGTCATTGGTTAGGAAGTCGCCGGTGGAGAAAAATTGCACTGTACGCTGCAACTTGTAACAAAAGTTCTATCTCTTTAATGATTATAAAACATCTTAAAAAACATTTCTAAATTGATACTCAATCATATCATTCATTCTACATTCATCTCATATAACAGGGGAGTTCTAAAGTGAATATGAATCTTTGTTGGCATAACATTTCAGTCTGAGTATGCATTTTTGACATGGGAAAAAAACATTGGATTTTCCTTAAACAGTCGACATATGTTTCGGCCCGTTATAATATACCACTTTTGTCAGCAGTGGTCACTAGAATAAGTATAAGGCCATCTTCAGGACACCAATTGCTTTGTGGTTGATCAATCTTGTTCCCCTTTTAGTACACACACACATCTGCAAAATAATACATACATAAGTGTACGTGTATTAATCTCATATAAAACTCTACTATAAAACATTTGTTTAAAAAAAGACAGAACAAATTGTGTATCTCAACTTTAACTGAATTTAAGAGCGATGGCTAGTTTTATGTTATTCTAAACCTGCCTTCACCCCACTAAGTCCATGTTATACAGTTTAGACTATTGAGAATGATCAGACATTGGGTGTCACTAACTGTGAAACTACCCTAGTCTCAGGTTTTCGTAACAGATGGGAAACCCTATAATCTAACTTTTTTGAACATTTTTCAAAATGACTACATATATTAAATGCACTTACATGTCCACATCTTGTATTTGTGTGACTAGGATTGTTTCTTGAATGAACTGCGATTGTCTCGCTGTCTGGGCTTGTTATACTCAAACCTCCTCTCAAAGGTAACTTGAGTTAACCTCTGCGGTGTTGGCACCTGCCGTTAATTAAAACAACTGTTTAGATATGGCACCTGTAGTTGATTCAAAACCACTGTTTAGATATAACGATGTTTATCTCATAACTCTTAGATGATAGGTGGAAAAATAATAATAACTTACAGTTTAGCATCAGCTGTTTGTGCATGAAAGGTCGTTAATGTCATTGTTGAATACTGCCAGGTTCCTTTTGATGGATTAGTATGAACCAAAAGGCCGTGAATGGGTTTATTTCCTGTGGCAATGGAAACGAAACATAATGAGCCTGGGAGCACATAAATGCGTGATGTGCCAGTTAGAATAATGCTCATAAATTTGAGCTCTGTTCGAGCTGTGAAACACGCTATTTTGTCACGTTTCACTGTTACTGTTTTAAGCCTCATTGTTAAAAGACCACAACACTTCGTTTTCTTTTGCCGTTAGATTTAAATACACCATTAAGCTATTTGCAATCTCGTCATGTTTTATTGAACCTTGTTCGCTTCTGCGCTAGCCGAGATGCTGTGAACAACAGTCTTATAAAGGAAACGACACCCCTGCTAGGTTATCTAAACCTTTTGTAACCTTTAAACTGATTACACACTCAGACTGTCTCTCCTCGTGCAAGGTGAAAAGACAAGAAACTAAACGAATTACGTTTTCATGCTGAAGTTTCTAAAGGCGCAAGCCTTATTTACCTTTTAGTCCGCAAAATGTGCGCTGGGAAGAGGACTTGTCTCCGGCAACGGGCAGCAAGACCAAAAGTGAAGCTAAGTCTTATTTAAATAGAGTCACATGATTCAGGGTTGCCATCACGTGATCACCGGTGTATTACTGCAAGCCCTAAGGATGTTGGGACTGGTAGTTTAAAACGAAAAATGACCTGAATTTGTTTATTTTTGTTCTTTTATTACACTTGTGTGTGTTTTACGAAGCTGGCTTTGCTTGAATGTGCCTTATTTTAAAAAATGTACGCTAATGTGAGTTACGCGAACCCATTTATGACTATCACTGTATATAGCTATGGTGATACATCCTCAACCTCGGTGGCTAATTGGTCGGTTTTGTTTTCTACACTGGCACAGCAAAAAAGCACACTCTTAAATCGTGCTTATTAATGATCTAAATTGTACTTGTTACCTGTTTCTGTTAGGTATCTCACCCTCAGCACTGTTGGTGCGGTGTGATGATACTGTGGAGTGCTATTTCCATATCTGTTAGTTCAAACGAACAGCATATCTACGCTCATTCTTAAAGAAGTGTGTTCCATTCTATGGCGATGTTGAGGCCATGTTTCACAGTGTCAAGGTTGAATATCCATTTCTGCTCACCTCTGGCCAGATTGAGGTCCATGTTTACGCCCCTGGGGGATGGTTGGATCACTTGGATCACACACCAAAGTAATTCTGTGTATTTGTGCTGTTTACGAATATAATGAGCCACCAGGGGTTTGTTGTCCATTTTATTTCGAATGCAGGATTTGTGTTCGCAGATTCTCTGGCGTACCTGTCGTTTGGTTTTACCTACATAAACTAAATCACATGGGCATTTAATGGCATATACCGCCCATTTGGTGAGGCAGTTAGTAAAAGTCTTCAACTGTATTGTGGTGTTTTGCATTTAAAAGGCAACACAATATAAAAGACTTTTTAGTCCATACATACCCGAGACTTTCAAGGGCAATCACCACCCAAACCCAATTGTGGGGCTTACCACCGGTGGTAGGTCATCATCGTTGTGGCAATTGTTCTGTATGCGCACAGACTATGACAATGAAAAGTATTCTATTATGTAACACCACAATACAGTTGAAGACTTTTACTAACTGCCTCACCAAATGGGCGGTATATGCCATTAAATGCCCATGTGATTTAGTTTATATAGGTAAAACCAAACGACAGGTACGCCAAAGAATCTGCGAACACAAATTCTGCATTCGAAATAAAATGGACAACAAACCCCTGGTGGCTCATTATATTCGTAAACAGCACAAATACACAGAATTACTTTGGTGTGTGATCCAAGTGATCCAACCATCCCCTAGGGGCGGCAACGTGGACCTCAATCTGACCAGATGTGAGCAGAAATGGATATACAACCTTGACACTGTGAAACATGGCCTCAACATCGCCATAGAATGGAACACACTTCTTTAAGAATGAGCGTAGATATGTTGTTCGCTTGAACTAACAGATATGGAAATAGCACTCCACAGTATCATCACACCGCACCAACAGTGCTGAGGGTGAGATACCTAACAGAAACAGGTAACAAGTACAATTTAGATCATTAATAAGCACGATTTAAGAGTGTGCTTTTTTGCTGTGCCAGTGTAGAAAACAAAACCGACCAATTAGCCACCGAGGTTGAGGATGTATCACCATAGCTATATACAGTGATAGTCATAAATGGGTTCGCGTAACTCACATTAGCGTACATTTTTTAAAATAAGGCACATTCAAGCAAAGCCAGCTTCGTAAAACACACACAAGTGTAATAAAAGAACAAAAATAAACAAATTCAGGTCATTTTTCGTTTTAAACTACCAGTCCCAACATCCTTAGGGCTTGCAGTAATACACCGGTGATCACGTGATGGCAACCCTGAATCATGTGACTCTATTTAAATAAGACTTAGCTTCACTTTTGGTCTTGCTGCCCGTTGCCGGAGACAAGTCCTCTTCCCAGCACCCGTTTTGCGGTCTAAAAGGTAAATAAGGCTTGCGCCTTTAGAAACTTCAGCATGAAAACATTATTCGTTTAGTTTCCTGTCTTTTGACCTTGCACGAGGAGAGACAGTCTGGGTGTGTAATCAGTTTAAAGGTTACAAAAGGTTTAGATAACCTAGCAGTGGTGTCGTTTCCTTTATAAGACTGTTGTTCACAGCATCTCGGCTAGCGCATAAGCGAACAAGGTTCAATAAAACATGACGAGATTGCAAATAGCTTAATGGTGTATTTAAATCTAACGGCAAAAAAAACCGAAGCGCTGTGGTCTTTTAACAATGAGGCTTAAAACAGTAACAGTGAAACGTGACAAAATAGCGTGTTTCACAGCTCGAACAGAGCTCAAATTTATGAGCATTATTCTAACTGGCACATCACGCATTTATGTGCTCCCAGGCTCATTATGTTTCGTTTCCATTGCCACAGGAAATAAACCCATTCACGGCCTTTTGGTTCATACTAATCCATCAAAAGGAACCTGGCAGTATTCAACAATGACATTAACGACCTTTCAGGCACAAACAGCTGATGCCAAACTGTACGTTATTATTATTTTTCCACCTATCATCTAAGAGTTATGAGATAAACATCGTTATATCTAAACAGTGGTTTTGAATCAACTACAGGTGCCATATCTAAACAGTTGTTTTAATTAACTGCAGGTGCCAACACCGCAGAGGTTAACTCAAGTTACCTTTGAGAGGAGGTTTGAGTATAACAAGCCCAGACAGCGAGACAATCGCAGTTCATTCTAGAAAGAATCCTAGTCACACAAATACAAGATGTGGACATGTAAGTGCATTTAATATATGTAGTCATTTTGGAAAATCTTCAAAAAAGTTAGATTATAGGGTTTCCCATCTGTTACGAAAACCTGAGACTAGGGTAGTTTCACAGTTAGTGACACCCAATGTCTGATCATTCTCAATAGTCTAAACTGTATAACGTGGACTTAGTGGGGTGAAGGCAGGTTTAGAATAACATAAAACTAGCCATCGCTCTTAAATTCAGTTAAAGTTGAGATACACAATTTGTTCTGTCTTTTTTTAAACAAATGTTTTATAGTAGAGTTTTATATGAGATTAATACACGTACACTTAAGTATGTATTTTTTTGCAGATGTGTGTGTGTACTAAAAGGGGAACAAGATTGATCAACCACAAAGCAATTGGTGTCCTGAAGATGGCCTTATACTTATTCTAGTGACCACTGCTGACAAAAGTGGTATATTATAACGGGCCGAAAAATATGTCGACTGTTTAAGGAAAATCCAATGTTTTTTTCCCATGTCAAAAATGCATACTCAGACTGAAATGTTATGCCAACAAAGATTCATATTCACTTTAGAACTCCCCTGTTAGATGAGATGAATGTAGAATGAATGATATGATTGAGTATCAATTTAGAAATGTTTTTTAAGATGTTTTATAATCATTAAAGAGATAGAACTTTTGTTACAAGTTGCAGCGTACAGTGCAATTTTTCTCCACCGGCGACTTCCTAACCAATGACGCAGTTAGGAGGCCTTTAACTCTCACTTAAGATCCATATAAGACTAAAAGAGAGGGGTAGTCAATCTGTTTTTCATTTTTCATTTTTCTCCACTACATGCAAGCCATGTGGAAAAACTGTGGTGTCACTTACAAGTTCTCTACAGCCTACCATCCACAAACAAATGGACTGGTAGAGAGGTTTATTTGTACTATGAAGAGCGTGATAGGTGCTTTAGAAGAACCCCTCAAGGGAAAGTGGGACCTTCTACTGCCATGTCTTCTCTTTGCATATAGGGAAGTCCCTCAGGAGGGAGTTGGTTACAGTCCCTTTGAACTTCTCTATGGCCATCCAGTCAGAGGTCCAATGGCCGTGATCAAGGAGGGATTGGAGAGTGTTCCTTCCCCCAAGCCAGTCAAAGTGACTGACTATGTGATAGGTCTCCGCAGGAGAATGTCACACATGATGGCAGAAGTAAGTGATAACTTGAAAGCAGGTCAGGCTCTGGTCAAACATTGGCATGACCAGAAGGCCAGCATGGTTGAGTTTACTCAAGACCACCTTGTATTAGTTATGGTGCCAACAAGGTAGAGGGCCTTGCAGGACAAATGGATAGGACCCTTCAAGGCTTTGGGCAAACTTGGAGAGGTGAACTATTTGATGGACTTAGGCAGACCTAAGGAGGCTCCCAGAGTCTTTCACACCAACCGTTTAAAGGCTTATGTCTCAAGACCATAAGTAGGAGCTTTGCTTCTATCTTCAGCTCAAGAGGAAGAGGAGAGTGAACCTCTACCTGACCTCCTCAGAGGACAACCTTTAGATGAAAAATAGAAGGAGTTAATCTCTCTTCCCAGCTTACTTCTGAACAACAGGAGGAGTGCAAAGTTCTGTTGAATCAGTTTGCCTCCTTGTTTTCACTATCACTAGGCTTGACCCCTTGGGCTCAGCATGATATTCTCACTGGTGACTGTTTACCTGTGAAAAGCAGAGGTTACAGAATGTCAGAACATGTGAGATCCCACTTCAAAGGAGAGGTCAACAAGATGCTTGATCTCGGGGTTATAGGGCCATCTACAAGCCCATGGTCTAGTCCAGTTGTTCTAGTACCAAATGCAGGATGCAAGGAGTTGAGATTCTGTGTGGACTATAGAGCTCTAAATGCAGTCACTAAGACTGATCCCCATCCTTTGCCAAGGACAGATGAACTGGTGGATATACTTGGTTCAGCCAAGTACCTCAGTATATTTGATCTAACCTTAGGCTATTGGCAAATATCACTGACAGACCATGCCAAGGAGAAAGCTTCATTCTCCACCCCAGCAGGCCTCTACCAGTTTAAGGTTATGCCTTTTGGACTAAAGAATGCACCTGCTACATTTCAAAGGATGGTTAATCAAGTTCTGAATTGGATGGAGGACCTCTGCATGGCATACTTGGATGACAGAGGATGTTCAGAGGAGAATTGCCTAGCATTTCAGTGCTGGACTGCCCCAGGGCAGGACAAAGACTTATATGTCTGGGATATTTCTCCTCTGTGAAAGATAGTGAGCTAAAGACTCTGGGTAAGGCTCTTGTAACCAGGCCTCATGTCTGGCAGAGAGTCTCCCAGAACCCCCCTTGTTATTTGCATATTTCAAGTAACTTTGGATCTCACCCCAAGTTATTAGGGGAATCCAGACGTGAACCCCTTGCTCACTATTCTTAGAGAGGCACAGCTACACCCTACTGATGACGTTCAACTAAACCGAAACACGTGTCTGAGGTTGCTGTTGGTACTCTTGTTTAGGGTAGAATTGCCTAGCATTTCAGTGCTGGACTGCCCCAGGGCAGGACAAAGACTGATATGTTTGGGATATTTCTCCTCTGTGAAAGATAGTGAGCTAAAGACTCTGGGTAAGGCTCTTGTAACCAGGACTCATGTCTGTCAGATATTCTCCCAGGACCCCCCTTGTTATTTACTATGGGACCATAGCTTCTCCCTTGAATGTGATCTCCTCTCCAAAATTACCTAAAAAGGTTAGATGGAATGAGGAGTGCACTCAAGCCTTTGAAAACCTAAAGAAAGCCCTTTGTCAAGCTCCAGTCCTAAGAGCTCCTGATTATCACCAACCCTTCATTGTGCAGACAGATTGCATCCAATACAGGTATAGGTGCAGTCCTTAGTCACCTGGATGAGAAAGGTAGGGAGCACCCCATTTGCTTCGTCAGTAGGAATTTGAAGGAACCATAGAGCTTGAATGTTTTGCAATTGTGTGGTCTTTGAAGAATTTTAGACCATACTTGTATGGATCTACTTTTGTGATTCAAACTGACCACCAACTCTTGAGATGGTTAATGCAAATGAAAGGGGAGAACCCAAAACTTCTAAGATGGTAATTCTGCCTGCACCATTGAGCACAGAGCAGGATGTCACCACCAAAATGCCGATGGTCTCTCTAGGATGTTTTTAACTGACTAGAGGTAGAGATTCATCCAGGAGTGGATTAAATCCTCCTGTCCCTTAGTCTGAGGGGCGGGGGGCGGCGAGTGTTAGGGAGAATTCTCATAAATTGCTCATTTCCCTTACCTACTGTGTCCCTCGGCAGCTTTGCTGGATTTCTAGGGTTAGATTTTTTTACCTGGTAAGAGTTTGAGCCTTTTTGCCACTCTTACATGTGTTTTGCTGTGTGTGTTTTTACCATTTGTGTGATCTTGGACTCTGGAACCTCACCTACTCCATGAGCATCATTCTTTTGTGTGTGTTACACAGCACCTTCAGTGCAGTGACAGAAGGTTGTCTTTTAGACTTTCCACTGATTCCATTTTTCTGGGACTGACTACTGTCTCCCAGAAACATGTAGAGTTGCCATTAGCTTTATGTAGTCTCTTTAAATCACAGAGCCAGTACACCCCATCTTACATGGAGTATTGGAAAGGGTAAATTCTTATCCCTTTTTGTCTGTTTCTCTTGGAGGACTGTTTCTCTCCCTTTTCATCAAGACTTGGCTGGTGGCAGTGGTAACTACCCTATTGGTCCTACCGCGGTTATCTTAAATAACCATGGTATTGTTTTAGGCTATTTTAGAAGCCTCGAACATAAACCTGCTTGACCAAATATATTTTATTTCAGCTCCGGCTGGGTTTATTCGCCATTTCTTTCTGTAAAAGTCTTTCTCATGTTTTACTCTGTGCACCAAACCAGGTTTGGTCCCTTTGTTCACCGTCTTTTTGTGGGCTTCTGCACAGAAGCCCTCCTTCAGGCGCCTGAAAGTCTGGGTAGGCAGAATGTGAGGGACGGGTCTTAAGACCCCTGCCATGGATTCCCTTGGTAACCCAAGTCACACTCCTGTTTGATTGGCTGGGTGACTGATTGACAGCCAGGCTGTGTGAATGGGGGAAAACTGCATTAAAAGCAGGTCTCTGCTCTGGGACTGGAAAGGCAGAGTCGCCACTGGAACGAAAGAACCGATGAGGAGCTGATGGAAGAGGACCCCTGCCATGACTGAGCCGCCCGGTGAAGCCCTGCTGCAGATCCGAATCCTCGAACTCTAACAACAGAGAAGATCCTCCAGGAATCTTCTTCCCTTGAGCTGGTGGGACCAACCAGTTCGTCCAAACTTCAAGCCAGGACCCCTCCTCTGGTCGAATTCACTGTACAGAGCTACAGTGGGCCGGATAGCCAGGAAAGGTCGGATCCTGCTTAGGTTTCAAGGAGCACACCTTTTATTTGTTGCTTTGCTCTGCTGCTGGTGTCTTCCCTGGGTGGTGCAGGACCCTCCAGTCTTCCTACTTCCTGTCAGTCCAACAGTCGCTTCAGGAACCGTGAGCCTGCTGGAATTACCAGGAACGTCCGCCTCAGCTACAGCTTCCTCTCCGTTTTAAAGTACTGTGCAAATCCGGTTGATCGTTTCCTTAAGCCGCGGTGAAAGTGTGTGAAATCTTTCTCCAATCCGAGGGCTTGTCCTTCTCTTCTCTTTGAACTAACTTTTCTGCCAACCAACCTCATCCAGAACCCGTGGCACGAACTTTACCGCAAACTACTCTGAACTGTGTGATCTTGGGCAAAATACTTTTGACCTAGTGACTTTGGCCTTAAGCCTTTTTACCCTGATTCTAGCACTGTAGTTCCTCTTGCTCAATTGCCCTGAGTACTTACCTGTTGGTGTGGTTCAATTTCTGCCTAACTTTGTCTTTCCCTCCCTTTTGAATTTCTGGAGTGCCATTTTGCTCCCACTTCATTTTGAGAGCTTAACTTGTCTGGAACTTATTGGGAGTGGTGTGGTGTATTAAGAGTGTTATTTCTAAACTGCTTTACTTTAGTAAAATGTTATATAACTGATGTGTAAATAAATGTATATTCTTTTACTCAGAAATCCTTGAGTCAGTGTTTGTTTGAATCATAGTAATTGCTGTCCTTGGTGTAACTACTGATACTGCTCACTTGCTCTTGAGATACGTCTGCCTGCTCAGCCATTCATACCACTTTACTGTGTAGTATAGGCTTCTACCAAAGGTGAATTTGTAGTGTCACTTGTAGTCTTAATTGTGTGTGGTGTTCCCAAAGGGTAATGCATATAATTCTGCCTAACAAGTGGCTTGCAGGAGGTCAGTCACATTGGCATTATGGGCAAAACCGAAGTGATGAGTTTTCTTATGTGGCCATTCTATCTTACATGGGTGCAACCAGTATGGACATTATTTTCTTCAGTGGCATGGCATTAGGGGCAAAGCAAACAGGAGTATGTTCTAACATGGGAGTACTGGCATATATTTGTGAAGACCTAAAAGTGGCATTGCTTTACGTTTTGCTGATACAAAACTGCAGGTGAGTTAGAGCTACTTGTTGAACTATGTGAGAGTAACGAATCATAAAACAACAAGGACTTATTTTAATATGCTGCTTACAATCAAGGTAGATTTAATTAAGAACTGGATTCTCTACTACACATAGGAAGAATGCTCAGATGTGGCATCGCCTTATGTGTTGCTGGTGCAACACTACAGGTGAGTGAGAGCGATTTGTTGAATTATGTGACAGGAGAATAACGGATCATACTACAACAAGGGCTACATTCAATTTACCTTGTTTGTAGGTAGCCTGTGAGTCCCCTGAGACACCAATGAAAGAGTCAGCCATGATAAGCTCAATCCCACAATATTTGTTAAACAGGTTAGTGCACAAACTGGGCATGATTAATCCTTTTTCCCTGCTAATCACTTCCACAAGACAATTATCTCTTATATGTATGTTGTTTTACTGATACTAGTTCTTTTATGTATTTTTTGTAGTGAAGAAACGATTACTAGACCGTTTGGGTTAGGATTGATTTCCCGAATAGAAGCCATTTGCTCGTCCTGAAGAAGGCCTTTATAACATCTTGAACCAACAGCACTAGGGATAGTGCAGTATGGACTTTGTAGGCAGAAACATATGTCGACTTTGTACGGAGAGCTAGATCATGCTTCATGTATCCATGTGGAAAACCCTCTGAAGGTTCTCCCAGAAAACCTTTGAGTGACCCACTGCAGGTGCGACACATCCGAGTGCCATAACCTGGAAATACAGATAGCAATAACTGTGTTCTGTCATTTTGTTGAGATTATTGTCTAATACAAATGTTTTCATGATTTGTTCTGGTTTTTTTGACATATTGATTTGCTCTATGATTGCGAGTCACTTATCTAGCCTCTATTGTTACATTAACAGTCTTTTTACTTTATTATGTGTTTTAAGAGTTTTTTTATATATTGTTTTCTATCAATTAATAAATTGATTATTTTGTGTATAGATCTAGTATCAGTCTTGTGGAATTGGTTGTCCGCTTGAAGTACTATTAGCGGCACAACGTGCATTGTCCTGTACTACAGAGTTGGGATAAAGAGAGGGGTAGTCAGTCTTGTTGTTTGTTGTGTATCATATATTTGTGAAGCCAGCATGGACATGTGTTGGCACAGCCAACATGGACATGTTTATTAAACTGGCAAAACACTGGCATATGTTGTGGGACTAGGCATCATGAAAAGGCACTGTAAATTGTTTCTGTGCACTATTGGTGGCTTGACATCTATTGGATTTGTTTATGTGTTACCCTTCAAAACGGATTGTAAACTGTGTGGCTTTTTGCCCACTTTTCACAGAAAGTATGCTGTAAAATGTACTATTGTAACCCATTATTAAAAAAATATTCACAGGGGAAACCTTCGCCCTCGGAGGTTGTTTAAGACTCGCTCGCTAGGCTCCGTCTCTCTCACATAATCTTAGGAAATGTTAACAGCTCTGCAATAAAGCAATTCACCAGCTGCCACTGCATGTATGAGGCACAATTGCTGGTAGGAGCCAGGCTAGCTTGACACAAACTGTTGCTAGGAGCTACCTTTGTCTCCCAAAGCCAGCCTGTATCAGTTTGTATAAAGCAGTGTTATGAAACATTTAAAGCATAATGGTTCTTATGCTGTGGCCAGTTTGAATAGGATGCGGAAGTTGGATTTATATGACCTCTTTGTTTGTTAGAGAAAGCTCCTGCTCACTCTTTGATGACTGATACCCAGGAGCTGTTTTTAGCCTTTGCTGCTCAAATCCTAATTACAATCCCTGTCACTCACTGCTCTTTCTTTAAGCACACAGTCCTAACAACATTTTTTGTTAGTAAGAGAACCGTTAATACATCCTCTCTCTGTGCTTTCATAATAGTGCCATGCTGCCCAAACCAATGCTGTACCTCCTGTCGACCTCTGAACAATAAAAGCCCCATTGACCCCTTAGGAATATCCACTTTGGAAGTGCAAGTTATTTTTTTACATCTGCAGCAGGCACATTAACACACTGAGATATTGTGCAGCTTCCTTTCCCTTCTCGGGGATATTGGATTCTAAGAACATAGTGGCATACGTGAATTATTATCGGACTCAGACATTTAGTCACACATTTATTAATATGCACCTTTTTTTGGGTGAGAGGTGGGCATTTAAGCGACATCAGGAAGATTTGGTAGTCATGTAAATCTTTGCTGGATTCATAATATAACCATTCAATATATTCAGAAAATGGTGGCAGTGATTTGTATCTTTCACTGTTGGTTTTATGGACAGGACTGTCCTTCTGAGAAAGAGTGAGGTAGTTTCAATCTTTGAGGTAATGTATCCTTTCCATCCATTTCAGAGACATACATTAGATGGCAGCGGTTAGTGGTTCCTGGGAGATTCTAATGGGTTCATGGAGACCTGGAAGGCATGTTTAGATTTGGTTAGTTACTTCAAGTGAGGAGGATCTGGTTCAACAGTTGGTTTATCAATAACACAACTGCGTGCAAAAGCATGCCGTCCGCCTTTCGCCCACTCTCTTTTATTGTCTGTGTTTGCCATCTGTGCCTACCTGGGCTTTCCCCCTCCCCTTCTTTGCTTCTGTGCTTATCTCTTTTACATTCACTTCTTCAGACTCGTACTACTTCTTGCTTTTACTTCGTCTGCATCTTCACATTGTCAGTGTGGCAATGCCTATGGTTATAGTTAGCTGTAATGTTAGGGTTTGAATCAGGAGTGGGGCCGGGGGAAGACTATGTGCCTCATTACGACCCTGGTGCTAAGGGATTACCGGTACCGGTAAGGGTACCCATACCGGTAATCCCTTAGCGCCTGATTACAAGGTCCCTTTGCGGGTTGGAGACTTTAACGCCTGCTTTTTGCAGGCGTTAAAAACCAACCCGCAAAGGGACCTTGGTGCAAAGTACGGTGCCGCAATTTGCGGCACCGTACTTAGCACCTTCCCCATTTCCATTGAGCCCTATGGGGCAAAAATGGGAATGGGGAAGGGCCATGGCGGCATGGGGAATTACCGCCCGCCAACCTCGGAATGCGGCGGTAATTCCCCATTCCGCCATGGCGGAGTCGGTAAGTTACCGGCATGGATCATGGTGCTGTTAGCACCATGGTCCAACGCCAGGGTCGTAATGAGGGCCTATGTAATAGAGAAAAGGAGGATTACAAGAGGTTTCCCCGTGTAATGATGAAGTGAATGTTAGAAGAAGTGAAAGACCGGAGGAGTAAAGGTAAGAAGAGGTAAAAGGGACAAAAGTGAATTTGTGGCAAAGTGAATGCAGAAGAAGTACAACATGGGAAGCGGTGATACTGATAGTGATAGTTTATTTGTATAGCGCCTATACACATGTGTTTCAAAGCGCTTCAAGGCAGGGGAGGGAGCAAGGGAAAATACAATACCATTCTTACAAGGCCTTGAGACATTAAGAATGTGAAATAAACTATTGTACTAGGCCTGACAACATTTCAGATAGTGCAAGAGCATTGACAATGATTAAGGAGGGGAGGGTCGGAGGAGGGGAGGCTATGATACAGACAAGCGACTATCGTACTAGGCCTGACAACATTTCTGGTAGTGTAGGGGATTGACAAAAGGTGAAGGAAGGGGGGGAATGGGAGAGGAACAAAACCAGCGACTATCATACTAGGCCTGACAGCATTTCTGGTAGTGCTGGGGATTGACAATAGGTGAGGGAATGGGGGAGGGGAGGATGGAGAGGAACATAACAAGCGACTATCGTGCTAGGCCTGACGACATTTCTGGTAGTGCTGGGGATTGACAATAGGTGAGGGAAAGGGGGGTGAGGAGGGAGAGGAACAGATAGCAACTATCGTACTAGGTCAGACGACATTTCTGGTAGAGTAAGTGCATAGAATATAGTGAGGGGAGGGGAGAGGAGAGCGGGAAAGATAGGGAGAGAAAGAGAAGACTGAGAAACCGTGCGTGTGGTGAAAGAGAAGACGAAGCAACTCCGGCGAATACAGTGTTATAGAGCACATAAACAAATCGAGAGAGCACATCCAAGCTGCAGAGGTCAATACTGAACACCTAATGTTGCAAGAGATCAGCAAGTGCAAGCCAGGATTGAAGTCATAGATGGGCACAACCTGATTCAAGGCCACCATGATTACGTGATGCTTAAAGGGAGTCCAGCATGAGAACGATGAGTGAACCAACATGAGTCACATGAGTCAAAAAGTCAAATCAAAGCATCAGCAACAAGACGGTGATGGTATCACCATGATGTGTCAATCATTGGGCAGGGAGGGATTTTTGATGCATATGGGGGATAGCAGGAGAGGCATGCCTTCGGAGGGAGCCCAGCAAGATGCAGGATTCATGTATGTAGGCATCACATAAGTGCCACAGGGGGGGCAGCAAAATATTAGAGTTAGGCATACAGGCATCACATGCATACCACAGAGGGGTGGGGGACAGTGAAATACAAGAGCCAGGCATACAGGCATGACATGCATACAACCAGGGGGACAGCGAAATACAAGAGTCTGGCATACAGGCATCACATGCATATAAAAAGGGGGGACAGTGAAATACAAGATTCAGGCACACATGCATCACAACGATACAACAGCGGTGTGGGGGACAGCAAAATACAAGAGTCAGGCATACAGGCATCACATGCATACAACAGGGGGCAGAGAAATACAAGAGTCAGGCATACAGGCATCACATGCATACAAGGGGGGACAGTGAAATACAAGGGTCAGACAGCGTTACGGTAGCGGACAGGGAGCAGACAGGGGCCTTTGTTGAGGGCCTTTAAGGGATGGGCTGGCTCCCGCCTCCCGGTGGAAGAGATTGGCTCTTAAGGTTGTAGATGGCCAATGAGGTCAGGGCAGACACAGGCCCAGGGCTACCATCAACACGGCAAAAATGTTGTCGCCATCTTAGGGAAGAAACGAAGTGAGGAATGGGCAGTGAAAAGCATGTTAATGCAAGCCCTTTCCAGATCACTGCTGATGTCAGCCGTGATGAACTGTGAAACATGGAAGAGATTTTCTTTCATTTCTTTTTTCATTCATATATTTTTCGTGAATCAGCCGAAGGTGTTTGTCATCATGCACTACAAGACCCCAGGATGCATTAACCCAGTAGCAGAGTAGATCGGAGGTTGCAGGCGGGGGGCCTGGGGGCTGATCACTGTGCTACTGTTTTGCTTTAGAAAGTAAACTGACAAGAAATATTCAATGCTGTTTTAAGAAAAGCAATGAAGCCACAATGCAATCCACATATTTCCCCTCTCCCATCTCTCTCATGCCCACAAGCAGCTTTGAAAAATGTAATGGAAACAATTACACTATCTTGCAAAACTTCAATCTGAAAGAAACATGTTCTTAACAGTAAAATGCATGGTTTCATTCACTATGAGTTATTGCTGTAAGCCGCAGCTTAAAGCTGTCACACACAAGGAGAACACACAATGAATATAAACTTTACCACAGATTTAACACACACAAGTAAGCAATAAAATTGTCATATGGTGATGATATTACTGCTTTATTTTTGATTCAGCGGCATCATGGAGAGATGCTATGGAGCATCATTATTATGGTGTTTAAATGTAGTTTAATGAAGCACTAAAATAGAAAACCATCAATGTATACAAGAGAAGCTTGTAAAAACAATATTAAAACATGTTTTTATTATTTTGTAAGTGATACAAAAGGTAAACAATCCCTCAACTCCCCATCCCACCTCCCCCGCCCACCCTCTTCCGGAAGCATAGTCATTGATCCAAAGATCTCGCTGCTAGTTACTAGGTGAATAAGTCAGAGATTTGTATAGAGTGCGGGCACCACTGTGCCATGTAGTCTGACTGGAGATATTCTAGCACTCCACCCCATTCTTTTATGAAGGAGCCATGAGTTCCATGGAGATTGTGTGTGATTTTTTCCATGGTCATTTGGGACCAGACCTTGTGTAGCCAGGTGAACAGCATCGGTAAGTCCCTATTTTTCCATCCCTGTGCGATAGTTGCCCAGGCCGCAATGAGTAGGCTCATGAAGCATTTTCGCTGCGCCTTGGTGAGTGTGTTGACTTTGTGGTCCGTGAATCCACAGAGCCAGGTTTTCTCTGTGTACCGGTCCACTTCTGGGAAGATCTTCTTCAGTTCGGCTATTACTCCTGTCCAGAAGAGTTTAACCTTGGGGCAGTCCCACCAAATGTGTCTCCACGAGCCTGCATCTGTACAGCCTCTCCAGCAGCGGTTAGGTGTAAGTGGGAACATACTATTTAGCCTCTCCGGGGTGTAGTGCCATTGCGTGACGATCTTAATCCACATTTCTTTGGTTTGAACTGCTCTGGTCAGTTTGTGGATATCGGACCACAACGACTGCCACTGCTGTGCGGTGATGGCTGTCCCCAGCGTTTTTTCCCATCTTTTCATGTATGCCCACTTGATGTCTTCTCCCTGGGTATTCATGAACCTGTAGAGATTGGAGACTAGTTTTCTGTCTCCTGAGTTTGTGAGGAGAAACTTTTCAAAGGCGGTAAGTTCTCTTGTTGCCGCATGGGTGATCTCAGGCGTGATCAGCCAGTGTCTAAGCTGCTCATATTTGTACCTGTTCGCATTAGTGAGGTTCCAAGTTGATTTGCAGTTGGCAAAGGATCTCAGCTCCCCGTCCACGAACATCTCCCCTATTTTCCTGCATCCAGCTTCCTCCCAGTTCCCATAAGCCCCTTGCTCAGTCCCCGGGGGGAACTGCCGGTTTCTACAGATTGGGGTGAACGGGGCCGTAGTCGTGGTAATGTTCTCTCTCCGTGTCTGCTCATCCCAAGCATTCAGCGTGGTCTTCATGATCTCACTAATGCGCAGATTCGGGTGCCTGTGCTGCTTAGGTGTCCATAATAAGTCTTCTAGTGGCGTTCTGGCGACCGCCCGGTCCTGTGTCACCCATATCGTTCGTTGATTATCTCCTAGCCATTCTCTCAGAATCCTGAGCTGGGCCGCTTGGTAGTAGTTCTTAAAGTGTGGGAGTGCTAGGCCACCTTCCCTGATGTTGGATGTGAGGATTGTTCTGGATACTCTGGGGGGATTCCTGTTCCAAATGAAGGATGAGACCGACTTGGCTAGGGCTCTGAAAAAGGAGTCTGGGACCCCAACCGGTAGGGACTGGAAGTGGTACAGTGCTTTAGGGAGAATGTTCATTTTTATCGACTGTATTCTCCCCCACCAGGAAATATTTAGGGGATTCCACCTCTCTAGATCTCTTTGAATCTTGGCTAGGAGTGGGGGATAGTTCTTGGTGTACAAAGTCTCTACCTTGTGAGTCAGTGTTATCCCCAAGTATTTTATGCCCTCTTCCGCAACCTTTATGTCCATGTGGTCTGCCTCTCTACCCAGTGTTACGCTGCACCCTGCCAATATAAGCATTTCTGATTTTTTTTTATTTATTCTTAAGCCAGAAATGCTCCCAAATAGCTCCAGCAGGTGGAGCGCCGCTAGGGCTGAGTGGGTGGGGTCCTCCAGTGCCAAAAGCATGTCATCCGCATAGGCTATAACCTTGTGTTGTTTCCCCGCCATCTCAATCCCTCTAATTTGATCTGTTTCCCTAATTTTAATGAGTAGGGGTTCCAGGAATAGCGCATACAAGAGTGGCGAAAGTGGGCAGCCCCGTTTCGTTCCCCTGGATATTTCCACCCTCTCTGTAATTTCTCCGTTTATCGCTATCCTGGCTGAGGGGGAGGAGTAATTGGCTTTGATCATGTTAATATATTGATTCCCAAATCCCATGTGCGCCAGAGTTTTAAAGAGCATTGACCATTCTACACGGTCGAACGCCTTTTCTGCATCTAGAGAAAGTAGTACTGCTGGGGTGCGGGAGAATTTTATTTTCTCTATAAGGTGGACTAGTCTTCTGGTGTTGTCATGTGTCTGTCTTCCCGGGATGAAACCCGATTGATCTGGGTTGATTAAGGAGGGGAGCAGTGGGGAGAGCCTAGCCGCTAGGATTTTGGTGTAGATTTTTGAGTCTAGGTTAATTAGGGCTATAGGTCTGTATGAGCCCGGGAGGGAGGGATCCTTCCCTTGTTTATAGAAAACCAGAATTTTTGCCTCGTTCATAGATGGAGTGACATTCCCACTGTAAAAGCAATATTACTGCCAATCTATGGGCAAGGTTAGTAGATGGGGCCAGGTCTCTATAATAGTTGGCCTATGGCTTTTTAAAGGAGATCTTCTCCAGATTGGGTAAAATTGTACATATATGATGTATTTTTTAGGTATTTTTTACATATTTTCTGTTCTTGAATAGAAGGAAGGAAGGTTTTAAGTTTATGTTTATGAATTTTTGATGAATTGATCGTGGTTATTTTTAATATTTGCATTTGTATTATTATGTGCGTAAATGGTTTTAATGTTTACCATAAACACACATACATTTTTTTAAAAGAAAAAAAAAAACATTTGACAAGTCTCGGCCACATCGCTGCACTGCTGTGTACAGAATTACTGATACAAAGAGAGCTTTCATCATAATGCACCCTTTTCTGCATCACAGAGTCAATAGGTCTGGCTTTGCAAATATAGAGGCTAGTAGGGCCCTGATTCATGGAATTATTTGCGTGTAAAGCAGGGATTTGCGTGCCTTTCTGCCAGCAAATCCCCATTTGTTAACCAGGGTTTTGCGGGCAGAATGGCTTGCAAATCCCCATTTTACATGCAAATAAGTCCATGAATCAGGGACTAAGGGCCTCATTACACGGTATGCGGTAACCATGGCGCTATTAGCGCCATGGTTGCCGCCGGTATTTTACCGTGTCCGCTGAGGTGGATGGCGGAATTACCGCCCTACTCCAAGGTGAGCGGGGGCGGTAATTCCCCATTCACCAAGGCACTTCCCCATTCCCATTTTTGCCCCCATAGGGCTCAATGGGAATGGGGAAGGAGCTAATTACGGTACCGCAAATTGCGGTACCGTAATTTGCACCAAGGTCCCTTTGCGGGCACGTTCCTTAACGGCTGCTAAAACCAGCCGTTGAGGTCGGGTCCGGCAAAGGGACCTCGTAGTAAGGCGGTAAGGGTTTACCGGTACCGGTGCCCTTACCGGTACCGGTAAACCCTTACCGCATTCCGTGTAATGAGGCCCTAAGACTTTTATGTTCTGTGGGGACTTTCCGGAATTAACTGCCATGCTTCAAAGCAATTCTACTCAAGTTTACTCCCTTATGAAACTTCACAAAATTAAATAAAATGAGTTCTCAACTTCACCTTATGCTTCCAAAAGAGAAGAGAAATTATTATTTCCGCAATCGATAAGTACTTCTCAAAATATGGGTAGTTTAATTTGATAAAAAGGCTTGATTTCCATCACGTGGTCCAGGGCATAAATTAAGTGGTAGCATCTCACAATTTGGGGTGTGGAAACAGTGGGCTGATAATTGTCCTATCCTAATCTGCCAGGCCTTTGTCTTCAGCGCCATTATCAATTCCTTTTACTCCACAACTTTGTTGTTGCTTTTACATTAGGAAAATACCAACAGTTAATAGTTTACTTGCTGTGTATGGAAAGTAAGATTTAACCGAAACACCTAGTGTGCTTATTTACAGTGCTGATGCAAGACCATGGGCCTCATTACAAGCATGCCGGTCCGGAAATAGCAGTGCTGGTCGCTCCGTACCAGCACCTTTTTCTGGACCAGCATACTCTGAGTTGTGATGGCGATAACATCGTCACTGCAAGTGACCTACCGTATCCGGCAACAACGTGACCGGAATCTGCGGCAAAACGCATTGGTCGTGCCCGAGACACCGGCATGGCATTAGTACGTGCACATTCCGAGTACCACATACACAGAAACACCAGCATGGACATGCCGGTAACACTGTGAATTCCGCACCAGAAACATCGGCATCACGGACCAGGCGTTAACTAGAGTCAGGTGTGCAGAAACAGCCCACAGGTGGCCTAAATCAGTCCAGGTGGTTCCAATGAGCACTGCAAAAGCACAAAAGGACCTCTACGACACCCCACATCCCTCTCAATGCTACCATGCTAGCAGTAGCAGTGCTAGAGTTGGAGGCCCAGAGAGCAGGCCTTCTACTTGAAGAGGCAGGGAGGCAGAGGATGTGGCGGAGGCGCTGGAGGAGAAAGAGGGCCATCATGGTCTTGCAATACAACAATGTCCAGCAGGTTGCAGCCCACAGTCAGCCACCTATACCACGCATAAGGGCCATCCCCTTCAACCTGAGCCAAACCCATATCCACACACTGTACCCGCTAGACAGGGAGACCATCACATCCATAGTGGGCATGATCCATGATCACCTGGTCAGCCTCATACACATCTGTACAGCCATCCCCCTTTGCTCAATGTAGTGTCTGTGCTACACCTCCTAGCCACTGGCACCTACCAACACACTGTGGGTGAACTACATGGGCTATCACAACCCTGTTTTTCATGTGTCCTGTTTCAGTTCATTGATGCACTCCTGCAGCATGTGGCAGATCAGATAGGCCTGCCCAGAACGGATGACCAGGTCAATGCCACGAAAATCGCATTCCATGCCCTTTTAGGCATGCCCAACGTGATAGGTGCATTGGACTGCACACATGTGGAGCTGGTGGCCAGGCATGCCATTGAGGCAGTGTATAGGAACTGAAAACTCCACCACTCACTCAATGTGCAGGTGGTGTGTGATGCCCGCCACCTCATCACACACTGCTGTGCCAGATTCCCTTGTTTACCCCAAGATAGAAATCCACACTGCTAGGGTAAATGGCAAATCACAGCAGACATCGTACTTGGCTGTTGGGTGAGTCTATCTAGCAAAGTATGGGCACTGTTGAAGGGGTGGAGCAGGATACACTATAGCGTACCTGGCTGTTGAGTGAGTGTATCTACCAAAGCATGTGCCCTGTTGGAAGGGTTGGGGGCAGGATACACCATGGCGTACCTGGCTGCTGGGTGAGTCTTCCTACCAAAGCATGTGCACTGTTGAAGGGGGGCAAGATACACCATAGCCTACCTGGGTGTTGGGTGAGTGTATCTACCAAAGCATGTGCCCTGTTGAAGGGTTGGGGGCAGGATACACCATGGCGTACCTGGCTGCTGGGTGAGTCTTCCTACCAAAGCATGTGCACTGTTGAAGGGGGGCAAGATACACCATAGCCTACCTGGCTGCTGGGTGAGTCTTCCTACCAAAGCATGTGCACTGTTGAAGGGGGGCAAGATACACCATAGCCTACCTGGCTGTTGGGTGAGTGTATCTACCAAAGCATGTGCCCTGGTGAAGGGTTGGGGGCAGGATACACCATGGCGTACCTGGCTGCTGGGTGAGTCTTCCTACCAAAGCATGTGCCCTGTTGAAGGGTTGGGGGCAGGATACACCATGGCGTACCTGGCTGCTGGGTGAGTCTTCCTACCAAAGCATGTGCACTGTTGAAGGGGGGCAAGATACACCATAGCCTACCTGGGTGTTGGGTGAGTGTATCTACCAAAGCATGTGCCCTGTTGAAGGGTTGTGGGCAGGATACACCATGGCGTACCTGGCTGCTGGGTGAGTCTTCCTACCAAAGCATGTGCACTGTTGAAGGGGGGCAAGATACACCATAGCCTACCTGGCTGCTGGGTGAGTCTTCCTACCAAAGCATGTGCACTGTTGAAGGGGGGCAAGATACACCATAGCCTACCTGGCTGTTGGGTGAGTGTATCTACCAAAGCATGTGCCCTGTTGAAGGGTTGGGGGCAGGATACACCATGGCGTACCTGGCTCCTGGGTGAGTCTTCCTACCAAAGCATGTGCCCTGTTGAAGGGTTGGGGGCAGGATACACCATGGCGTACCTGGCTGCTGGGTGAGTCTTCCTACCAAAGCATGTGCACTGTTGAATGGTAGGATGTACAACACCTATCAGCAGTGCATGTGTGCAATGCAATGTCCATCACAGAAATGTCATGCCTGAGTTCAAGGCCTTGACTGGCGTGTGTCAATTGTCCAAACAGATCATGCGCATGAATAACATCATCAGATCTGTACTGGAACATCAAAAGCACTACATGTACCAGAATGCATCACACCAATGTTCCAAAACCCAGCACAAACACACTGAGCACAACCCACACCACCTGCTGCACAGACTGACCATTCTTATGCATCTCCATACCACTAGTGCTCCGCACACCAGGTAGCCGGGTCCCCTTCCTATTTCAAGTGCACATACACACATGCATGTTACCTGAAGCACAAGAATGTAGGCAGACATTTCTATGAATGTGTGATCTGCTCATTATAGGACTATAGAATTGGAGCACGATGAGAACACACACTAGCCTCATTTCTGTGTGTTGAAGTGAAGGGGTCAGAGGTCGAGGTGGGTGTGAATGGGTCATGGAAAAGCGACAGCAAACAGCACACCCACCACGCATATTGGCAAGGCCTAATGGCTTGTTGGCAATCGTTAGGCTGTCATTGCCTTCCCCATTCATACAATTCCCCGCATGGTATCTCTCTGTGGATATATCCACATCAATCATTTTGCCATAATCTTTGATGCTGTTCAACCACTCCCATGCAGCATGTCCTGAGCCTTTGGGTTAGTGGTGCTATAAAAGAGATTAGATAGATAGATAGATAGATAGACAGACAGACAGACAGACAGACAGACAGACAGACAGACAGACAGATAGATAGATGTCATGTACATCAGAATGCAAGTATGCCTTCAGGCATGTACTGAATCCCAAAAATATGTTAACTCTCATTTTAACTGAGATTAAAGTCCTTACCTGTGTCAGCCCTGCCTACCAGGTCTGCGGCCACCGGCTGGGTCAGACGGGTCGGGCACACTGGCTGTGTCAGGCCAAATACTATTTTGCAGGCACCATACCTGGTGATGGCAGTGGCACGCTTACACCCGGATAAGCCACAATTGCATTTAGAACGTGTCATTACATTGACATTGATGACTGCAGACATAAATCCCTAATATCCTACACAAAATGGTCCATACAATGCATGGAAATCCATTCACACTGAAAATGCGCATGTTTACATGCACAACTATGACATATGCTACTTCACCAGCAATTAGCATGTGTAATTTTGCATTGCTTAGTGAACACTATACAGACTGTACAAACATGAAACGGGCACAACAATGACCCTCTACACTTTCTGTCGCTCACGTGCAGGTGATGCTGGATATCCCCTGATGCCATGGCTGATGACCCCGTGAGGCAACCGCACAACTAGCACGAGCAGGGATACAACCATGCCCATATCCGTACTTGTACAATAGAGCAGACATTTGGCCTGTTCAAGGCAAGGTTCTGCTGCCTGAGCAGATCAAAGGGTGCACTTTTATACAGCCCTGTGAAGGTGGGCAAGATAGTCCTGGCCTGTGCCATGTTGCACAACATATGTATCATGCACAACATCCCACTTCCCCCTGACATAGACATGCACCCACTAGAGGCGGAGGAGGAGGATGACAGTGATGATGAACTGCCATAAGCATATCACAGGGTTGCCACGGATGGCCGTCTTTCGAGCACTTCACACATGCACGTGGCACAGGCCAGCTAACTCACTGGGCACTGCACAGTAAATAAATAACTCACTTGCAACAAAAAAGCAATGGCCAGTCATGATTTCAATGCAACACCAACTGTAATGTCTATAATGAAATGATTTACAAATGTGGAAAAACAATAACTGCCAAAACTGTCCCTTCCCACTGCCCCTCCCCAACTGTCCCTCCCCACTCCCCCTCTCCAACTATCTCTCCCCACTCCCCTTCCTCAACTATCCCTCCCCACTGCCCCTCTCCTGCTATCCCTCCCCGCTCCCCCTCCCCAACTGTCTCTACACAACTCCTGTCATGTTCTGCAAGGAGTACTTGCACAAGTCACAGACAGGGCACATGTATGTCCTGGGCCTATTTACGTCCCCTTTTCGGGCTAGGCGTGCGGCTGTGTGCCGAGCTGGTCAGCCGCATTAAATGCCACCTCAGGGTGCTAGGCATGGAACTAGCAGGCGTTGAACTGGTGGATGGTGCGTGGGCAGGTTCCGTGGGCCGTCTGTCTAGGAATGCCTGGAGGAACATAGGCGACGTGCGCAAAACCACAAACGCTGCCCACGCTTCGGACCTCACTCTTTGGTCCAAACCACAGCTTCATGTCCTCCACAATATGCACCAACATGCACAAAAATGCACTTTTCACAAAACTAAACCATTTTACACCCTACTGCTGGAGCCAGCAATCACTAAACAAATGAATATATGACAAATACAAAATGGCCATCTTCCCAGTTCTTGGTGAGGTAATCTGTCATCAATATTACCTCGAAATGAGGTTTACAACGTAATCCTCTGTGACTTTGTCCTGGGAAATCTCGTTATCATTAACACCTCATCACAAGGTGTATTACTTTGTCTTCTGTGACCTTGTCACAGGCTATCCATCGTCATCAATCCTCTATTGTATCACACTTCCCCCAATATACAAACGATATCCGTTTTGCCAGGCTGATGCTATATACACGGGGATCGGACAGGATTTTTTTCAAAGGGCTCCTGTCAACTTCTCTCAGTTCACGCGTGATCCCAGTCTCCAAAAGGTCACCTTGTAGTCTTTGAGCAACAGCAGGGAAACTTCAACAATTCAAGTGCACTGGCCAACCATTCGATCCACTACTGTATCTTAAGATGGTCTGGAAAACCCCAGTTTAAGAAGAAATGGGAGGCTGAGAAATCACACACTCAATAACAGAAATAGTTAAAGTGAATGGCAAAACCTGCTTCATTAATAATCCAACATAAAGCAGGGATAGCATACAAGCGTTTAATTTTCACATCTCTCATAGATCTCCTGCAAAACAGATTTTGAATCAAAAACACGTCACTACTGATGTCATACTACAATCTCAGTTACAAAAATCTAGAGGGCGAAGGGATTGGTTAAGGGAATCGACTATATATGAAATATATGGGTTAGTGTTCTAATTGGAAATTACATATCCGTTGGCTCGACCTAAGACCACCCCTAAATTGATAATAATCTATACGTGTGATCTCTATAGAACATGATTGGTCAATACAACATGTACTGGGCGGCATAGAATTGGGGTTTTTCATTGGTTGGCATCTTACTGACCAACCTTGGGCATTGACAGGTCGTCAACACATGAGCCAGACATGAGTAGGTGGAGAGAGGCCCAGGAACTGCTTTCCTTTCAATTAAAAAAGATAATGGGCCTCATTACACGGATGGTGGTAAGGGTTTACCGGTACCTGTATTTTACCGGTACCGGTAAATCCTTACCGCCTTACTACGAGGTCCCTTTGCGGGTTGGGGAATTTAACGCCTGCTTTTTGCAGGCGTTAAAAACCAACCCGCAAAGGGACCAGGGAGCTAATTACGGTACCACAGTTTGTGGTACCGTAATTAGCGCCTTCCCCATTCCCATAGAGCCGTATGGGGCAAAAATGGGAATGGGGAAGGGCAATGGTGGAAGGGGGAATTACCGCCCCGCCAACCTTGGAATAGGGCGGTATTTCCCCTTTCCACCAAGGCGGTGCCAGTATTTTACCAGCATGAACCATGGCGCTAACAGCGCCATGGTTCGCCGCCATCCGTGTAGTGAGGCCCAATATCCCTTATTCGTAGGCCATGAGCCAGAGCGACTTCTTTGTAGTTAACCTTGTGAGGTGCCTCATTTCTGAGAATTTGTGGGGAGTTAAGGCAGGTACCCCGTCTGTGTCCAGGGATAATGAATTGACAGTGTTCTTGAATTATGGGTCACGTGTGGGAGCACCGCATTTTGAATTATTTCACCCAGCATTTATTGGGATTTTAGCTAATATAGGTGCAAGTGCTATTGCTTTCTCGAATGCTAGGGACTTACTTGGT
Organism: Ambystoma mexicanum; assembly: GCF_040938575.1. Taxonomy (NCBI): domain Eukaryota; kingdom Metazoa; phylum Chordata; class Amphibia; order Caudata; family Ambystomatidae; genus Ambystoma; species Ambystoma mexicanum. The sequence goes on along the minus strand of NC_090939.1, from coordinate 141,296,703 downwards.
CCATCCCCTATGATGATTCTAGCCTATGATTATCCTGCATCTGGCCTTCAAAGACTGGTTGTTCTCTAATTAATCTTGCAAAAATATGTCTTGTGCTTTGGGAATTATTATCTTGTGTTCTCTCTGAGCCGTCCAGACCCTTCCTTGTTTCTCTGTAACCTTGGCTGGGTCCATGCAGCTACTGTATGTACCCTGCACGGTCTGTATTTCAGCAAATTCAGCAGTCATGAAGCCTTGTGGCCTTTCATTAATTTCAATGCGCGCTGCGATTTCCATTTTGAAAATATGGCTGCTCAGTACTGTTATATTTCTATGTTAGTTAGCTAAATGCATATATAATTGGTGTTGCATTCAGTTATACATTGCTTATGTTATGTTCTTTGTGTCTATATAGCTGCAAGCAATATTCTTTGTGTATAAATGTATATTTGACCTATTGTCCCTGTTTCTTCATGGTGAGTGAACATTTGCTTTGTGTCTATTGCATGCACGTGTGTCAGTTTGCAGTAAATTGGTTTATTCGCACCATATTTAGTTACACTAGGTCCATTTCCATTTGGGATATGGCCGGTGTGGTCGCCTAAGTGAGTAACGTTTCTCACCTAAACAATATTGGGGTGGGGGATGGGCCATAGCTATGAATGACGTATTAATCTGCTTGTCAACAAATTCTAGCAGGATAGAGCCGTTCCCTGTGCATAAGAAGTCTGCGATGTTTGCTTCTAGCACATTGACTGCAAAGGTTTTGAATGAGCAGCTACGAGTGAGGTGGGCGTTTAGTCTGACCTTTGTGGGTCAAAGTCGAGTGGGTAATCGATAGTGGGATGGCGGCATAGTCAGACCAGCCGAGTGGGATAGGGTCTGCGCAGGTGCTGAGGGGGATGATGTACAGACTAAGTCTAGGGTCTTGCCTTTGCTGTGCATGGGGAGAGCAGCATTTGCTTAATGTTCATGAATCAGGTCAGCGTGAAAAGTGTGCTTCGAGTGCGGTTGTCAGCATGGGACTCAGGGACGTTAAAATCTCTGAGAAAGACAAAGGCACACTTCCAATGTGGCCGGATCTGAAAGTGACTTACATTGCCTACGCTGATTATCTGACATTAATGGACTATACACTGGCACGATTACAGTGGCAGCTTGAAGGCATAGAGAAATACCTTAATGCAAATCACTTGCAGATTAACTCTAGGGAATCCTATTTAATGGTCATCTCAAGGCACAGGAAAATTAGTAAATACATATGGAAATCAAACAATACTCCAATCCAGGGTTTTGAACCGATCTGTTATCTGGGCTTTATAACATCAGTAAAAAAACACCAGGAACACCTAAGGTCACGCATGGATGAAATGATTTTCTCATGGACCTCACTCCTGAAAGCCATAAAGAGTTAACTGTGTGCATACTCATTAATTCCATTTATTGAGTACTACAAAGCTAAGGTGTCACCTTTTATCCTGTATGGTTGCGAATTGTTAAATATTGGCGACATGAAATCTTTCGACGTTCCTGAGTCTAACATTTATAAACAAGCCCTGGGACTCCCGATTTCAGTTACAATTAGTGTAATCAGACTGGAACTGGGATTGACCTCCTGATTGTCACAGTACAGCAGGAGGAGCCTCTCCTTATTGGGCAATTTGGAGTATGCAGACAAATCCTCTCTTGGGCATTATCTGATGGTGCTACTCTGAAAAGAATCCAATCCTTATCTAACAAATTTAAGAGGCGATGCAACAAGATGTAGGATGCAGTGGATCTGAATGGTCTAGAGCCTTAGGGCGTGCTGACAAGGACAATCAGAAATTGGGACAAAGCAATGGATCTGCAAGATCTGGACAAATTGAAACTGTACTCTGGTAAGGAATTTCTTTATCTACCTCCAAATGATCTGAGATGATATCTAACTGAATTCCCATCTTCGACATTTTGACACTGGTATCTCAGGTTTAGACTACAATGTCTCCCCAATTTGGAATTCATTGGCCCCAAGCTTGGCATCCCTATCGAAATGTGAACTTGCAGAATGTGTCATATGTGTTTAGCTGAGACTTTATTCCATCTTGGGATGTGTTGCCTGTATTTTATGGACTTGAGGATTGGAAGCTTTGGGCAATTTGCCCCTTCAACATCCCAGATTGTATCTCAGGACTTGTGGTGTAGGCGTATGACTAGTTTTCAACCATCACTTAGTATTGGCCTGGTCATAATGTTAATGATAATTTTCTTAGAGCTGAACAAGATATCATAACAAGGTACAAGGGACCTGATCGGCATAGAGGATGCGTAATGTGAGAGTTCTCTACAGTGCACAACCAGTAAACTAGCAATGCTACGGATCTGAAACTCTCAAGGAAATGTTTATTTTATGTACTTTTAACTATAATCTTCCATTTATAATGGTTATAGTCATGTGTATAAAAAAAATTGTGTAAATGTACTTTTTGGACTGAAAAATGCAATATTAAACAAATAAATTAGAATGCGCTGATTTGACAGAGGAGAGTAAGTTGGAGATGTCAGCAATGAAAGAGTCACTCATGTGAGATGGTCTGTAAATGAGGAGGAAGGTAATGGATTTCTTATGAGATAGGCAACTGGCAGGTGAGTGATTTGAATGAGCTTGTTCTGGGAGAAGGGATGATGAAGCATAGCCAATTACACTGATGAATAATTGCCACCCCGTTTCCTGCCTTTCCTGGCCAGTCGGAATTGTGGATGCTGTAGCCTGGGGGAAGGGAGACATTGAAAACATGGGGAAGGATGGGGTAAACTGTGTAAACTGTGTTTCGGTGATGGGCAGGGCATCAAGGTTGTTGTAGGAGATTACTGGGTGACTGCTGACTGAGCCTTGATCAGCAGGAGGGGGTGTGCACATGTGGTCCTTTAGTGTTGGATAGGGGCAAGGGTCATATTGATGAGGTTTGCTAGGATACCTTGCAAGGGCTGCCCAGGGCGCTTGGCCATTTGAACCCTAGCAAGGGTGGGGATAGACCAGTGGACTGGTGGGCCCTCCTGAGCAAAATGTGGGCACCCGGGCCCACCAGCCCCCAAATCATTCTGCATGGATGCTAAATCCAAATGGCTATGAACTATTGCATGCCGTCACTGCACCCTACTCCCAGTATAATCCCTGGGCTCCCCCACCTGCTCCCATAACAGTCTCTGGTCTTCTTCATCCCACTCTTACCCAGTCCCTGGGCTCTCCCCACACCACCACAGACACTGGGCTCTCCCCACTCTGCTCCCACCACTATCCAATGGCTCCTGCCCATCCTGCTCCCATCACAGTCCCTGGGCTCTGCTACCCTGCTCCCAGCACAGTCTCAGGGCCAGTGGCAGCTGGTGAATTATTTAAATGGAGCTCAGCGAGGGAGCCCAAACCAATCTTGGAGGGTTCAGGGTTTTTACACCCGGGAAGTTTATTAAATGGGTTATAATGTTGCATTTTAGAGCATACTTTAAAAAAAATGGGTAAAAACCAAGCAGTTTGCAATTGGCGCTGGCGGGACCAGGAGGCAGGCATGATATTTTTTACTGGACATCAATGATAAGATACAAAAATACCATCCCTGTCCCCTTGGCTCCACAGCGCCTCAGAAGGAGAGCTGATTTTGGCAGGTGGGTAGGGAGATCGTGCAACAAAGGCATTTGCCAAAATCTGCTCCACAGACCAACACAAACACACACACACAGCACTCTGTCATTCACACAAGCACCCATCACCATACACTCACTCATAACACAAGCATACGTGCATCCATGAAGAGAAATAGGGAAGCAGGAGGTTCCTGCATATGCGTGCGCAGGTTCCTGCACATATGCAAGGGCCTACGAGGGCCTCCGTGTGGGTGCTGAAACGTGTGGGCAGTGGTCGAAGAGAGCGGGACCGGTTGAGAGCAGTGCTCCTCTATTTTTTTAATTAAGTTTTACTGTTCCTATACTTTTACTTTAAAAAGCAACCATTCCGGAATGGTTTCTTTTTTTAAAATAAAAGTGTAGGAAGAAGTTGAAAAAACGTGTACTTTCAGTGCCCTACACAGAATGTCCCCATAAACAGCAGTTGCATGTGTTTGGGGGTTTGTATTGTGTGTGTGGGGGGGGGGTGATGGGTTTGTGGGGAGTGGGTGCAGACCAGCAGAGAACATAGCTCCACTACTTCTTTTTGTACACTTGGACCACTGCGCCAACTCCAGGCTGCTCTGTCCATATGTGCGAGGAGGTGCAGGAGCTCACAGTGGTACATACAGACATGCAGTTCTCTAGCCAGCATTTCCAATGAGCTATGCAAGGTTGGCGAAGCAAAATGTCCCCAGCCTTGCATGGCTCAGTGAGAATGTGAGGCTGGTGAACTGCACTGACAGTTCAGCCAGCCCAGGAGCACTCCCTCAGCTGACAAAAGCAGCTGAGCGAGTGCTCAGTGTTTCACTGGCCTGGCTCCTTGGCTGCTCCATAATAATGAGGGGCCACTGGGTTGATGCCCCCTCGCCCATTATGGATGATCCGCCAGGCTCGGACTGGCCCATAGGTCAACAGCACAATGCCCAAACCAAAAATGCAAAATGCTAGTGTGGGCCCGTTTTTTGGTTCCAATGGGCTGCTTTTTTGGGCAATGTGGGCCAGTTTGATGAGTTACTTAACTATTCAGCTAGTAGTTTTGACCATTGTTGCTGAATAAATATTTATAATATGCTTACATTTTAGCAACTCCGCCCCCCCACTTGGGTACTATTCAAACAGTCTGTCACTAAAGGAATGAATTGCCATTTGCAACTGTGGGACACTTTTTCATGGGTGCCCGACTCCCCGAGACAGTTTTATGTTCCAGTCCGACCCTGTGAGCCGCCCCTGCCCATTTCCTCCATTTGAATTAAAAAAAAGGTTTTCATTTTTGTATGTAAAATTTCAAGCTGGGCTCTCGTGGCCCCTGCCACCCCCCCGGAATGTGACCACGCCCCCCTGGGGGAGCGTGCCCTACTGTTTGAAGACCACTGGGATAGACTGTGGACAGAGGATGGCCCTCATTACAACTCAGGCGTTAAGGGTTTAAGGGCGCCGTCGGCGCCGTTAACCCTTAACGCCTGATTACAAGTGTCCCTTTGCGGGTTGGTGTTTAACGCCTGCTTTTAGCAGGCGTTAAAAATCCAACCAGCAAAGGGACTTTGGAGCTAATTACGGCACCGTAATTTACGGTGCCGTAATTAGCGCCTTCCCCATTCCCATTATGCCCTATGGGGGCAAAAATGGGAATGGGGAAGGGCAAATGGTGAATGGGGAATTACCGCCCCACTCACCTTGGAATGGGGCGGTAATTTCGCCATCCACCATGGCGGAATCGTAACCTTAGCGGCATGGACCATGGTGCTAATGGAACCATGGTCCTCCGCCAAGGTTGTAATGAGGGCCATAGTGATGTCTCTTGGCAAGTAATGGTGGCAGCAACTACTTTGTAGGTGAAATGCAGGCTAGTGGGTTTGGGCCTAGGCCCTATCAGGCCCGAGCAGGCACAAACAAGTCAGGTCCATGTCTTTGTCTGCCCTTTGCCGAGGAGACAGGCGATGAGTACACCTAAGGAGGATTGGCGAAATAGGTGGTGGGAGCGGAGCAGCTGAGTGGCAGAGCCTGGTCATGGTACAGCAGTCTACTCAATACTGTCTGGCAAGAGTTTGGCCTGGAAACTTAAGTAGTTGCCTGCAAGGCACGAAAACTGGTGGTGGGTGGAGAAACTGAATGGTCACATGACCAGCAGCCTACGCAATGGTGTCTGCTTTGATACCTCAACTATTAAACACTATGCTCTCCCAGTTGAGAGATCTGACCGCCTCTTGTTGTACCACCTGTTTCTCATCTACACCGCTCGGCTGATCATCACTGCAGAGTGCAGCCTTCGGCCTGCAAGCTCCTCAATTTGGGGGAGGGTGGACTAAAGCCCCACCGAGGCAGTGGCTGGCTCCACCACTTCTAATGAACCTTTATTACTGTGCCAATCTTTCTGTACAATATGACATTACTAGGAGTCAGAGGACACAGCTAATAACACACTTATGACCCTCAGCTGGAGGGCTGCTACCAAACAGCAATATTTGTCAGTGCTGGAAAAATGTAATCTGGGACCCCTCCATTGGGATGAGATATGGGGGTGGGCAGAGGAAAGTGATATGGGTGGGCTTCGCTGATGCAAGGCTAAGGGTGGAGTCATGCTGAATCTACTGAGAGGTGGTGGTGGGCAGAGGAAGGCGATGGGCTGGGCTTCACTGATGGAAGGCTAAGGGTGGAGTCATGGTGAATCTACTGAGAAGTGGGGGTGGGCAGAGGAAGGCGATGGGGGTGGCCTTCACTGATGCAAGGCTAAGGGTGGAAACATGCTTAATCTACTGAGAGGTGGTGGTGGGCAGAGGAATGAGATGAGGGTGGCCTTCACTGATGCAAGGCTAAGGGTGGAAACATGCTGAATCTACTGAGAGGTGGTGGTGGGCAGAGGAATGAGATGGGGGTGGCCTTCACTGATGCAAGGCTAAGGGTGGAAACATGCTGAATCTACTGAGAGGTGGTGGTGGGCAGAGGAAGGAGATGGGGGTGGCCTTCACTGATGCAAGGCTAAGGGTGGAATCATGCGTAATCTACAAAGAGGGGGCGGAGGAAGGAGATGGGGGTGGGCTTCACTGATGCAAGGCTAAGGGTGGAGTCATGCTGAATCTACTGAGAGCTGGTGTGGCCAGAGGAAAGCGATGGGGGTAGACTTCACTGATGCAAGGCTAAGGGTGGAATCATGCTGAATCTACTGAGAGGTGGTGGTGGGCAGAGGAAGGCGATGGGGGTGGCCTTCACTGATGCAAGGCTAAGGGTGGAAACATGCTGAATCTACTGAGAGGTGGTGGTGGGCAGAGGAAGGAGATGGGGGTGGGCTTCACTGATGCAAGGCTAAGGGTGGAAACATGCTGAATCTACTGAGAGGTGGTGGTGGGCAGAGGAAGGAGATGGGGGTGGCCTTCACTGATGCAAGGCTAAGGGTGGAATAATGCGTAATCTACAAAGAGGGGGCAGAGGAAGGAGATGGGGGTGGCCTTCACTGATGCAAGGCTAAGGGTGGAAACATGCTGAATCTACTGAGAGGTGAGGGTGGGCAGAGGAAGGCGATGGGGGTGGCCTTCACTGATGCAAGGCTAAGGGTGGAAACATGCTGAATCTACTGAGAGGTGAGGGTGGGCAGAGGAAGGCGATGGGGGTGGCCTTCACTGATGCAAGGCTAAGGGTGGAAACATGCTGAATCTACTGAGAGGTGAGAGTGGGCAGAGGAAGGCGATGGGGTGGCCTTCACTGATGCAAGGCGAAGGGCGGAAACATGCTGAATCTACTGAGAGGTGGTGGTGGGCAGAGGAAGGAGATGGGGGTGGGCTTCACTGATGCAAGGCTAAGGGTGGAAACATGCTGAATCTACTGAGAGGTGGTGGTGGGCAGAGGAAGGAGATGGGGGTGGCCTTCACTGATGCAAGGCTAAGGGTGGAATCATGCGTAATCTACAAAGAGGGGGCAGAGGAAGGAGATGGGGGTGGCCTTCACTGATGCAAGGCTAAGGGTGGAAACATGCTGAATCTACTGAGAGGTGGTGGTGGGCAGAGGAAGGAGATGGGGTGGCCTTCACTGATGCAAAGCTAAGGGTGGAGTCATGCTGAATCTACTGAGAGGTGAGGGTGGGCAGAGGAAGGCGATGGGGGTGGACTTCACTGATGCAAGGCTAAGGGTGGAGTCATGCTGAATCTACTGACAGCTGTTGTGGCCAGAGGAAAGCGATGGGGGTGGGCTTCACTGATGCAAGGCTAAGGGTGGAAACATGCTGAATCTACTGAGAGGTGGTGGTGGGCAGAGGAAGGAGATGGGGGTGGCCTTCACTGATGCAAGGCTAAGGGTGGAGTCATGCTGAATCTACTGAGAAGTGAGAGTGGGCAGAGGAAGGCGACGGGGGTGGCCTTCACTGATGCAAGGCTAAGGGTGGAAACATGCTGAATCTACTGAGAAGTGAGTGTGGGCAGAGGAAGGAGATGGGGGTGGGCTTCACTGATGCAAGGCTAAGGGTGGAGTCATGCTGAATCTACTGAGAGGTGAGGGTGGGCAGAGGAAGGCGATGGGGCTGGGCTTCACTGATGCAAGGCTAAGGGTGGAGTCATGCTGAATCTACTGAGAGGTGGTGGTGGGCAGAGGAAGGAGATGGGGGTGGCCTTCACTGATGCAAGGCTAAGGGTGGAGTCATGCTGAATCTACTGAGAAGTGAGAGTGGGCAGAGGAAGGCGACGGGGGTGGCCTTCACTGATGCAAGGCTAAGGGTGGAAACATGCTGAATCTACTGAGAAGTGAGTGTGGGCAGAGGAAGGAGATGGGGGTGGGCTTCACTGATGCAAGGCTAAGGGTGGAGTCATGCTGAATCTACTGAGAGGTGAGGGTGGGCAGAGGAAGGCGATGGGGCTGGGCTTCACTGATGCAAGGCTAAGGGTGGAGTCATGCTGAATCTACTGAGAGGTGGTGGTGGGCAGAGGAAGGAGATGGGGGTGGCCTTCACTGATGCAAGGCTAAGGGTGGAAACATGCTGAATCTACTGAGAAGTGAGTGTGGGCAGAGGAAGGAGATGGGGGTGGGCTTCACTGATGCAAGGCTAAGGGTGTAGTCATGCTGAATCTACTGAGAGGTGGTGGTGGGCAGAGGAAGGCGATGGGGCTGGGCTGCACTGATGCAAGGCTAAGGGTGGAATCATGCTGAATCTACTGAGAGGTGAGGGTGGGCTGAGGAAGGCGATGGGGGTGGGCTTCACTGATGCAAGGCTAAGGGTGGAAACATGCTGAATCTACTGAGAGGTGGTGGTGGGCAGAGGAAGGCGATGGGCTGGGCTGCACTGATGCAAGGCTAAGGGTGGAGTCATGCTGAATCTACTGAGAGGTGAGGGTGGGCAGAGGAAGGCGATGGGGGTGGGCTTCACTGATGCAAGGCTAAGGGTGGAAACATGCTGAATCTACTGAGAGGTGGTGGTGGGCAGAGGAAGGCGATGGGCTGGGCTGCACTGATGCAAGGCTAAGGGTGGAATCATGCGTAATCTACAAAGAGGGGGCAGAGGAATGAGATGGGGGTGGGCTTCACTGATGCAAGGCTAAGGGGGGGAACCATACTGTATAAACCATTTTTGAATACAATTCCCTTCAAAAAAGCACTTGAATTCATGGTGTTCCAGACACAGAATGTGATTTTTCATATCAGTTCCAACACAAGATAAACTGCTCTCGCAAACAAGCAGCATAGTATCTTTCTTATACAGCACACTCTTGCAATCCCATTATTAAGAGCCTGAATAAGCATGCAGTGATGTTTTCTTTAGATTAGTTTCCCGCGGTCATGACAAGAAGCTCATAGAGTCCTGTTTTTCCCCCTTTGGATTCTGGTACTCGTAGTTTTTTAATCGAAATTCGGGAAAACTACAAATCCCAGAATGCCAAGCAAAATCATGACTCGGAGGCTTTTTTCACGGCTGAAAATATCTCAAAATACATGTGGAGGTAAGGGGGGCGGATGGTTCAATCAAGTACCCCGCTACTCCACGATTTCCAAATATTGTTACACAGCTACTCTTGGAGGCAATGACACAACCGTTTCTGGCCGCTCACTAGTGTCAAAGAATAACTTCTTACTCACAAAACACTAATGTATGACAATATATTATTTACTTTTTATTATTCATTTAAGACACCATTTTATGCAAATGTTTTCAATTTATAAAACAAACTTTATATTTTTTTCAAACACAATCCCATTCGTTCACAAATCGGCTAAACCTCACAGTGACAAAAAATAAGTCGTGGTGGGGTTAGGAAGCGCGTGCTCAGGTACTCTGGCTCTTTAGTTACACTGAGCCAAGCATCATGACATTGTACAGGTCCAGAGTTCAAGAGAAAACTATACCAGGGGAAGTGCCCCTCGGTGTGCAGTTCCATTGTATAGTCTCTTTCCTTGCGCCTCCTCTAGCTGGGATTGATCAGAGCTGTATTTTCTGCTCAGTGTGATCTCACATCTTAGACCCGTCCGCGTTAGCAGCGGGAAACTTTCTTTCTCGTTTGGGAAGGGCGATTCGTGGAGCCTCAGAGATTCCTACGTCACTTAACAGGCACCATACCGGCTGTGGGAGATATTCCTGCGTCAACACATCCTCTGCAGAGCAGCACCCATATCACGAGCAAAGTGCAAACATCTCCAGGCGCTTCACGAGATCATCATGCGACCTAATGGGACCCAGCACAATTCGCAAGAAGGCTGCTATTTACTTACGTTACTGGTAATCAGTTACTGGAAAAACCAGTTTTAATAACTATGCCTCACGTACACGATGTCCCTTTACAGCAGACTGGGATAATAGCGTCTGCAACAGCCGCCAATGCATGAGCCTTACTAGCAGAGTCGGCATGGGCAGTCTGTGTGGTGGCCCAGGGCTCTGCTGATAGCGGGGCCCCCGCAAGGCACCAGTGTCTGCCTCAACCGCTGTGCAGCTTCCATGTACGAAACACATACACGTGAGGCCACAGTGTCGCCTCCCAACCTCCTGCGGCTCGCTAAAGAGAGACACCCATTTCCAGCGGCCCATCAGATGCTGCAGACACTTTAATGACTGCTTATTTTATTTATTTATTTATTTATCTTTTATACACAGGAGGAACAATGCTCTTTGGATCACAAAAGAGCATACAACAGATAAGAAATGAAATTCCTTCTTTCGATGGGTTGAGTTTGAGGGACATTCTGACCAGTTCTGACCAAGTTGTGGAGGGGGGTAAATGGAACAGTCACTTGGGACAATACGTAAGTGGACATTGTGAGAAACCTGACGGTATTCTGCCACCTACCCCCCCAGGATCTTCCATTTAGATTGCCAGGGAAGGGTCATTGCTTTTGGATCCTGACCCTGTGGGTAGACAAGCGAGGTAGTATCACCCGAGTGGAGGGTCACAAAGGATTGGGAGGAGGATACCCAATGGTGAGACATGGTATCCCCCCTCTCCCCAGTTTCCATCAAAAACCCCTTCCTCCATGTTCTTTGTTGTGTCTGTCATGTTCTTTGTTTGTCAAGTCCTCACCGTTTGTTGATGTCTAGTTAGTGCGTAGGTTTCAGTTTTTTTTTCTTCAGAATTCGGTTTAGTTCAATTTTGAAGATTAAATAACAACAGTTTGTTCTTTGCTTTGAATGTTGTTTTAATTATGCTGTTATGTATAGTAAAATTACCTAAATTGTAAATATTGCTGTTCTTTTTGTTAATTTATGTTGAAAATTATAAATAACAAGTTCCAAAAAAAGAACCCCCTTCCTCAGCCTCCATTCGATATTTCCAATCCCATTCCATCTCCCCCTCCCCATTTCCGGCTTATAGTGGGAAGAAGAAGAGGCAGCTGAGAGTAGTAAGGATTACCTATGAGAACCACCTTGAGAAACAGAATGAAGACTGCCACCTACTACCATTAGGTTGTCCCAATAATAGTCAGGGAGGGTCAGTCATTTAACACAGACCACTCACACCTGCCTCTACTCTTTTCAGGACTAAAGGACAGGCATGTCCTGTTAATTGGAATATTGGGGGTCAGGCAAACCCAGCCCTGACCACACACAGTGCAGACCATTGATACAACCCGTGTGTATAAAAGGAGACAGCTGAGAGAGCAGGAGAAGACACAGTTGTGAGAGCAGAAGGGAGGCTGCATGGCTGAGTACAGCAGGGGTTACTTTTCCAGTCCCAAGCTAGATTTTGGAAGTAAAGTGGAGCAAGCTGTGAATCGTAAATGAAGCCAAGGAGCCTGGAGCAGAAGGGAGAGGAACCTGGAGGATCTGGAGGAGAGCAGCATTTTGTGACTCTGGCCTGGCGCCTGTGAGTGGCTGAAGCGAGGCTAGGGAGCCGTGCCTCCAGCGAGCCAGATTGGGACAGCCCATGTCCTGCTGGTGGCATGTGGAGGAGTGCTCGTTCTCTTGGGATGTGTGCCGGTCCCAAGGGGGTTTGAGGGGCAGGTGGTGAGACCCTGACCTCAATCCCATATGACCTGACAGGGCCGCTTCCCAGAGCAGTGCTACCTGGTGAGTTTCAAAGAGGAAAGTGTTGAGAAACTTGGGAGCGTGCGACTAGCTGGAGCGGGAGGGGAGAAAGAGATTCATGAAAACCGGCACAGAGCAGAAAGTGAAAAAAGACAAGAAACTTATGAATCCTTGTTTGAACCTAAAGTCCACTATTGTCCATAGGGAGAATGGCATTGTGGGACTTGTAGTGAGAAGCCAAGTTATATGAAAAGGCCAAAGTGGTCTGGGACCCGCATATATGAGAAAGTTAAAGGGGTCTGGGACCCATGTAATAAAGAAGAAGAAATACTTGAAACATAAGCATTGCCTCAGCAAAACGGAAACCAGTATTGCTTCAAGGAAAGGCGTAAAGGTGAATAGAAGGGTGCGACTGACTCGAAAGTGAAGTGACGGTGCAAGTGAGCAACAGGGAATGATGCAATTGTGCAAGAGGCACAGAAAGGAACAAGACAGGTGCAAGGGTGCATGAAAGCAAGGGCATGAATGTGCAAGAGACACAGTGAAGAGCAAGTGAGCCCAAAGGGAAGGTCCCCATGGCACGGCAAGCTGCGAAAGCAAGACAAAGAAGGGGCAAGTGAGCATAACAAAGCAGAAGATAACCAAGGGGTGTAGGAAGCCCCTGGAAGAGGAAAGGATAGAAGAGAAACAAATACAGGGAATACATAGAGGGGCCAAAGATCAGAGTGGTACCGCTTAGCATGAGCCAGGAACCTAGCGTTTTCAAAAGTCTCTGATATTACCGCATGAGAAGGTTTGAAAGGCACTGTAGAGAAGAGAAAGGCACATCTTGACAAGTTAGACTTTTCTGTTTAAAACTGAAGATGCCTAAACTTGGGGAAGGGAAGCCTGCGAGGCCTCAGGGAAACTGTGTTGTTAAACTGAACTTGTGTTTGAAACTGAAGGGGCCTGAGCTTGGGGAAGGGAACCCTGGGAAGCATGGAAGAAATTGTGTTATATTGAAGCTTGTGGAAGGGAATCCCCAGGAACTAAAGCCCTTGGGAATTGTTGAACATAGTATACAAACTTAGTGGAGAAGAGCTGACGAACAACTTCTTTTTGATTGTGCTAAACTTTGATGATACTAACCAAGCCACACCTGATGACAAGACCTCCTGAAACCAGCCTTGATATATATTTCTATTTGAATCACTATTTTTCCTTCAAAAAGACTTCCTATCACATTTTATCTGAGTGAGAGCAACCATAGGTTTAGACACAGACGGATTTTGGTTTTGGACTTTCAGATATCGACAGCCCTTAAGGAACCATCCCTTTAGATTTCGGCCAGTTAGGTATTACACCAACCCTAGAATTATAGTAAATAAAGGTTTCGGAAATATAAGAGTTGAGTCTTTGTCTCTCTTGATACAAATCCTGTCTCACAACATATGTAGATCCATGACAAATAAAGAACGAGTTTGAAAGCAAGAAACATGTTGGGATAAAAGGGACCTTGATCAATAATGTGAGGCCAACAATTTATGAAGAATTTGAATGATTGATTCTTTTTGTTATCCATCACTAGAATTGTTATGTATAGTATTGTATTGAGATTGTGATTGAATGACATGTTAATAGATTGCCTGTTTATGAATATGCTATATGTAATTATTTACTACTAGGCTAATCAAGCTGTGGTAACACTTAGAGTTTTTATAGTCAGCACAATATATTTTTAACCGTTGTTTACTATTTTCCTACTTTTAATAATGTTAATATTGAATCTTAATAACATTTCGAAATTGATTTCTAATCATATAAAGAGTGAAGTGAATTGAATCTTTTCTCTTCTCCACATTGTAATATGTTTCCCTGTTTATTAGAGTATACACACTCGGTCCTTATACACCCCTTTTTTTCAGTTCTGTCAACCAGGATTGACCATAGTATATTGTACCCTGGTGTCCCCCTTAATAATAGATTCAAAAACAGACCCAACAGGCAAGAGAAATTGTGATCTATACAGATTGTACACCCGGAAACACTTTTATAAAAATCAAACGCACATTGTGAAGGGGTTCTATGTCAGAAATGCAACATTGCCGTATTTGCAACTCCCAGACAAATTAGCAACATTTCTATTTTTGTTTTCGCCCTCTGTTGCAAAGTTTTTATACTACACCAAGTCACCACAGGAGTAGTTCCAGAGCTCTTAGACTTGTCCACATGAGAAATACCAGTGCACTTAGTCTTTTACTTTTGTACAAAAATCTATGTCTTCAGCCATCACTCGTCAGGGCTACAGACCTGCCGCAGTGCCATGGTGGGCCTGGGCATGTTGAACCCATGCCACATAAAACAAGAGGACAAAGACCTTCTACTTACTCTTTTAAGCCCACAATCAGGAAAGCTGGAAAGAAATCTTGGCACTTTTAATTGAGGGTGGGTTTTGGATAATGGCTCCTGTGAGAGCTAAGCGCGGGACCAGGCTTCCAGGAAATTCCTGAGGCCTGTTTTGAACTTCAAATGGATGGTTATAGTGGTTTGTGAGGCAGGATTCCCCTCATGATGAGGCTGCACTCTTCTGGGACTTAACCTGCACCATTCAGCCCTGTACAGTCTTCTCAACCTGGGTTGCAGCTTCCTTGTCCTGCAAATAAAGGGCGGCATGCACATATTAGGTGGTGTAGAGTCTACTAGCCCACATTACATATCCTGTTCTAAAATGGCTGTCGTCGCAGCCTTTCATAAAGTGAGTGGCGCTGCTGTGTTTTTACTTATTTGGGTGTCTTGGGGCCTGCCACCTTACGGCTGCTTCAAAATGCTTCATCATTGGACAGTAATACAAAACGATGCAATGTAATTGCGCCCAGATGCCTTAGGGTTAGGTGCACTATATAAATGCATAAATAAATAAATAAATAAATAAACATCACATAATCTAACCTAACGTAAACATTACCTAACCAGCCAGGATAACAAAGTGGTATGATGAACCAAAGAAAATAATAAATCAGTAGCATAGAATCAAGTAAAAATGCATTTCAATTTGAGCGCAAAACATGTAGATTCTATCAGAAGAATATTGCACGACATGCTCCTGCAGCTTCAAAACATGACATGGCATAGCAGAAATAAACAGTGTAGCATGTCCAACGTAGGCGAGAATAACATTGGAAAAGCATTGCAGGGCATAGCGCAGTCACAACAAAGCAAAAATATGCATTGCTTAGCAAACTACGCAAATAAAAGTGTAACCCAGAGAAATCAGCACAGCAAACGTAGCAAGTCCTATATAACATCAGAATACGTCATTTGTGCCAAGTCACACCTGCCAGAACACTACCCAGTAGCAACCACTGGAACTTCACCACCTGTGCTTAATATCGCCAAAATACAGAGAGTTCTCAAAGTTGGGGACAACTGCATACATGGTTTCACCCTTATTAGGAATCATCAGTTCAGTATAGTTGGACAGCTTTGTGGTTGGAGCATTGGGTATGTTTAGCAAACACCAGAAAAGTTATGGTGGGTTTCAAAAAGCTTCGAAAACAAACATAATTTGAAAGAAGAATAAGTATTTTGAGCCAAGTCAGACATACCACAGCACCACCCAGTAGCAATCACTGGAGGTTCACCTCCAGCTCAGCATTGTGAACATGCAAATGCATACCCACAATGCTTTGCACATGTGACTCTGAACTGGAGGTGATTGCTACTGGGTGGTGCTGTAGCTCCCTCTGTCCCAGACTTGCCGCTTCTAGATATAAGCCTGCTGGCCTTTGGCTGGAAAACTCTTTTGTCGATCCCACAAGTCACACCTTTGCTTCATTCCACCCTGGGCAAATTGCCCTTTCATTTCATGAAGAGGTGCCATCCATGACTACAGGAAGAAACATGTGAGCCCTTTTTGGGATGTTGCTCTTGCTTTGAAAACAAATGGTGATTTCCATGAACTAGAATCTTTTTTTCTTATTATTTTTTTATTTTGTATTTGTTTTTTGTTTTATGATTGACTAGCAGTTTTTCTTGCATTTGCTTCCCAGTGCTCTGAGATACTGAAGAGCTGCAATGCCTATGAGTGAAAAGAAATATATATGTACTTTTTAGATGCATGGTTCAGAAAGCTGTATCAGACAAAAGAAACGGCATAGCTCCACAGGGACTGTACCGGGCTCTGGGGCCCTGAAAGGGACTGATGGATATACTTCAAATCCCCTATGGACCAGCCATCTAGTTGGCCATGCAGACAATTTCAAGGAATAGAAGGAATTGAATGGATGGAGTGTAATGTATTGTAGTGTGATTAAATATTAAAAATCTTTGTTATGTTACTATAGCGGTCTCAGGGCACCTGGCTTTTTATTGTGTACCCACCCAGGGTATCCAGAACTTATTCTGTAGAGAAAAAGGAGTAGGGAGTAGGGATAAGGTCAGAGGATGAGAAGGTGGGTGTAACAGCAAATAAACAATGTGAGGGGACTGATCTAGCAGCAAAAGGGAATGTGTGTGATAGATGATCTACAATTATATATCTGCTATGAGGACTGCAAATGCGCATCTAAATTTCAGGAAGGTTTGAGGAGAGACAATAATATTTGCAAGCTAAGAAGCCTGACGGCCCTGAGAGCCCAATGGAAGAAGAGACGGGCCTTCTGCCCACTTTCTGTGACAACCTAGACACCTTCCCATTCGATTTCTCATTCTTTCTTCTTGGAGTGTTCAATCTTCCTTGTTCTACTTCTGAATCTTCTTCTCCTCTAATTCCTATCATTTTGATCACATTTCTTCTCTTCCCTCCCATGTCTGCGGGTCATCCCTTGGCCTAGTCCTTTGCTGTTTTCCTTCTCTCCATACTACTCTTCTTATTTATTCATCTGGTCACTTTTAATTCTCACTGTCTTTATAATTCATTCTCTACGTATTACTTCTCCCTGTGCTTCTGTTTGCTACACTCGTGCCTTATGATCCTTGCATACACGTACTTTGCTTTCTTCTTCACTATCTCCCCTCCCTACACCTGGAGAGGTCCCACCTCTCCTGGCTGACTCTGCTGCTCCTTCTCTTAATTCTTGTCTTCTCTCCACACTCTACTCATACTTTCTTTACAGAGATTTTCTTCACTCTCAGAATTCCCATTAACGCTGGCTTAATCCCACGCGTCTCTGTCCTTGTGCTTCTCTTCGCAATGCTGAAAGGCAGTGGAGGAAAACACTTCCCTTGCTCATCTGGATTCTCTGTCCTCTTTGCAGTAGCGGAGGCAGCTTTTGGTGCCGGGGCGGGGGGTGGTTAATAGGGCACCTACAGGAGACTAGGGGCCACACTGGGCACCATTGGAGTGCGAGCGGGGTGACTGCCCCCCTACCCTGGCACTGCCACTGCACCCTTTGCATGCTTAGTATGACAATTCTCTACTTGGGTCTAAAAAACAATACTTCTCTGATCTTCTTCTTATACTTGTTGACTATTTTGGCTTCTTAATCAAATCATCTCTCCACCGACAAGTTACCTTTCTTCCTAGTCATGTCCCCTGTCTGACTTTGTTAAATCATTTCTCACTAACGTTTCTCTTCTACCTTCATCCTTTGTATCCCCATTATCTTCTCCTAAAATTCCACTTCCCTCACCATTACCCATTTCTTCCTCTATCTATAGGCACTAGAATCTTCAGTCTCTGCTCAGTAGGTCTTCGCTATTTTTGCACACGTTCTAAATAACATTTTCTTTCTTCTTCATTATAATTATTACTGTTTATTGTAACTTCACCTTATGGTTTCTTGTACCATTGGTTGTTTTTGAACAGCACTTTGGTAAAAGTGGTCTATCAATATAATAAAATAGAAAATATATAAAATAAAAATACAAACAGATGTCTAGGCCTTTTTATCCTCCCATCCAGACCCAGAGGTTTTCTGAATATGCATCTGTGGTTCTTGGTTTAACATTTATAATGTTAGGTTGAGTATTGTTAAAAATTAAATTAGCATCATGCCTAGTGTTAGTTCTGTACTTAGTGATAAAAGTGTAGAGTCGTTTTTATCAAAGACATATTTGTGTCCAAAATGGTCTTTGATTTTATGTAAACCAGATAGGAAGCCTCATGTGTGCTATTTGCGCCAGTCCCCTTTCTCGTAGGTTTTCAAAAAAAAAAAAAAAGTATAATTGAAGTTTAGCAGACTGTCCATATTGGAATCATAACAGTCTATATAAAATTATGTATTTGGTTAATCCGCGTTTAATTGATGTGCTTTGCTCACTAAAACAAATGTATAATTCCAACACGGCCTCCTCTAGTACTCCAAGAAATGTTCATCCACGGCCAAATCCCTTACAACTTCAACAGAATATCTCTGTCACTACAGCTGTGAATACGTCGTCTTCCAGTGAGCCTCAAATAGAAAACACAAATTGCTCACATTCATCTTCGGCGGACAAAACTACTACTGACTCAAAACCGAGTCTCTCATCAGCCGCAGCGATGCAGATCTATAACAACGTCTTAGCAGCTTCTTCTGCAGCCCTGCTTCCGTTCTTGAAGATGTACGAGTCACTGCAGGAGGCCTACAAAGACCAGACCTCACTTATCTTATCCCTCAAAGAAAAGATGGACAAATTTGACAATGTGACAAACTTCTTACAATCACAACTGTCTCAAGAAGCAGAACATACGATGCGATGGCAAAAACGTTTGAGTGACCTTGCAGCACGGCATCACTGCCAAAACGACATCTTATCTGATGGGTTACTTGAAGCTGTGAAATGGATGAGACACTCATCAACCATGATGGGTTCAAACATCGTTTCAACAATCTCGCAAGCACCTACACGATCAACCAAGGCTTCAATACCACCGCAAAAACGTCCACAAGACACAAATGATTCTGTTCAATCTTTAAAGTCACTAGTCGTAGAAACAACCCCCATTGTTGCGGTTGTCAACAACGGAGAAAGAAATCTGACAGCGCCCCTGCTTGCGCGTGCGCCCGTGCCGACGCTGAGTGAACAAGTACCCAGTTCAGCCAAAAGTACCCAACCCGAATTGCCTTTGCCTTCTTTTGGAATCTTCGACGGCGCGGCAAAAGCCATAAAGGCTTCCACGATTTCTGACCAAAAAGCTTTGCAAACACACGGTCGACAATCAGTTTTTGGGAAGGGAATATACGCAACTAAAAAACGCGCTAGCAACGCGAAGTCACAGAAATTCATCAGAAATACAATACCTGACAACAGGTCTGCTCCATCTTGCAGAACAGAATCGTCAAAATCCAGCAAAGAAAACATTGTGTATGCGGACAACGATCGTGGTGGCCATGGGTGCCTCTTTGCACCAGCAAGCAAACGACAAAGAACGGAATCAGATTGTGAAAGCCGTTCGAGTAAGTCATCGGATATAGAAATCGATCTCTGCAATTTTTCAACCTATTCCGACGACGCTGCATGTGGAACCCCCATCACTGACCCTAGTGTGATGCTTGATGACGCTCATAATGAGTTGCCACATAGAAAAAACCTTAACATGGACAAGGACATGAACCACAAAAATGGGTCGACGAAGTTGAGGCCATCTCCCATTCGGCTGTCGCGGCTAAATCCCAAAAACACACGCTTCCAAGAAAAGAAGCAAGCTCGCTACATCTCTCATGCCTCGTCATCTCTAAGAAACGGCTCAAGCCCTATGAACTACAAACTGAGACTACAAAATCTAAATCGAGAAGATCGTGATCTAAACTTGAATCGCACTAATGTTCTGAAACTATTTGCCTGCATTCCATCTCTACGAACGATCTTGTCTGACGACATACGAATTGTTGAGTACATAACAGAAAAACGCTGTGACCAGGTTCTATTACATATACCCTCGTGAATTCATATCCTGGAATACTCGAGGTTTTGCTCACTTATTTAACAACTTTGATGCTGATCTAGAAAAAGTCTTCGTCATCTGTCTGCAGGAGACCTGGTTATGCGACCCGCCGTCACGAGATGGCTACTTAACATTATTAAACCCAGCAATCAAAAATTTAAAGGGGCGACCTTCTTCTGGTTTACTAATGATGATTAAAATAAACACCAGGTGGCGCTTGGTTGATTCCTCTAATCCCAATCCTTTTGTGCAAAGTGCACTGCTTCAGACAACAGACGAAAATTTAGGCACAAGGAAACATTTGCTTGTCTTAAACGGATATTGGAATCCGAATAAAATCAGCACCAAAAATTTCATAAACGCAATAACATCTTGCATTGACAAATCACTAACCGTCAACAAGAACTTATCCATAATTTGTGCAGGTGATCTAAATTGCTCATGGTTTAAATACGATCAGGCGACGAAGACATTTAAACGACTAACTCGAGACGAAGAAAAAAGTCGAGAGTTAAAGTGGAGCCAGGCTTTACGAAATCGGAACTGCTACATGGTAAATGGCCAAGCCATAGGGGATCAACCTCCTAAGTCAACATGGTCGTCTCAAAATGTGCAATCAATAATTGACTACTTCTGGATATCTCAACATCTACTTGAAAGCGATCTGACCTTGTCAATAAGAACTATGCCTAGTAGTGATCATAAGCTGCTCAGACTGACCTGCATGATAGAATGGTCACTTGAACAAAGATCCAACGAACCTACTATTTCCGTAAATACCGGCGGAAATCGTCTCAGAATTGACAGTCCCAAGATCGAAAAACTACGTCAGCAATTTTGTCAAGACTGCGATCTGTCTGTGAATTATGCTCCCTTGCTTTCAGACTTTATTACAACTAAAGTTGGCAATCACATAATGGGTGCAACTCACAAACATCTTTCGTCTACAATCCTGACGAACAGGCTATGCAACGTGACATTAGAGCCTTAAAGAAATCTTGTAAATCAGCCAGCACGAAAACTACAATCAAGGCCGCAATACGTGTGCGTCGTCAAGCATATCGTAACTGGTTGAAATCTCAGAAACAAATAATCGAGCAAGATAAAGCTGAGCTTCTGATGAAACATCTAATTCAGATGAATTCTCGGGAAACCTGGAGAATTCTGAATACAGGTAATTCGAGACATCATCAAATACCATCCAATACGATCGATGCTGCTACATGGGAACACCATTTTACTAAAATCTTCAATAAACCATCTAATGAAGACATAAGAATATCTATAAATGAGTTAACATCATGGAATCTCCAAATAACTGTGGAAGACATCAGAGCCGCAATACGAGCCCTCAAAAGCTCGCATGCAGCAGGCCCAGACCTAATATCCAACATGATGCTGAAGAAGAATGAACAACAATGGGCTACCTTTATTGTACAATTATTTGCACGCCTGTCTACATCAATGACGATACCAGATTCTTGGCGTGTGGCGATCATAGTGCCAATCTACAAAAAGGGCAACAGGGCTGACACAACCAACTATCGTCCGATTGCCCTGTTGGAAACCATTGGAAAAATCTTTGCCTCTTTTTTACGACAAAGGCTAACGGCATGGTCCATACAAGAGAAAAACTTTGATATCCGGCAAACAGGCTTTACAAAAGGCGTAGGTGTAGAGGTAAACCTGCTGCTAATAAATTTACTAAAACTTGAAAGCCTAAAAGCAAAGTCGAGACTATATCTGGCATTCATCGACCTGAAGGGAGCTTTTGATAGCGTAAACCGCAGTAAATTATGGCAAAAATTAATAAATTGGAAGTGTCCAAGCGACCTGGTCGCACCGATAAGAGCTCTGCACACACAGACTACCATCAAAATAAGATTAAACAATCAAGGCTTACTATCTAAGCCGATCTCAACAAACTCAGGCTTGAAGCAGGGATGCCCACTAGCATCCGAACTCTTCAAATTATTCATTTCTGATCTCCCAGCATATCGTAAAGATGTGCGTTGTTTTCCACCGAAACTGAACAATAATGAAATAGGATGCATAATTTATGCCGACGACGTAGTTTTGCTGGACCAGACACAGATTGGTCTGCAACGCCAGCTAACAAATCTACACGACTATCTTAAAAAAAATGACCTGGAGCTAAACATCGAAAAATCCAAAATTGTCATCATTGGTCACCATCGCACTGATAAACAGAAAGCATGTGTGTGGAAAATTGACGACAAGCGACTGGATGTAGTTAACTCGATCAGATACTTGGGAATAACATTCAACAATTCAGTGCACGAACATCATTGGAAGGTCGACATGGTCAACAAAATGACTCAATACAGCATACAAGGCCAGCTGCTGAACAGAAACTTTGGAAAGTTCACCCTAGCACCAGTCCTGACCTTTTACATCCAAAAGGTGATTCCTTCAATTACCTTCGGTTCAGAGTCTGGTTGGAACATCGATGCCTTGTTCTGGCAAAAGCTAGAAGGGATCTACTGGCGGCGTGTTTTGAAGCTTCCGCCATACATCTCGATGATCCACATAAGACACGAATTATCCTTAAACTCCCTACACACTCATGTAATGTGGAAATCACTAATGGCACTACGCAAAATGAATTTGATCCCCATAACACCAGCATTTGAAATCTTTGCTGGGGAAAAAACCACAGGAAACTCGAAACTGCTAGATGAGTGGAAACAAATAATGATATCTACTTTATCCAAGGCTGATCTGACCTTGCAAGTCCTGCTGACGCGACCTCAATCCATAAAAACAAAATTCGAACAATGGTGCTGGATTAAGAACAAGGAGCAACGCTTGCAGTTGAAAACCACACTAGACTCTGGCATCGAAGAACATAAATTAAATGTCACAAGTAGATATTTAACGAATTGTCCATCTCGTCACCATCGTGAGAAGTTTCTAAGAGTTCGACTGAATGCAATAAAAACAAGAGAAATGATGTGCAGTCGTCACTTTAAAGAAGTAAAGGATAATTTATGTTGCTTCTGTCATAACGAAATAGAATCCTTAGAACATCTGATCACCAAATGTACAAAGACAACCGCAAAGAGAATGCAACATCTAGGAGAATATATTCCAGCAGATTATACCAGACGAGACTGGTGGTTCTACGTAACAGCCGGTCACAGCACAAAATTAAGCTGTGCGGTAATAGACTACATAGACGCCTTAAACCTTGAAGATCCGTAAATGATTCTCCGAAATTGAATCTTTCTTTCCACTTAGAATTTCGGAAACAGTACCATGATTTGGCCATTGGCTGGACGATTTTCGACGAATGATGGTATTTTTGTAATAAAAGTCTGATGCCACATTGCTTGCAATGTGGTACTTCAGGCTGATGTTTCAATAAAAATAAAAAAAATAAAAAATAATAATTCTTAATAAGGCTACAATATATGCTGTAAGCTACCATTAGAATTTGACAATGTGCAATTTTAAAAGACCCAGTTTCTAATGTTGGTGAAAAAAATGATTCCCTTTTTTATCATTTATTTTGCTGAGATTACACACCAGCGTGTCTCTCAAAATGTCATACCTTCTTGGAGTCATTTGGTTTCTGTCTTAATGCCAGTAAGACTGATCCTTCTCACTTGGACCCCAGCTACCTCCTACCCTCTGGCTGCCCTCTATAGGTCCTCTTCCCTTACCTTCTTGTGAGGCGGAGAGCTGACAGGCAGGACAGCAGCAGCATGTGGGAGGTGCTAAAGTCTCGTAGGCTGGGCTTCGTATGGCATGGGCAGCCAAGCAACTTAGTAGCAGCGTAGGGGCTCCCTTGTATTAATGATTATCCGGGCTGTGTATGCCAGGTGCAGCCCGGCACTGGCTGCAGCAGTGGGAGCCCCAAACACTCTCTCAACCAGGGCCGCGCCTCAAAGCAGCGGCCCATGGCATCGCTGCAGGCCTGCCTGGAAAGGGGATGGCCCAACAACAATCACGCGGCGCTCCCCACCCTCTCTGAGGGAGCGGCAAGTAAATCAGAAGCAGCATAAGCGGGGCAGTGGTAATTGTGGCGTGAAGAGGCGGTGGTGACGTTGGGTGCTCCCTCCCTTTCACGGGGAACGCAACACTTTGAGCCTGGGCCATGCAGTAAATGTGGCACCCTTCTTGGAACGGGGCACCAAACGCAAAAGAGTAGGGTCAACCGGGTATTATTATTTTTTCCCCAGCAGTGCGCTCCAGCTCACCCCTCAGATGTGAGGGTTGGCCTTCAACTGACTAACAGCGCTCTGCTCCCACCGTTCTTATGCTTTTTTTCCCTTTTGTTTTGAAGGGTCCCTCCCCCACACTGCATAATGTGCCGGGGGATCCTTCACTTTTTACTTCTTTTTTTTACTTGTTCTTCCATCTTATGGAGGTTCGAATACTGGACTCGTGCATGAACAAACATTAAAAGAAAAATTAAAAAAAGAGCGCGCTATAAATAACCAGCCCTTCAACAATTAAACTAGCACCTAGGTACCTACGGGTTATGTGTGCTGTAAATAAGTAAATACAAACAGAAATATGACAGAGCGAGAGAGGAGGAAAGAGAAAGTTTGGGTGAATATGATAGACCGGTTACAGTTAGTACAATGTTACAAAATCTTCAACTGCATGGGCTGTTTCTCACCGGAAATAAAACATATTTCACTTTAAGTGCTGCTGGTGTTGGCCCGGAAGTACAAGAAATACAGTACCCACAGATTTCTCTGGAAATAATATTTTTTCTAGTGTGGGTTTTGGAGGGTTCGTGATCCTCGCTGGAAATAGGAGAACATAAGATTCTAGCTCCAGTCTAGCCTGGTAGGCAGGACTTGTCACCAGGGCGGGGCTGCGCCATCTTGAAGTTGGCATGAGGAAAGGACTGCAAAAACGAAAGGAGATTAATTTATTTATCATTTATCATGTGCACACTCACGTGGACCTCGCCAAATTCTATTGTACGATTTTCCTCACAATTTAAAAATGAAGAATATTTAAGATGCCTCCTTCGATTGCACCAAAACACAAAACAGCCCAAATGAATCTACTCTGAGTTTTCAAGGCACAAGAAGAAAAAAGCTCATGGATAAGGGCGCCTGCATGAAGGGAATGTCTGTCACAGGCATGCGCATGGGTGTGAGTGATGTGACAAAAGAGGAACGGCTACAAGCAGTCTTTGACTGTCTGTCTAATATACAGGTATTAGGGAAATACAAAAAGCAGTTCACAAAGAAAACGGGGTTATCTTGTAATGCAGTGAGTTACCTTGGAAGATAAGATTCCCAAGTGGCAGAATGTGGGGGCGATCGGGGTGTCACAACTTCAGGCACGCTCATGTTTCAAGATAGCAGGTTTGGTGGTATCTGGGCGGTAAGTCTGTCCAGATACCACCAAACTGTATTACCCTTACCGCCACTTGGTCCGGTGGTATTAGTGCCGGATTACAAGTGGTGTTGGCGGTGTAAATCTTCATTTATTTTTTAATCAATGTGGCTTTTTCGGCAAAATTACTGCGGTGCTAATTCCGCAGCGGTTATTCTGCCAATTTTTGGCAGA
Source organism: Ambystoma mexicanum (assembly GCF_040938575.1). NCBI lineage: Eukaryota > Metazoa > Chordata > Amphibia > Caudata > Ambystomatidae > Ambystoma > Ambystoma mexicanum. Next base: position 141,271,249 of record NC_090939.1, on the reverse strand, counting down.
AAGTCCAACTTATAGCTAGAGGCAAATGCTCCAACTTTCTGCCCACCTCATAGTTCGGTGGTGCGGTGATGCGGCGGGATATGTGGTAATACCGCCACTTTTAACCCACACCGGCCAACTCGTAACCAGGCCCGTTGGAGCTTGCAGATCATGATTTGGCCCTAGGAGCGCATCGTGTTCTGCATGCCAAGCACACAGCAGGCTGGATGCCCACCCTGCCCGCCGCCTCTGGAAGCCCCACGAAGGACCGAGTTCTTGGAAAGATTTGGACTGAATGAACTAACATGTACTTCTGCATGCTGCTCGAAACATGCCTCTTCTGAAGGTCGGTGTTGGTGAAAATAGACGTGGGGCTTTTCAGGGTTTGATTGTAATCCCGCCTGGGTTTTGAAAGGGTTTGTGAAGGATTGACCTGCCTGGGTACTGCTTAAATCCCCGATTACTCTCATGCTGGAGAATTACTCAGGCCCAGGAGTCTGATTGGCCGGGGACTCATCTGGGTTTTGACAGGGCAGGTATTAAAGCAATCCTGTCAGCTTGCAGTCATACATTTAAGAAAGAGGGAGAGCCCTAAGAGTTGACCTCTATTCATTTTTCCTATTGCACAGCTTTCTTCTGCCTTGTTGCAGGTGTTACTCCCCAAATAGACACATACACACACTCACTCGCACATACAATCACACTGACACTCCTACGGGGCTCCCACTTCTCTGTACCATTAGTGTGATTATTTTACATTTTTCCTCCGATTTTATTACTGAAGGCCGTTATTTTTCATTTTTAAGGGGGTTGCCCTGATTTTTCTTTTTGTGTTTGTGGATATTTACTTAACACCCACCTTTCCATTTTTGGCCAGAACAGTGGTTTAGTTATGCAAGAATAATATGATATATCACACATTATGTCATGTTTTGTTTGGTTGATTTTGCAATGCTGCGTTGCCTTCTACACAGCAGACAAAAGCGGTGAAGCAGCGAGAATGTGACACGTCGCACACCACACGCCACAAATAACTAAGTAACACACGTTAGTGCAACCCAGTTCAGATAAAGGCCCACGTCACCCTATGTAGACATGTGAAAGCAAACTCTACAACCCTTCTTGAACCTAAGATTACCCTGATAACCTCTACTAAAAGGACAAGGTAACTGCATCCGAGGTTGAGAAGGGGTGACGAGGCTGGAATACGCATACCAGAAGCCCAGCCTCAGGCCAAGTGGAATCCAACCCCCCACACCACTATTTACAACCAGAAAAGCTCCTAGAAGATCTCAAGAACTTCCAGGCAACCCGGTCCTGGACCTTGCTCCTAATAGAGCCACAGACCATTTAAGAATGCTGGTGGTTCCTCCCAGCTTTCCTGGCTTTGGAACCTGGCTGGCTGTGGTCTTGGGAGGAACTGGATGAGTGTGTGACATACCTTGAATACACTTAGGCAGTGCAGGCAGGAAGGCCCCTAGCTCTGTGTTTACGGGGCCGGACACATTTTTCATACCGTCCTTATAGTGGACAATTCCTGCCTAGAGTGTTGTCCTTAGTGTGAATGTCTCCTTTGGCCCATTGAGCCTGCCATGTGTTTTTTTACAACTGTACCTCTAGTTCTATTCTCTCATACTTCATGCAAGTGGCTTATTTACCAATGTACTGCTTACAAATGCAACACCTGTTCTCTCTTCTCCATCTGAGGCCAATCTGGTATGGCTAAGGATGGGGGAGATCCTTGGTGGCACACCCTCCTTTTGTGTCCCCCAGCACTCATTCTGCACACAGCCAATTCCTAGCTCTGTCAGCAGGGTTGGTATCAGCTGGAGGGGATCCTATATGATTATCTGGTTGGTAGCCCCCATAACCACCAGGAACTCTTGAGCACACCTCAAGGCCATCATGCATCCACAACATGACTTAACATAATTCCAGAAAACGCTAGTAAAGGCATCCGTGAAAGTTCTACCCTGCCAATAGGGAAACTCTCCTCCCTTCTCTTAATTACATTGTCTTCTGATCAAAATACTGAAATCTATGCACTCAACCCAACAATCACTACCACTCACCCTTATGTTTTAATTCTTGTACTTATCGTGAGCTACGTCTACGTTTTTGTGTCCCTGACTTTTCCCACACTTCTTTGCTGCTCTGCTTGGCCTAGTGTGGTACTGCCACTACCGATCGCGGCCCGTCTGCCATTTAGGAACCAACCACTGCAAATCCATCTAAGTAGCTGCACGGCACTGGTGGACTACCCATGTTGCAGATTCGACACCGCGAACCAGCCTCGTCTCGGGAGGATAGCTCAGGGGCAACGTGCTCGTCTCGGAAGGAAGGCGACGCAGAGCTACACAGGTTCGATCCCGGGGTCCGCGCTTAGAAACCTCTGGGTATTAAGCGCGTTATAAATAATCATATCATGAAGTGACAACGCAGTGTTTCACTTAAAAACGACGTACACACTATTTATGTTTCCTCTCTGCCCTTGTAGAGCCCTCTGTTGCTTTGCGAATGTCAGCCGGGCTCTACGAATAACCCAAATGGAAAAATAAATAATTGGATCATTATAGTGTATGCAATAGAACGAATCGCAGCGTTCAAAGCTTCCCTGAGTGTATAGTTGAGAGGAAGCGGAGTCAGCACATTTTCCTTTCGCTCTTCCTTTTCTTTAATTTCTTTTATTTGGTTTATTTCCCACCCACTGTGAACTGAACTGCTTGCATTCATTTGGTGATAGATTTTAATGGGAACATTCAAAATCGATACAGGGTGCAGGGAATTTGAAAAGGACAGACAATGGAAGCCTTAATACATCTTGAAAACCCTAGTGTGAGTTCATTACGAGGAAAGTGGTGTTGACTTATTGATGAGTTTCTGGAGATGAATGTAATCCTCCACTGTAATGGCTCTCTGGTTTAAATGTATTTATTTATTTTATTCTTTCATTTGTAAAGCCCAAAGGCATGCATTTCTGAGAGATGTAATATATTTTACTCTAGGTTTTTTTCATGCCAGTGTCATCCAGGGGGCAAGTTCTTCAGTCTAAAAGCAGGTGACCTGAATTGAAATTTCGACTTCCACACGTGATGACATTTTGTGCCATAAGTACTGACCAGTGTAAAATTGCTAACCCTTAGGAGCAGACACCATATCTAAATCTGTCTGGAGAGTTGCCGTCAGCCGTGTTTGTCAACTACCTTCAGGACCACACACACACCCTCTGCGGTCCCCTAAAATCAGTTTCCAGCAGTAGACACCCCAGGGAACCTGCTCTCACTCAGGTCTTCAACTTTCTAAACTCTGCTCACTACTTTCACTATCCTCCATCCTCATTCTGCTTGATCTCTCCGCAGCCAGCATCCCTCTCCTTCAAACCTTCTCCCCCATGACCTTTAAGCACACTCCACTCTGGGTGACCCCCTTTCTCTCTGACTGCTCCTTCCCTACGTCATGTGTCCAGACAGCATACTTTCCATACAGGGAGAGAGGTCTGATGGTCCAGTGAGGGTTAAGCGGCTGTCAAGAGGGTACTTCAAAGTCCCCCTGATCGATGATTGTGCTACAGTATAGCGCCACAGCTGGTGGTTTGTTTCTAGCCTCAGTCCCTGTTTGAGGGCTTGTTCTGATTTTAAGGGTATGCTCTCATGCTTGAGGCTTGTCAGGGGTGAGCAACCATGCCTGTATTTTGAAATGTTTTCTGTTGTATTTGCAGCATAAAAAGGAATATGAGTGTTTCAATTATTTCAGCTGCATTAGGTGCACAAACGCACAAAAGTGAGGCAGTGAAGTGCTTCTGTGTTTTGTCCATACTTCCTCTTGATTATATTCAACTGAAATGTATTAATAATCACAACAAATTATGATAATCAAAAGTGTGGGGAGAAACACTGTAACATTACATTCAAAATTGCTTTCTAAAGCTGCTAAACCTTGGTTTAGAAAAAGGCGTGTGTAATGTGGGGAGTAGAAGGGGTTCAACAGTGCAGTTAGGACACTCATATTGTGCGCCACAAACAGGAATATTGCGTCGAAGGGAGAACCGCTGCATTTCCACCCACTAAGTAACGTTGGGTCTCCTTTTGCCTTCATGACCTGTATCCTTCATGACCTGTATCCTTCATGACCTGTATCCTTCATAACCTGTATCCTTCATAATCTGCATCCTCTCTTTTAATGTCCTGCCAACGATACCTTTTGCAAATCTGTCCTCCTCGTGTGTCCATATTGTGGTACCATGTTACTTTAAGAGCTATGTGACTACTGCGGGAAAACACATCGAAGCCCAAATGACCAATTTTTAAAAACTCCTTTTTACCGCATATGTATGCGGGTGGAGACCCCCCACCGCCCTCTCCAATACCCCTCAACCTTATTTATTTTCTTAAACCCCGCCCCCCACATATATATATGTGGTAAAATGGGGTTTCGAATTTCAGTATTTTGGGCTTCGATTTTTTTGGCACCCTCTATTTTGGTACGTTCCCTTACTTTACACCCTTGTGCAGCTCTCTGTTGTCACATGTAGGTTTGTGCTATTTGAAAACCAGTACATACTTAAAGGCGTACAGAATCAGCACATTTAAATTATTGCAGGCGAACAAATGGACATAGACACATTGGTTGTGGCTGTAGGGCTGCTTTTTCTTTAAGAGGCAGTTGACTCATCTTCCTATCTTGACTCATCTTCCTATCTATTCTGAGCGGCATGTCAAATTGGGAGAGAGACTTTGTGGGAATACCATTTGCACAATGGGTCACGCGTGCCCTGGCAGTGGTTTTGCCATGCCTGGATTATCAAAAACCCACTAGTGCAGTATTCCATCTATAATATGTAACCCTTTGAGTTCCTGATCTCAAGGGGGCACTGAGTTCTGCTTATATATATATATATGTCTGAATCCTTGAGAGGTGTCTGTACTGGGCTGAAAGAGATAAAGTGTTCCCTTTGAGCTAATTTGCATACCCACAATGCATTGTCATGTGGTTGTAAAATGGAGGTGAACTTTCAGTGATGACTACTCGGTGGCGCTGTGGCACGTGCGCCTGAGCTGACATGACTTTATTGAGTGAAAAAACGAGTGAAAACTCGATGTTACGGTGATTAAGTTATTGCAGCACAAAATATAAAAACCATAGAAATTCACCAGTTATGGTAAACTACGCAATCATAACTTGCCACTATACCGTGCACCACTACAGATGACATCACAAATGGTATCAATGACATTACAGAAAGCGCCTTTCTATTCTCTTCCAGTATAATGTGTTTTTGAATATTGTTTTAACACACTATTCACAAACTATTTGTACAGTTCGCGAATAGTACATCATGTCTCTCAATTGGCCAATCAGCACCTTTACATGATGTCAGCAAATGTTATACAGTTCCCTCATGGGTCCAGTAGAGTCAGCGGACACCTAATGATTAAGTGAGTCCCTGCATCGAACCGACATATCACTAATTTATTCACCTATTCAAACCATTTGTTTAAAATGTGCCTGACGTGAGTCCTTCCTGCAATAATTACGCGGGAAGCAAAAAAAGAAACGTGCTCCGCATGGTATTGAAGGCAGGAAAGGGGAGGTTTTACATCAGGGTAGTGGTGGGGGAGGTTGAAATTTTTCTGTCAGATCGTGTTCCCTTTTCTTGGAAATCTCATGGTAGTCCTGCAGGTAAACATCAAGAATATGTCCGTGATGGAGGAGCCTCACTGAAAGAACTGAGGGGAAATGACATTAGGGGAGGGTCTGAGGGCAGATTGGCATCAGGGGGTGTGCAGGGAGACCCAAATAGAAGGGAGGCTTCATTAGAGGGGCATTAAAAAGAAATGTAATTAAAAAGGCTTTTAGGACTTACCTTGAAAATCAAAAGACATTGGGCCTCATTACAGGCACCTGACTTTCCCCGTAATACCGGGTTATTACAACCCCGGCGGCCGGGAAGTCAGGCAACGGTAATTTTGTAAATCCCCATTCCCATTGAGTCTTATGGGACTCAATGGGAATTAGGATCACAGAAGCACCGGCACTGCTAATAACCGTTAATAAAGTCTGCCTGCCGTGGCCGCTGTGCCTGGCAGGGTCAGACCTGTCGGGCACAGCGGTTACGGTAGGCAGTCTTGTAGTTTGCCGGTTGTTTCCGGACCGGCAAACTTGTCAAGAGGCCCATTATGCATCTGTGGAAAGCATTTTCGTAGGAAAAGCAGAGCGTGCAATGTTTTTCAAGGTTGTGTTTCCGCTGGATATTCTCAGGGGTAATCTTGCAGGAATAAAAATTGGACAAACAAAAAAAAAGTGGGTCACGGTTTTTCACCCTAATTGGTGCCAATTAGAAGTTGATATGGCCAATGGGACATGCTTATTTACTACTAACGGTGCTATGGGGCATTTCTGTAGGCAGAGGCCACTGGCCGAAGCCAGTGGGCTAGGGTCTTTCACCCTAATTGTTGCAAAGTGGCCAGTGGGCAGGAATCGTTTACCCTAATTGGAAAAGAAGTCAGTGGGCCTGGGATTTTACTGCAATTGGTGCACAGTGGTCATGGTCCAAAGAAGTAGGTCATGGCCAGTGAGCCATGCTCGCTTAGTGTAATTGGTGCAAAGTGCAATGTCCAGACTGCCTGCCCCATTGAAACCTCCCACACCAGCCCGTCCTCCACGTAATAACACTCATCATCAAGTTTGCTTTGCTAAAAAATGAACATAAAACATACAATGCCACTGTAACAAAACATCAATGCTGCAATCCCCCCAGGGCCCTAGCCTCGCGTGCACCCATTCACACCCTTTCATACAGCTTCTCTGACTCAATCATTAACAGGCGCACCCAGAAGATCACGCGGCATTCTACACACGTGCACCTAGAACGTTAATTCTGCATTCTCATTCATACACTACATACCATTCCAACTGAGCTATCACTCATACACTCAAACTTACACAGACACACCCTCACGCCAGGCATGCACACTACACACACACCACACATACACAGCTTTTGTTGGTACCAGTTTCCCGCCCAGCTTCACACTCGTTGCACCTCTCCAGGCATCCGGCTCCCACGCTCCACGCAGTCAGTAAACAGGAAGCCGGGAGAGCTTCTTAGTTCCTGACATGCACAGTGGGGCCGAGGCCGAACACCTCCATCTCGTGCCACCAGTCTGCCGCCACCGTGGCTCAGTCCTGGTCCAACACCTGACTTTAGAAAGAAGGTATTTACTTCTAAAGTTAAAGTGCTGAAGTCCCACAGGACATAGGGTAACAGGCTTCCAACACTGCAGGAGTTGCAGGTGACCAGACGATGCCACTTTGACTGTGCACGACTAATCATTTTTTCTTTGCATAACATCTTATAATTTACAAAGGGGTCCTTTGTGTGAGAAGGTAAATACATTTCTATTACAGATCTTTACCGACTTTTGTCTTTTTTTTTTACAAAACCACTCTGCCATGATTTAAAATTGTTGAATTTTTTGTTGTGTGTTTTCATGATAAAGAGAGAGAAATGCCAGATAACACACTATGGCCACTCATTTTGGTAGAGCACAAAACAATGCTTTGGCAAAATGATCTGTTAACAGTACAAGCTAGAAATTAACCTTTTAGTAGCTCTTCAATGTCCGTGCTTTACACAGAAACACTTATTTTAAAATTAAAGTCTTTCTGGTTCTAAGTCAACATCCTTGCAGTGGACATGTGTTTTCTTTATAATGAAATTGAAAGGGTTTAATGATGGATTGCATATTTGCATTTTTTTGTATTGAAAAGAAAGGCTGTCAAGGCCAATAGCTTTGAATGCACATATGGAACTGTGTGGAACCCACACCTTTTAAGGGTCAATAGGCAGGTTTCAGGCATATATGGCAAATCACAGTATATTTATAGAATTTACGAAACAGCTATTCTGCTACTCTGCACCATATTCGTAACTCCCTGGTAGTGTTCACTATACACAGCTCTACGATGCTTCCCAGCTTCGCACATGTTCTAAAAATCCCAAACATATACACACACATACATAAAACGAGGACTGATACAAAGCAAAAGGACTGAGATGAAGGAAAAGTATAAGGAGTGCAATGAAGAAGGTGAAGGATGGCTGGGGTGAAGGTAAAGGAGGAAAAGGACTGGGGTGAAGGAGAAGGATTGGGAATTGGGTGAAGGGGAAGAAGCACTAGCATGAAAGAGAAGGATGACTGGGATGAAGAAAAAGGAGGACTGGAACAATGGAGACACATAAGAAGGATAATTGAGACGAAGGAGAATGAGATATGGGATGAAGGAGGTGGAGTACTTGTTTGGAAGAAAAGGAGAAGGGGAAGAAGGATAAAAATGGTGCAAGAACGACTTGGAGGATAAGAAACAAGGACTGGAATGAAGGACAAACAGGACTTTGACGAAAGGAAAAGGGGAAGAAGAAGGACATGAATGAACGATAAGAAAGGAGTGAGATGAAAGAGAAGAACTGGGATGAAGGAAAATCATTTGAACAAAAAGGAGAAAGACTGGCACAAAGGAGAAGAAGGAGATGAAGAAGAAGTAGGACTGGGATGAAGAAGAAGGATTGAAACAAAGAGAAGACAAAGACTGTGAAAAATAATACTCAGGAGTAGGAGAAACATGGAAGAGACTGAGATGAAGGAGGATTAGGATGATGAAGAAGATCCTGGATGAAGGAAGAGGATTGGGACAAAGGAGAAGGACTGGGATGGAGATGAAAAAGAAGGACTTGGACAAAGGAGAAGAATGAGATGGACTGGTATAAAGAAGAATAACAGGGATGAAGGAGGAGGACTGGGGAAAAGGCTGTAGAGAAGAAAGACTCGGAAGGAGAAGGGGGTTGGGACAAAGGTGATGAAGGACTGGGACAAAGGTGAAGAAGGACTAGGATAGAGGAGGAAGAAGGACTGAGATAAATAGCTAGGAAGAATTGGACAAATTACTCAGAAGAAGGAGAAAAGGACTGAAGTATGAAGGAGAAGGACTCCAATAAAGAATGAATAGGAGCACTGGGATGAAAAAGAAGGAGAAAAGGTACTCTTATTAAGAAGAAGGACTGAGTCAAAGGAGGTGGCAGCCTGAGACTAAGGAGAGGGATGGGTACAAAGAGGAAGAAGGACTGATGGCGAACAAAAAGGACTACAACAAAGGAGAAAAGGAAGAAATGGGAGGACAAAGATAAAGGAGAAATAGGAAAAAGGAGAAGTGGAAGTGCTGCGATGAAGAAGTAGAAAGACTGGGTGAAGGAAAATGAGAAGGGGAAGATTGAGAAGGAATAGGGTAATGGAGAAGAAGGATTTGTATGATGAAAAAAGCTCTTTCATGAAGTAGGAAAAGGAATGGGACAAAGGAAAAGGAGAAGATGGGTAAGGACTGGATGATAGACAAGGAAGGACTAAGACAAGAGAGAAGGATTGGGAAAAGGGACCGCGGGGCGAGGGGGACGAATGACAAAGAATGGGAAAAGGGGGGCTTAAATGAAGGAGGCAGACATGGATGTAAGAGGAGGATTGAGTCAAAAGAGACGCAGGACTGGGAACAAGAAGAAAGAGAATGGCTAGATATAAGAGAAGAAAGAGGACTGGGAAGGAGAACCCCTGGAATGAAAGAGCAGGAGTAGAATGCCTATGAGGAAGGAGAAGGAGTGGGGCGAATGAGAAAGAGAGAGATGAAGAAGAAGGACTGGTACAAAGGATGCAGAGAAGGACTGGGAAAAAGATCAAGAAGGATGAATGGGATAAAGGTGAAAAAGGGGAAGAATGAAGGAGGAGGAGATGGACTGATATATTGGACAAGGACTAGGAAAAGGAGAAGGAGACGCGCTGCTACAAAGAAGGACTGTCATGAAGGAGAAGGGGTAGGTTGAAGGAGAAGAAGGACTGAGACAAAGGAGGAAGACTGGGCAAAATGATAAGATTAAAGACTGGGACAAAGAAGAAGGAAAGGAGTATTGGGAGAAAGGGGAATAAGTACTGGGCAAAGGATATTTAGAAGGAGGACTGAGATGAAAGAGAAGGAGAACTGGGATGAAGGAGACGTAGTAGGAGCAGGATAAAGGAAGAGATGTAGGAGTGGGATGATGAAGGAGGACTTAGATGAAGGAGAAGAATGACTATGGTTTAGGACAGAAAAAGGGGAGAAGGACTCTGATGGATACCGAATTAGAAGGAGCACTAGGACGAAGAACTCCTTGGACTCTGACAATATCAGTTGTGTCTATAGAATCATCCAGACCTGGATGACTAAACAACATCTTTGTCTCAACAATGATAAAACTGAACTTCTCATTGTGGGATCCCCTCATTGTCTTATATCACTGGACGCTGCTTTTTCTTCCTTCTCCGTTGATGGCAACCCTACTCCTGTGTCCAGCCATGTGAAAACCTTGGGTGTTTTCCTAGATGTAGAACTTAGTATGCACAAGTATGTTAATGCTCTCACCTCATCTGCAGCCTACACCACCAAACTCATCAACCTAAGCAGAAAATGTCTGTCCACTGACAATTGTCTTACCTTGGCCAGGGCCACCATTGGCAGTACATTGGAGTACTGGAGTCCCCTCCTTTCTGGCACCTCCACCAACAATATCTCCAAATTACAACTGATTCAAAACAATGCCCTCCGCGTTGCCTGGGGTATGAAACAGAACCAACCACATCTCTCAAGCCAGGCGTGATGACAATTGGTTGCCGATAAAAACCTGGATTGAATTCAAACTATTATTGATTACACATCAATCAGTCGCATCTCCAGAAAGACAAGCTCCTGCTGCTTACACTCTTCCTCCTCCTTGGCTCTGGTCATCCCCAGATACAATAGAAAGCGAGGAGGGGATCTAGCTTCCTAGTTACTGCCCCCACCCTGTGGAATGCTCTACCACCTTTCAGCCAAGAAGAACCTTCATAACTAACCTTCAGAAAATGTCTCAAAACTTGACTGTTTAAAAAATACGATTGAGACCCTTATGGTCTGACTGACTGACTTCCCCATTTATCTGCACCAGATATTCTATGCTAGACCGATTGTCATTTTTCCACTGTATCTGACTATATCTGCACTTGTATTGTTTATCTTACCTACCTATGCACTAGCTTTATCTTCCTTCTCCATTGATGGCGACCCTACTCCTGTGTCCAGCCATGTGAAAACTCTGGGTGTTTTCCTAGATGCAGAACTTACTATGCACAAGCATGTTAATGCTCTCACCTCCTCAGCCTACACCACCAAACTCAGCAACCTAAGCAGAAAACGTCTGCTCTGGGCGCCGTTAACAAATTAAATAAATAAATAAATAAAGGACAAAGAGTAAATGCAATGTGATGAAGAAGGATTGGGATGTAGGAGATGAACTGAGACTAGGGCAAATGAGGGGGGTGGAGAGAAAGAAGGACTGTGATGATGGAGAAGGACTGGACGAAGAAGAGGAGATAGAAGATGAACTAGGATGAAGGAGGACTATAACAAAGGAGAAGGATGAAGAAGAAGAAGGACTGGGACAAAATAGAATGAATGGGACATGGGAAAATAAGAGGAGAAGGAGGAATAGGATTTAAAAGAAGCTGGAGAAGGGGGACTGGGATGAAAGCTGAGAAGGATTGGGATGATGGAGAATAAGAAAGCAAAGGATTTGTACATAGAAGGGCTGGTGCAAACGAGAAGGAATGGGAGAATGGAGACCGAGAAGGACTACGGTGAAGGAAAGGAAGGATTGGGACAAAGAAGAAGGAGGACTCAGGTGAAGTAGAAGAAGAAGGAGGACTGGCACAAAGGAGGAGGAAACGGAATGAAGAAAAAGAGGAGGGCGCTGGGATGAAGAAGGAGTAGGATGAAGGACTGGGAGGAATGATTTGCATCAGGACAAACAGTTTGCCAAAGGAGAGGAAGGCTTGGGATGAAACAGTCAGAGGGGGACTTGGATAAATGAGAAGCACTGAAGTGAATGGGAAGGACTGGGATGAAGAAGAAGAAGCTGGACTGGGACAGAGAAAATGGACTCGGACTGGGATGAAGAAAAAGGAGCATTAAAAAAAGAATGTAGAGCAGAGGGACACAAAAAATATCTATCAGTGATGCAAGTGATGCATGCCCGCAGCATTGACAGTTGCCAAAGCAGCCACATATTCTGCTTCTCAGCACTCGTTCTCTTTTCAAGTCTCCCTGTAGCAAAGTTTTAGCCAAAAAGTGGCACAGAGGTAAAAAATCATAATATGCGTCAATCTCAACATGCTAATTTGTCTAGCACTGGACACACACACACCTCCACTCGTTGGCAATATGGGAAAGGTCTTAAAAGCATTTGGACGACCATCACTATTCTCTGCTCAGATTACTGACCACAAAAGTGCCCCTCATTTTTGCACCTGATCCCTTAATTTCCCACCAAAACAATTGGAGGTGGCTTCGGCAGTATGAGTGCTATATATCACCATAACATCATGTCATACTATATAATAAAAGGCCAGATGTATGTTTGTCGGAAGCCATCCTGCCAGCTTTACATGCTATCACCACTAGAGGGAGTTATTGCTTTACTCATGCCACAATAAGACTTCAAGTTCATCTTCCAGGTGAACAAAATGTGCATTTCAACAATGATAACATATAATTAGACAGGGATACTACTTTACATAAAACTCATTTAAAAATGTTGTTCCCCGGAAACTGAAATTAATATTCAGAAGGATGAAAGGTTGAGTAGACATTGCTAGGATTCATTTATGTTACCTGCAGAACATGCATAGATCTCAGCAGTGAGCACTTGACCCGATGAGCTTTCTAACCATCTATTTTTCCTTAAATGTGCATACCACAGCATTTAGTAATGCAGTCGTTCTGGGGGTAGAATTTCTTATTAACATCAAACTCATAATTAAGTGTTTGGAAGCATGTCATGGCCCACTAATAAACCTGATAATGGCAGTGTTATATTTTATTGTTAAAATGACCTCAGGGTACAGGAGACAGTGGTGGGTGGATATCCTAATAAATGTTTATTGCTAACTACACAATTGATTAAACAACATACTGTGTTGCGATTGGATAGCTCAGCTAGTTAAAAGCTCAACCCTGACATGTACCAGCCTACACTTTCCAAGTTAATATTTCAGCAGGGCTGAATCAACGTTTCATCCTTCTGAAGTTGGTAAAGTAAGTGCTATCACATTTTGTTGCAATAACACCTGTTTTTACAGCACTTACAAGCAGGAGGAGTCAGAAGTCAGATATGAAGCACTAGATATGAAAGAATGATATAACACCTACTATTTTAGCTGGATGTAGACAATCTAGCCCACAGTAACATCAAAATGTAGAGTAGTTTTTCCGAAAGAATTGGCCCCAGAAACAAACAAAAAACAATCAAGTTGACTCTCAAGATAGGCAGACAGAAAGTGAAGCAGAGAGGGTGAGAGAGGGAGAGAGAGAAGGGGAGAGAGAGTGACAAATATTGACAGACAGAAGGAGAAGCAGGGATGAGAGAGAGAGCGAGAGAGAGCGAGAGCAAGAGAGAGAGCAAGAGCTAGATCGGCATATTATACACTGGTTACAGCCAGTGTTATTTATTTAGTAATGTAAAAAAGGTTCACTACAAATGCCCACATGGTGAAAAGAACAAAACCATAGTCACATCCACGTGCATTCCTCTTTGTTCCTATATCATTGACAGTCTTCAACTATACATTAATACAATGGAGACACTTTTTTGAAAAATGTAACATATTTATTTACAAAAATACAGTAAATGTAAGAGCTGCTATATTAGCAATGAATACATTACACCATTTAACAGATTTTATAGGCCGCTATTACCATAATCTTTCATCCACAATGTAAGGGATCATACCAGCTCTATCACCACCAACATGTTTTGAGTAAAGGGGCGAGCAATTGATGCCAGTCTTGCTCACGATGAATGTAATATTGACTTCATATGGGGAGGTGGTGCTGGTTTAGAAAGACAACTAGTGAGCTTATCTGGATGCAAGTGCTTAATAAGCACCCAGTCTAGCATTCCTTGGGATCGCGTACCCATGGGACTGGGATATTTGGTTTAGCAAATCTCCTCATCGTGGAGCGTTCCACTCAAATGTAGACATCCCAAAAAGGTCTTCTGGGTCATGTTACTTGGTGTGGTCATGGACAGTCTGGATTCTTTAAGTTTCTCATTTGAAACAGGGATTGTGAGACAGGAATATTACACCCTCTGCAGCGTCTTACCCAGGCTGAATTGCGAGCATTGTACGAAAGTATGCAGTCAGCGCCCTCGCAGTCCAGAGTTGTGTGATGTCCTCCATTTTGAATCCCTTAAGACTTCTTAAGTGTTCCAATGTATTTTTTTTTTCATTTTCAGAGATGATTTCCATCTATGCCCAGATGATGATCTACTAGTCAGAGGCTCAAATAGGAGGATACATGATTCACTAGACAGGTGCGCTCTACAAATGATGGTTGTGGATCTGGGCTTAACAATGGGCGACCCATAGAGCACCCTCATACTGCACAGTGCACATGTTTTACTCTAGGATTCATGGTAGCTTCCATAATATGGACCACTTAGTAGTATCCAGGAATCTGAACGACAACAGGAAAAGCTCTGCTTTAAGTATTATCCATGCTCTGGTCTCCTTGATTACCGCGCTGAGTTATAAAGTATCTCAAGTGCCGGATGGTGTCTACATATATCACCACTATGCAAGAAAGCGTTCATTAAAGGTCCCAGGCATGATATAAAGAGAATGTACTGTCAATGATAGAGGATGAATGCAGAAGATGTCCACAGCATGGCTAGCCCTCAAGACCTTTTTAAGAGGCCACTGCGTAACCCTTTTACACATTTTTGAAGCCGATCGAGTGTTGCTCTATGCCAGAAAACCGAAGACTTGCAGTTCAAGATTCACAAGAAGGTCACAGTTTGAATATCCAGCACAAAACAATGAGAGTGGGGCACTGATAAAAAAAAAGCTGGAGGCCTCTTCGAGCATAGATTACACATGAGAGAGCTGTTGAAAAAAGTGATTGAAATAAGGAATGGAGGCGGAAGCACCTAGTCAATGGCCTAGGGATATGCTGCAGAGCTTCAATTGGATCACCAAAAGGCCACTGATCTCTTACAAGAGTCTGTACGCGGGACTGATGGAATGGGACTTTGGCTTGAGAAATGTTAAGCACCGATAGTTTTGTGCTCTCCAATGTAAAAAATGTCATCGCAAAGGAACGGACGGCACAGCAATGTCGGGCAGACATAGAATGTGTCTGTCTTGGTGACACCAATGTTGAACTGTATCGCATGTTGAGCACATCTGGATTGACAGGTCTGGCTGTGGAGAGACTGCAAAGCACAGCACAGCATGGTGTGGTGGCCTGAGTCTGCTGTTCATAAAATCATCAGCATTTCCTATGTACATAAAGAGCCGGTAATGGCCCACAACCCCAAACCTAGGTAGGCCTTCACTTTGCTTGAGTATCAATGAGGCTTCAGGGCCGATACTGGCCCTGTATGGCCCCTAAATGGGGGTGATTGCTATTCACACCCTGGCGTTCACCCAGGGTATGAATAGTTTTATTATACATTTTTTTATGAGAAAAGAGCTCTGTGTGTATTACACAAGCCCATATTCCCAAAAGAAAAACAAAGATGGCCTCATAATGTGAAATGTGCATCCACATGGAGCACAAGTCAGCATTCAGTGTTTTTATTTTGCAATAATTTATTTTCATTGCATGCTTTATTGATGCCTCCATTGACATCCGGGTATATATCTGCATTTTTGAATTGGCAGGCACAAAGCCAATGGTTTGACTATAGAAGTGCTTACATTATACCCCAGCGTTCTGAAGAAGGCTTGACTTTAAATACTTGGGTCTCCAGCCGAAACTTAAGTGTCATTAAGTTGACACATTCTATGAAAATATGTTTTAACACAGTTGCTTTATTACAGGGCGGTAGCGGCCCTGTAGTTATTGTTCAGTTGCTCAACCCATAGGAAGAGCACTTTTTGGAAGGCTTATAACTTTGCCCCCCACTGGACAAATCCTCACGAAACTTTGCAAAAAAGTATATCGTCCCGTCAGATTGATCCTGCCAAGCATGGTGAGGTTTCATGCAAGGGGCAAAGTTATAGGGGACACAAAATGGCTGGTTTTCCCCATAGACACAATGGGAACAAATTATTGCTCACGCCTACAGCCCAAATGGGAGGAGTGGCGGCTTGGTCCTGAAAGCGTGCTTTTGTAAATTTGGTGTAAATCCGTCCAATAGTTTATTTTAAACAAGCCAAAAAGTAGGTAGAAAAAATGTGTAATATCTGGGTTCGGTCCGTGGACTCACTTCCCTTTTCAGTCCACGGATGAGCCTCTGATTGAATGGTGAAAAGCGTGAGGTGCTTCATATTTTTGGAAACACCTGCCATTCTGGATTCGCGGACATGGGCTTGTGTCTGTGAACAACGTCGTACAAACATATTAAAAAACACAATATTGCCCGTGTCAAACTAATAAAATAATCTCTGGCGAGGTGAGGCCAACAAACGGGTGCTTTTTCTCCTCCTCCGAAATGTCCGTGAACAGTCTGGATGTCCGGGACAGTGCTGTGATGTTCGGGAACATCTGAGATGTTCAGGGACGTCTATGCCTATCTCTGCATAACAGGGTTGGTGAAAAAATGTTTCTGGATGGCTTATAACTTTGGCGCCTCTCAATGAAACTGCATGAAATTTGGGAATTTTATTCTAGAACGGATTGTGAATGGTGCTGTTTTGTCAAGAGGGAACAAAATTCGAGGGGGGGTCCCAAAATATTGTAAAGGCTTATAAATGTGGTGCCATTTGACGAATCTGCACAAAGGTTTGCAAAAAGAATTTAGATCTAGATATAAATGTTTTTGGAAAGTTTGGTCGGATTTTCTCAAGAGGGGGCAAAATTGGAAGGGGTTCTCAACATTTATAGATGGATTATAACTTTGTTGCCCTTTGACGAATGTGAACAAACGTTTATAGACAGATTATAACCCCAATCTTGAATGTTTGTGCAATGTCTGAATGGATTTTGTCTAGTGGGGGCTAAGTTATATGACTATTGTATGTACATACATGTTGACACTTATTAAAAACAAATCATGGGTGGATTTGCAGCAAACTCATGTAAGGAGCATTGCCAAGGACCTAAAAGCATGGTTTTGCAAATGTGTCTGTGTTTTATTTTTTTAAAGTGTCATAATGTAGGTACAAAAAATAGTGATGTACCTTTGGTGACTGAGGTATAGCCTGTGGCCATGTGCAGTGGCCAGATTGTCCGGGTCATGGCATAAGGCCATGACCCGGATAATCTGGCTACTGGCCATGACCACGGAGGACCAGCAATGGGGTTAAATTGGGCCTGGCCAGCATGGACAGGCTATGTGGTAAAGCTTTTCGAAATTGGGATAGGTTTGAAAGGGGAAAACAAATGTGCTCGTTGGTACAGGATGAAGTGCCGGATGGGGGGTCAGCAGGAACTGAAAAGCATGGTTTTTCAAATATGTCCTGTGTTATATATTTTTTGTAAGTGTAACACAACACAGTAATATAACATTGGTGTCATTGGGCAATGGGCCTGGCCGTCTGCAAGGAGAAATGTGTACTGTTATTTGCTTATTGGGGCATGCAGCATGGCCGAAGCTATAGGTTTGAATGGGAAAAAATATTCTGCTTGCGGTTACAGCCTGAAGTGGTGGACTAGATTACAACAAACCTGCATGATGAGCATTAGCAAGGACCTGAAAGCATGTTTTTGGAAATATGTCTTCTGTTTTATTTTTCAAAAGTGTAAGAATGTAAGTTGAAAAATTAGTGATATGCATTTGGGGTTTGGGTAGTGGGCCTGGTGATCGGCAAACATAAATGTGTACTCTGCTTTGCTTATTGAGGAATGTGGTATGGCCCAAACCTATGCCCCATGGATCTGGAGAGAGGGCATGGCTGGAAGCCATGAGTACTGGCCATT
This sequence comes from Ambystoma mexicanum, assembly GCF_040938575.1. Taxonomy (NCBI): domain Eukaryota; kingdom Metazoa; phylum Chordata; class Amphibia; order Caudata; family Ambystomatidae; genus Ambystoma; species Ambystoma mexicanum. The sequence goes on along the minus strand of NC_090939.1, from coordinate 141,253,291 downwards.
GGTTACATTATTAGGGTATAGTGGACACTGAGGTAGGATGCAGGGTAGGTGCAGTGAATAATAGGGGTGGTTTGGTTCGGCTGGGGTCATGGTGCAGCCTTATGCCGTAGGCAAATGGATGGTGATTTCCATCCCCAGCATGTGCTGCTGATAACGACAGACATAAGTATGCGTGGCAAAAAATATGTTTTTAAAAGGAGGTTTATAGTTCTTTTATATATATGAAAAGAGGAATTATTAATCACATATACAGTGATGTAACACTATGAAACATTTCCACGTATAAAAACCTATTCAATTGACAGACAAAACTTTGTTAAAGGGATGTTATGGTTAATATGCAGATTTCTAAAATAACAGCATTTAAGCAAGACAACATTTTTAAGTGAAAGCGCATCCATGATAAAAGTCTATCGCCAAAGTATTTCGAGGTCATTCCTCTTCTTCACAGACCTATCAGAGTTGTTGATGTCTTATACAGAGAAAGAAAAACATACAAATCCCTGTTAAAATCCAACTAATATGTTTGATGCAGTAAAGTACAGAATCACTTCAAAACAATGCATTGCAAAAAATACATGTATTGCCCAGTAAATATCCATATGTTATATGTCACCACATTCCTTGGTTTCTACCCATGGCTAGGCTCTCGTTTGAATAAATAAAAGATATGCAGCGTGTCCATAAATAAAAAGGAACAACCATCGCTTTGGTGCAATCAACTAGTATACTAACGTATAGAACAAATAGGGTGTATTGAATCCAACCCAAAGGCCATGGTTTGTAATTACAGTTGCTAATGTTTGTGCATGAAAGACCCCATAGGGCTAGTCCCCGGACAAAAGCTAGGTAGGCAGATTAACATCAAAGTGAATAAAGCTAGCTAAATTCGGTATCTACGTTCATATTGGCAAAGAGTGTGAATCGAAGTTTACAAAGGAGGTAAAGGCACTCACCAAATGGTTGAATGTCTACCGTTTAGACATGTGGTGCTGTTAATCTGTATTATGCAGAGTGCTGGAGGCACGAGGGTAGGTAATCCCAATACTCAGACATCTGATTCACATCTGGTGCATCTACTTCAAGAATATATAATAGTATCATGAGCAACTATCGCGTAATATCTCCAGTGTTTCGAGTGAATATAGACAAGTAACAGTGTGTAGACTCGCCCACACGTGCTCCTCTCCCAAACGGTGGTCAGGACCAGCGGTAAGGTGAAAAGCGTGCATACAGTTTGTGGGTTCCTATAAGGTAAAGGCAGAGTGGGGGAGGTATTGTCAACCATTGTTCACATAGACTATACAGCAGACTTGACGGACTTTGGGCCTCAGAAGGCCTCTGGCCTCGGCCCAGGCCTCGGAAGGCTGCTGGCCTCGGCCCTGCAAGTAGGGAGAATGGGGGGTGGACATAATCACACTTGCTTTATTTCCTACACACACTCGCCCGCTAACATTAGGTAACATATGGAGAGTACTCCATTTAAATTTTGCCCCAAGTGCAACCACAAGTTTCCTTGGGTTGACAAACATACCATCTGTATTCTCTGTTTGCCGAGGGACCACCCCGAAGCTAACTGCAGAGCGTGTAAGCTCTTTAAGACTAAAACACTAAAGGACCGCTCCACTAAACGTTGGGCCCATCACGCCAGGCAGATTGAGGCCATGGAAGTGGTGGGATCCTTCAGTGATGGCAGCAACGCCGCCATTTCGGACGGCGAGGGCACAGGGGCATTGAAAGACACCCAAGCGCTAGTCCCCGACCTCGGAGGATTGTCCAGCCAGGCAGTTATAGGGAACACATCCAGCAACACGAACGCTACCGATACTACTACACCTAAACACACTAACCCCAGTCGAGATTCGACACGTGTGTCGAGTGCTCGGAAGAAGGAGGCATGTAGAGAGCAGTCCACAGAGTCAGTGTCCCCTGGGCATTCCAGGTCGAGATCGCCTCACGACACACGGCAACCGTTCACAGTTGCCAAGAGTGCCTCGCTCCCCAAAGTCAAGGAGGCATGGTTGACAGAAGACGAATCTGGCCTCCACCCCCAAGCTGCAGGCTTAGGGTCGCTCTGGCAGCTCGTTCCACGTCTGCCTCCGAGTCTCGATGTTCTCACTCTAAAGATACAGAAGCTATCCTACACAACCCCGAATCTCGGCGCCAGGCGTCGAAAGATTCAGAGAAGGCCAGACCATCAGGGAAACACTCCTCCACTCATGGTAAAGGGGACAAACAATAGAAGAAGCCATCAAACACAACTTCTGCACCCCAGGTCCACAAGGACAAACATGGGTCTTCAGATAAGAGTAAATCTAGGACCCCTGACCCTGTCACCAAACCTAAAGTTATCCCTCCCACTCTACAGGATATGGGAATAGGAGAGGAACCTCAGCACAAGGTGGTCATCCCAGTTCCAGGGAATGGAGCTGTGACGACAGACAGGGTAATGAGAAGAATGTCTTCCTTGGCAAATTTCTATGAAAAAAAATCCTGATTATTTTCTGAACTATCAGAGTACCCCTGACAACTCTACTCCTTCAGGATCCAAAGACCCTCAGCCTCCCAATAAAAGACCTTGTATCGAAGCTCCAGCTCAGGGCCTGATTTCAGACCCATTCTCTGTTCAACCGTATCTCCAGTATGCTGAAGACCCAGACATACAAATGCTGGACGACCAAGCGGGATTTGATTATTACGGAGACGACGAGGACCAGGACAAGGAGGAGGAAGACGAGGGAGAGGTCTATAATCTAGACTCACCTGTTAACAAAGAACCACCGGTCACTGACTCACCTGTGGATAATCGGCCTCTTCTGAATGAGGTCTTAGTTAGAGCTGCACAGCACTTTCACATAGACACTTACGGGGCTCAGGAAGAGAGGGACTTTGCAGAGGAGATCATGGGGATAAAAAAAAACATCGCCCAAGCCATACCAATTCTGAAGTCCATCCAATGCAGAATTGACCCTTCCCTCCTCTCCCCTAATCTCACTAGGGCTGTCAACCCCAGAATTGAAAAATTGTTCAGGGCCGCCCAGTCAGACCCACTTTATATAAGGGGTCAACTTAAACCCGACTCGTTGGTAGTCACTAACACCGGGAAAAGAGCAGGGACACCTAGCATCATCTGAAGCTCCCCCAGACAAGGAGAGCAAGAGGATTTATGGGGTTGGAAGGAAAGAGGCCTCCACTTCCGCTTACCAAGTAAGAATCGCCAATACCACCACTATGCTGGCAAGCTATAATTGCCACCAGTGGGAGCAGGTAGCTGCCCTCATTGCCTCCGCACTAGAACCACTTAAGACCACTTAAGAGCCAGTTAGCCCAGATTGCGTCAGAGGGTAGACCGGTGTCCAGGTGCATTCTAAAAGCGACCTTTGACGCCGCAAATAATGCAGGCCAGCTCATCGCAGATAGCACTGTCACAAAGAGACATGCTTGGCTCAGACAGTCAGGGTTTAAGCCCGAGACCCAGGCTACTCTTATCGACATGCCGGTGGAACCGAATGTATTATTTGGCAAAGCAGTAGAGGAGGCACTCAAATCTGCCAAGGAATACGATACCCTAAAGTCCCTGGGACAATTCACCAACAAACCCACGAACCAGAGAGGGAATAATAATAATTTTCGTCACTCGCGCGGCCAAAATTCCCAGAGGGGTTCAAATTACTCTCAGGGGCAGGGCACATCGCGGGGTAACAACCAACAAGGTACCCAGAGTTACGGTAGAGGTAACAAGAGGGGCCACGGTAGAGGGAGAGGCAGCCCAGGCAGTACGCCTCCCAGAAACCAGTGACGCTCCACTCAGGGTCCCTTCCCATGCATCCCCAGTAGGGGGGGCGCATTTCCAACTTCACCCAAGCATGGGAATGGATCATCTCGGACAGATGGGTCCCGTCCACAGTGTCTGCGGGATACTGCATCGAGCTGCTGGAGCGGCCCCACAACCATCCTCCACGACAAAAAATACACTCCCGGGACCACCAAAAGATCCTCCTAGAGGAAATCGTCAATCTTCTCGCAAAGGACCTGATATAACTCGCCCCAGGCAACCAGGTAAACAAGGGTATTTATTCAACTTACTTCCTTGTGCCAAAAAAAGATTTGACAATGCGCCCAGTATTAGACTTACGCCCTGCAAACAAGTATGTCAAGCCCAAACATTTTGCATGACTACGCTCCAAGAGGTAATCCCCCTCCTAAAAAAGGGAGATTACATGGCAACATTGGGCATGAAAGATGCCTATTTTCATATTTCCATGTTCCCAGCGCACAGAAGATTCTTGCGCTTCAAGGTGGACAGTCAGCACTACCAGTTCAAGGTGCTGCCCTTCGGTATAGTCTCGGCTCCAAGGGTATTCACCAAGGTACTGGCGGTGGTGGCAGCACACCTACGCAGGGAGGCAATCCCAGTGTACCCTTACCTGGACGACTGGCACATCACGGGGGAGACCCCAGTAATTTGCAGTTCCAACATCCAAAGAACGATCAACCTCCTCTTCGAATTGGGTTTCTCAATCAACGAGAAAAAAATCAAGCCTGGTGCCAAGCACCTCCAAACAGTTCCTAGGAGCTGTCCTAAACACGCAAGAGAGGTTGGCCTTTCCATCAGAGGAAAGAATCTGGAATCTACTACTGCAAATTCCTCAATATCAGCCCGGTTGCCAAAGCGATGCGTTTGCTAGGCATGATGGCGTCATGTATTTACCTGGTTCCCCACGCGCGCCTGCGCATGTGACCCATGCAGGAATGGTTGGCGAAACAGTGGTCTCAAGCAAGTGGTCAGTGGGACGATCTAGTGGTCGTTTCGCCAACACTCGTACAAAGTCTTCACTGGTGGACAAGAGAGAACCTGTCAAAGGGGAAACCCTTTTACGGCCCAGAGATACAGGCCGTTGTCACTACCGATGCGTCCCTGTCGCGGTGGGGAGCACACCTCGTTCCCCAAACAGCTCAGGGTCTATGGTCAAGATGCCTGCGGGTTGTGTGAGCGCTTTATAAATGTAAAATAAAAATAAATAAATAAATACAGTGGCCAAGAATCACATCAGTCTGCTAGAGCTTCTGGCAGTCTTCAGAGCGCTTCAAGCATTCAAAGCCCACCTGTTAAACCTGTCAGTACAGATCTTAACAGACAGCATGACAGCTATGTTTTACATAAACAAACAGGGAGGGACTTGTTTGCCAAATCTGTCCAAGCTTGAACAGAAAATTTGGAAATGGGCACTCAGACGGAACATTTACCTGTCATCTCAACATGTTCCAGGGGATCTCAATTCACTAGCGGACGCCTTGAGCAGAGATCCCCTCCCAGAAGAACACGAATGGTGTCTACACAAAGAGGTCGTAGGAGAACTCTTCTCACAGTGGGGTTTCCCCACTATAGACCTATTTGCCACAAGCGAAAACAGACAATGACCAGGATTCACACCCAGATTCCCCCAGCCAGGCTCCAAGGGGAACGCCCTGTGGATGAACTGGTCAGGGATGTTTGCCTACGCTTTTCCACCCACTCCCTTGATGTGCAAGTTGGTCAACAAGATGCACAGGGAATCGATTACGCTCATCCTAGTTGCTCCCATGTGGGCGAGACAACCGTGGTTCCCACACCTGCACAGACTGGCAGTGTGCGAACCCATCAAACTCCCGTGCTGGCACAACCTACTATCCCAGCACGGAGGACAAACAATGCATCCTCAACACCTTGATGAACTTGGTAGCATGGCTCTTGAAGTCATAGAGTTTGACCATCTCAATCTACCACAGAGATGCATGGATATCCTACAGGAATCTAGGAAACCTAACACTAGACACTGTTACTTTGATAAATGGAGGAGATTCGTTATTTGGTGCCAGAATAAATAGATCAACCAAGTTGATTGTACTCCTTCCAATATTGTCACCTACATGCTCCACCTGCAGGACGCAGGGCTGGTGTTTAATTCACTCAAGGTACCTGGCAGCGTTATCAGCCTACACCACCTCCCATAACAAGGTTGTGGTGGAAAGACCAGTGGTTAAAGCATTCATGGAAGGGGCTAAGAGACTCCACCCTCCAATTTCTAACCCACCACCAGGATGGGACCTTAATGTGGTGCTTGCTAAACTCATGGGCCCCCATTTGAACCATGCATTAAGCTAGTCTCAAACACCTGACCTATAAGACTGCCTTCTTAGTAGCCATTACATCCATAGGATGGGTCAGTGAAATTCAGGCTCTGTCAGTGCAGGATCCTTTCTTTACAGTTCATGAGGATAAACTGGTTCTACGAACACACCCTAGGTTCTCACCTAAGTTTATTTCTAAATTCCACGTTAACCAGTCCATTGAGCTAACGGCCTTCTTCCAAGAACCCCAAAGCTCTGCTGAGGTGAAACTACACACTCTAGATGTGCAAAGAGCGGTCCTCTACTGTGTAGACAAGACCAGACCGCTAAGAAAAACAGGCCAACTGTTCGTCTCCGTAGCTACAGGCAGAGAGGGAGATCGCGTCTCTAAAGGCGCCATCTCGACATGGATAGTCAAATGTATCTAGCTGTGTTACTCACTTTCTGAAAAAACTTTTACGCCAAGAGCCCACTCTACTAGAGGCACTGGGGCCACTCTGGCTTTCATTGCAAATGTACCCCTTGACACCATTTGCAAAGCAGCTACATGGAGCTCTATTCACACTTTTACTCAGCATTACTGCATTGACACTCATTCCAAGACAGATACTCAAGTGGGACAAGCGGTTCTAAGACATCTGTTCACTCATAACCCTTCTCACATCCCACCTCCTTCTTCTAACACTGCTCGCTAATCTATGCACAGCATGTGATCTAAGCAGATTCCACAAGCCTCAGAAGGGATACATTACTCACCGTAATCGTATTTCTGATGCTTGTATATGCTTAGATTCACATGCGCCTGCCCTTCCTCCCCTCTGAGAGAAGGCACATGGATGCTTGTAGTCTTATCTATCTATCTCCTTGGACAATCTGTACTTACGCTATTCCTCATGCTACCTCATGTCAGAAGAAATACAATCTGAGGGTCCTACACGCGTGAGGGATCATGGGTACAGTGAACGTCACACTAGGGATAGTATTACTGGCACACCCTATGTCGACGCCCATTTTCGAGTTTCGAAAAACAAACTGTAATACTCTGCAGCTTCCACTAGATGTCGGCCTATGCACAGCATGTGATCTAAGCAGATACAGGCATATATATAGCATTGGTTCATGCAGGGTATCCAGCATAGTGCCTAACAGACCTTTCTTTACGCAATAAAAATGTTGTTGAGAGTTAGTAGTGTCAACCACCTATGGAATTAGATGCATGGTCTCAAATGCTATTCGATAAGGAATATCGATTTTGCTATATGTCTTACATTAAGTACTAGTTACGAATCATTTAAGAGGGTGGGTGAGCATCCTTCATATGACGGCCACATAAGCTGCATGTTTTTTGCAGTGAATATTGGGCAAGTCAATTTCACAATAGGCTTGTATGTTATTAATATTGGATAAGACGCTCGACTATTAGGCCATCTGGTTTATAGTCCAGTTCCTTCGGTTTGGTATGTCTTTGAATACATTGACAATGGTGCGCAACGTATGTGTAGCAATCTCCAAGATGGATGCCCTGCATGTTTTCCTTCAGGTACTTGGTCCTTCTTCCCTGACAGTCACACTTAGATTGTTGTTTACTTACATAAGATGGCACCAACGCCATTGTACACCCCTGATTCCTTAGTCACCGACGCCAAACAGAATGAACACTTGCTTCGCTCTTCAGGTATAGATCTATTGAAGCGGCTCTGCCTCCGTGAATGTAAATGTAATGTTAGATGAATTCAGCGTTTCGATAATAGGCACATAGATTTAATATGGAGCTTAATTTCCCTCCCCTTTTTGATAGCGGAGATCGAGCGCGCTGTCCATTGCACACTGAGTCGTTGTTTACTACCGTTGTCTTGGAGACCTAGTTGACCTCTTCATCTAACCCACTGTATGCACTGCTCTCTCTTCATGCCAGTAATGAAAATTGTAATGTTCACCTTACCTACTAAGTAAACTGTCTGTAACAAGTGCCACGATGCCTGCGGGCTGCTGCGCGCTTTACAAATGTGAATAAATAATATAAATAAATAAATAAATCCTTTCACCAAACAGGTACAGCCAGGCAGGCACCTATACATTTAAGTGTGCACCCTTTCACCATACACTGACAGAGGCAGCCACCTATACATTTAAGTGTGCATCCTTTCATCAAACAGGTACACCCAGGCAGCCACCCATATATTTAATTGTGCACCCTTTCACCAGACACTCACACAGCATGCTTTAAGGCAGTTGAGGGGAGCCCCATTACTTCACAATGAAATGGTTTGTTTTTTAAAAAGCCAAGAGCTCCAGCACCTAGACACCTCTTTGAGGTGAAAGAGTGCATTACAAAACTACCATAACATACTGTGTGTGGTTTCTGGTGTTAAAATGGGTCCAAGTGTCTATCATTAAGCTTGTGGCTGGACATTTCCCCCAGAACATTTGTGTGAAATAACCCTTTCTTTCCAATAGAGAAATCTCCCAGATTCTGCTCGCTGATGCATCCCCACAAACGGAAACAGTTTTTGCAAAGAAATCCAGATGAGAGGTCAACCCGTCAGTTACGCATATACCTTTATGAGGCTGTGCGGTAAGAGGGGCGGGCAATGGGCTTGCATCTATTTTACCACCTCCTACAGATACCTCAATTTAAGGCTGTTTGTCTCATAGCACCCCACTGCAAAGCAATTTTTTTAGTCCTAAGACTGGGATGATTTACAAATCTAACTCCAGTCTGAGTATATTTGGGGAAAGTGGTGGATGGTGGTCAGGGAGTAATTAGGAATAAATATTGATTCAACAATGGTACTTAATCCACCAGTGTTATCACTGGATAACCCACCTGCTACATGAGCAGGACATATTTCACTGTTAGTACCTGAATTTAAATGCATACTTCATTAGGCAATTGAAATCTTGATGTGGGTTTAGTTGAGTACGTGCAGGCCAGGGAAGTGATTGTAAGGGTAGAGAGGGGCAGGAGACTGCTAATTCTCACATCAGGCCATACGTGGGTGCTTTCAGACTTAAAGAAGAGAGTTAACTGCTTGTAACATTGAAGCTGCACTAGAATAGTTTCATTAGAATGCATAAAGAAGTTAGATGCCCCACACAAATAAGTTCACCGCTCCCCCACCACCTGCGAAGTTAGCACCTCTCCCAACATTTGAAGGGCTAGTAGCCCCACCCCTGAAATTTTGTTTTTTTTGCACCCTTGAACACAAGCACACACACCATTCACCATACACACACATGCACACCCAGCCACCCATACATTTCCGTGTACACCCTTTCACCATACACTCGACACTCACACCCATCCACTCATACATTTAATTGTGCACCCTTTCACCATATACTCACACAGGCAGCCACCTATACATTTAGGTGTGACCCTTTCACCATACACTGACACAGGCAGCCACCTATACATTTAAGTGTGCATCCTTTCACCAAACAGGAACACCCAGGCAGCCACCTATACATTTAGGTGTGACCCTTTCACCATACACTGACACAGGCAGCCACCTATACATTTAGGTGTGACCCTTTCACCATACACTGACACAGGCAGCCACCTATACATTTAGGTGTGACCCTTTCACCATACACTGACACAGGCAGCCACCTATACATTTAAGTGTGCATCCTTTCACCAAACAGGAACACCCAGGCAGCCACCTATACATTTAGGTGTGACCCTTTCACCATACACTGACACAGGCAGCCACCTATACATTTAGGTGTGACCCTTTCACCATACACTGACACAGGCAGCCACCTATACATTTAAGTGTGCACCCTTTCACCATACACTGACAGAGGCAGCCACCTATACATTTAAGTGTGCATCCTTTCACCAAACAGGTACACCCAGGCAGCCACCCATACATTTAATTGTGCACCCTTTCACCATACACTCACACGCGCATGCGTTAAGGCGGTTGAGGGGAGCCCTATTACTTCACAATGGAATTGTTTCTTTTTTAAGTCACTCCGACTTCATAAAGAAATTAAGGACCAAGCCATAATGGAAATAATTTCTTTATGAGGGCAGAGTGACTTCAAAAAGAAACTATTTTGGGGTCAGTGCCACGTCAATACGGGCAGCCATATCGTGGATGGAGGAATAGTCCGTGTATTGGTGGTAATTTGTGTGTATTAGCCTCCAAAGGTCTGGTAGTTCCAGTTTACCAATCTGGTCAGTCAGACTGCAACTAGGCTTAGATAGTGGTTTGGGGGCTGTCCCAGGTCTCGGTCTAGTATACAGTTCATGTCTCCCACCCAGATTACCGGGATCAGTGTATATGCGCAGATGATATCAGCAATAGCATCGCAGAAGTCGTGTGTATCATCATTTGGACCATATGTATTGACAAGCAGCACTTCTACTCCTTCCAATAGCCCATGTACAATCACATATCTACCCTCTGGGTCAGTACGGGTCCCCTTAAGAACACATTTAAGTGCTTTGTGTATCAGTGTCATGACCCCTCTGGATTGGGTTGAATATGCTGTAAACATTTAATGGGACCCCACGAGGGTGCAATCTGATCGTTGATAGCTGCCATTGCATGTGTCTCCTTAAGGAAGAGAACGTTGATCATATGTCTTTTGATATATGCTATTATTTGTCGGCCCACTGTATGATTTCACAGGCCCCTGACATTCCAGCTTAACAGATAAATCACCCTCATGAAATCACATTTTGGTATCCGGTCTGCACGGAACATGCGCCCTCATAGCAGGGCAAACCCAAGCCCCTGCCAGCGCACATCACTGTCCACATTTGTCTGCCAAATCACTTTTTGAAACTTATCAAACCCCAACTGGTCCTACTCCATACCATCCTCAACTCCCTCCAAAACAAGGCGATGATGTCCCTCCCGTCCCCAACTTCATGAGTCAGTGTCTGAACTAGACGAACCCCATCATAGGGGAGCTGTTGCTTAACCTCTCTTTTGCCCACGTTGTCAACACCCACCGTCAACTGGCCGGATAAAATGTTAAAGTAGCACATCACAGACCCTACAAGTTAACGTGCAAGTGGGGAGTATAACACAGGTCATATAAACGTCCCTTCAGTAGATGACACCCCTGGAGGTCTCCCACGCGCCCGGTTAGAGTAGAGTAGTAGTCTCATGAGCTAAGTGTTCCGGCCACCCATCTCTACATTCTCATTGTTGTGGCAAGGAGCGGGAATATTTGCTTCGATATACGAGACAGCTTCCTCGGGTATTCCAAAGAATAATGTCTTCCCTTGGTGTTGAAATCTCAGCCGTGCCAGAAATAACATTGCATACTGCACCGACCTGTCTCTTAGTAGCTTCTTTCCTACTGCAAACATTCTGCATTCTTGGAAAGGACTGAGTACATGTGGATTGTAGACAATTCGTAGCGGTGGGGGCTTCTCTCTCTAGCCAGTCGTAGAATAAGGTTGCAGTCTTGGTAGGTCCACAGGCGAACCAACACTGGCCTAGGCGGAGATTCAGGCATTGGTTTTGCCGCCATCGACCTTTGGGTCGGCTGCACTACAAACGACGTTGAAAATGGTGGATCCCCCAACAGCTCCTTGAAGAGAGTTTCTATTGCAACCTCCATGAGCCCATTGGAAAACCCTACCGGTAGTCCCACCATGCGGATGTTGTTGTATCTGGAGCGGGATTCTAAATCATTGCATCGTTGCAGAGTGCACTTAAGGTCCTTGGACATCGAGGTTGCTTGTGTTTTCAATTCTACAATATCATATTCTGCCGTCCCAATGCGGGCCTCCGCTTTGGTCACCCTGGCACTTTCACGCTCCATCTTTGCACTCAGCACTGCAACTTTATGTTAATGTCAACAGGTTTACCACTCATAGACGCAAAGCCTGATTTCATGCTGTCCATTATCTGTCTCAAATTAGGCATCTCAGGGCCCACCGCTTTAGGACTGTCGCCAGGGGTATTCCCCCCGCCTTGTGAAGATTTAGTGACCTGCCTGGTGAAGGGATCAATATTGCTCTGTTTTTTGTGAGCACCACTTCCCTTCGTCATGATCTCGGTAGAGGGCCCCCTGGTACACAGGCCCAACTCTGACGTTCTTCACCCGAGGGGTCTGCGTCTCCCAAGGTTGGTGCAGGAGTCAAAAAGGGTATTCTAGTTCAGTTAGAGGTGGAAGTACCCACTGCGCAGCGTTTCTCTCCTACCAGGACATGCAATGGCACCCACAGTTCACTCACACGGGAGGAGTCACCGGCCCCCTCATCAGTGATCAGCCCACCACGGCATCTGGGTTCCACAGTGTAATTGTCCAGTTTTTCCCCTCATGGAGCTCCGAATTAGGGTCTCAGGGCACCTGTTGTCGCTGCCATGGTGGGTGAAATGGAAGGCGCAGGGGAGGGACTACAACTTCCGACACACACCACATTGGCACTAGTGCTTGCTGACAGTCTCAATATGTAGCTAGGAGCTACCAATTTTGTGTTGTTCATGTTATCCCCATACTTTGTCTGCTCCGGTGCCTACAGCAGGGCCCCTGCGGCACGGCTAGAGTCCTCTGATAAGTGGAAAGCCCAGAAGGATTATAGAGCACGAAACGCTGGGCCTGATCTCCCCATTTTGTCTCCAAAGCAGTGATCTCAATTGAGCAAGTGGACCGTGGCCAGGGCACCTGCCCTCTCCCCACGCAAGGCTCCTTGCACATTGCTGCTGGGATATGGCAGCCCAGCGCCCCAGGGGGCCCGACCCTGCCCTCTGCCCTGTGCACCCTCCCTTCGCCAGGCTTAGTGGGGAGTGCCTCACATTCAGCACTACGTTTGTGCCCATGCACGCCGGCATGCAGATCTCCACGCGGCGTGCCGGTGCTCCGTGTCCTTGCCTGCGGGTTGTGCCTTCAGGCCAATCTGTCCCTACGGGCCACCAAAACAATAAACCGGGCCCACTCTTTTGATATCGGGTGTGACCCCGACCCAGCATTTGTACTTGCCATGTCTTCGTCCCCCGGCGACTCTGTCCCTCCACAGCTCCACGGCGTTCGTCACAGCCAGAGGTGCGAGCAGGCCCCTCTGAGTCCGGTGCCAGTATCCGGGGCCGCAGCAGGTCTTTTGCTCTGCAAGTCCGTGAGAGCGTGCCCCAACATCCCGGCACTTCCCGCCGTGTCTTTGACCCACTAGAAGGCACAGATTACAGGTCTTTGGCTGCGTTGGCGAGCTGGGGTATTGCAGAGCTCAGAGAGGGGCAGCCATTTTGCAGGCTGCTGAACAGCGCCCCACATCATCATTGATAACTTAACCTTTGTTATCCACGTTTGTCCTTCTTTTAAATTGTACACCTCTCCCATTGGTTAAATCATGTAGCAGAGTGCCAAAATGTTTTTTTAAAGTTGTTGCAATGTCTGTGAGCGGAAGCCAAATGCCTTTATTTCCATTCGCCGCCTGGACTAGTGTAGTGCCATCTACCTGGGATCACAAAGGCACCAAAATGCATTCAAAATGCATTTAGGTTCAAAAGTACCACAGTGTATTCAAAATTCAAAATGAACCAAAAATCAATATGCACAAACCGTGCATGGCCTGGGTTATAGTTTCCTGCAGGATAAATCCACCACATATGCTCACAACAGACAAACAAGATTGTCTTCCCATTTATGGCATGTTTTCCCAACTTTAAATGAACAAGGTGGAGAGGTAGATCCTTCTCAGAACAGACCACTCTGCTCTGGAACTCTCTTCCACATGAATTCAGGCTCCTCTCTGGTCCTTGTCAGTTAAGGCACACACTGAAAACAGATTTTGCAGTATTTCATTCTGCATCATTCCCTTATCATGCCACTATATTATCTCTGTTTCAAAGTACTTTTTTTCTTTCTTGTGGAAAAGCAGACAGCTCCAGCACCTAGACACCTCTTTGAGGTGACAGAGTGCTTTACAAACTACCATACCATACCATACCATACCTTCAGGGTCATCACGAGTTGGGCGGTAACACTTACATGCAGTGGTAACGCTATTACCGCCGCATTAAAGGGTCTGCCAAAGCACCGGCAGTAGCTTGGGGACTATCCACCAGGAATTTGCCTATTTTCGGTGCTATTACCGTGCGGTAATACCGCCAACGGTAATCGTGCTGAAAATTCCCCATTGGGTCCAATGGGGAATTCCGAATGGGCCCAATGGGGAATGAGGAAGGACCATTCCGCCAAACCCGTGATCCGACGCTAATTGGCAGTGGCACTATTAGTGCGGGCGGGATCCTGGCAGGAATACCGCCAGCATACCGCCCAACTCGTGATAAGGCTGTGTGTTGTTTCTGGTGTTAAAGTGGGTGCAAGTGCCTATCATTATCCTTGTGGGTGGACATTTCCTCCAGAACATTTGTGTGAAATAGCTTCTTCTTTCCAATAGAGACATCTGCCAGATTCTGCTCGCTGATGCACCCCCACGAACGGAAACAGTTTTTGCACAGAAATCCAGATGAGTGGTCAACCCGTCAGTTACGCATATATCTTTATAAGGCTGTGCGGTAAAAGGGGCGGGCAATGGGTTTGCATCTATTTTACCGCCTCATACAGGTCCCTCAAATTAAGGCTGTTTGTGTCCTAGCACCCCACTGCAAAGCTATTTTGTTAGTCCTGAGACTGGGGTGATTTAGAAATCTAGCTCCAGTCCTAGAATATTTGGGGAAGTGCTGCATGGTGGCCAGGGCGTAATTAGGAATACATATCGATTCAAGAACGGTCCTTAATCCACCGGTGTTATCACTGGATAACCCACCTCCGTACATGAGCGGGACATATTTGCAGGTCATGTCCTGTGGAGAAGGGAGGTCCACTGAGACTCTAAAAGGTTTGCTCTAAATGTTGCTGGCTTTAATGCAGCAGAGGAGGGGGAATTGCCTCAGAATCCTGCCATTTGCATTTGTTTTGCCTTTGTGCCAGTTCTTCTTTACATTTACTTGCATTAGCGTCTAAGACTAACCAACCTTGAAAAGTAATTTTGTTTTACAAGAAGGCATTCTATGTGATGCATAATTCATTATCAAGCTGTCCCTTGAATGTGTGTGGATTCGGGGGAAGGGTGCAGTGGCTGCCGACGAGTTCAGAACCCACCTTCCCAGTCATGCATAAACTCTCCCATCCAGAGGACATTTAATGCGCACTATTTGTGTTTCACTGAGAACTTAAAGCAACAGTCACACAACAAAAGATTGGAATACGAAGATAAAGCAAGGACCGTCTTGGAACTTAACAGTTAACATAAAAGAAATGTAAGTCACAAGCACATTTTTATAGGACTTAAAGATTGAGTGCATAGCCCACAGTCGCAGATTCTTAAACACAGCCTTTAAAAATAAATCAGCAGGTTTAAGTTCTCTTTTTTCAATAAAGTTATTCTTGTTCCTTCAAACGAATCTTTTTCCATATTAGCGCCCCGGCAGGAATGGGGCAGAGGGCCTCCCACCCAATCAGGAAGTTCGGAAGGCTGGCTAAAATCATGGTATTGCCAGCGTTCAGAGCCTCCTCAAAGCGGAGACAGCCATCTTCGCTGCTGGATAGGTAAGCCCTTGGTGCCCCACACCCCCTTTTCTCCAACCTCTGAATCTTTCAACCTCCCCCACCTTCTCCCTTCCCCACTACAAACCCGCCCCCACATACCTACGGCCGTTCATTCCTCACTGGCCCCGGAACACTCACCGTTCTGGGCTTTCCCCTCTGTGACAATGTCTGCCATGGAAAAGGAAAAGAGACTACCTGTAGTTCCCTCCTCCCTACCTCCATGGCTGCCATATTGTTTTGTAGTTTCTTTTTACAAACATGCCGGGTTGCTAATAGCAATAAACCACTCCAGTAGTGCTATCTGTTTATTGCTTAAAAACAAACTAAAATAACCATAATGTAGTGCAACTCGTTCTATGCTGAGAACTTCGGCATGTCCCAGGACACACCCATGATTGGGTGAATATACAGTGAAATCATAAACCGCTTTGCCCACCATGTTCATCTACCCTCAGCTTTTGCTCAACCTAGTTTTGGCATTTGCAGTTGTTTATTGCATTTTACATTTATAGGTATGAAAACAATAAACAAATGGGCCATACATACCCTGTAAAGTTCCATAAATATCAATGGGCTAGTGCTCGCCAGCACTTAATATTAGAAGAAAAAAATACAAAGGGCCGATTCACGGAAATACTTTGCACTCCTGAAAAGTGACTTTGCACAGCCGACACAAACCCTGAATCATGGAACTGTGCAAAGTGTATTTTTGCAGTGCAAAGTCAGTGCAGTCACTTTGAACCATGCAATAAATTCCATGAATCTGGCACAAAGTACTTTTTCTATGTCCTTTGGCTTTGCCTATGACCGCGTTTAATTTCTGTCTAAAAATGTATTCTGTGTTTTGCAACTGTACTTTCAAGAGTTGAGGCCACAGACCAAAAATAATTAGAACAAACACGTTGAACAAAAAAAGAGTTTTACCTCATCCGGTAAGGAAGTGTACAAGTTCCAGACTGCAAAGTAAGAAAATATCCATTGGGTTTGGTAAATGTGCGTCCACAACTTGAGGAGACAACAAATACATCTCTGTAAAATGGTAGAGGTAGGTAAGAATGGATTAGAGCCAGTCCCATGTGCGAGAGTGAGAGATAGCGTGCAAGCAATAGTGAGAGCTAGGCTGCATGTGCGAGTGAGAGCTAAGGTGCAAAGGGTGTGGGGTCTGTTCAAGGACACAAATAATGTAGGGATCAAGAGTCTGCGAGGGTAAGATAGGGAGGGAAAGAGCACGAGAGAAGGTGTGTGCAAGGCTGTAGGATGGGGAGCAAGTGAGTGATAGAGTGCGCGGGAAAGAGATAAATGGTGTATGTTTACAACAAGGGTGCTGATGGGAGAGGGTGCATGCATGTGGATTGTTGGGAGGGTGAAAATAAATTCTGTATGAGCGACACCTTGATTACAAGGGTCAGTGAGAAGTCAGGAGGGTATATGAGAGAGTGTTTGACCATGAGTTGAGAAAGAGTTTGGTACAGAGAGAGAGAGAGTGGTAGACAGTGGTTGAGAGAATGGTGTAGAGAGTGAGAGAGGGTGCTAGAGAGAGAGAGAGAGAGAGAGAGAGAGAGAGAGAGAGAGAGAGAGAGAAGTAGACAGAGAGACAGGAAGGGAAGGAGTGTTGTAGAGAGAGAAGGATTCGGATGTATAGAGAGAGAGGGAGTGTGGAAGAGTGAGAGAACATATGGTAGCGTGAGAGGGGGTGGTATATGGAGACAGTGGTGTGGTAGAGAGAGAGTGTGAGAGAGCGGGTGTGGTAGAGAGGAGAGGTGTGACAGGGAGAGTGAGTGTGGTGGGGAGGGGGTTTTGGTAGGGAGATAGGGGGTGTGGAAAAACCATATTGACGTGTTTTGTATTAGCAGTGATAAAATAGGTTGAAAGCTAAAAAACTATAAAAACAATAGCAACACAATTTGACAAAGTTAGTAGCGATTGGCGTCAATCAAACCTAGGAGGGTAGTATTTGAGGAAAAGAAGAATAAAATAAGATTCTTAAAATTATCAAGCAAAAAGAATAGGATAGTACGAATTGATAAAAACTGTAAATGAAGAGATGAAATGGATATTGTTGTATAGGCTTGGAAATAGTTTGTAGACATTTTTGGAAATGGGTGCCGATTGATGGTGCTGGCCTAAAGAGATTGTGGTAGTGTGATTAAAATAAATAATAAAAGAATAAAACCGGCAAGTATTGAGAGTTAAAAATGGCTTGTCATTATGGGGGACACTCACTTTTTACATCTATGCAGGACATTACCAAGATATCCACCTAAGATTAAAACATACCACACTGAGTGGGTAAAAGGCACGACTAACAAAACCCTGTGGCCTCAAGAAGATTTGTTATCAAAAACAGTACTGCGACACATGACAACATACTTGCATGCTACATATACAGGGAAGAAGCTACAGAAAAGGTTAACTGTTTTAGAACTGTGGAAGATGTATTAGAGTGCGAGAGAAGACCCGCCTGAGAAGGAGTGGATGCTCAATCAGCATAAAGAAGAAGACATAACACCCTCAGCTACTCTATCTCCTCCTAAAAATGACAGCACAATGGAAGAAAAACATGGAATCTATCCTCTAAAGGAATCTAAAGCAGCGGCGGGGTATGTTGATCCAACATACACACCTCCCACTTATAATAGTGAAGACAACATGGAAGAAAATATGAAAAAGAATGTAAATATATGTCCACACGCGATGAACATAAAGAGTGCAATGAGAGAAGGGATCGACAGAAAGAAATAGAATAGGAAGCCAGGAGACAAAAGGGAGAGAAAGACTAAGTAAGTAGAATGACAATAGTATAAAATGAGTGGATGGGAGGACAGATACTACTTAAATTAAACGAAAGGGCATTGACGATGTTAAAGAAAGAAGAAAGAATGAAAAGAAAAAAGAAGGAAAAGGAACAATAAAGGGAGAAGGAAAAGGAAAGGAAATAAAAGGAAGAACAGGGAAGATGTCAATAATAGAAAAAAAGAGATGGAGAGGATAGAAGAGAAGAAACATGAAGCAATAGAAGCCCAAAGATTGAAAGAACATAGGTTTCAAAGAAGGCAAGCGAAAGAAGAGAAAAGGGAGATGAGAAAAAGGGAAGAAGAAATGAGAAGGAGTAGGTGACAAAAAGATGACAAAAAATATTATATTGTTAATAGAAGTATGACACCCATTGATGCACAAGAGTGATATGAATAAGAGAGCAGATCAAAACAGTCCCGCAGAGAGCTGCAAGGGATACAGAGGATACAGACGTGGGCCAACGAACATGAGGCAGAAAGCATAGTGAAAAAGATTGGGGATCTACATCTAGCTGATAGAGGAAGGTGGTTATGAGGCTATGGGGAGTGTTGCAGGATCTCCACCAAATGAAACAGGAAATAGATCAGATAACGCAGTGATGGATAAGTATAGAATGCTGTCCCTGAGTAGACTAGATCTTGTTGATGAGGAAAGTGATAGTAGCCATACCTTTTGGGGGGTAATGATGTCAGATGAAGAAAGGGAGGAAAATAAGAAAGTGTGAAGAGAAGGGGCATGTGGTTTCAGATAGCTCTGAACAAAGGGAAAGGGGTAAACTGGTCAGGTTTAGAAGACCTAAAAGAAAAAAACACCAGAACCTATACCATATTCTGAATGACCACCAGCATGGCCGTGTAGTGCAGGAGATATGTCCCCGCCTTATTTAACCAGGTTAAGGTCACTGCCAGGAAAAAGACGAATGGTTGAAACTAGTCCCACATGGAAGACGCGAAGTATAGGTGGATTAGATTTTGGACCAGGATTTAAACAAATTCCCGCTATTAGAGAAAGGGGAAGGACAACCACATAATATTCCGTGGCCATAAATGGACAAAAAACATTTGAAATGTAAATTACCTAGTTGGACAGTGGGTGTGAGAAAATGGATTTATGAGTTAGAAAGAATGACAGTAGGAATGCAGTGGCAGCTGTTCCAGGGGAGAGAGCTGATGACATTTGGAAACAAGCAGGATGTGCGAGTGTAACAGCAAAAAACACGACACATGACAGAGTGCCATTTAATAATGGCAGGGCACACATATGGAGGGCACTTATTCTACAGAATCCTGACACATCAGACATGGGTGCGATTGTGACTAGGAAAATGGGAGAGGACGAAGACCCTGTAATTTATATTCAAGAGATTCAAGAACGCTGGCGTCTTGAGATGAGAGAACCATGGGATAAAACAATGGCATTATTTGATCACATTTTATGTCGGGGACTGCCTGAGAAAGTGCAATGGCAGATGAAGAAACAAGTAGGGATGGAAGCGAAGTCATGGGGCCTCATTACGACTCAGGCGGTAAGGGTTTTACGGCGGCGTAAACAGCGCCGACCCTTACCGCCTGATTCCGAGGTCCCTTAGCGCCATGGAGGTTTTAACAGCTGCTTTTAGCAGGTGTTAAAATCCATGGCGCTAAGGGACCTTGATGTTAATTACGCCACCGTAATTTACGGTGGCGTAATTAACGCCTTCCCCACTCCCATTATGTCTTATGGGGCAAAAATGGGAATGGGGAAGGGTAAATGGGGATTGGGGACTTACCGCCCCGCCAACCTCGGAATGGGGCGGTAAGTCCGCCAACCACCATGGCGTAAACATAGTTTACGCCATGGTGGTAAAGGTACGACCCAGGCGGTAACTTACCGCCTGGGTCGTAATGAGGCCCATGGTCCGAAAAACAGTTGGCAATTGTACATCATTGTTGATTGTTGCAAGAGAAAAAAAAGAAGAAAGCTGAGAATAGCAATGAGGAGAAAGTGAAGTTAGTCCAGAAGAAATCGTCGAAGTACAGCCAGTGCAGCAAAGCAATGTAGTGTACATTATGGATCAGAGTAGGTAAAATTCTTGGCCACGAGGGAGAGGGAAAGGACCTAGAAGAGTAGGCGGATTTCAAAACCCTCAAGGGGGAAGAGGATTTAATGGGGGCAGCCACAGCAATGTTGGAATTGTAGGAGGACAGGACATAAAGCCTGAACGTGTAGAAGTAGAGGAGGAGGCAGACAGCAGAACTGGCAAGCTTCAAGAGGGGGGATGGGCTATTCTCTGCAGTACAATACAGAACCACAGGAAAAGTATGCCTAAGATCACACAAAGTATCAGGCAGGCATGTCACAACCACAGCAAGCACAGCAGATCCGACAGCAAGCACAGTTGTCACAAGGGAAACCACAGCAAGCACCCATGCAGGGCCAAGTACAGACACAGCAACTACAGTACACACTGATGCAACAAGCGACGGTGCCACAATGGAAGGAGAATGTAGGAGCCCTAAAAGCATCCACCCGCAGGGTAGGGAGTGTGACAGTAGTGGGAGGGAATCCTTTTATGGGTACAGGGGTGAATTTATATTCACATTAGGAAAGCCCACAGAGCAACCTGATGTGTTCAGTACTATCTGTGACACCAGACCAATAAGAGGAACCAAAGGTCAGGGTAACGATAGAAGGTAAGACATTTTTGTTCCTTGTGGACACAGGAACAACTCATTCCTGTGTTCGAGAGGGAGAATACCCAATGTCTTGGATCGCCATGAATGTGCAGGGATTCTCTGGGGCCACACGTTTGGTTACTTTTACTGACGTATTACCACTTTATATAAGTGAACATGATGTGTCAATGCCTCTATTCTATTCCCGGCAGACACCAATTAACCTATTAGGGTGTGCCTTCATGACAAAATTAAACATGATGATATCTTTTATTGGCGTAGGGATAGTGTGTTCAACTCCAGGGATACATTATCTAAATGTGAGAAAATTGATATTAGCTTTTACAGGCCAAAAAGCATTACGAGGGGTCCCTTTAGATCCAGAAATATTTTTGTATGGAGTAAATATTTTGTTGAATGGCTTCCTGGTCTGACAGGGAAAATATTGAGAATACCTGATGAATTTTTGGTCAGACCAGAAATGCCTATGGATGATGAGGAGGGACAGGTTATTCCCATAGAGCTAGAGGCAACAGCGGTAAACCGAGAAAGGGTGGCTATTCATGGGACAGATGATGAGGGAAGAGCATGGAGAACAGTAATATCCCTTAAGGAAGGATATTGATTAACAGATTTGAAAGACGAAGACTTGTTCAGAGATGAATATTCGGACGATGAATTTGTATTTTTCATAAATCTCACTTACTGGATGAAAATTGAGAACAGAGAAATACCACCGAGAATGGTGATGGTAAAGAAAAAAAACTTCATTTTTCCAGGAAGACTTAGAAAAGGTGCCAAGCTTCTTATGGACCAACAGTCCATATGACGTGGGTCTATTGAGTGGAGAAGGAGCAGTTGAAATCAAACAAAAACCAGGAGCAATTTTGCCACGTGCAAAACAGTACACCATGTCCGGAGAAGCAGATGAAGGCATGTTTGAGACTATTTCCGCTTTATTAAAGCAGGGAATATTAGTGTTGTCAGAGCCCCCATGTAACACAGCTGTGCACCCAGTAAAGAAATCAACTGGGGTGTCGTGGAGATTTATTCAGGATCTGCGCCCCTTAAACAATATTTTTGAAGCAGAGTTTCCTTTGGTTCTGAACCCAGCCATACAATATTATGTAACATCGAAGCTAAACCCAAATATTTTACAGTAATAGATTTAAAGAATGCCTTCTTTTTAATTCCCCTTCATGAAGACTCACAAGATTTGACTTGTTTTGTATCGAAAACAGCACCTAAAACATACGAGAGTGCCTCAGGGGTACTGTGAGTCCCCATCAATCTTTAATATGGTCCTTCAGATGGACCTACGTAACATACAACTCGAGAGCACAATACAGCATGTCGATGATATATTAGTGTGCAGTGAGTCCGAGGAAAAATTTAGGGAAGACTCAGTTTGACTAATAAAAATATTAGCAAAAAAAGGATACAGAGTAGGCAAAGAAAAGCTACAATATTGTCAGGAAGAGGTCATGTACAGAGGCCAGCTTATCTCTCAAGAGGGGAGAAAAGTGACATCTGAAAGAGCAGAAGCAATCATGGAATCTCCAAAACCTGAGACAGTAAGGGAAATGCTGCGGTTCTCAGCCCTATGTATTATTGTAGGGCCTGGGTTTTTGATTACAGTACATATATTCGACCACTTTTAAAAGGACACAAGGAAACACAGATAGGCAAAAGTAAGATAACATGGGCAGATGACATGAATGAAGGATTTGAAGAATTATAAAGGCCAATTTGCACAGCCCCAGTGTTAGGAATACCAGACCATAATGAATAGTTTTATTTATTCTCACATTCACATGGAGAAGTGATGACAGCACTACTTACAAAGAAGAAGACATTAGGACATGGACACAAACCATTAGCCTATTATAGTGGGATTCTAGTCCCAGTAATGAAAGGACATTATCTTTGCAAACAAGCATTAGCTGCTACTGCTTTCATGATTGCGAAAGCTACGGGTATTACATTGGGATGCTCATTAACATTATTTGTCGAGCATTCCCTATTTGCCATTTGGGAGAAACTGAAAAGTGCATTGACTGCACAAAGAGCGAAGTGATTATTTTGAATCCAGCAATCATAATTGTTTAAATGGAGAAAAGTGTATCCAGCGACATTTATTGCAGAGCCAGTAGAAAAGGAGAACTATGCACATGACTGTACAGTATATACTGAATTTTATGATGACATTTATAGCAAATGCTCTCAGAGGGGGGAGTCCTCTTTATTATTTAAATTGATTGAACAACTGGTGGTTAAAGGCATACTGGGATGCAGTAGTGAAGTTAAAAAAGAATGGTGAATTCGAAGTAGTTACGAGTGTGAGATTGCCTTCACACTGTTCAGCGCAGACTGCAGAATTTGTGGCACTCATCGCCGCGCTTCAGAGATTTCAAAATGAGGAAGTGGCAGTGTATTCTGACTCTGCCTATGTGCCAACAACTGTATACACAGGGTTGACACTTTGGAAAAGGAGGGGCTTCCTCTGCGCAGACAGCACTCCAGTACAACATGTGTCTCTATTGAGCAAGCTCATTAAGGTACTAAAGCTCCCATTGGCTATCGCCGTGGTGAAATGTGCAGCCCATACTAAAGGGGCCGACATGATTTCTCGCGGTAACAGAATCCGCAGAATTAGAGGCCAAAAGAGCAGCATATTTTTCAAATATTTTGGATTATTTTGAATTATAGGATGTTAAGCAAGGGTCAGTATGATGCATGATAATGCAGGAAGGATTTAATATGTTATCCAGTTAATTGATCTGCAAGGTTGAGCTCCACTTGAAGAGCAGGATTTATGGAAGGGACAGGATGTTCTTTATCATCCACTGAGGCTATATGGAGACAGGACACCACTGGAAAGCTAGTTATGCCACTAGCATTATTGAAGGTGGTGCAGGAGCAGCTTCACTACCCCACGCACACCACCAGATAGAATCTTGCTGCAATGGTCGCAGAAGACTGGTTCACACCAAATGTAGTAGAACATGTTGCACAGTTTATTGTAAATTGCATTGTGTGCCAGAAATGTACAGCAGGGCACACCTAGTGAACAGTATGAGCATTAATCCCTAGACGCAATGGTCATTTCAGCATCTGCATATAGATAATGTGGATATGTTACAGGGATGTATAGGTAATAGGTACATACTAGTGGTAGTATGTCCTTTTTCATGTTGATCGAGGCAGGTCCATGCACATACCCCAATGCCACATGCGCTGCCAGGTTTCTCATGTGTGAAGTGTTTCCTAGATAGGGTGTGTGTGAGGTTTTACAGTCTGATAATGGGCCACATTTTGTAAATGTGTTGTTTGAATAGATAGTTCTCTTATTAGGCACAAAACACATGTTTTTGTCGGCCTATCAAACACAGGCAAATGGTGTCTGTGTGAGGCTAAACAGACTTCTCAAAGAAAGGATAGCAAAGATCAAAATTACTCTGAAGAAGGGATGACTAGATTGCCTACCCCTTGCTTTGTTTGCCCTGAGAAGTCAGCCTGGTTCAGATCACCAGCTAACTCCTCATGAGTTGGTGACTGGACGGCACATGAGAGTACCCCTTGCTCCTCCCACCTGAAAATAAATGGATGCCCACAGTGCAGCAAAAACATTAGGTGATGAAATGCATGATTATTTAACTAATAGGACCACTAGTGTTTCTTTTATTTCTCAATAGATCAAAAATCGGAGGCAAGGATCGAAGAAGATTGATGAAAACGGCCAAACAACTTATTTAAAAAAAAAAAGTTTATTACTTGTTTTTAATCAGTTCGATTTTTACAAGATCAGGATAGACGAGAAGAAGAGAATTTCAAAGTTGCATGAAGTCTTTCGCCTAGTTCAAACGGGCTTCGCTCATCTCCATGGTGTATTTCAGAATCTTAGCCGCGGCGATCATCCATCTGGTCTTTTCACCCGAAATCAGGCGTGCCCACCAAAACTCTTCTTCCTGGAGTTTAAAATCTGCAATCAGTGGAGTCAAATACGCTATTCTTGAGGGCCTAGTCTCTGGGCAGGACATCAACAAATGTCTTAATGTTTCGAATTGGTGATGATTCTCACACAATCTGCAGTTGTTTGAGCTGGTGGTCGATCTTATTGCCAAGATTTTGTGGGTGGTCAGAAGGTTTAGTCGCGCTCTCATGAACAAGCTTCTCAGTGGTTTATCTGGGAATTTAGTGCAATATGCTTGAGGTTTCTTCTGTTTTTTTGGAGCCGTCTACAGGTGGCTCAGTAGTATGTTCAGTCCCGTTCCTCCATTTTTGTTATTATTCTTTGAGGGTTCGTGATCAGGTCTTCCTCACTGCAGGCTATATTTCTTAGTAGGGACTTGTTAACCAGCACCCATGTGTTCACCAAATTACAGCAAACACTTTTGGTTTCCTCTGCAATCAGTTGATAGACTAGTGGGCTGTCAGTGATCAACATTTTTCTGAAGAGCTGCATACTGCTCTGTTGTACTATTGCTGATAGTGAGAGTAGACCAAGTTCGCACCTGACGGCTGCCATAGAGGTACATTTGCGTAAACTGAGGACTGTTCTCCATAGGTAGTCTTCCAATTTTGGCCAGAGAGTCCCTGGCATATTAGCTGTTGCGTCCAACCCGTAGGTTATAGATGGAACCACTTTTGTATTGTTGAATTGTATTGCAGGTAGCAGCGAAAATCTTCCATATTTGTCGTCGATTGCTCTGGTTTGAGCTGTTAGATTTCGTGCTTTATCCCATAGGGCCTGCTGCATCTTTGCTTCTGTTGTGGCGCTATCGATCATGACTCCCAAATATTTGAATTGTGAGACAGTTTCAATTTTTGTGTTGTCCAAAGTCCAATACAGTTGCTTGTTTTTCTTTTGATGTTTTTCGAGGAACAGAATTTTTGTCTTCGACTTGTTTATTTCCAAGTTGTTTTCCTCTATGTATTGCGACAAGTTGTTCAGCTGACGTTGAAGTCTGATCGGCGTTTGATCGAGCAAGATCATATTGTCAGCATAGAGCTTACGGGAGACGCTACACTTGCCTATTTTTGGGGGAAAAGATCTTATTTTAGTTTCAGTTTCTTTAAAGTCCCCCAGAAAAGCAATAAAGAGAGCAGATGCTAAAGGGCATCCCTGTTTCACTCCCCTTTTAGAAGGTATTTCCTCTGACAGAGTGCCCTGTTGACTCAGGTGGACCTGCATTTTCGTGTTGGTATGTAGAGCTATCACAGGTTCCAAGATCGACCGAGGACACTTCCAGGCTTCAAGCTTGGTCCAGAGTTTCTGTCGGTCTGCTTGATCTAACGCTTGGGTTAGACTGATAAAGGCTAAGAAAATTCTCGGAGCACCAGCTTTGATGTTGTTTTTGATTATATTTATCAGCAGAATGTTTACCGACGTGCCCACATTCTCCAGGAAGCCTGTTTGGAACGGGTCAGCACTAGGAGAGGATCTAGCCCACTTCTGGAATCTTGTGAGGAGCAGAGATGCAAAGACCTTTCCAATAATGTCCAGGAGTGCAATTGGTCGATAATTGACCGGGTCTTCTCTATTGCCCTTTTTGAAAATGGGTACTACCACCACCGAAGTCCAGGAACTCGGAATTGATCTTGAGTCTGAGCACCGGTGGAAAACCTTACTGATGAAGATTGTCCATTCCTCCGGATGATGTTTGAGGTCGATGTTTGTGAGACCGTCATGTCCTGGGGCTCTTGAAGATTTTAGTTTTAGAATTGTTCTTTTAATGTTATCTTCGTCTGTTAGGTCTACCCATGGTGCCTAAGACTTTTTTCTGCCACTAGAGGGTGGTCTCCTGGAGGTTTAAAGAGGTTCGTAAAGTAGGTCACCCAAATGTCTTCTGCTACAGCATTAGTGAGCTTCTCATCGGTTCGAAGGTCTGTTTTCTTAATTAGAGCCCAGAACACCCATGATTTCTTGTTGCTCATGATTTTTAGCATTTCCTCTGCGTCGTTTTGGTAGAGCTTGATCCAGTGGTTTTTCAGCCACGATTTATAGCTCTTTATCTCATTGCGCAGGGCGTTATTAGTTGTGTCTGTATTATGACATTGAACCAGTCTTTTCAGTTGCCTTAGTTGCCTCCTTCTCTCCACCAGAATCTTGTTGTAAAGATGTTTGTTTCTTGTAGTTTTTTTCACTAGATTTGGTTTACTTTGTAAGCTGATAGCAGAGGCTGGTAGTTAACGATTGATGGTATTTTGCCATCGAACACTTCCGACACTTAGGATTTGTACTTTTCTGTTAGTTCTGATATGTCCGAGGCCGTCAGAAGGAGAGGCGACTGCTGGTTATTTACTTCCAAGTTCTTCGTATACGTTTGCTTTTCTGGACACCTGGTGTTCCATGTCATAGTAAGCAGGTTGTGATCGCTTTCATCGGTTCTGAGCTTCTTAAAGGCCGCGATTAGGGGTAGCAGTGCATGTGTGATGAAAATGTAATCCAACGTGGCCGTTGTATTTTCTCGCTCCCATGTAGGACACTGAGGCTTTTTGTCTTGGAGCCATGCCACGTTGTAGAAATTACATGATTTCATTAGGTCTAGCTATGTAGTCCCCCGTTCCTTTGCTAGAGACCCTGCCCGTTGTTTTGCCCCCCTCTCTGGCCAAATTCAGAGCATTTGGCATATAGATCACCAGAGATTATTAAGTGAGTTGTCTCGTAATCAACATAGATTTTGTCAATTACCTCTGACACAGATGTACAGATATTTTTGTTCATAGTCCTTTGAGGGTTCCAGTCAAGAGTGATGTTTGCCATCTGTGTGGTGTCCCAACTCTTGGAGTGCAGTTTGAGGTGTTTCCAAGATACTACTACTGCTAGTAGTCCGTACGATTCCGTACGTTTTTTTATGATGCTAATCCCTGAGCCTATTCTCACTGCAATAAGGAGTCCTGAAGATGGTCAGCCAAGTAGGCCTTGAGAGTTGGGAGAGATCTCAATGGAGTAACCATCCAACAATGGTTTTTTGACCAGCCAGGTCTCTTGGAGACACAAGAAGTCAAAGACCCCTAGGTCAGGTCCTCCTGGTTTTGTCAGATGCCTCTGGTGTTCCACGACCCCATGATCAGAGTTTTTGCCAGGAATTTTGTGGAGTCTTGTAGGTGTGAGCCATGCGGCATCAAATTGCGGGGGTCTGTTTACTATCTCGTACTGATTTTATTGACCACTTAAACAGCCTCGTTTGTACCCAGGGGACCAAGTAGTAGTACAAATCTTCGTACATACTTGGAACAAGCCCCGCTTTTAGGGATCATACTTCAAGGGAGAAAAGCCTGGCTGCACTTAAATGACGCAAAGCTCTACAAAGGAGAGACCCTGACCCCTGTGGGAACCGTTGACAGTGAAGCAAGAAAATAATTTCTGCTCATGCAGACCAGATTGGCTACCAAGGGCAAAAACAAAGAACCAGTGGACTAAAAACATTCTGGAACAAATTGACGTTTTCTAAGTCTAATAGGAAACAAAAAGATTGCTGCAGTTCCAGAACTGTTTTTCATTTGAACTAAAAATAGACCATCTATTAAAAATAAGACACAAGGATTGCACAGCATGATAACATTGTGGACGATTCTACCTTCATGCTGTTTTTACATTTTAATTGCAATCTTATACCCCACCGCCTTATTGAGCAGTATGAGGATGGTATCTAGCCTACCATAGTCACTATCCTAGACCTTAGTCGCCGCTCAGCACCTCTAGTTGCATGCCCAAATATGAGGCGGCTGAGTCACAGATCATTGTATACTCTTCAATAGCCACTGTAAATTGTGTCTTCATTGGATCCACCTTAACACTGCCTGGGGAATTTTCACTGTGATATTTGTATACCTTTTAATAGCCATTGTAAATTGTGTCTTCTTTGGGACCATTTTAACGCTGCTTGGGTGACTCTCACTGTGATATTTTCGTGTATTGACTCTATCCCATTATGTATACGATCCTGACCACGCTTTTCCACATATTGCACTTCAGCAACCAGCCTAGACATCTCCCTACTGCCAGCGATTCATTACACAATCGCCACCCCTCTCTCCCATCCAGCACACGTCTCATGACTCACATGGCCTATTCCACAGGTGTGACACCCAGCGCACTTCAGCATAGGACTACGGATTTATTGGCACATTTCAATCCGTACCTAAATGACCCCGCCCTATGGCTACAACACTTCGCCTCTAAACCAACACCAAACCAACCATGCCCCACGGCCTCTAGAAAACATAGATTGAGATCGAGAACTAACCTAATAACTAGTTATTCTCACATGAGAACGTTTAGTAAAGCTCCTGCTCACCCTATGATTACCACAAAGAACAACTTCTCAACCCCACCTAACCATCAACCTACTCTCCTAAGAAATCTTAGATTAGGATCCAGGCTTGGTACTAAAACCCCACACCAACATGTAACCAAGAATATAAAAAATCATGTCCCCAAGACATTAAACACAACTCTCTCAAGTACATCTGATGACACTAGACATACACCCATTCACCAAACAACTGTGGAGGATACCTCGATCAAGGCAGCCCTTATCAATGCTAGATCAATATCTGCCCATGCTCTGGACATAGCTGACTTTATAACCACTGAAAATCTTGATTTCCTAGCTGTCACTGAAACTTGGTTACATGCAGCATTGGGCCGCTCATTATCCCTAGCCATTCCAGCCAACTATTCCATAATCAGATGTGATAGAAATACGGCCCAAGAGAAAGGTGGAGGAACTGCCGTCATCTTTAAGAATTCACTTGACATTAGAGCTATTCCCAACCCCCAGATCTCATCCGCTGAATCACTATCTTTCAAATTGCCACTATCTTCCAACCAGACGGTCACACTACATCCCATCTACCGACCACCCGGTCCTACTTCAACCTTTTCGGAGGAAATTGTGTCACTCCTTACCAATAATGCCAAACCTAACTCGCAAAGCATAATATTGGGAGATTTCAACCTTGGCCATAATGACCCAGCAGACACTAACGCCACTGACCTAGCAAGCACGCTCTCAGATCTAGGTTATACCCACCACATTCATGAACCGACTCATATTAAAGGTAGAACTTTAGATTGGCTTGCAGACCTTAACTGTAGTACTACCCTGACCACCATCACACCCTGCATCTGGTCAGATCATCACATAATAACCTTCGCCATTAACGCTACTCCTCACTGTCCCACTGTGAACACTGTACCGGCGACCCTCACTCGTAATAAGAAAAACATCACAACCGATAAATTGCTCCCTCTCATTCTTCCCCTTCTGAACGATACACTACACTCTGCGGACCCTACAGTTTTAGTAGACTGTTATAACCAGGCCATCCTGAAAGCATTAAACATCATTGCCCCACTAGAAAATGTGCAAATCTAAACCACGCTCCCATCTCAACTCCTGGTACACACCTCACCTGAGAGAACTGTGCAAAACTAAAAGAAATGCAGAAGCACGTTGGAAAAACTGCCAAACACTCAATAACAAAACTACGCTGACCATAGCTTCCTCTAAGTACAAAGAAGCTATTATTCAAGCTAAAAAAAATAATTACAATGAACGCATTACGCTAGCAGAATCAAACACAAAAGAATTGTTCAAGATTCTCAAAAAACTTGAATCCCCCAACGCCCCCTTAGACAATTGCATCACTGATGCCGCCTGGTGTACGAACATCCAGAAGGCTCTACTAGATAAAATATTGATGCTCCAAACCAAAATTAACCTAAAAAAACAACACCCGTTGACCGACCCTGATCACAAGATATCCACCACCAACAATACCTGTCCCGAACCACCAATCATACCATTCAGCTTTTCACCCTTAGACACCTGGGAAGTGGTTAATATCATTAGGAATCTAAAACCGTCCAATTTTTAAGGTGACTGACTCCTGCCCCGCTCCAGTCATTAAAGCGGCGGCGCATGACCTTGCACCTTTTATCACTAACCTTATCAACGTCTCCTTTAAAACAGGTACGGTGCCCGATAACTTAAAAGAAGCTTGGGTCATCCCACTCCTCAAAAAGCCCTCACTCGACCCTAGTAACCCTTCTAATTACAGACCTATTACAACGGTGCCCTTTCTACTAAAAATACTGGACTGCGCCGCCTACTTACAAATTCAAGCATATCTAGAAACTAATAACATCCTGGGCCTTAGGCAATCTGGTTTCTGCCCTAGACATGGCATGGAAACGGCCTTGATTGACCTTGTAACCCAAATACAAGATATAAAAGACAAGGGCAAATTAGCACTCCTACTACTGCTCGATCTATCGGCGGCCTTCGACCTTGTCAACCATCAAATACTGTGCCAACACCTAAAAACAGCTGCACACTTTTCAGACTCCGCTACCTCTTGGATTAGGTCTTTCCTTGCCAATAGAACCATGACAGTTTTCTCACCCTCAGCCTCTGCTGAACCCTCTCCAGTACTCTGCGGGGTACCTCAAGGATCGTGTGTCTCCCCCACGCTCTATAATGTCTTTACTAAGCCTCTATTTGATATTCTTGATTTCTTGGGTGTCTCGTATACTAACTACGCCGATGACACCCAGATACTTATCCCTATCACAGGAGACCACAACGAAGACACTAAAGCCCTCAATGGAATCTACTCAGTAATCCAAGCCTGGATGGCGCATCATGGACTCCGTTTAAACGGTGAGAAAACTGAGATACTAATACTTGGTTCCCGCTCCAGACCGAACAAACTGGACCCGTCATTCAAATCATTCACTATTGATGGCAATACCATCACTGCCTCTAATAACACCCAAACTCTTGGTATTTACCTAGATGACACCTTATCCTTCACCATACAAACTAACGCTGTGGTTGCAGCATCTGCCTATACCTGAAAATTAATTACTGCCTGTAGGCCATTCCTTATGACACCCAATAGCATTACCCTTGCTAGAACGCTAGTTATGTCAAAAATCAATTATTGCAGCTCTCTCTTTCTAGGGACCAGCCTTAGAAACATGAACAAACTACAAGTGACACAGAATAACGCTATTAGGGCTGCCCTCAACATCCCGAAGAGGTCACACATATCCGACACAAGACGCAACCTTAATTGGCTATCTGTCAAACACAGAATCGCCCTCAAAATACTTGCCTTAACACACAAAGCCAGAGCCAACCTCGCCCCAGTATACCTTTCCAACAGACTTCTGCCACATACCTCATCAAGGCCCCTAAGATCGGCCCAAGTCCATACTATGTCTATCCCTAGATTCGAGCTACAGAATTCAGGGGGATCCAGCTTTCCTGTCCAGGCGGCAAAGCTTTGGAACACGCTACCGCCATCCATTAGATCCGAACCCTCCTTCCCTATCTTCAAAAGAAAATCTACAGTCTGGCTGCATGAACTTGACTGCCAGTATTCTCATGGCTCTCACTAGCTTGGCCGCGGCTGCGGTCACCCCCTTTTTTTGGTACTTATTTGCACTCAATACTGTGTCTTACCTACTCTTTGTAACCTATTTAATTTGTAACTGAAGTGTATAACATGTGTAACTGTACTGCCTTAAGAGCTTTAATAGCTGTAAGATATGCGCCCAGCTGCCTCAGGGCCGGGAACGCTCTACAAATAAATAAAATACAAAATACAAATACAGACCACACTTTATGTTGCCTGATACATTGGCTTTTCTGCATGCTGTTTTTGTATACATACTCCAAACATATCCAACTCTAGTGCGACAAAATGTGGATTCACAGATTTATTATTGCAATCATAATTCAGTTCCTGTTATAACAAAGTGTAAATTTTGAACAGTGATTGAAGCTGAAAAATTGAATTAAAAATTGTATTTTTTCGTTATTTAACACACACATTGCTAAAAAGACCAGCTACTTCAAAAGAGATAATGTGGCATCTAAATACTATGACAATGCTTCTTGTAACTACATTTTGCTTTATGTGTTCCCTTTATTTTCTCATGCTCTTCACATTTCATGACATATTGGGCCTCATTACGAGTCTGGTGGTAACCCTGCCGGTGCTACTGGCGGGTTGCCTCCGTACTTGTAGTAATATTTTACAAGCGGCTGACTTCCTGTTTCCACCGGGAGATTGCAACTCTGACGGCTCGGGAAGTCAGGCGCCGATAAAATGTTCTTAAGAAATCTATGGGAGTGGGGACTTGGATGCACCGGCCGGGTCAGACCTGACGGTCACAGTTGCCACGGCCGGCAGACACGTAATTTGCCAGTCTGGAAACAAGAGTGCCGGTGAGCTTACCGCCACTCTTGTTTCTGGACGGGCAAAATCATAATGAGGCCCATTGTTTTATAATTCAAATGAAGTATCACAGAATGAGACATCGATTCTTATCCCCAAAAAATGCATGAGTGATATTTTTCTTGATATTCTAAACAAATTCTCTGACTTACAAGGATGCTGGGGAAATAATGAAGATTTAAATCCATGTCTTGATAATTCGCCCCATTTAAAGAATAACATGTGATTTCAACACATGAAGGAAGTGGGGAGAAAGAACGTCAGATGAAAGCTGTTACCTACGTTCCCTTATCCCTCATGCTATGGGAGCATCTAAAATATACATAGCAACAGAAGTACCAGTAAATAAGGCACACTGCCTGACACACCTTGCACTTTGCCTAACCAGATGGCAATTCCAAGGCAAGACAGCATCAATAGTATGGGTGAATAAAGCGACATCCCAAAGGGAAGACAATTACGTACAGAAAATGAAGTCGAGAGCAAAGCAGGAGACACTGAACCAAATAAATCATAAAAACGAGCAGCCAGGAAGAAATGGAGCAGAAATCAGATTTGAGGAAAATCAGATGTCACAATGCAGGGATAAGAAAGCGAAAGAAGTACCAGAATGCTGGAAAAGAGGTCAACTACGAATCAAAGGAACGGTCCTTACTCCTGCCGGTTGGGCCGATGGATTGATCATGTGCAAGGCAATGGCATTGTCAAGACAATGGGAAGCAGTTGTAGTGAATGCAGAAAAAGAATACAAGGACCAATAACCTATGATCACAAGGTTGTTAACATGGGTTGACGATGAGGGTGGTACAATTGCAGATATTACCCCTGAAGAATGCGCCTCTATGCTTCAGAAATAATGGCACGATAAAAGCTGGAGAAAACCTCAAGTGTGGTCATGTTTTTGACATACCAGGCATGAAGGGTGGAACAGCAGTCCTGATTGACCACTACTGGGCCTGTGGATCAAGAGCATATATGAACTTGCCACCAGAATGGGGAGGAGTTTGATGAACATGCCAGTCCTTCATGCTAGGAAATCAGACTGCAGTGAACGCCAAGTGTTAAATCACTAGTTGGGAGCTGCTACAAATGATCAACATGACAATAAAAGGATTTAATGAAATCAGAGAAGTAATGAAGGCCATCGGACTCATGACACTCCAGAACAGGTATGTCCTGGACTTAATTACAGCAATGGAAGGAGGTGTGTGCGCCAAGATCGGGCCTTCATGCTGCACATACTTTCCTGCCCATGATGGAGAAAATGAAACCCCGACAGAAGCAATAACTATGCTGTCAACCCTGCATACGAAGATGGCGGAAGAAGTAGAAAGGACTGAGGAGGAAGATTGGTTTTCGTCCCTGTTTTCATGGGTTCTAACCTGTTTGGCCGATGCTTTCAAACTACTTGGAGCAATACTAGTGTAAGTATTGCTGGGATTCTGTCTTATAAGAATAATCATAGGACAGTGCAAGAAAACATCAAAGAAAGCAATTGGGATGAAGATAATGATCAATTTGAATGCTGTGAATGATGAACACACACAGACTGAAAACACCACCTGTATGCACCTGAGAGAAAGTCCTCTGGCACCCCAGGAACAACATTTTATTACCCCAAGGATTATAAGAACTATGTAGGGCGTTGGGTGTTTTGTCAACCAACTGGGGAGTGCTGCCATATGACCCAGAGTGTGGATGAACACAAAGAATGCAGGTGTCCTGAGGGGGGGTGACGAAGATATGGATCTCAAAGAAGTCATTCTGTATAGGAAAAATTAAGAAAATTGAGGAGGATATGGTCGAGGGTTTGACCAGAGAGAGGAATGTAGAGAAGCAGAGGTGTTTGTCATTAATAGAACCCAGCCCCTCACCTCTGACTTACTGGATGAAGAACAAGAAGACAATGTGCATGACACCAGGTATCATTCCAATACCACATTGAGTATATGATAGACGTTATACACTCAGACAACCGTTCCGAATGTACCCCCAAACTGAAGTGGTAGCAGGAGATTTGCAGACCTGCCTGGATATGGAAGAGCTGTAAAGGAAATTTGACAGGTGCAAAGTGATGTCATAAGGAGAAGATACAATGACGCACAGAAACGATACGAGAATACTTAAAGAATTAACATGTAACTGAAGAAGCAAAGTAAACATGTATTTGAGTGAGAAGAAACCAAATATACAAAGAAGTTAAGTAACTAGATGGTTAGTAAATGTATATATGCAGAAACGCAACGTAGACGAGCCACAAAAAAAGATAGCTGCAGTAGATAATATAACACAAGAATAGCACCATGTTGGAAAGATGGATGTCAGCTCTGAATAAAAGTAAGCGAGAAGCTTAAAGAAAAGAGACCAGGGCTGCAGAGCTGGCAGATGCCTGAAATACACATTTGTGCATGAACAAATGGTAGCTGTTAGCCAGAGATCAACGATGCCACAGTAAGGAGAAATTGTAGGGTACAAAGGGAGTCAATGAGGATAAGCAATGTATGCAGTGCATAGTTCTCTTAGATTAAGTAAATGAACAAACATTTGTTAATGCCAAGTATTGAACAATTAAAGATGCAGAAAGCATATGTGAGACGGAGCAACCAAGTCTCCAGAGGCCGAAGAGAGTCATGACACCCAGTATATTTAAATGAAATTGCACTAAATAGAAATGCGAGATGGACAAAATCATGGTCTCTTCACATGTGGTGCAAGACCAGAAAACAAGGCCTATTCATAAGCTCTAGGCGTAGATAACAATGTACCTTAACTCCTCTTAAGGTTCCAGGAAGAGAACATCCAGCAAGGTCAAGCACAAAGAAGAAGCCTTGGAGAGATGGTACACTAGTAGGGCAAGTGGGCAGTAGCATGACGCTGTTCTCCGCACCTGAGTTTTATTTTGCTTACGTGCTGCTAATGAGCTGAATGTCCAGGGTTGGGAAAGAATGCCAACCAATCATGAGGGCCTATGCAATGGTGAGCATACAATGTTTCAGTGGCCTGTCTGCTGCAGTTATGCTGCTATAATCTGTATTGTATGTATTTAGAGGGAAGTTCAAAGCATGCCTGCCAGAAGAGGGGCAGCTAATGGTGTTACTAACACTTATAGAAACTATAAGTAGATATGTTCTCCTAACAAATCCCTCCGTCCGATAGGTTTTATTATTTATCACGTAGGATGATGCCATAGTTGACGCATATCGAGGTATAAAGCCCTTGGGCAACCGAAATGTAATCAAGAGTGTGTGAGCTACGATTTGTTGTTCGCCAGGTTTCCCTAATTTATTGAACTGATAATAAAATAGTACTTTGCCACATTCTTTGAGTTTGTCAGGCTATTTGGGTCCGATATAATTTATTATGGGAATCCCGTTCTGCGCATAAAGAATGCCCAAAGGTGCTACTGCAAAAAGGCAGTGTGGTAGAGAACATGGGTGTGTGGAAGGGATGTAGCAGAGAGAGAAAGGGTTGTGGTAGAGCGAGGAAGGGAGTGCGACAGAATGTGAGAGGGTGTGCGGTAAAGAGACTGTGTGGTAGACTGACAAAAGGAGTGCAATGGAGAGAGGAAGGGAGTGTTTCGAGAGAGGGAATTTGATAGAGATAGGGAGTATAGTAGAGACTGGGGGTGTGTTACAGAGAGGAAGGGGTTGTGGTAGAGATAAACTGAGTATGATAGGGAGAGAGAGGACAGGTGTGCTAGAGAGCACCAATTGGAGGGTGTGGTGGAAAGAGATCAGGTGTGTGGTACAGACATTCAGGTGTATGGCATAGTAGTTTAGTTGTGTGGCAGAGAGAGATCAGGTGTGTGGTAGAGAGAGGGCGTGGTAGAGAGAGAGAGGGGGTGTAGTAGAGACAGGGGGTGCGTAGTAGAGAGGGGATAGTTGAGTGAAGGGGTGATAGAGAGAGGGGAGGTGTTATAGAGATGGGGTGTGGTAAAGAGGGAGAGAGTGACAGTGGTAGAGAGAGACAGAGCAAGAGGTTGTTTCAGTGAGAGAGAAAAGAGAACACAAGAAGCTGTGGTAGAGTGAACGTGGGGGACTGTGGTTGACATAGATAGTGTAGATAGAGGGAGTGTGGTGTAAAAAGAGAGAGGGAGTGTAGTAGAAAGAGAGGGAGGGGTGGAGTAAAGGAACGGGTAGAGAGTGTGGTAGAGAGAGGGGTGATGCTGTAGACAGCGAGAGTTGGAGCTTGGTAGAGAGAAAGAGTGGTAGAGAGAGAACAGGAGAGTGAGAGGGTGTGTAGTATAGAAATGTGGGTGTGTGAACGAGAAAGAGGATATGTGGTAGAGAGGGAGAGGGAGAAGGGAAGAGGGGAATGGAGTGTGGTGGAGGGATGAAGGGAGTGGGGATGAGATGGGAAGGGTTATGGCAGAAAGAAAAAAAGGAATGTAGCAGAGAGAGAGGGGTGTAGTAGAGAGAGGAAGGAGGTGCGGTAGAGAGAGAAAGGGTGTATTTAGATAGAGGGAATATGATAGAGAGAGGGAGTGCAGTACAGATTAATGGGTGTGGTACATAGAGGAAAGGGGTTGTGTTAGGAAGAGGAAGGTAGAATGGTAGTGATGGAGGGTGTGTGGTAGAGAGAGGGGAGGAGAGTGAGCAAGGGGGTGTGGTAGAGAGCAAGGGCTGGTTGGTGTATTAGAGAGCTATCAGCTGTGTGGCATAGTAGTGCAGGTGTGTGGCAAAGAGCAATCCGGTGTGTGGTAGAGAGAGAAGAGTCTGGTAGAGAGCGTGAGGGGGAATGCAGTAGAGAGAGGGGTGGAGTGTGGTAGAGAGAAAGCGTGGTAGAGAGAGAACAGAGAGTGTTCGAGAGAGGGAATGTCGTAGAGCAAAAGAGCGTGTGTGGTAGGAAGGGAGAGGGCGGTGTTAGAAAGGAGGGGTGTGGTAGAGAGAATAAGGAAGTGTAGCAAAGAGGAAGGGGTGCTGTAAAGAGAGATTGATGTGGTGTATAGGGGGGGTACAGAAGAAAGAGTAAGCAGCTGTGCAGAGAGAGGGATTGCGGTAGAGAGAGGGAGTATGGAAGAGAGGAAGGGTGTGTGGTACAGAGAGAAAGGGGTTGTGGTAGAGAGAGGGATGTGGTTTGGTAGATGGTGAGGTGTGCAGTAGAGAGAAGGGGGAGAGTGAGAAAGGGGATGTGGTAGAGAGCAGGGGGTTAAGGAGGGAGAGGAAGAGGGTGCAGGCTGTAGTAGAGAGAGAGCAGGTGTGTGATATACAGAGACAATGTGTGGTAGAGAGAGATCAGGTGTGGTACTGAGCTCCAGCGGGTGTGATAGAGAGAATGAGGGGTGGAGAGAAAGTGTGTGTGTTATAGAGAGGGGGTGCTAGAGAGAGGGGCTGTGAGAGAGTAAGGGGGATGTGGTAGAGTAAGAGGGGTGTGATAGAGAGAAAGAGGAGGACTGTCACGAATGCTGGGAACCAGCGTATTATCCTCCAAATCTGATAAATCAATGTCCACCTCCCCTTTATCCTCACCTGTCTGTTCCGGAACGGATTCTCGTCTGGAGGTCTTGTTCTTGGGCTTCTTCTTCTTTGTGAAGAGGTACGGCCGTCCGCGGGAAGAAGCCACCCTGATCCCCTGATAAACAGGGAAGCAGCCGGCCCCCGTCCTGCAGAAACCAAGATGAGAGGAAAAAAGCAGCCGCTTAAAAAAACCTCTCTACGGATGTAGTTGGTACCGATGCTGTGCAGGAAGAGATGACTGTGAGCCCGGGAATGCAGGAAAAAACCGGAGCCGGAGAATCAAGGTAAGTTTCTCGGTGCAGCAGTAAGCTGGAGAGTCCGGAGATGCTGATACTGAACAAGGAGCAGTGCGAGAGACCGGAATGGAAGCACCGCCAGGAACCAGGAACGTGATCCGGGAGAAAGGAAGGAGAGGAGGAAACCCGTAAGGTAAGAGGAACGAAAGGACGGGAAGGCAGGGAAAAGGAAGGGAGGAGGAGAAGCAGAGCGAAAGGATACCGTGATAGACACCGCGGAAAATGGCAACAGGAAAAAGGCACAGAAAACAAAGTAGCACGGCAACGAGGCACAGGAAACAAAGTTGCAACGCACAGAGCCCAGGGGAGGGCGTGGTTAAATACAGAAACAAGAGAAAAAGACTAGACCGTCAAACCAGGAAGTGAAAGGAAAAACACGGAACAATCTAATGGCGCCAACACCAAGCCTTCCATAACCGCCAGCGACCACCAAAAGACGGCGGCATGACAGTATGCCCCCTCCCAAGGGACACCCCCCTGGCTTACCCGGGAACAGACGGTGAAACCGCTGAATCAACGCTGGAGCGTGCACATGTGACACCGGTTCCCAGGAGTCCTCCGAGTGTGGATACCCTTTCCAGTGGATGAGATACTCCAAGCGACCCCGCCGATAGCGGGAGTCACGAACGGAGGCCACCTCATACTCATTGGAAGGAACCACCTTGGGGACCGGGGACCGGGTCCCGTGGCAAAGGGCGATGGTAGGGATCACCCTTACATTCCCTCAGGAGAGAGGAATGAAACACAGGGTGGAGACGGTGCATGTGTTTGGGCAACCGGAGGCGGAAAGCCACGGGGTTGATCTGGTGAAGTATAGGGAAAGGACCCAGGTACCGGGGAGACAGTTTAGAGGGGCGAAGCCAGCAAGGCAGAAACCTAGTAGACAACCAGACCTTGGTGCCCCTCCGCCAAGCTGGAACGGGCTGGCGCTTAAGATTGCAGTATGATTGATACCGAAGATTGCTTGCCCGCAAACATCCCGTGGCAGACTTGTGAGCCTCCGAGATACTGGTAAGTAGGGCATCCACAGACGGAGTGGTAGAAGGAGGAAAGGAGAGAGAAGGAATAAAGCTGGGATGGAAACCATAGGAACAAAAGAAAGGGCTGAGACCAGTGGCACTGTGCTCGGCATTGTTATAGGCAAATTCCGCGGTGACCAACAGACTAACCCAATTATCCTGTTGGGCATTAGTGAAGCATCGAAGATACTGCTCCAGCGTGGCATTGGTTCTTTCAGTCTGCCCGTTAGTCTGTGGGTGGAAGCCAGATGATAAGGCCCGTTCCATTCTCAGTCTCTCACAAAGCTCCTTCCAGAACCTTGAAGTATACTGAGAACTTCTGTCAGAAATATTCTTGTCCGGGGTACCATGTAAGCGAAATATTTCTCTGGCAAATACAGCCGCCATCTCAGTGGCAGTGGGATGACCAGCCAAGGAAGTGAAATGTGCCATCTTAGTGAAGCAGTCGACAGTTACCATGATGCATGAACAACCTTCCGAGGGTGGCAGATCCACAATAAAATCTGTGGAAATAAGGCTCCAGGGTCTCTTGGGAAGGTCCTGTTGTTGGAGAAACCCAATCGACTTTTGAGTGCAATGTTTGGATCGACAGCATACCGGACATGACTTGACGTAGGTTGAAACATCTTTGGCCATACCGGTCCACCAGAACCTGCGATGAAGCAATTCCAAAGTGTTCTTAACACCTCTCTGTCCTGCCGTTGGATCATCGTGGCACCACTTTAAAGCCGACTGACGGGTGAATCTGTCTGGCAGAAACAATCGCTGTTGCTTAAAACATAAACCATTTTGAATGGATAGGTCCTTTGAGAGAGGAGAGGTGGACCGCGTGGCCTTGTGGACCCTTTCTAAGAAAGACTCCACCGAACAGATTACCTTGACTTCAGGAAGCATGAGACTGGGAAATTCTTTCTGAGACATGTCTGGATAAGGCCTTCTAGAAAGGGCATCAGCTAGTATGTTCTTTGAACCTGGTAAGTAGGTCAATGTGAAATCATATTGGGAGAAAAAATGCGCCCAGCGAGCCTGACGGGAGTTGACACATTCCATCTTTTGCAGAATTTTAAGATTCTTGTGGTCAGTTCTGATTTCAAAGGGATGGTTAGCCCCTTGTAGGAGATGTCTCCATTCTTCGCATGCAGATTTCATGGCCAGGAGTTCTTTTTCTATCACTGAATAGTGTGTCTGGCTGTCATTCAGTGTCTTGGACATGTAGGCAACAGGATGTTCCAAACCTTCATGTTCCTGTAGAAGAGCTGCACCAATCGCCGCAGAGGAGGCATCAGTCTCCACAATGAATCTTAGATTCTGATCTGGTTGATGAAGTACCGGGGCAGAGCGGAATTCCTCCTTAAGTCGTTGGAAAGCTCGGTTTGCCTCAGAAGACCAGATAAAGGGCATTGAAGACTTTTTTAACAGCTGTGTAATGGGAAGAACTCGATCCGAGAAACCTTGGATGAATTTGCGATAAAAATTGGCTAGCCCTAGAAACCTTTGGACGTCTTTGATGGAATGGGGTGTAGGCCATTGCAATATGGCGTCGATCTTAGCGGGATCCATGCGGATTCCTTCCGAAGACAGGATAAAGCCAAATAGTTGACCTCGGAGGCTTGAAAAATGCACTTATCAGCATTGGCCCTAAGTAGATTGTCTTGCAGTCTTTGAAGGACTTGGTGGAGGTGATCAGAATGGAGTTGGGCGTCTTTAGAATAGACCAGTATGTCGTCAAGATAGACGACGGCACAATGAAAAAGTAGATCAGAAAAGATGCGATCCATGAATCTTTGAAATATTGATGGAGCGTTGACTAGGCCAAAGGGCATGACACAATATTCGTAGTGTCCGAAGGGAGTGCGAAAAGCAGTCTTCCATTCATCACCGGATCGTATACGCAAAAGGTGGTAGGCTCTTCTTAAATCGATTTTAGAAAAGATTTTCGCCCCTTGAACTGCTTCCAGAATGTCTCCGATCAGTGGCATGGGATACCTATCCCTAAGAGTGACTTGGTTTAGGCCCCTATAATCGATGCAAGGACGAAGTTCATTGGAACCTTTTTTTGGAACAAAAAAAAGTGAAGCCCCAGCGGGGCAGAATGAAGGTCGGATCAGGCCATGATGTGAATTAGAATCCAGATATTCCTTGAGAGCCTTCTTTTCCTTGAGGGAAAGGGAAAACATTCGTCCAAAAGGAACAACAGCATTGGGCTGGAGAATGATCTGACAATCCTCTGGTCTATGAGGAGGTAACTCCTGCGGGCC
This sequence comes from Ambystoma mexicanum, assembly GCF_040938575.1. NCBI lineage: Eukaryota > Metazoa > Chordata > Amphibia > Caudata > Ambystomatidae > Ambystoma > Ambystoma mexicanum. The sequence goes on along the minus strand of NC_090939.1, from coordinate 141,210,924 downwards.
ATCGTCCGTAAATGCCTCCTGATAGCGGAGATATTCTTATGGGATGCTGTTTACCTTCAACACATCTAAACTGGAGGTTACATCTGGAAAAATGTGGACAGAAGTATGCAGGGTCTGCGAAGAACATGACTGACGACAAAATGTTGAGGTAAATGACAGTTGATTCTTTGTCCAATCAATGGTCGGGTTATGCTTCCGAAGCCAAGAGACTCCCAGGATTACTGGAAAATGTGCCGCTCGGGTGAGGTCGAATTGAATGGTTTCGTTGTGATGTAGGATCTTCATCTGCATCGGAGGTGTGGTATGGGTGATAAGACCCGAGCTGAGTGGTCTACCATCTACACCTTCGACCTTTTGGTCCTCGTCTTTCTGCAAACGGCGAATTCCGACCTTTTCCGCCCAAACCAAGTCCATAAAGCAACCAGCAGCGCCGCAGTCCAGTAGTGCCAGAACCTCATAGGACTGCTGAGAGATACATAACTCTACTCCAACTACCATGAGACGGTTGTCTTCTGTGGTAAGCATGGGTGTGACTGATAAAGAAACAAAGGGACCAGGAAATCCCCCTTGGTAACTTGTCCCTACTAGCTCCGAGGAATGGCGTTTCCCGAACGTCTTGGTGGTGCATTAGGGCAGTCTCTAAGAATATGCTGGTTAGATCCACAATACATACACAGGTTGTTCTCCCTACCTCTTCTTCTTTCTTCCGAGGTGAGTGGCCCCGAGTAGTCCCAATTTGCATTGGCTCCTCTTTCGACGTACAGGTAGGAGAAGGGGAGGTAATCCCAGGATCAGGCGTAGCAGGAAATCCACGCTGTTTTCTACGTTCAGACCGCCGTTCTGAGAGACGGAAATCCAGCTGAACCACTGTAGACCACAAGTCGGTTAAAGTAGCTGGTCTGGTTACCCTTGCTAATTCATCTTTAAGGTCTTCCCTCAATCCTCGGCGAAAAATGGTGTACTGAGCATTCTCTTGCCAGCCTGCGTCTGCAGCCACCCGTTTAAAGCGGGAGATGTAGGACAGAAGATCTGAACTTCCCTGTCGAATATCCAGTAACTGTTCACTGGCGACTACCGCAGTCTCTTGCCTTTCAAAGGCCAATTTGAACTGGGCGGTGAACCCGGCGTAATCGTGTAGTAACGGGCTGGCACTGGTCACAAGCGGAGTAGCCCAGGAAAGAGCGTTACCCGTAAGGTTAGATATCAGAAAACCTATGCGGGCTGCATCTGAGGCATATGTCTGAGGTCTGAAGGTGAAATAGATTATGCAAGCTCCATGAATTCTTTAAATCTAGTAGGTGAACCATCATATTTACCGCAGGTTAAGGGCATGGGAGGCAGATCACTCCGGGACTGTTCGAAGTGGTCGACTCGCTGTCTTAGAGCAGCGCTTTCGGCCTTCACAGACTGTAATTCTAATGTCACATTCTGCATTGCTGTGAGCAGCTCTTGGACCTGTTCCAGAATAGACATTGTAATCTCTTTTTGGCGTTGCAAACTGTCACGAATGCTGGGAACCAGTGTATTATCCTCCAAATCTGATAAATCAATGTCCACCTCCCCTTTATCCTCACCTGTCTGTTCCGGAACGCATTCTCGTCTGGAGGTCTTGTTCTTGGGCTTCTTCTTCTTTGTGAAGAGGTACGGCCGTCCGCGGGAAGAAGCCACCCTGATCCCCTGATAAACAGGGAAGCAGCCGGCCCCCGTCCCGCAGAAACCAAGATGAGAGGAAAAAAGCAGCCGCTTAAAAAAACCTCTCTACGGATGTAGTTGGTACCGATGCTGTGCAGGAAGAGATGACTGTGAGCCCGGGAATGCAGGAAAAAACCGGAGCCGGAGAATCAAGGTAAGTTTCTCGGTGCAGCAGTAAGCTGGAGAGTCCGGAGATGCTGATACTGAACAAGGAGCAGTGCGAGAGACCGGAATGGAAGCACCGCCAGGAACCAGGAACGTGATCCGGGAGAAAGGAAGGAGAGGAGGAAACCCGTAAGGTAAGAGGAACGAAAGGACGGGAAGGCAGGGAAAAGGAAGGGAGGAGGAGAAGCAGAGCGAAAGGATACCGCGATAGACACCGCGGAAAATGGCAACAGGAAAAAGGCACGGAAAACAAAGTTGCACGGCAACGAGGCACAGGAAACAAAGTTGCAAAGCACAGAGCCCAGGGGAGGGCGTGGTTAAATACAGAAACAAGAGAAAAAGACTAGACCGTCAAACCAGGAAGTGAAAGGAAAAACACGGAACAATCTAATGGCGCCGCCAACGCCAAGCCTTCCATAACCGCCAGCGACCACCAAAAGACGGCGGCATGACAAGGACAGAGAGAGAGAGGGTGCAGTGTGGAGAAAGGGGTGGAGTGTAGGTCACGTGGTATGGAGAGAAAGGGGAGTTTGGTAGAGTGGGATTGGAGTGGTGTAGAGAGGTGCAGTATAATGTAGACTACCTTCATGTTGCCCATGCCCAAAGCAATGTTAATATTGGCTAATATGAGACTCCAAGTCTATTTCTCAATCGAAGTCAGTGGTATTCAAATATATAAATGCCTATATTTTCTATTGAAAGCCGTCAACACATCCCTTTTTAAAGATCCTCGTGCCCCCGTGGGCATCCTTAGTGTCCCCCAAAGGGACAGCCCCACAGTTTGAAGACCACTGTCTAAGTGTTTAGATGTGTGTGCATGTGTTCAGAATGCCGAATCGTCTTTCTAATTCCCTTTAAACTTTGCCGCTTCACTGCCTTTTACATGTCATCCTTCTCTTTGCTGAGTCTATTGACATAGAAAATGAGGGGTGTCACATAAAAACATTGATCCGGCTATAATATGGAAGTGTACGCGGGTGATCTCATTTAATACGTTTTATATCCAATTTACTGATTGACGAGTTTATTGACTTAGCCATCATCAAAGTGGGACAAACATTTATTAAAATGGTACCAGCCACAGAAATACGCTTGCACTGTGTGCATCACTGTTGCTTTCCCTGATTGGGACTCAAACGTGTACTCCCGAGGCTGTGGGACCAAATCAATAATGAGTGAGGCACCTGGCGTCTACTCTGCGAAGCCACAATAATATACATCAAATATTCGCCTCTCTCATAAGGGATGTTGCATCACCAAAAGGTGGACATTGCAGTTTGTGACAGTCTCCATTAACGCTGCTCTGTGGCATTAAAACACGACTCAATCCACTCCTACAACAGTTGTGATGACCCTAAGCTACGCCCACCACATAGTCACAGGACAAGCTCCTATCAAATGCTGCACTGCAACCCAAATACTCTTACACAATTAGGAGCAGACACACTCAGAGCTGGTTCAACACAACTTTATTCTTTAGCTGCCTGCTCTATACTGGCATTATGTCTCCCCAACTCCTGCCTTTCCGCCCGCCCCACACCTGTGCCTTCCGACACCCTTCCGTGTCATGTGACACCTACATGCAGACTTTATGACATTACAACCTCCCCCTTTTTTAAACATAATGTGAATTCTTAGTCCATCTCCTCAATTAGTCTATGCAGTCTGTTTCTCGCTCTCTGGGGCCTGCCAGTGCCTCTCACCTGGCCTCGGTCGGGACTCGGTCCACCCAGAGGATCTGCCAGCTCATCACCCGAGGCCACCCTGTCTCCTTCGTATGGGGTATCCCGTCTCCTCTCCTCGTGATCGTCTCAGGACACCTGGCATCTTCTTGAAGTGCGAAGAGTTGTGGGTGCCATTCCGCCTTTCACCTTCTGCGGCGATGAGTGACCCCTTTACTTTGGTGGCTGTAAGCAGGGCGTTTTGCTTGATGTTGTTCATGAAACATTCCACCGTCCCATGTGCATGTGGCCATAAAGGTGTGACCCTCCTGTGCTTGAACACCATGTACTCGGCAAATGTTCTGAAGTCCTGTCCTGTGAAGGGGGTCCATTGTCCGATTTGACTACTCTCAATACCCCATAGGCAATGAACATCCTGTCCAGCGCCGGAATGGTGTGATAAGCGGCTGTCGAACTCACCAATTAGATTTCCGTGAAACGCGAGTACTCATTCATGGCCACTAATATGTATTTCCTCAGCCGTCTATGGGACCAGGAAAGTCAATGGCAATCTCTTCCCATGCTTTCTCTGGTAGTTTGGTCATGCTCAAATGTTCAGGTTTGATGTGAGTGTTGATGACGGCACAGGTGGGGAAATTCTTGCGGAGCGCTTCCACTTGGACATTGAGTTGAGGGAACCACACATTTTGTCTCAGCAGTTTCTTTGTGGTTACTATCCCTCTGTGACCTTCATGAGCCAACTCTGGTATTCTTCTTTGTAGTGTCCGGGGAATGACAATCTTGGTTCCTTCCAGTAATATGCCATCTTCTGCCTGGGTCAGTTCATCCAAAGTCAAACCTCCAATGTCTTGTACTTCGGGCGTGGCACCCACTCCCATCTGCTTGGCCTGTTTCCAGCAGCCTGATTCAAGACACCTGATGATGATCTGGATTTCTTGGTCATTCGCTGTCTCTTGTACAAGGTGTGAGATGTCAACGCCTTTAGGGGCCGCCACCTGGATGAGGTAGTGTATGTATTGATCATCAAATGAGGGACTTGAAACAGCTGAGGAGATGGGCTGGTGGAACAGAAAGTCTGCTAGGTTATCTTCCTTTCCCAGTCGATGAATGATCCAGAAGCTATAATCTTGAAGCCGCAGGCCCCATCTTGTGATTCTAGTGGTCATTTTTGCTTGCAAGTTTCCATAAATGAACAACAGTGCCTGTGTCATGGTCATGAAGTCAGGGGCACAGGCATGCAGGGGTCGCATGCACAGGAGACCTGGGTGGACACTGTCCTAGCGCCTTTGTCACCAGGCTTATTAACAAAAGTAAACAAGAACATCCATTTAACACCAAAAAGCTTGTATTATGGACATAGCACTTCAGATGCATTAACTTCGAACATTCCATCCATTAAGCAGGATGCATTAACTTTGAACATTCCATCCATTAAGCAGCCCCAAGTGTATTCTTGGGTGTGGCTGCTAATGGATTGCCTTTGCACGTGCTCACTCTCTAGGAGTGGTAGGGTGTGGCTGGTAAGCCGGCTCTAATGGGCCTGCCCACGATCTCAGCTATATAAGCTGCCCCAATCCTCAAGACAGACGCTTCACGTTATTCTGCACTTGCAAGCAGCATAACGCTCACCATCACCTGAGGACAGACTTACCTTTGAAGATCCTGCTTCCTGGACACCCTGCTTCCTGCCAGCATACTTGCCAACTGGGGGAAGCTGTTCTTACCTGTACATCTCTTCGGCAAACCAAGTATTCATCTTTACACTTTCCGAAACGCCAAAATCTTCATCTTGGCACCGCAGCACAACACGCTCCATCGGCGACAGCAGCACCTGCAAGGAAAAACAGAAGACAAGTTTAGACATCAAAATAACTGTTGGTTTAAGGTTGTGCTTTCGCCATACTTCGTGCTTTCCTTAAACTATCACTTACCTGCTGTCGAACATTGCGGTAGCATCCATCTTCCATCCGGCCGCGTCTCGCGTCTCACAGCTGCATTGAGGCTGCATGTCCATCTAAGGGAAGAAAACAGAAGAGAGACATTATTGTGGGAATAAATAGGAGCAACATACAAGACATTAAACAGAACGAACTGCATCACAAGAGCTCAAGAAAGACTTACCAATCATAAGGAGAAGCATAGTCACAGCTGGACTGGACTAATCCTTATCAGGGATCAGTGAAGGAACTATATCCCATTCGACGCGCCCCTGCCAGAAGTAGCAGGACAGAGAGCTTATCTTCCATAATTCACAGGTGAGCTTTATGGGTCAGCGTATGCTCGCAGAAACCGTACTTTGGGGTAAAGGGTTCGAGAGATACAACAATCACAGATTGGCACACTCACACATTCTTATCTCCACGCAGGAGCAGTATCACCACGTACCACCACTCACAGCTTTTCTACTGAGGGAGAGGCCTGAAGGGGGGGATTCAAGTTCAGGGAGGGCTGCAACCGTGCCCCAACACCTCCGCAGAGACCAGGTGAGCGTAACAGAACGCAAAGCCTCTAATACTCTCTGCCTGGGCATTATGGAAACTTCAGAAACAGATCAGTTAGCCCTCTTACTAGGGGAATTACGGGCTGAAGTACATGCTTCAAGACAGGAAACCAATGCATTAGGGAGGGATCTTATTGTAACTGGAGAAAGAACTGACAAATTGGCAAGACAAATGCTACAAGCACAATCAGGACAGGGTCCACTGCCTGGAGTGACCCATTCTTCTCATTCTTCCACACCACAACAATCAACACCGGTTCAGGTGGTTCTAGCAGGAACCATGCCTCTAACCCCTCCGAACACTTCATCTGTGACACAAACAAGTTCGCTGTATTTATGAAACAATGTCGCCTTCATTTCTTGTGCAGACCAGTAGCCTTTCCTAATGACCAAGCCAAAGTGGCGTTTGTACTCTCGTATTTAGGGGGTAGTGCGGCGGACTGGTCTATATCTTTGGTAAATCAAGATGACCCTTTACTCCGGAACTTTGGGAATTTCCAACATGAGATGGAGAAATTGTTTGCCTGTCATACTCAAGGTCAAGCTCTGGACAACGAGTTGTTGTTACTCAGACAAGGGAGTCAAGATCTATTAACCTATATTGCAACCTTCAATCATCTCATAGGCCAGACCAACTGGCCAGAAGAGAAGAGGACTACGCTCTTTTACTGAGGGTTACGTGGAGAACTTAAGGATGTGTTGGCGCAAGTGGTGAATCCCCCTGAGAGGTGTGCGGACTACATAGACCTGACGGTGTAACTCGATCATGGGTTGCAGAATCGGAAAATGGTTCGAACTAGATCAGAGGGACGGTCAGTTTACGTACGACCTCGTGAGAATCCGACTAAACCACATGAACAGTCTGAACCAATGCAAATTTGTGGATTGCGAAGTCCCCTTAGCAAAGCAGAAAGGGAAAAAAGAAGACAACAGCTTTGCTTATATTGTGGACAAGCAGGTCACTTCCTCCGTGACTGCCCAGTAAAACCACCCAAGAAAACAGTTGGGGCAACAGACAAAACTGATGAAGAAGAAGAACAGAACTCGGGAAATGCCAATGCCCGGAAAGTGTAGGGGTCCGCTTGTTGAGCATGAAAAAGGAATCCGTAGAGACCTCACATCTAGTCCTTCCAGTGCTTTTGGTGAATCACAAGCAACTATCAAAAATACATGCCTTGGAGGCATATATTGATTGTGGAGCTGTGGGTAACTACTTTGACCAAGATTTGGCTCTCCGAATAGGACTTCCTCTCCGACAGTAGCAGAAATCGGAAAACGTCACTGCTGTGGATGGTTCTCAGCTATCATCCGGCCCGGTGACACAATACAACAAAAAAGTCAAGCTTCTGTGACAGGACGTGCATCAAGAGGACATTACTTTCGATCTCATCGGTGCTCCTCAGTTACAGATGATTTTGGGAATGCCCTGGCTGGAGACCCACACTCCTAGGATCGACTGGCGAAAACGAGTTCTGACATTTACTCATGATTGTGTCGACACAGGTTACAAAAAAGATCATACCAATCTGAAACCGAAGAAAGGAATCGTGTTGGGCCTCATCAGCTCCTTACCGCTTGAATACCAAGATTACCAGGATGTCTTAAAAAAGAGCAAGCCAATGTTCTGCCCCCACACAGACCCTACGATTGTCAAATAGATCTTGTACCCGGAGCCCAGATCCCTTGCAGCCAAATTTAAGCTCTGACAGAACAGGAAAATCAGCATCTTAGAACTTACCTGGATCAGTACCTGGAGAACGGTTTCATTCACCCGTCAAAGTCACCTGCCTCCACGCCCTTATTCTTCGTGCCTAAAAAGGAGGGGGATTTAAGAACTTACATCGACTATAGAGCCATCAATCAGATCATAGTAAAAAATCGATATCCTTTACCACTTATAACAGAGTTCCTGTTCCAAGTGAAACATGCTCAAATCTACACAAAACTGGATCTAAGAGGAGCATATCATCTTGTAAGAGTAAAAGAGGGAGACGAGTGGAAAACTGCCTTCAGCACGAAGTACGGCCTCTTCGAATACTAGAGCATGCCCTTCGGGCTATGCAATGCCCCAGCGGCGTTCCAAATCTTTATGAATGATGTACTCCATGAACTACTGTACGTTTGCGCTCTTGTTTACATTGACGACATTCTTATCTACTCAAATTCCATGGAAGAACATGTAGGCCCTGTCCGGGCCATCTTAGAGAAGCTTCAACAACACCAATTGTATGCCAAGTTGGAAAAATGTTTTTTTCACGTAACCGAGGTCGAGTTTCTCGGTTCTATGCTGACACCACAAGGCATACATATGGATAAACGAAAGGTGGATGCAATTCTCCAATGGCCCTCACCAACATCCACGAAAGGAGTGCAAAGCGTGCTCGGATTTGCCAACTTTTACCATCGGTTTACACCTGGGTTTTCACAAATTGTACATCCAATTACCTCCTTGTTAAAGAAAAATCAAAAGTTCCATTGGTCGACAGAAGCTGAAGAAGCCTTTCAGAAGTTGAAACTAGCATTCACTACAGCACCAGTCCTTCGACACCCACGACCAGACCTACCTTACATAGTTGAGACAGATGCTTCAAAAATAGCCATGGGAGCAGTATTGTCACAACGAGACCCTGAAACAGGACAACTACACCCGTTGCATTCTGGTCACGCAAATTTTCAGCCCCCGAGTTGAACTACGCAATCACAGATAAGGCATTACTGGTGATTAAAGAAGCATTCAAGGCCTGGAGACATTACCTTCTTGGGGCGAGACATAGGCTCACTGTCATCACGGACCACCGTAACTTGCAATACTTGAAGATCGCCAAAGCACAATCCTCGCATCAACTTCGTTGTGCTCTCTTTTTCGAAGAATACAATTTTATTATCATTTATAGACCTGGAGTAGGCAATGGGAAAGCAGACGCTCTATCACGCATGAGTGAAGAAAAAGAGGCTTTTACAGCATCCGACCCCATGGCCATAATTCCTGAGTTAAGGATTTGAACCAGAATAGCTGCTAGCATGTGTGTTATGTTATGTTACTTTGCATTTACATAGTGCCTTATGTATCACTGGTATGATCTCAAAGCGCTGGTAGGTTGAATGCCCTCAGGAACCCTAGTTCAAGTCAGTTGAGAGAGAGAGAGAGTCGTAAGGTGGGTGGGTGCCCTGGATATGTGTGCAGCTGGTGTGGCACTTGCATGATAGCTGCTTCTTAGCGGTAGGTGTGGTGGTTGGGAGGTCAGGAATATGTGTTCATTCTGGATGGTTGACACCCAGACTGATTTCTGGCTGCGTTAGGCCTGAGGAGACGGTTAGGCTTGCGGTCTGTGCTCAGCTAGCTGTGCTTAATTAGGATGTTGAGGAGTAAGAGGTGGATGTTAGTATGAGAACATCTATACCGAATGTGTCATAGTATCGCTGTGTTCTAGTTGAGTGGTGGTGTATAGGAGAGAGTAAGTGTGGTAGTGCGATATGGTGGTTTTCAGTAAGGCCATTTCATCCACTCCATCCGTTCCATCCACTCCATCCGTTCCGTCTGTTCCGTGCACTCTATCCATTCCATGTACTCCATCCGTTCTATCCGCTCTATCCGTTCCATCCACTCCATCCGTTCCATCCACTCCATCCGATCCATCCACTCCATCCGATCCATCCGATCCATCCACTCCATCCGATCCATCCACTCCATCCGATCCATCCACTCCATCCGATCCATCCGATCCATCCGATCCATCCGATCCATCCACTCCATCCACTCCATCTGATCCATCCACTCCATCCGTTGCATCCACTCCATCCGTTCCATCCACTTCATTCGTTCTATCCACTGCATCCACTCCATACGATTTTTCCACTCGATCTGTTCCATCCGCTCTATGCGTTCCATCTACTCCATCTGTTCCATCCATTCCATCTGTTCCATCCACTCCATCTGTTCCATCCACTCCATCTGTTCCATCTGCTCTATTCATTCCATCTGTTCTAGCCGTTCTATCCACTCCATCTGTTCTATCCACTTCACCTGATCCATCTACTCCAGAGGTCTTCAAACTGTGGGGTGCGCCTCCCCCACCCCCCCAGGGGGGCGCGAGAGCCCAGCATGAAATGGGTAAAAAAGAAAAAAAAATGTTTCCTTTTTTTTTTTTAGATTGGAGGAAATGGGCACAAGCAGCTCTCATGGTCAGACTGGACCATAAAACGGCGTAAGGCACCAATGAAAAAGTGGTCAGCAGTTGCAAATGGATATTCAGTCCTTTAGTCACTGACTGTTTGAATAGTACCCAAGGGGGCTTTTGTTAAAATGTAAACACATTGTGATATTTAAAGAATGTTTATTTAGCAATAATGGTCAAAATTACTAGCTGCATAGTGAAGTAACTCCTCAAACTGGCCCACATTGGCCAAAAAAGTGGCCCATTTTGCCTGGCCTACACTACATTTTGCATTTTTGATACGGTCATCGCCCTATTGCCCTATAGGCCAGTCCAAGCCTGGCGGTTCATCCATAATGGGTGAGGGGGGCATCCACCCACTGGCCCCCTCACCCATTATGGAGGAGCTGAGGAGTCAGCCCAGTGAAGCTCCTTTTTCCAGCTGAGGGAGTGCTCCTGGGCTGGCTGAACTGTCAAAGGGAAACACCGTTTGCCTTTGACAGTTCAGTTCCCCAGCCTCACATGATCACTGAGCCATGCAACGCTGGGGGCGTTTTGCTTCGCCAGCCTTGCATAGCTCATTGGAAATGTTGGCTGGGGCACTGCCTGTATGTATGTGCGAGAGGGTGCTCCTGCGCCTCCTCGCACATATGGGCAGAACAAGCTGGAGTGGGGCATTTTTAGCAACCATGCGCAGGCTGCTGTAGAAGGTACGTTTATGGTGATTTATTTTTTATTTAAATATGTGTATGGATGCGTGTATGGTTGTGTTATGGGACTGTGGTGGGTGCAGGATGGGTGGGTGCACTGGGATAGTGGTGGGAGCAGGGTGGGGAGAGGCCATGGTCTGTACTGGGAGTAGGGTATGGCGAAAACGCGCAAGAGTTCATCTGGCACATTTGGGGGGGCCCAGCCTGCCCAAATTTTGCTCACGGGGGCCCAGGGCAAAAAGTTTGAAGACCACTGATCTACTCCATCTACTACATCTGTTCCATCCACTCCAATCCGCTCCATTCGTTCCATCTGCTCTATCTGTTCTATCCATTCCAACTTTTCGTTCAACTCCTTCTGTTCCATCCATTCCTTCGGTTCTATCCACTCCTTTGGTTCCATCCACTCCTTCGGTTCCATCCACTCCCTCAGTTCCATCCATTCCATCAGTTCCATCCCCTCCATCAGTTCCATCCCCTCCATCAGTTCCATCCCCTCCATCAGTTCCATCCCCTCCATCAGTTCCATCCATTCCATCTGTTCATCCACTCCAACTGTTCATCCACTCCAACTGTTCATCTACTACATCTGTTCCATCCACTCCATCTGTTCCATCCATTCTACCTGTTTCGTCCACTCTACCTGTTCCACCCACTTCATCTGTTCCTTCTACTCCATCAGATCGATCCACTCCATCTGTTCCTTCTGCCCCATTTGTTTCATCAACTCCAACTGTACTGTCTACTGTATCCCTTATATCCATTGCATCCTTTCTATCCATTTGATTTGTTTGTTCCATCCGCTTCATCCACCCATCCATCCGTTCCATCCCTTCCATCCACTTCAATCCACTTCATCCCTTCCGTCCACTTCATCCCTTCTGTCCACTTCATCCGTTCCATCCACTTCATCCGTTCCATCCACTTAATTCGTTTGATACACTTCGTCCATTAAATCCACTTTGTCCGTTCCATTCACTTTGTCCGTTCCAACCACTTTGTCCGTTCCATTCGTTCCATCCACTTCATCAGTTCCATCCATTTCATCCGTTCCATGCACTTCATCGTACAATCCACTTCGTCCATTAAATCCACTTTGTCCGTTCCATTCACTTTGTCCGTTCCAACCACTTTGTCCGTTCCATCCATCCACTTCATCCGTTAAATCCACTTCATCCGTTTCATCCACTTCATCTGTTTCATTCACTTCATCCATTTCATTCACTTCACCCGTTCCATCCACTCCATCTGTTCCATCCACTTCATCCGTTCCATCCACTTCATCCGTTCCATCCACTTCATCCGCTCCATCCACTTCATCCGCTCCATCCACTTCGTCCCTTCCATCTGCTTCATCCGTTACACTACTGCATCCGATTCATCCGCTTGATCCGTTTCATCCACTGCATCCGTTTCACCCATTGCATCCCTTTTATTTGTTTCATCCATTTCATTTCTTTCATCCACTTCATTCGATTCTGTTAAGTTTATCCATTTTAATTTACACTGGCAGTTTTAGTTTTCCATTTTTCACGATCGGGTCTAGATGCTTTTTTTGATACAGCAAGCTTGGGTTACTGTTTATTGTTGCTGTTTATACTGTTTGTGTTAAGAGTCGATTTTTAGGGGAAGAGCAACGTTTTCAGTAATTTGCGGAAAGACATGAGGTCTTCGTGAGTCAGATGTCGGGTGGAAGTGAGTTCCACAGAGTGGGGGCCAGGGCTGAGAATGATGTTCCACCTAACCTAACTGAGTTGGTTTTTGGTATCACTGGGAGGCGGGCAGAGCTTGATCTTAGAGTGCGTGGTGGATGGTAGGGTCTTAGTTTGTCCTGTAGATATTGAGGTCCGGTTTTATGCATTGCTCGGTGCAAGATGCATAAGGTTTTGAAGGTCACCCTTCGGCCAACCGGGAGCCAGTGGATAGTTTTGAGAGTTGGGGAGGTGTGGTCCCTTGGGCCAAGTGCGGTTTCAGTTGTGGTTGGTGAGAATTCAATGGAGAGGGGTTTCAGGCAGGGTGAGGCAGGGGGAGAGGGTGGTGATGATCGAGGTTGGGAGATTGAGGTGGTGGGTAGTGACAGTAGTGGTGAGGAGTACTGAGCGATGGAGGGAGACCAGGTTTGTTTTCTCTTCAGGGCTTTTGTTGCAGTTGGTGTGTGAGAGAGGATAGGGGGGTCAGAGGGTGAAAGGGATGCGGTTACTGTTCTTGCCAGGGCGAGATGTGCAGTTTTTAGGGAGGGGAAAGAGTGGGGTCGGAGGAGGATGTTGGTGGGAGTTGATGAGTGGAAGGGTGGGGGGTGGTTGCGGGGCTGGGTGTGCCTGGGAGGCTGGGCAGGCCAATAGTTGGAGGGGCCGGGGGTGTGGGTATGATGATTTAGGGTGGGTGGGTGGAGGGCATGGGAGGAACAGGGGTTTTAGAATGGTCAGCTCACCATCAGGCTCCTCTGGCGTGGTGTTTGGGGATGTGGTGGGGGCGAGGGGGAGGGTGGGCTGGATTGGGATGGGATGGTTCTTCTCGCTTGAGGGTTGGGCGGTGAGTGGGCGGTAATTGTGGTGGTGGGTGGGCTGGTTTGGGATGCATTGGTTCTTCTGTCTTGGGAGTTGGATAGGGAGTGGGCTGAGGATGTGGTGGAGTGCAGGATAGTTTGGGAAGGGGGGATGGGAAGTAGGGCGCGAGGGAAAGGAGGCGAGCGCGAGCAGCTCTCTTTTGGTGGACCATGGTGGGTTGGGTGGACTCATGGCGTGGTTAAGTTTGAGCTGTGTTACAGATGGCATAGGATGGTTTTCAGGGTCGGACTGGGACAAGAAATAGGCCTGGTCACCCAAAGAAAAGTGGCCCACTCCACGCCTCAAAAAAGTGGCCCACCCCTCGCCTCACGACCCTTGACCTCTGATGACATCACCGGAAGTGATGTCATTTGAACCCACCCCAAAGTGACATCCCGCGAAGCGATGAAACACAGCCTTTCATCCCTTGACAAAACAGGAAGTGGCATCAAATAGCATTGTTCATAAGTACACTAAATTACTGTGAATCCAAGCAGACGTCCAAGGCCAAATGATAATACGTTACTGTATAGAATTTACGCTTAAGCTCTTTTTTATAGAACAAATATGCATACAATATCACCCAACCTGTGTTGGTACTCATTTATCGACCTAAGAAGGATGAAAGGTTTTTAGGAAAAAGAAAAAAACAATTTGAAAAAAAGTATACATTTTTTTCCATTTTTTTTTTCCAAACCGGCCGAGGCATGGCCAGAAACCGCCCCCCACTCTCCAGCGACGATTTCTGCCCGGCCATGGGCCAAAAGGCCGAGGGTCCAATCCGACCCTGATGATTTTATTCACACATTCCAAGTAAAACTATACCTGGATGTTTATTGTTCACACTTTCTATGTTTACCTGTACTACAGTTAGGGATAGTTTCTAGGTTCAATGTAAATCACAGCAAGATATTATTCACTCTTTCTAAGTTTACCTATACCACAATTTTGGACAGTTTCTAAGTTCAGCTGAACCACCAAAGATATTATCCACACTCTCTAGGTCTATCCATACCGTAGTTAGAGACAGTTTCTAAGTTCAACTGAACCACAGGAAGATATTATTCACACTGTCTGAGTTTACCTATAGCACAGTTAGGTACACATTCTAATTCCTGGGCAGTAGCACAGGAAGATATTATTCACACTTTAAAGGTCAACTATACCACAGGAGGATATTATTCACACTTTCTAGGTTCAACTATACCTTAGGGTGGGGTTGTTCACACTTTATTCATACATTCTAAATTGAATTAGACCATAGTTACGCTATTAGGTACACTTTCTAAATTGGACTAGACCACAGTTACGCTATTAGGCAGAATTCTAAATTCAACTTTGATACACTGAGGTTATTAGTCACGCTTTATACATTGAACTAGACCACAGTTATGCTGTTAGGTACACTCCTCATTACGACCCTGGCGGTAAGTTACCGCCAGGGCCGTGACTTTACCGCCATGGTGCTAACTACGTTAACGCCATGGCGGTAAGGGGATTTACCGCCCCATTCCGACCTTGGCGGGGCGGTAAATCCCCAATCCCCATTTACCCTTCCCCATTCCCATTTTTGCCCCATAGGGCATAATGGGAGTGGGGAAGGCGTTAATTACGCCACCGTAAATTACGGTGGCGTAATTAACACCAAGTTCCCTTACCGCCATGGTTTTTTACACCCGCTAAAAGCAGGTGTAAAAACCGCCATGGCGGAAAGGGAACTCGTAATTGGCGGTAAGGGGTCGGCGCAGCTAACGCTGGCGCTAACCCCTTACCGCCAGGGTCGTAATGAGGCCCCTCTAAATTGAACTAGACCACAGTTACGCTATTAGGCAGAATTCTAAATTAAACTTTGACATAATGAGGTTATTAGACACACTCTCTAATTGAACTAGACCATAGTTATGCTATTTGGTACAGTCTCTAAATTGAACTAGACCACAGTTATGCTATTAGGTACGCTCTTTGAATTGAACTAGCCCACAGCTACGCTACTGGCACACTTTCTAAATTCAACT
Source organism: Ambystoma mexicanum (assembly GCF_040938575.1). Taxonomy (NCBI): domain Eukaryota; kingdom Metazoa; phylum Chordata; class Amphibia; order Caudata; family Ambystomatidae; genus Ambystoma; species Ambystoma mexicanum. The sequence continues at coordinate 141,195,460 of NC_090939.1, read as the reverse complement.
TAGCCACAATGAGGTTATTAGACACACTTTCTAAATTGAACTAGACCACAGTTATGCTATTTGGTACACTCTCTAAATTGAACTAGTACAAAGTTATGCTATTAGGTACACTCTCTAAATTGAACTAGAGCACAGTTACGCTATTAGGGACACTTCTAAATTCAAATTTAGAAGTGAGGTTATTAGACACACTTTCTAAATTGAGGTAATCCATAGTTATGCTATTAGGTACACTCTCTAATGAACTAGACCACAGTTATGCTATGAGGTACACTCACTAAACTGAACTAGACCACAGTTACGCTACTGGCACACTTTCTAAATTCAACTTAGACACGATGAGGTTATTAGATACACTTTCTAAATTGAACTAGACCACAGTTGCGCTACTGGCATATTTCTAAATTTAACTTTGATACAATTAGGTTATTAGACACACTTACACTTTCTAAATTGAACTAGACCACAGTTGCGCTACTGGCATACTTCTAAATTCAAATTTGATACAATGAGGTTATTAGAAACACTTTGTAAATTGAGGTACACAGTTATGCTATTAGGTACACTCTCTAAAATTGAACTAGCCCACAGCTACGCTACTGGTACACTTTCTAAGTTCAACTTTGGCACAATGAGGGTATTAGACACACTTTCTAAATTGAACTAGACCACAGTTACGCTATTAGGCAGAATTCTAAATTAAACTTTGACATAATGAGGTTATTAGACACACTCTCTAATTGAACTAGACCATAGTTATGCTATTTGGTACAGTCTCTAAATTGAACTAGACCACAGTTATGCTATTAGGTACGCTCTTTGAATTGAACTAGCCCACAGCTACGCTACTGGCACACTTTCTAAATTCAACTTAGCCACAATGAGGTTATTAGACACACTTTCTAAATTGAACTAGACCACAGTTATGCTATTTGGTACACTCTCTAAATTGAACTAGTACAAAGTTATGCTATTAGGTACACTCTCTAAATTGAACTAGAGCACAGTTACGCTATTAGGGACACTTCTAAATTCAAATTTAGAAGTGAGGTTATTAGACACACTTTCTAAATTGAGGTAATCCATAGTTATGCTATTAGGTACACTCTCTAATGAACTAGACCACAGTTATGCTATGAGGTACACTCACTAAACTGAACTAGACCACAGTTACGCTACTGGCACACTTTCTAAATTCAACTTAGACACGATGAGGTTATTAGATACACTTTCTAAATTGAACTAGACCACAGTTGCGCTACTGGCATATTTCTAAATTTAACTTTGATACAATTAGGTTATTAGACACACTTACACTTTCTAAATTGAACTAGACCACAGTTGCGCTACTGGCATACTTCTAAATTCAAATTTGATACAATGAGGTTATTAGAAACACTTTGTAAATTGAGGTAATCCACAGTTATGCTATTAGGTACACTCTCTAAAATTGAACTAGCCCACAGCTACGCTACTGGTACACTTTCTAAGTTCAACTTTGGCACAATGAGGGTATTAGACACACTTTCTAAATTGAACTAGACCACAGTTGCGCTACTGGCATATTTCTAAATTTAACTTTGATACAATTAGGTTATTAGACACACTTACACTTTCTAAATTGAACTAGACCACAGTTGCGCTACTGGCATACTTCTAAATTCAAATTTGATACGATGAGGTTATTAGACACACTTTCTAAATTGAACTTGACCACAGTAGCGCTACTGGCATACTTCTAATTTGAACTTTGATACAATGAGGTTATTAGACACACTTTCTAAATTGAACTAGACCACAGTTGCGCTACTAGCATACTTCTAAATTCAATTGTGATACAATGAGGTTATTAGACACACTTTCCAAATTGAACTAGACCACAGTTGCGCTACTGGCATACTTCTAAATTCGACTTTGATACAATGAGGTTATTAGACACACTTTCTAAATTGAACTAGGCCACAGTTGCGCTACTGGCATACTTCTAAATTCACTTTGATACAATGAGGCTATTAGACACACGGTCTAAATTGAACTAGACCACAGTTGCGCTACTGACATACTTCTAAATTCGACTTTGATACAATGAGGCTATTAGACACACGTTCTAAATTGAACTAGACCACAGTTGCGCTACTGGCATACTTCTAAATTCAACTTTGATACAACGAGGTTATTAGACACACTTTCTAAATTGAACTAGACCACAGTTGCGCTACGGAATACTTCTAAATTCAACTTTGATACAATGAGGTTATTAGACACACTTTCTAAATTGGACTGGATAACAGTTATGCTATTAGGGACACTTTCTGAGTTTGTGAGGTTTGTGCAGACAATATATGTGCGAGAATCAGCTCACTTAAACTAATCAGGTGTGCTCATGTTGTTGGGAGTACAGTCTAGGTGCAGGAAATGACAACAGTAGGGCTTGTAGGTTTGAGTGGTAGGGTTGTCTGGAATGAAGTAATTGCTTCAGTCCCCACCCATGCCACACTTACTTTTTGGTGGGTGCTGGCTACCTGCTTCTCCTGCGGATACCTGCAGATACGATCAGGAGCCGTCTCTTTGGAGTCGTCCTTTGCCTCTGGGTCCTTGGCCGATGGGGCTGCCTTGGAGGGCCAGTTAAGACCAGTAGGGAGAGCCAATGGGGGGGTGAGTGGGACGGGAGGTGGGAGTCAGGAAGAGGGTGCAGAGAGGGAAAGGAAGCAAGGGGACTAGTCAAGGGGCTTGGGGCCAACACAAAATTCTTAAACAGGCAAAATTTGAGCAACTATTTGCCCACAACACTCACTGAGCTCCGAGGTGGAAAATGGAGCCGGTGCAAGCACGTGAGTCAATAGATTCAGGAAATAAAGTGGATGGAGCAGTGGGAGGTGGGCTGGGCGGGACGGGAGGTGGGAGGGCCGGGCAGTCAGGAAGAGGGTGCGGGGACGGAAAAGGAAGCAAGGGGACTGGTCAATGGGCTCAGGGCCAACACAAAATGCTTAAAAAGGCACAATTTGAGCAACTATTTGCCCACAACACTCACCGAGCTCCGAGGTGGAAAATGGAGCTGGTGCAAGCACACAAGTCGATATACTCGGGAAACAAAGTGGATGGACCAATGGGAGGTGGGTTTTTGTAACGGGAGGCGGGAGGGCCGGGGAGTCAGGAAGAGGGTGCGGGGAGGGAAAGGAAGCAAGGGGACTGGTCAAGGGGTTCGAGGCCAACACAAAATGCTTAGAGAGGCAAAATTTGAGCAACTATTTGCCCACAACACTCACCGAGCTCCGAGAACCAAAGAACCAGTTTGCAATCCCCGATGAATCAATCAACACAAAAGGAATGTCTGTTAAAAAGTGACCAGTACACCATCGAAAACAATCTACCGTATTTCCAAGGACAATTATATGTCCAAGACCAAGAACTGCAAAAGCAAATCATCACAAACAACCACGATTCATTAGTGGAAGGACACCTAGGAATAGCCAAAACTCAGGCTAAGGTAAAATAAAACTACTGGTGGCCAACCTGGCGAAAAGACATTGCCCAATTTATTGAAACCTGCTGTGTCTGTGCACAACACAAGTCTCAGAAATAGAAGCCTGCGGGCTTACTACATCCCACAACAGTACCGCCAGCACTTTGGCATACCCTGTCGATGGACGTCATCACGGATCTTCCACCCTGCAATGGATATAACACTATATTAGTTGCTGTGGATTTATTCTCCAAAATGGCCCATTTCATCCCTCTGAAGGGACTCCCAACTGTGTCAACTCTGGCTTCTGTGTTCTTAGAGCAAATTGTTTGATTGCATGGATTTCCATCAATATTAGTATCTGATCGTGGAACGCAATTTGTATCTGCCTTTTGGAGAAAGTGTACGATTACCAAAATCGATCTCCGGTTGTCCACAAGCCATCACCCCCAAATTGATGGGCAAACTGAACGAACCAACCAAACTTTAGAGCAATATCTCAGGTGTATGTTGCAACAGTCCGAGGATTAATCAGACAATTCCATTGCAATAATCCCACCAAACCAGGACCGGGAGGAGAACCACCCTTGAGAGGGGCCTTGAGGGGAAGTGCTGTCATGGTCATGAAGTCAGGGGCACAGGCATGCAGGGGTCTCATGCACAGGAGACCTGGGTGGACACTGTCCTAGCAACTTTGGCACCAGGCTCATGAACAAAAGTAAACAAGAACATCCATTTAACATCAAAAAGCTTTTATTATGGACATATCACTTCAGATTCATTAACCTTGAACATTCCATCCATTAAGCAGGATGCATTAACCTTGGACATTCCATCCATTAAGCAGCCCCAAGTGTATTCTTGGGTGTGGCTGCTAATGGATTGCCTTCGCACGTGCTCACTCTCTAGGAGTGGCAGGGTGTGGCTGGTAAACTGGCCCTAATGGGCATGCCCACGATCTCAGCTATATAAGATGCCCCGATCCTCAAGACGCTTCATGTTATTCTGCATTTGCAAGCAGCATAACGCTCACCGTCGCCTAGGTCAGACTTACCTTTGAAGATCCTGCTTCCTGGACACCCTGCTTCCTGCCAGCATACTTACCAACTAGGGGAAGCTGTTCTTACCTGTACATCTCTTCGGTGAACCAAGCATTCATCTTTACACTTTCCGGAACGCTGAAATCTTCATCTTGGCACCGCAGCATGACACGCTCCATCGTCGACCACAGCACCTGTAAGGAAAAACAGAAGAGAAAGTTAGACATCGAAATAACAGTCAGTTTAAGGTTGCGCTTCGCCATACTTTGCGCTTTCCATAAACCATCACTTACCTACGCGTCTCACAGCTGCATTGAGGCCGCATTTCCATCTAAGGGAAGAAAACAGAAAATTGACATTATTGCGGGCATAAATAGGAGCAACATACAAAGACATTAAACAGAACGAACAGCATCACAAGAGCTCAAGAAAGACTTAGCAATCATAAGGAGAAGCATAGTCGCAGCTTGACTGGACTAATCCGTATCAGGGATCAGTGAAGGAACTAGATCCCATTCGACGCTCCCCTGCCAGAAGTTGCAGGAGGGAGAGTTTATCTTCCATAATTCACGGGTGAGCTTTATGGGCCGGCGTATGCTCACAGAAACCGTACTTTATATGTCCAAGGGTTTGAAGGGGTGAAGGGTTTGAGAGGTACAACAATCACATATTGGCGCACTCACACACTCTTATCTCCATGCAGGATCAGTATCACCACGTACCACCGCTCACAGCTTTTCTACTGAGGGAGAGGCCTGAAAGGGGGGATTCAAATTCAGGGGGGGCTGCAACCGTGCCCCAACGCCTCTGCAGAGACCAGGTGAGCGTAACAGCCTGTTGGTCGGTGACCACGGTGAACGGCTTAAAATAGAAGAACCAATTAAACTGCTCACAGGTCCATACTATGGCCAGGCCTTCTTTCTCGGCAGTATGCCTGCTCTGTTTTGGAGAGGCTGCGGCTGGCATACAAAACAATGTGCTGTTTTCCTTCATCCTCTGGGTCGATCTGTATTAGGATTGCGTCCAGCCCCACAGGACTGGCATTGACAACAAGCTCTGTCTTCCTTGTGGTGTTGAAATATGCCATGTTCTCCGCGGATGAAATGCGTTGTCATAATCTCAAATGCTTGCTGGAAGGGTTTGGATCACACAGATGGAGCTTGTTTCTTGTGAGGGCTTTCAACGGCTCGCTCACTGACGCAAAGTCTTGAATGTAATGAGTGTACTAGCAGGCAAGCCCTAAGAAAGAATGCAGGTCCGACACACTGGATGGGGGTTTTGCGCTGTTGAGCACAGCTACCTTCTCAGGGTCCGGTGTCACACCCTGAGCCGAGAACACAGGCCCAAAAACTCAGAGGGTACCTTTCCTGAACTCGCATTTCTCCCGTTTGAGCGTGAGATGGGCCGTTTTCAGTGCCATGCATACCCTCACCAGCGTATTGACGTGCTGCTCTTGGACCTTCCCAAACACCAGTATATCATCACTGTAGTTGGGACAGTTGCGATATGCTTGATGACATCATGGATCTCGGCCTAGAAAATTTCCACTGATGAGGACACCCAGAAACTGAGGCACTTATACCTGTAAAGGCCGAGCTGAGTGACGAAAGTGGTTAAGTACCTGGACTCTTCACTAAGTTTCAGCTGGTGGTAGCCTTTTTTTAAAATACAACTTGTGGAATACGGTGGTCCCGTTCAGTAGATGGACCATGTCTGTGATCCTCTGGGCTTGTTGGCGTTCTCTAATGATGGCCTTATTTGGGCTGCGCATATCCACGCATAGTCTGGTGGCATCTGAGTCCTTCTTGGGGACCGGGACAATCGGTGACACCGATGACTGGGCCCTACCGCTGTCTCGATAACGTCTTGCTCCAGCATCTTGTATAGTTCCTCTTCTATCTGCCTCTGTATGTTCACATGGATTCCTTGGTACTGTTAGGCCACAGGGTGTACCTCCGGATTCATATGTAGGGTGAGCTGTCAGTCCTTTAGCTTTCGTAGACCTTTAAAGAGCGTGGGGAGCAGCCCTTCAATTTTTGCTGATGGGTCTATATACTTATGGGCCATGAGTCAGTAAAGCCCATGTATCAACCTCATGTCCAAAGCTGTCTTAAATCTCAGGATGCACCCACTGTCATTGGCGGCCTCCAGCACTTGTATGGGTAACATCCTGGACAGAGTCTTGTATTTGCAATATGCCATGAAGTATCCTCTGCATGGCAGCAGGGTCTTTGACCTGTAAGGGTAAAAGTTCACCTCCACTGTTCTGAGTTTTAGGGCGTGCGCAATGTTGCAATAGACCTCACTAATGACATTTACTGTAGCTCCTGTGTTGACCAGGAACTCAGCTGGCATATTATTCACCTGGTGTAGCAGTACGGAGCTCTGTACATTTGCCGTGGTATTCCCTAGGGCCTAGAGATATCCTTTCTTTCTGGACTTTTCCACTGACAGTTGGCTGGACCCACTGTCCGATTGGGATGGCTCCAGCAAGTAGCGGATATATATCTTGGGCCTTCTTTTGGGTTGTGACATAGATGATCGGCTTGACTTCCATTCTGGTGGCGCTCTTTCATATGCTCTCCCTTCTTCCTTCCACTCCCAGTGTTTTCAGGGAGGTGGTTCATAGAATTGACTGACCCCTGCTTGAGGTCCCTGGGGTTTTTCTCTTGTCCGCTCCATCACACTGCCGTTTCCTTCGCCCCGTGCTTGACTGCAGGACATTCAGCAAACGGCCTTGAAATGGTTGTCTCCTCCACACGTCAAGCACTCTTGGCTGATGGCGGGGCAAGCACCTTCATGGGGGAACTCCTACCCGCAGCAATAGTAAAAGGATTCTCCATTGCCTTTATGTGAGGGAGTGGTTTCCATTTTGTTGATCATCTCCGATGGCCCACTCGAGACCTTGACATTGCTCATGACTTCCACCTGCAGTGCTAACACCATGTCCGATCTTGGCAGGCACAGTATTTCCTCCAGCGAGCGAGGCATCTGAAGAAACCTCTTCCGGAAGTCAGCGCACTCACAACCATCGATGATTTAGGATCACAGGGCCTCCTCATTAGAGTAGTTATTAAAGTCACAGTGTTTGGGGCAGAGGCGCATCACAAAAGCGTCCATTGATTCACCTTTAATTTGTTTGATTGTGTGAAACACATGGTGCTCATAGTCCACGTCGGTGTGCGGCGTCAAGTACCCCATGAGGGCGGCTTTTAAGCCTGCATTTGAGTCGGTCGATCCTGCAGGCACCCCATCCACAATGTCGCGCACATTTGGCCCTATTGCCAGCATCAGTAAGCAGTGTTTTTTTTCATCAACCAGGGCACCTGTAGACCTGATATACACATCAAAGTCCCTCGCACACCGTGTCCATCTGGGCCCCAAGTTGCTGGTCCCACAGATGTCCCTTTTCTTTTGTAAGATGATGCAGCTGCTGTTCTTTACTATGGTAAATGGGCTGGGAACCTCCTTCCTGCACCCACTGCTTTTGCTTCATTATGTGGCTCCCAGAGGTAGGCTTCTGATACTGCTGATACTTTTCGGGTGGACACGCAAGCCTCTTCCTTTGCCAGGCGCCTCGCTGTATAAATGCTCACCTCCCGTTTAGAGCGAGTCCTCCTGTAACTGGATGCGCCCTCTCTTGACGACGCAGTCACCCATTTCTCTCTAGCGCAGACTGCGCTCAGCCGTGGGCGGAACCTTCGTGTTGGGTGCACTGGATCAGGCCACCGGCGAAGCTTCTCTCCACACTGGCCGCACTCTACAATGTGCGACGTGGATGGAACCGTCACGCTGCTATTATGCGGCATGAGCGGGTCGACCACTTCGTCGCCATTATCATATCGTGCACGGCTACCCAAATGCTTTTACACAATCTAGGAGAGGACACACATGCGGGGCCGTCACGAGGGGCGGGGGGGCAGGAGGGGCAAACTGCCCCAGTGTAGTGAAATAGCTTTGTGATAAATGTACAAGTAACGCCAGTACATTTAGCTTATTAACTAGTTTAATAGGAGGAGCCCCCGAAACGGGCTTTCTCATTCAAGCCACATCTTCGTGTATGATTCCATCAACATTCTGGAATCATACACGAAGACGTAACTATGGTAACACTTAACATTCTTACATCTCCCTTTCTAAACAATCAAACTACCAATTGTAATCAACAAAAATTATCTGTCAAAGTTAACTAAACACTAAACAATATATATTTTAAACATCACACTGTATATTAATAACCAAGAAAAAGGATACAGTTTCTTCCATGTTTTTCCTTTCTCACGTATCAACCCGTCTTGAAACTGTCACTAAGTTGAACTCTTCAATAATATACATAGTCTTGTTTGTAATTCCATACTCTTTTTCTACATTTAGATCCAGACTGAACACTGTCATTTTTCTCTTCAATAGAACCTTCCTGCGCTTCCATCTCTTGCAACTTTCCTTTTTCTGCAGCAAGACCATCTTCTTCATATCTCATCACTTCCTTCTCCTTTGCCACCACAATATCATCACATGACCATTTCTTGCCATCTTCCAATATCACAGACTTTCTTGAGCACTCCATAACTTTCTGTGGAGCACGAAACTTAGGTTCTCCTTTCATCACACGTGTTGGTTCCCTCACTCTAACCATATCACCTTTCTTGACTTTACTCTCTTGAACGTTTCTCTGCTTGTCATAATAACTTTTATATTTCTCTTGTTTCCTTCTTACTTTGACAACAATGTCCTCCATGTTAATTTTTTTTCTCTCATTGCTCATCATCCAGGCTGGCCTCAACCTATTGGTGAACAGTCTCCCTCTCATTAAAGTAAATGGCACCTCCTCGGTAATTGAATGTGGTGTGACCTTATATGTTGTGAGAGCTTCCTTAAGTGTCTCCTTCCATGGTAACCCATTTGCCAACGCTAACTGCAATATACCTTTAATGAAACGATTCATTCTTTCTACCAGCCCATTACCCATTGGGTGGTATAACGCTGTAGTATTGTGTTTGATAGATCTGTCCCTTAAAAATCCTTGAACCTCTGACGACATAAACTGGGCTCCATTATCTGACACAATTTCTTGCGGGTCTCCTTCTCTACTGAAAATCTCATCCAAAAATTTCACTACTTTAACAGCAGATACTGACTCCTCTGCTATGCCACATTCCACCCACTTGGATGTATAATCAACCAATACCATTAGATAGATATTCTGACACTCCAAAGATTCATATGGACCAGCTATATCAATAGCCAATTTAGTCCAAACAGTAACAGGAATGTCCACAGGTTGTAATGGAGTCACTCGTACAGATTTGCTTTTGTCGCTTACAGAGCAAGCAGTACAATTTTTTACCAAGGCTTCCATATCACTCCACATGTTGGGCCACCAATAAGCCTCTCGTACTCTTCTTTTCGTCAACATTCTACCCACATGGCCCTCATGCGCAATGTCCATGATCCTTTTTCTTAAAACTGTCGGTGGTATTATACGATCTCCTCTATATACACATACCTCATCACTGGACAATTCATCCTTAAATCTTTCCCAGTGACTCAGCTTATCATCAGTTTCTCTCCAACCAGCTTCAATAGCCTTTCTTAACATCTCTTGTTCAATATCATTGTCCATTGCTTCCATCCAATCTTTTTTTGAAAAGCTAGGATGCACCTGAGCTACAATACAATCCATGCTCTGTTCTTCTCTGAACACTTGTTCATCTTCGACGTTATCTACATCATCCTCACATGGCAATCTAGAGAAACAGTCCGCAACCACATTACTCTTTCCCGGAGTGTACTTTATGGTCACATTGAATTGCATAATAATCAAAGTCCATCTTCTTATGCGTGGAGACATCATGTGGGAATTTTTTGCGTTCAATACATGTACAAGAGGCTTATGATCTGTTCTTACATCTACAGGAATTCCCCAAATAAGACTCTTAAAATGTTTCAATATCCACTTTACTGCAAGTGCTTCTTTTTCTATTGTCGAATAACTTTTCTCAGCACCTCTTAATATCCTTGATGCAAACGCTATGGGAACCACTTCTCCATTTTGAACTTGTTCCAACATACCACCTAACCCCACATTGCTTGCATCCACTGCTATTCTTGTTCTGGCACTCGAGTCAAACAATTTCAAAGCTGGTGCTTTATTAATCATAGTCTTTATCTTTTCAAACTCCTTTTTACATTCTTCTGACCAAACATATTTCATTCCTTTGCACATTAACTTCCGCATGTTTTCAGTGTTATCAGAGTAGTGGTCAATAAATTTGGAATAATATTCTGTGAGACCCAAAAAACTCCTCAACTGGTCTTTATTATTTGGTTCTGCAATTTTAAGAATGGTGTCCACCAAAGATTTTTTAGGCATGATGCCCTTATCACTTATTCGATGACCCAAATATGTCACTTCATTTTGTTTTATCTTACACTTTTCAATCTTGAGTGTCATACCCTTCTGCTGTAACACTTGCAGCACAGCTAAAAATTTTGCATCATGCTCCTCTTGAGAATTTCCTGACACCAAAATATCGTCCTGGAAATAATACACTCCTTGTAGACCTTCAAAAAGATGATGCATTAACCTCTGGAACACTGCAGCAGCCGAAGCTAACCCAAACGGCATTCTCTTGTACCTAAAAGCTCCCAACGGCGTCACAAAAGATGTCAAATGTCTCGATCCTTCCTCAAGTACCACCTGATGGTAGGCCGACGACAAATCCAAAGTCGTGAAAAATTTCGCTGGACTCATGGTGGATAACATTTCTCCAATATTCGGTAAAGGATGTCGATCAATCCATATGTTTGCATTTAAATCTCTTAAATCAACACACATTCTGATGGATCCATCTGTTTTTCTAACCAATACAATAGGCGATAACCACTCCGAACTTTCAATTGGTTCAATGACGTCTTGTTTGCATAGTTTCTCTAACTCAGCCTTTAATGCATCTCTGGTGCCGATGGGTATACTTCTCACTTTATGTACAACTGGTGTCACACCTCGTTTGAGAATAATGCGATGCTCAAATCCTTTAAGCAAACCAATCTTGTCATTAAAGACATTTGGAAACGTTTTTTCCAAACTCTCTGCATTGTCACACACCTTTTCAGAAATGCACAGGATGGGTACACTTTCTCCTGGATGAATTTTGATATTCAATGCAGCTTGCTCCCACCATCCTACTATTGAAAAGCCATCCTCCGCCACATACAATCTGCAGTATGTCTTGCGTCCTTCAAATTTCAATTTCACCCAAACACAACCTATAATATTGATAGGTGTCTTTCCATAACCTGTTGCTCTGGTGTTTGTCATCTGTAAATCTCCCATCTTCTTCTTCAAAACATTTACATACGTCTGTACATCAACCATAGTATAAGGGGAACCTGTATCCACCATCACTTGTAACGTTACACCATCAATATCCATAGGAACCCAAGATCCTACTCCACCATCTCTTGGTGTAACAGTAAGTATCTGGACTCTATCCTCTGCCCGATCTGTTATTGCTACCAAATTACTGGAAGCAGCACTCTCCTCGACTGCTCTCACGCCCATGGTAGTTACACCTCTGCTTCCAAAAAATCGACCAGTATTCCTACCAAATCTGCCATTAAATCTGCTTCTTCCTCTGTTGGTGCGACACATCTTTCCAAAATGTCCAGTATGCCCACACCTAAAACACTCTGCAGAGAACGCTGGACACTCCTTTTCCATATTTTCATGTTTGCTCCATCCACAATATGTACACCTATTATTTTGCTTGAATGCACCTCCTCCATCTTGTCTGTAAACACCAGATGCCTCTGACCTGACCATTCTCTTGACCATGGCAACCAGTTTTTCTTCTTGATTGTTTAGCTGATCATCATCTATCCCTTGGACTGACTTAATTCCCGTGAATTCTGGTTTACTTTGAACCTCTCTCATACATTTTTCACCCATTTCCATCGACCTGGCTATCTCCACCGTCTTCTCTAATGTGGGATTTTTCGCCTGCCATAGTCGTTGCTGAATACGCGGGTCAGCCACATGCAACACTATCTGATCCCTCAAATATTCATCCGTGACTCCAGTGAAGGCACATGTGGCCATTAGTCCTCTCAATGCAGCTACATATGAATCAATGCTTTCTTCTTTGCCCTGTTTTCTTGTGAAAAATCTGTATCTTTCCAAAACAATGTTGGACTTATTACCAAAATGTTTGTTCAATTTAGCAACTGCTATATCGTACTTTCTTGACCCACTTGACGCTTCACCCCATGTTTCTTCATCTTGTTCTAGATCAGGTAACGACCTAAATATCCTCAAAGCTTCTGTACCAATACAGTGTAACAACGTTGCTTCCTTCTGATCATCATTGAATTTTGCCCCACCAATCGCTCTCAAATACACATGAAAGTTGTCCTGCCACTGCTCCCAGGGGCATGTTGGATTTCCAGGAGCCGACAAGAATTTTATAGGAGCAGCCGTGTTTTGCATGGCTAAAGCTTGATGATGAATAGTCTGTAATGTCCTACTCATAGGTAGTACCTTCTGAAGTTCATCAGTATACTTCTTATTTTATTTCCGAACTTCCTGTTTTACAACAAAAAAACGAACTCAAATCATTAACGCCGTGCACACTGTGAGCGTTGTGTTATTCTCCGTTAATTTATCTTCTTTGATACCTTGTAACTGTATCAGCACAGCTGATCGCTGAAATCGCGATCATACGGAAATTTTTTTTTTTTTTTTTTTTTGTGTCCAAAATGGCCGCACGCAACTCACGCACGAGGGTCCTTTACTCTAACTTCCAGCGGCAGTTGATCCACCCTCTCGCGCTGCCCTCGTTTTCCCTTGTAAGATGATATTCTACTTCCTTGATGAATTATCACTTTTCCATAATGCAGCTCACCCCTTCTTTGCCACCAATGTATCCTCCGGCACCGCAGCTCACTCTCAAACGACTCTCACGCCATATACTTTCACTTCCTCTCTTTCTCCTGTCCGGGGGCTCCCTCCACTGATCAGCATCCTCGTCGCCAATTGTAGTGAAATAGCTTTGTGATAAATGTACAAGTAACGCCAGTACATTTAGCTTATTAACTAGTTTAATAGGAGGAGCCCCCGAAACGGGCTTTCTCATTCAAGCCACATCTTCGTGTATGATTCCATCAACATTCTGGAATCATACACGAAGACGTAACTATGGTAACACTTAACATTCTTACACCCAGGCCTCGCATTTGTGGGGGGCCTCGCGTCACCCTCTGCTGAGTACAAAGCAGCACAGTCCACCCGTGTCCATAGTTCACACGGGGGATTGTGTGAATAATGAGATTTCTCATGTGACCACTTCCCTTGTAATCACTCCTCTGGCATGCAAGTGCTAACCCACCATCACAACTACACTTACCTAAACATGTATGCACCTGAATGCAGGTGATAAACATGAAATGTTTTATGTTGGTAATTGCAGGGCCTTTGTTAACAATGAACCCCAGGCACTGTTTAATGTCTTTGCTGTGCTCCGTCTGGCCACAACTTTGTTGGTCAGCCCGGCAGGTGGTGGAGGAGTGTTTTGAAATCGGATAGTGAGTGGGGTCAATGTGGGGCCAATAAACCCATTGCGCTGTCAGTCTCCCGACTAAGGGATGGAGTCTGGGTCTTTCACCGTTTGCAGTTGAAATGGGCCCCTAAGCAGCTGCCCCCATGGTGGCAGTCTTATGACACAGACACCTACTGAAAATCTGCAGCTTTTAACCACCTTGCTGCATTATTTTGAGCTTGTTATTGATTTAAGCACTCCACAGGTGCCTTGGCCTATTTTTCCAATCTGTACGACCAGGGGAGCCCCGCAAACTTCACAAAGAAATGGCCCCCACCAGCCCTGACACATCTTTAACAAGCCTTGCTACCACTTCCCTCCCAATTCCCTAAACCCAGCTGGGAAGCTGAATAGTTCTTTCACGTTCCCTTTGATCACTAGACGTACCTTTAACCCTAATTCGGAGGCTGTTTACTTTCATGATGCTTTGCTAATCTCTGCAGAGGTGGGCCATCTAAAAGCTGAGACCAGAGGTTAAGACTTAATCAAAGTTGGTCTGTTGATATCACATGGATTGACTTTTGTGCTCTGCATGTTTGATGCTGCTGCCGCTCCTAAACGAGTGCTATGAGCTGGCAACACACCGAAAGAGGCTTTCTGCCTCAAAGTGGGAGGGTTTCAGCCCTCCCTAGTCAGGGGCTGGCGCCGGCCATGCAGCCAGTTTGAGCCAACAAAGCCAAGCATTTTGTGAGGGGGCTAGAACTGTGTGTCTTTCACTGAAGTCCTGTTAAAAACAAACATTGGCAAATCCAACAGTTTTGGCTTGTGCATGAGTAGTAGGTATTTGCTAGGCACTGCTATTAGATGCTCAGGTACTCAAACCAGTTTGCACCTGCTACCATCAACGGCCAGGTAATACTAATACAGCAGTGTCTTTCCTGTGCCTACATGAAAGCCCAAACTGTTAGCATTGCCAATGCTTGTTTTGCTTTACCCTTGATGAACAGGACTATGCATCAAGGTTAAGGCAAACATACTACTTGACTAAATTGGCCCATATTGAATTAAGGCCAATCTAGCCAGTAATAGCACTTATGGTGCTCAGTCAACCTGGACATACTTTCTGTGGCATGGCATTTTTACTGGCTGGGAGTCTGTTCATGGTAATAATGGCATATATTGGTGCAGTCTGCATGGACATACATGGGAACAACCAGCATGACTATATTTGTATACTAGCATATGTTGTCCGCAAAGGCGGCACGACATGTATTGGAAAATGTTCCTGTGCATGGTTGGTGACTCACAACTATTGGGTTTTCCATGTGCTTCCATACACACCCAATTGCAAACTGTATGGATTTCTACCCAATTTTACAAAGAAAGTGCTGTAAAATGCATAATGTTAACCCAATGTTTCAGAAATGTTCTTGGGATTGAGAAACCCCCTCAAGCAACCCTTGTTTGGTTTGGGCTCCCTCATTGTGCTCTGTCGATCCTGCATAATTGGCACACACATTTAAGCCTCTTCAGTTCAGAAATGTACCAGCATCCACTGTACGGCACCTATCTGTCACTGTGTATGATGTGTGATTTAATGCGCACACAGGGGCAGGGTGCTCCTTAATGCCTGCATCACGCCCAACATGCTGTCATGCCATCCTATGTATATGAATGCATATGATACAAAAGTTAGTCTGGCATAAACCTTTCTTCAGTAGAGAACATTAACTTTGCTCTAGTTGATTGGCAGTTGTAGTAATAAACTATATTTGGGTTCCTCCACACAAACTCAAGGGGAGGTGCCACCACTGGTCCAGTGCAGAAAATCCTAAGGGGGCCTCACCAAATGTTTTGCCCCGGCCTCACTACATCTTGTGACAGCCCTGCACACAGGGAACCGGTTCAACAAAACGTTATTCTTTAGCTGCCAGCTCTGTACTACCGTAACGTCTCCCCAACTGCTGTGCCTTCCGGTCCCCTCCTGTGTCTTGTGATCCTCTATATGCTGGCTTCACAACATTACAACTCCCTTGTCCGGAAGAAAGGAACCAGTCAAACTGGACTGAAACTGCTGAAGGGCTATTGCTGCAAGACTCAATGGCTCGAGTGCAGGCAGCACCAAACCAAACTCCCTAAAGACCTCCTGCTGGACACATTCGCTGGGCACTACGCTCTTGCCATGCTGGCAGGGCCTTCGGGAGATCACTACTCTTATTTGCTTGTTTTGTTTGTTTGTTTATTTTTATTTGGTAATGGGCACCAAACCTGTAGCTAGCTGGTGCTAACACAATAATCATTCACGTGGCCAACACCTTCGGTCAATTGGTGGGGCTCCCACTCCCTTCCCTCAGTCCAATGCTAATGGCAGCTCCCTTTGGTGTCCAGTCTTCCTGGGGGCAGCACCAGTGTTATGCTGTCAAGATGGCTCACGAGCACATCGGACAGGGCCTCTGGAGAAGGAAGGACAGACACACACAGATAATGTGCTGCCCAGCCAGGAAGGTTGCAGACACGTGAAATGTTACAACAGTGATGCTTGGTGCATATATTGTGAAACATCCTATGATTGGTACATATGGTGGAAGGCATCTGAAAAAAACAAATAGTGTCTTGGTGGATTCAGGCCAGTGCGCTGCCAGTTGCTATGACAACCATGTATTCTCTGTTCACAGCAACCGTCCCTTTATTCTTGCCCGTAGTAATGGTTTCTGGCCTTATTGTGGCACTTTATGCCACTGATTGCTCCAAAACCAAAATGTGAGTGGTGGTCTGAATGAACAGCAAGGACAGCCTCTTGTCCCGCTCCTCACGTTACCCTCTGCTCCTTTGAACATATCTCCATCCAACATCTCACACATGCTATCCTCCTCATTTATTGTTGAACTGGCACCCTTAAAATGTACTTCTTTTTCCAACTACATGAATTCATCCCCAAGGTCATAATGGGCAGCCACAATCTCTCTATCATCACTAATGCCAACAAGCTACAGCTTGACTCCACTCTCTCTGACCACTTCCTGCTCAATCTTCCTACCAACACCAAGGGAAACTCCCTTGATCTCATCTTCCAATCCTTCATCTTGTCTGCACTCTCTTTTGACCCACTCCATTGGACCACTCATTTGTTCACTTCACCATTCCCACCCCCCTTTCCTTCAAGTATCTCCAAAATAAGTTCAAACCGGTCTCCGTGGCCCCTCACCTTGAACAAGTCAAGTCCTCTCCTCTTGCCCTCTTTCCCCCAGATACCCACTCTATTAAACTTGCTTTCGAGGAGTTCAGCAGAGTGCTTTCCACCTCCCTCATCTGTCACTTTCCTGCTTGCTCCTTCAACCCTACCCTCAACCCTTGCAATGCTGGTGCAAAGATTGCTACCCTATTCTTTTCACTGCCTCTAAGGACTCTCACCTTATCCTCCCTGCTACTCTTGATTCTGCCAAATCCTCCTACTCTACTGACCGCACAACCTTCCTTCACTCACACAGCTGAAATCTTTCTTTGATCCTCCAAGCTATACTTTCCTCTTTAACCTCTCGAAAATCTTCAAAATATTTGACACCCTGACCACCCTCCTATCTCTCCAATCCTTCCCCCTTCTCTTCACCTGTTAGGTCATCACTATCTCACTTCTCACCCATCTTCTGAGCTTTCTGCAAAATAGCCACTATCATCGCCATGATATGATATGATATGATATGATATATTTTATTTATATCGCGCTCGTACAGAAGTGTTTCAAAGCGTGACCAGGCAAAAAGGGAGGGGAACAAGGGAGAACAAAAAAAGAAAACAGCAATCCTACTAGGCCAAGTGATATTTAAGAAAGAGCAAGTGCATGGAAAAGGGAAAAGGGGGAAGTGCATGGAAGGGGGGAGCGGAAAGTGCGGAGCAGAGGAGACAAACAGAATAAATATTAAATAAATAAGGGCGATAAACCATGGTAGTGCAGCCAGCAAGTTGCAGGTGAAAGTTAGTCAGATAAGGTATATCTATCTGATAAGTGCAGAAGAAAATGGGAGGGGGGCTGTGATCAAGAAACTCTCTTCTGATCCTAGCAACACACTCCTTCTACATGCCTGTCTATCTGTCTGCCCCTACCCAACCCCTGCCACTGCAGAGTCCTTGAGAGAGTTTTGCTTAACTACATTGTCAACAAACTCAAGGATCACTCGCACTGTGAACCCCTCCAATCAGGTTTCAGGAGCACACGCTGAACTGAAACTGCTCTCACCCGCGACTCCAACTCTCTAATGGGGCCCCCCTCATCCATCCCCGCTCCATTTTCACAATTCTCGATCTCTCCTCAGCCTTTGATAGCATGGACCATCCCCTCCCTCCTACTGGGCCTTCTTCCCCCTTGGCTTTAAGGACACTGGGAAGACTTGTTTTATCGCCGGTAGTAAATACCACCAGTGCCAGTGGTGTTTCTGCAAGTCTGCCCTATTCAGAGTTTACCACTGCCAGAGGAGACATTTCTGGAATATCTTTGGGGGCGTTCCATTGGTGACGTCGGAAGTATTTTTTAAAGATCTTTATGCTCACTTTCGGCTTCGACGCATTGGTGGAAATGGATGATGGGCAGTAGTTGTTCTTACCGCTGCAGATCAACAGGTTATATATTCCGACCCTTTTATGAATTACATGGATACATTGGTGAGAGGTGGGCATTAGAGATGCCCACCTTTTCAACCCCTCGTCATAGCCTTTCTAAACACTTTTTGTTACTGTATAAGGGGGCGGTGGCTGTGCTTCCCTTTTGTACAGTAAAAAAAGGGAAAATATTTATGGTGAAGATTTAGAATTTTTACCTCCAGCTCATGGATGGAGGTAAAAATAAGCACATTTTTGTGATGAAAATCTGCCTTTATTCACTATTTTGCCAGAATAGACGTAAATATACCGCCCAACCCTGAACTGGGTGGACACGAAGGGTGTCATTACGAGTTGGCCTGACTTGTGTGCAGAAATACCACCGGCGGTAAATTCCACCTCTGCCGGTGGTATTTCTGTAAGACTGTCCTATTCAGAGTTTATCACTGCCGGAGGTGCTATTTCTGGAATGTCTTGGCTGATATTCCAGAAATACCACCCCTGTAACCTCTGAGGTTATTCTGTAGTACTTCCTGGTTGCATGTAGGCCTCTTGCAGTCAAACCTGCACGCCGCCCGGCCGCCTCCCCGCCACTTTCTATTCCTGCATCCCTCACTGCGTCCTTCCCTCTGTGACTTTTAAAGCGTTGCATTGATTCCCAAAGCCAGGTCCTCGCTCAAGGAATACCCTAATAATAATAATAATAATAATAATAATAATAATATATCTTTTATTTTTTAACAAATAATAGGTCCATTTCGACCTTCATGGAGATTGCGGAAATGCATAATGTAAGGTAGCAGTTCAGGCTACTACTGTCCATTTTCTAATAGGCATACTCGGGCAAAGTGCTGAGAGAGTGGCATCAGAGATGCCCACTTTTTCACCCCTGCGCGGACCCTGGTAAACA
This sequence comes from Ambystoma mexicanum, assembly GCF_040938575.1. Taxonomy (NCBI): domain Eukaryota; kingdom Metazoa; phylum Chordata; class Amphibia; order Caudata; family Ambystomatidae; genus Ambystoma; species Ambystoma mexicanum. The sequence continues at coordinate 141,175,918 of NC_090939.1, read as the reverse complement.
CTGCGTGGAAGGGGAGCGTCTGTGCTTCCTTTCAACGACACAGACCCAATATTTGCGGTGTACATTTGGAAATGTTATATCTACCTCTGGCGAAGAGGTAAAACTAGGTGTATTTTCTGGATAAAATGAGCCTATTATACCACTTGTGGTATTCCTTGAAAGGACCATATGAGGTAAAAATACCTAATAAGCCTGAATAGTGCGGACAATAAATCTGGCGGTATTTGGCAAATACCTCTGGATTTACTATTACCTCCCAACTCATACTGGCTCCCTAAATTCAACAGTATTTAGGAAATACTGCTAGGTTTACAGTTACCATCCGACTCATAATGATCCCCCCCCATTACGTACTTAAAAGGGCTTTAAAGGTGCATTCCAGCGACTGTAGTGAACATACTAAGACATAGTGAGACAGAACTCTGATAATGCACTTTGAGAAATGTGGGGAGAGCATCAAAGTGTTCAAAAGAAACTGCAAGATAAAACAAGCATTGGCAAAGCCAACATATTTGGCATTCGTGTAGGCATGGGATATGCGTTTTCCAGGCACTCCCTGGCAATAATAAAGCAACAGCCGGTAAGTGGTGCTAGTACCTGAGCATATTATGGCAGGGCATTTCAACTGGTTATCTAATCCCTAAACAATCACCAAAACTGTTGGCTTTGAAAAAGCTTGTTTTAAATAGGAATTCAGTACAAGGAAGACAGTCATGGACAAACATCCAGCTTCTAAATCAAGTGACTGAAGGCACAGTTGGTTAAGTCATTTATTCCAGCAGCTCACTTATAGTTACAATAAAGGCCTGCGCTTTCAGAAAACTACTTATAAATAACATTGGCGTTGCCTTACAAGCACAGAGCTAGCACAGAGATCCGTGGTGATCAGACTGGGAGGTCCAGGTCATGGATAGGAATGGCCATAGGGTCTAGCATTACCATTTGGACAAATCATGGCTTCCCTTCTTGCATCCCATCACACTCATATATTCACTTACCATGCCAATAGCTTTGACTTACAGGCAGCTCTTACATCACCACTTAAAAGCCAAACCTAACAAGGCCTGGCGTAACATATCTGTAGTGGAATGGGTCATGTGAGCATGGATGTAAAAGAGGTGAAAGCGCTACACTTGACGTTCTGTGCACAATTGCATTTACAACATCTCTGATGCCCCCTGTCTGAAAGAAAACTCCAGCTCCATCTTTGGGAGTTTTAGGAGTGTCAGCTGTGGGCATCTGTGAATATGTACCTCATATCCCCTCTATAGCCTTTCTCTTTCAACATCTCATCAACATCCATTGACCCTAAATCATCCTTCCTTTCCTGCTGTTCTTTATGGCATCCTGAAGTTAAATATATATGAATATTTAGTTAATTATAAGTAGGGCTCACAGTGTTACGTTTTTACTAATTTTTAAACATAAATACAGACAGTAATCAATGTTTCCTTTCAATATTAGTTTATTTTAATTATTTTTATATATGTTTGGTGTGTTAAAAAAACGTTCATGTCACCAATTAGTACAACTCATCTAATAAAATTTGAGTCACATCTAAGCATCTTAAAATATTTTTTGGGTATTTTATTATATTTTATATAGCGCCTTTAACCAAAGCACTTTACAGAGAACAATTAACTGTACAATAAAATCAGCAATAGAAATTGGTGTTCAAGATCAACCAGTATAAGTCAAACAGACGACTGAAGAAGATGAGTTTTTAAAGAAGAGCGGAAGAAAGAGTAAGAGGTAATAGATGAGAGAGATAGAGGAAGAAGGTTCCAGTGGAGAGGGGCAAGAAGTTGGAAAGGTCAAAAGCGGGATTGTGCACAGGAGGCAAAGGAACATTAAGTCAAAAAAGACCAGCAGAACGGAGAGAAGGAGAATAGAATGAGAGGAGAGATGCAAGATAGTCGATGGCAAGACCGTAGAGAGATTTGAAGACTAAACAAAGGAAGTGATATTTGAGCTGGGAATGGAAAGAGAGATATCCAAGTGAGGCAAGAAATCATGAATTCTAAGCCATTGCCTCTCTCAAGGACCATATTAACCAATCTCGATTTATACCTTCATCTCAAATAGGACTTCATTCATAGATTTTGTTACAGCAAAAATCATGGACAGGTTCTCCCCAATTATGAACATTGTCCAGCATTCCATCGACAAGGTTTCCAGATTTTTGCAAATGTCAGCCAGAAATGTAGTTCTTACTAATATAAGGCCCTCGCATTCCACAAGTAAATGTTTCACAGTTTCACTCATTAGTTCCTTTTTGCAGAATCTACAATGCGACTCGGACTCAGGCAGCTGCCTTCGTACCGATATCTACTCTCTAGTTGGGAGTAGATTCAAGCGAAGTTGCAGAAATCGATCCTGCAATCTAGGGCATGGAAATTTGGATAGATAGGCAGGGAGTTGATTAATGGTTCTCCTTTCATGGGCCAAATTCAGTGAAAAACGGTAGGTGCTCCTTTTATCTTGTGTGTTAATCCAGTCTTGCCGCAATATTTTATTTTTGACCTTCTCTGGGTTTGTGGTTAGTGTCTCCATCGACAGATATGAGGTATTTAGCCAGCTGTTACACTTTCTTTCCAGGTGTCGAGAAACCATTCACTTTTCTGATTCTGTCCATTTCATAGTATCTTGGAGGGCTGGAGATTATTAACGGTCACCATTGGAACGCCGGTGGCGAGATGAAGGATCCTTTTCCAAAAACCTCCCTCCAGAAGGTCCCAGAAATGCCACGTGAGGTTGAAGGCAATTCAACTCCATAGGTTAAAATGGGAATCACCTTCTGTTTGTAGAAGGTTACAATCAGGCACTTAGTGAACTTGCTGTATTTCCTATGAAGCACCAGTGCTTGAGATGACAGACTGTTGCATTTAAATCTTAACAAGTCTCTCCAACCATTCTCGTTCATACTACTTATTTTTTTTAATTTTTTTTTTTATTGTGTTACAGTTCACAAAGAACTTTTCACAAATACATATATAAAAATATATAGAAACATATCAGCATAATAATAGTTCAGCAATACTTACAAATAGACTGTTAGATATACATCAGTAAAAAGAAAATAGTTAGCAATTTTGTACAGCAAATATAGGTAAAAAGCCTCGCCATCACTATTCTCTAGACTCATAAGCAATTTAACATCCACTTCAAATTTACATAGACGTTCTTTGGCCACTTTCCATATCTGAGTGATAGCAATAGTCAGATAATTACTCCTCCCAGATAGACATCGCAACCATAAGTTCTCAAAGTACTTGTTATAGATTGAACTCATCGAGTGACAGCAAGTAAGGACATGTCTTATAGTTTCCACCTTATCGTTCATGGCACATAGTCTACAAATTCTCTGATCCTTCGATAGCCCCCTCCAGAATCCACGGACGCCCAGAACATCAAGTCGATTGAGTCTAATGTCCATGAAGATTTTGCGATTAAGCTGTGATGGCATAAGAAGGAGGTATCTTTGCGGTTCCTTAAAGCTAAAAGGCATCAATGCGAAGGTTTGCAGTGATCTCATACTAGAAACCTTCTCATGGCTGGAGACCCAGTCCCACTTTTCTATAGCATCTTTTAGGGATTTTAACACCGCACCTTCACCATATTCCCAACTGGTTTTCCCCAAAAAAATTTCAAACGGTTTCATATTTAGTCCTTTACATTTTTTAAGATCCTCCATATTACCCTCCTCCAGACCCTCTTTTAATATATGTAGGAGAGTACCTGATCGTGCAAACATAATTTTTATGTACAGTTTGGCCCTATTGTGTTCAATTTGAGAGGCCAGAGAGATGAGCCCTACTTCCAAGCGAACAGCCTGTATAGGTGTATAATTATTCAGACCCAAAGCCTGCACCATAAGATACCTTCAGTGGTATCCGCCCATTCTGACCAATCGGCAAATGAGGTCTCCAATGCATATAGGAACATAGCCACAAGTTTTTGCTTATATATATGAATAATTCCCAACAGGCTATATCCAGCTGTCTTTTTAGAAAGGACATGACCGCAGTGTGAGTGGCCATTACTTTAGCTCTTTTATTCTGCTGGACCAGTTTATTCAGAGTCCCTCTATCCCCATAGAGCTCGTAACCCAGATATTTATAGGAATTAACTTTCCTGATCACCCCCAAGGAGCAAGGTATTACCAGCTTACTACAGCTGTTCTGTCCCACAGCCATAAACTGTGTTTTGCCCAGATTGATAGTGAGCTCATTCGCATTTGCATAATCACATATAGTGGCATATGCAATAGTGCAATGGCTGTAAGTGTTAACAAAGATAACAATATCATCGGCATAACATATCCAGCCAATTTTTTGGGAGCCCATTTTGGGGAATGCATTCATCTTGGCTTTAAAGATACCACCAAAGTCTGCCTTGAAAAGGTTGTAAAGAGTGGGTGCTAAGGTACAGCCCTGTCTGACCCCTTTAGCAATAGCAACTGGCTCAGACATGGGACCTTCATTATTAATACGAATCCCTGCCTTACTATCATCATATATCATTTTGCAAAAATATAGAAGATGAGATGGCATGCCAAGCAACTCAAGTTTAGACCATAATCTCGCCCGCTCAACAGAATCAAATGCTGAAGAGAAATCAACAAAAAGCATGTAAATAGGTAACTTGTTCCTACCTTTCGCCTGTTCAATGAGTGTGTTAACTATAAAGATATTATCCCTGGTAGAGCAGCCTTTGCGAAAGCCCTATTTGGGCCCTATCAAGGACACAGTCCCTGTCAATCCACTTCCTTATTTCGCAAAGAATAATAGAACAAAAAATCTTACTAGACACATCAGTGAGAGCAAGAAGTCTATAGTTCTCAGGTGAACTTCGACAGCCAGACTTAAACACAGGGATAATGTGTGACATCTTTCATGAGATAGGCATGAAACCAGTCAATGACTTTCTGAAAGATAATCCTCAGAATATCGGCCCAGACCTCTGGGTTATCCTTAATGATAACATTGCAGAGGCCATCGGGCCCAGGCGCTCTAGATGTTTTGAGTCCCTTGATTACCATAAGGATATCTTCCCTTGCTATCACAAGAGTGTCAATAGGTCTTTTGGCCAGTGTAGTAGCATCTCCCTTACATTTATTGGCAAGATATTTGACCCAAGTGTAGCTGTTAATAGGAATAGCCTGCTCAGAGGTCCTATTTTTACCCAGGGATCTAAAGCTGGACCAAAATGTCCTAGAGTTTCCGTCCATAAGTAGACGAACCATATATTGCCAGTTAATATTGTTCACAGATGCCAAATATATTCTTATCTTATTCCGATAGTAATTTTTATCTTTCTCTTCTCGTTACATATGAAAATATGATCATAACTGATATCACACTGGCAGAGCTTTCTACGCTTCTCTCTTTCTATATCACGGATGACCCTATCATAAGCTCTGATTCTGTCGGGATTATCTTTAAAGGGACCAAGCTTACTGCCCGTGGGCATAATATGCAGTAGGTGTTCGGATAACCATATGCAGATGTCATCAGCAGTACGATATATAAGATGGTCAAGATTAATATCAAGACACCATTTTTTTGCTTTACTAAGATTACTGTCTGACCAGCAAATCCTATTACCACTGTGGGAAATATGTACCCCTTTGGTTAAATCAGCTGCATCAATCCTATTCACCCATCTAGCCGTACATTGCAATATAGAATGATCACTAAATTCATTGGTCTGAATATGAAAACCAGTGATGTTATCAAAAAGCTTATCACTCATACATATAAAATCAAGCATAGAGGATTGACAGCCATTAGACCAGGTCGAAGTGGTGTTTTTGTGATCATAGCAACTTCCATTCAGCACCATTAGCTCCATCTCCTTAATAAAGGTAGACCATTTTTCTGCTTTAGTCATATCACCCAGCTTGTAACACATGATATAAGAATTCAGATCACCAGCAAAAACAGTATAGGTCAACCCGTCAGGCAAGCATTTATCAAGGATACATTCATATATATGCTGTTGAATAGTATCAGTGAATGCATTGCCCGGAGGGTCATAGATGTTAATCAGAAGCATACGTACCCCATATTGCATGTACAACTCGACAATCAATACATTAGGGTTAGCAGGAACCATTACACATTTGGATGCATGCAGTTGATTTGATATCAATGTAAGCAATCCCCCAAAGGGCCTACCCTTTTCACCTTTCCTAGCAGGGTTATAATATGCTTTGAAACCATCGAAAACTGCCTCTTGCATTAGCCAAGTTTCCTGTAGTAGAACAATCTGCGAGTTAGATATGAGATCAAAGGAGCCCGATTCTGAGAATAAATGGCCGTGACCTCTTGTATTCCAAGAGATGAGAGAGGTATCATTTCAGTTCCTATTTTGACCCGTTGGAAGAAAGGAACATAGCCATTCCCAATGTGATTTTAGCATATCATTATCAATCATTTTGCTATTAGATTGATTAGGGTTATTCGCAGATTTCTGACTAGACTTAGTGGATATATTATTGTATGGTGCAGCTATCTGGGGTTTCCAGAATGCAGAGGAAATCCAGAGTAAGGAGATCAAATTCTTTAAAAACCTGCTCGGGCTCCCGTCCAGTGTTTCTGGAATAGCCGTCCATAGGGAGTTGGGTGTGGAGTTTTGGGAAGATCAGTGGGCGTTGGCCCCTCTTTTATTTTGGGTCAGGCTGTGGGCTAATGAGCATGCTTCCTTGTGCCATACTATTATTCGTACTGTGCTAGGTAAATGTGGCTGGAAAAAAATTCCCTGGCTAGCGTATGTCTTTCCAATTCTGGGTGAAGCCAATTTAGGCACCCTTTTTCCGCCTCATACTATTTTGTCCAAAAGTGAGGGGTCTGTCTACAAAGCCATGCTGGGTGAAACCAGAGTAAGTAAAAGAATTTTGCTAGAGCGTGGCCATAGTAACGGTGAATTTCACTCAAGCATTAGTTGCCTAACTGGAATCCAACCTTACTTGCTTTGGAGTACGTTAAAAAAGGACAGGTGGTTGATTACGAGGGCACGGTTCGATTGCCTTCGGCTGCAAGGCAACACTCATAAATGGAAGGGTTTTCCCGACTCAGCGGGTTGCCCGGTTTGTGGACACGGTAGAGAGGATCTCTCTCATTTGCTATTCTTCTGTATAGGGTATGCAGGTATACGTAAAGTGTCCCTGATTTCTGCCCTTAAGAAGTCAATGATCCGCACACACAGGGCTGCTCTTGTGTTTCTCCTGAGCGCCAAAACAGTTTACACCGCATGGGCTCTTTTGACGTTCCTGAAAAGAGCGATGTATTTTAGAAATCGTATTCTGAAACTGCAAGGTGGGGAAGGTCTGTAAGAAAAACTTTATAGCACTCGTAATGGGTCAAAGCATTCTGTACTGTTTTTCGTATGAATCATCACTAAAATATTCTTTAATGTAGTTCATGACGAGGCAACCGTCCAATTGCTAAATGTATTTGCATGCTGCCTTTGGTAATGTTCATTGATTCTATTTTTATGGAAGTGTAATTTTAAGATTTTGTAATTTGGATCAGTGTAATAATTGTGTTTACTTGTCGTTTAATGGTTGCTTTATACAACCGAATAAACTTGTTTGACTGACCGGATATATTATTAGCCCCCTCTTCACTGACATCCAACAGGTATCCACATTCCTTGAGCTCATTTTTATGTTCCCTCACAAGATTTACAACAGCTTGAGAGTAGCAGTGTACATGTGTAAGCAGCCCCTGGCATTGCTCCACATACTTAAAGTCCCCACTTTTAAGTATTCTTAAGGGAAGTTGTGCATGAATGAGCTCAAGGAATTTGCCTCGATTTATCGTTTTGTTTTTGTTTTCTTGGTACTGCCTATTATGGAGAATAGTTTGTTAGGTAAGTATACCGATTTTTTATATGGCAAAGGTGAAGCAGATGGTGATTTCTTAGTTATAATAGGTACTTCCTGAGGCAGATTATTAACCACCTCAGAGAATTTAACTTTGGATTTCTTATTAACCACATTATAGACAACAGATTCATCCGAGCTTTCATCTGAGCTATCATCCGTAGACTCAGTCATATCAGATGCACTATCATCAGGTATACTAACTGTCCCCTTCGTAGGCAGTTTATCAGATATCTTAGAGGCTTTTTCTTTAGTCTTCTCTGTGTCAATAAGCCAAGAAGTGAGACACCCATTATTTAGAGCACGCTTTTTGTCTTTCCTAGCGGCATGCTTTCTACCTCTTTTGGTCTTAGATTTACTCCCTTCAGTAACTTGTTCATGGGTAATTACCGACACTTTAGTATGTTTGTCTGTTTTTTTTACATGTTTTGCCTCCTTCTCCTTTCTCTCTTTGACAAATGGCATTTTTCCACACTCTCGCAATCGCTCCCCGCAATAATTTCAACTAATGTGGATTCCAGGTTCTCAGTTACCAATACAGGTGATGCCTCCTTTGCAGTATTTTTTTCCCCCATGATCTTACCAGCCAGCGCAGGACTAGGCATAGACTTTGCCAAGTCTTTCAATGCATCTGAGTTATTTCTAACCTGGGAGACAATAGTATAGCATAACCGTAAAAGAATTTTCAAAGCGAAGCTAGAGGTAGTATTATGAGTCTCCAAGTCCTTAAGTTTGGCTTCAGCATTACATTTCATGCAATCAGAATTTGCTACTAATGAAACATTTTCTTGAGTTCCAAGTTCAGCCAAACTGTCCACTAATCCTGTAAGTTTAGGAGAGCAAGAGAGTCTGTCATTATTAACAACGAAGGGAGTATTAGTTATGGAGCCTTCTGTTACCAAGATAGTAGGGGCAGCAGCAGGCTTTATGGGCATAGGGCACAGTTCTTTCCGCCTTCCATGCTCTGTGATTTGGCCTTCCAAGCTATAGCAAAGATTCAGTAATTATTGTTGTTAAATTCCAGCGACGTACAAGCCACATCGCACACAGATGCTGTTATCTCTGCTGGATCAGAATGAATCTGTTCAACCGCTATTTGGTCACAGAAGAAATCTGTGCTTGTTTCGGCCATCTCCACGTCTTTATTTTCATTTCTGCTCTTTTTCCCACCTTTAAGTTTGCTTCTTAATTTCATGATAGTAGTAGGTCAACTTATAGATATGTAGAAGGTGGAGTCAAACCACACTAACTCGAGATATACAGAGAGGTTAGTCTGGTTCAGAGATCAAAGATCCGTAGTCACTTGCTAGTATGCACAGTATCATGTGCTCCCAGCCCCAGATGGCGACAGACTGGTTCAAAGATCAACAGATCCACAGTCACCAGTCAATACAAGGTTAAGTATCAGTTCATACACAGAAAAGGCTTTGGCCTAATCCAGGCAGTGAATACTGAAACAGCAGCCACTAGTAGCCACTAATACGAGAGTAGTACACCAGGGCTGGGACTGATAGTAAAAATGTCCTCTCAGGTAACAGCTGCCTGAGAGGACCTACTCACAGGTCATACACCATGGATAGGTAATGTAATATATATAATAATTACTCTGATGCTATACAAAGCAAACAGAGATAGTACACAATATTGACAGCAGGCTAGAGGACTTTTACCATGTCACGGTACACTCGATATACGGGATGCAGGTAAAATGTCACCGCAGCGGCAGCAGCTTCCGGGGAAAGTGGCTCCCCAACCCCCCGCAGTCACGCCTGCATCAGGAGGTCAATCCGTCAGCAGGAAACTGAGCAGCCGCTCGCAGCCGCTCGTGGCTGCCAGTAGGTGAATGAGGCCGTAGGAGCTGCTCGCGTCCACACACGTCCGCCGCCCCACACAAATTCCGGATAGTTCCGGATAGAGGAAAGGACCTAGAGAGGTCAGAGAGCCGTCAAGCCGCACCGTAACGAGCCGTAACCTAATGCACAGGCTCAATCAGGCCGCTTCCAACAGCTACCGCAAATCCTGGGGCAATTTCATACTACAATCAATGGAAACCCCCAGATAGATAATAGAACCAACCCAGTCAGGTTTTTGCTTGCCCATATACCATGAGTATCTAGATTTTTGGCTACCGTATGCACTAGTTAGCACCATTATTATTATTTGTTTACATTGATTCGGAAATCGTTCTCTTGCATATATGTCTCAAGATGGTTTAACCTCCTCTGTTGGCCTATAGCTGCAAGATCGATCATGACCAGGTCATCAGCGTATAAGACCCACGGAATTGAAGTGTCATACATCCTTGGAGGAAACGCTTTTATAGTTTTCTGGCTTATGCCCATGTCTGATAAATACAGATTGAACAAGGCATGGGCTAGTGGGCACCCCTGCTTCAGTTCCCGAAGGTTTTGTATTTTAGAGACGACACCCTCTCCAGACAGTCTCATCTGTATTGACGCTGATGTATATAGTGATTGTAGTGTCTCCACCAGGTCCATTGGGCATTTCCAGGATCGTAGCTTTTTCCACAGCCTCTTCCTGCTGATACCGTCAAAGGCTTGCTCTAAATCCATAAAGGCCAGATATGTTTTAGTCTTTGACCTAAAAGCTCTTAATTTTATCAGGTTCAGCAGGAATAGTTCAAGGGTTGTCCCCACTCCCCTGACAAACCCTGCTCATCTGGGGTCCAGAAGTCCAGATTCAGTCGCCCAAGCACCTAGATATCACCATAGGACTGTAGCAAAGATCTCCCCACAGATGTCCAGGAGAGCAATTGGGCGATAGTGCCTTGGGTCTTCCATGTTCCCTTTTTTAAATATTGGAATGATTAATGCAGTCTTCCATGAGGCAGGGACCTCTTTCGCCATCAAGATCTTGTTGAACAACAATAATCAGAAGTCCACCCACCCATCCAGGTTTTGCTTTAATATACTGTTAGTCAAGCCATCAGGACCCGGGGCTCGGGAGGACTTCAATTTTTCTATTCAGAATTCGATGTCGTCCTTTTCAAAGGGAATCGCCCATTTGCTGCCCGCTCCAGATTCCTTGAGTGGTCCCCCATATTTTGGTCGTGCAAAAAGGGCTGTGAAGTGTGTAATCCAGTTCACATCAGAGACTGTGGTAGAGAGAGACGGTGGATGAAAGGTTGCGTCGTTATTCAGCAAAGCCCTTAAGTTCTGCATGCTGTGCTTGCAAATTATTTTTAACATTTGTTGTACGTCAGATTGTATTATTTGGGCTTTGAAGGATATTAACCAGTTTTTGTGGTGTTGTTCCCTTTTTTCCTTAATCTCACTCTCTCTCCTCATCTTGAAGCTTATCCAGTTTTCTCAGGTTAGCTAGATAGATTTCTCTGGCCTCTATCAAGTCCTTGTTGTAAGTATGAAGCCTTTTGATCCCAATTCAGCGTTTTTCTTGGAAGTCGACTAGAACGTTCAAGAAGTTCAAGTCTTCCTTCTTCAGGAGCAACTGATTTAAAAAATTGGCAGTAATGGAACTCACCTCCGTGAGTTTGATTCTCAATCTGTCCCTCTATGAGTAACATGGAGTGTTGGAAAAGAGGTTAGGTCGGGACGTTCTTGTGTACCCTTCCATCTAACCTTTAAAAGGCAATAATCACTACTTTCCATTGGGGTTACAACTAGTGTGTCAATCAAATGTATCATGTGAAAGGACATAAAGCAATAATCCAGGTGGGCTTTCTGCCAAGAGCATGTGGCAGCCCCCGGAATATCGCCCCTCGTTTGACCATTAAGCAAGAAGAACCCCCATCTTTTAGTTCTCGAATCCATACTGCTGGCCTTTTATGTAGATCTACTTTCGAGATGATCTCTCCATGATTGTTTAGGCATTTTATATTTAGATCACCACAAATCATTATATGAGCATTCTTTAATTGGGTATAGGAGTCATCAATCAGCGATGTTACACAGTTGATAAAATGTGCGTCCCCAATCCAGTACAGGTTGAAGAGTACTAGAGTTGTATAAATAGAGCAACTGGGTTTATGCCACTTCAAAGTCAACATTTGTATAAATGGGTTGGGGTTTCTCTCATCGATGACCCATAGGCCCTGGCCAGATTTCGCCGCTGTCATTAAGCCTCAATATGGCCGCACCTGCAGGCCTTTTGGGACAGGATTCAGGAGCACAGTAAAGCCATCACAAATTGGTTTGGTACGTATACATGTTTCCTGAAAACAGAGAATGTCGTAGGAGTCGGGGCCCAGGGCTTCCTTATTTCAGAGGTGGGCAAAAGCTTCTTGTGTTCCAGGAGCCCAATTGCACTGCCCTGCTTGCCTTATTCTTTAGAGGTTATTTATCATTGGTGGGGGACAATGATGCTGCTAGCCATGACCAGCCGTGATGCTGACATTTGGGTAGGCCTCGTTTCAGGACCTCCGTCACATTCCTCTCATGGGTATCTGCTGAATTGAAGGTCACTGTTTTTCGGAGAGCCAAGGTCGTTCCTTGGCCTTGCTGCTTGTGATGGTGGGTGAAAATTGCATTTTGGTTTATAGGGCATGGTAAGTTTATCTTTTTAATCGATTGCCTTTGAACGCCCTGAGATTTTATGGAGCTTATTTCCAAGCCCAATGGTAGCAGGTCCTGTGTTGCTTCCAACAAAGCCATTCTCACCAGCATGGAATCCAGGTGTAGAATCACCCAATCAAAACGAGACTCGTTCACAAAATTGACTATTTTCATATCTTCCATTGCAGTGTCATGCAATTTTGGGGCACAGTGCAGCAGTTTTAGCACATTTGCTCGATTTAAAATTAGCCCGTCGTTGGAAGGCAATAGTCTCTCTATTGCCACTGTTAGCGGCTCTAATTGAGCTTGATGATCATTCAATGGTGACTTTGCGCATAGAGCAGCCCCGCGGTCAGATGGCTCCTTGGAAGTATGTGACTTGGTGTCTTGTAATTTCCATGACAGGGCTGTCCCCTTTTCTTCCAGAGTTTGAAAGGGAAATGGTGCATTCGCCTCCCGCTCAGATATCTCCTCAGGGGTATATGACTTAGCATGTTGTGATTTCCATGACAGGGCTGCCCCCTTTTCTTCCAGAGTTTGAAAAGGAGCACAAGTTGATTCTATGAATTTGTCTGGTACAACTTATTTCAAAAATTCAAAGGAGGGTTTCCGAATATTAGCCCTGGCAGGAGGGTCATTCAGACCAATTTCATATGCAGAAGTGACTGGGAGATCTAGTGTTTCCCCATAAATGGTAGCCTCCTCCTCTGAATAGTTCGTAATGTTTGATAAAGCCAATATTCCTACACCATCAACTTCCTCAAGTTGCTGATCAAGCGATCCATTGTTCGGAGGAGATGTAGGTTCCTCAAGTTGTAATTCTCTTACGTCCTTGCCGTTGCTTGACCGCTATTGGTCTGTTGGCCCCGCTTTTTTAATTAAGGGAGACCTGTATTGGTGGTTGGGGGCATCTTCAAATTTCGAATAATATCGGGAATTGATGAGTGGACCTTGGAGAGTTAATTTGACTCCTCTTATTTTGCTCTTGTCACACATCAGACGTCTCAATTGCTCGGGTCTTCCCATTTCCCAAAGGTAGCTCTCGAGCCACAGGTACAACCTGATTCCTCTCTTGGGAATCAGAGTCTTGAGGAACTCTAGCCTTCGGTTCCTGGTTTTTTTTGCACGTAAGGGTCTCCAGTGGCTCTGTTGGTGGTGTTCGCAGTCTGGACGAGGACTCAGTATTTTCTCTAGAGGGCTTTCGAGCCAAATTAATGTTTCCTTGGCAGGCTCTCAGCCATTTCATGGCTTCTAGGATTGCAGACATCATGATGTTTTTATTTTCTTGTTCGCCTCTCGCCAAGTCGTAGAGCCTTCCTTGCCATTGACCAAATAGTCCCGCTTCTGTGCCCAAACTCGATGGAATCACAGATGCGAAGGGCTCCAGAAATATTAACTTAGTGTGAGTCATAGCCAGTAGGGCGGCTTGGTCTTTATGGTCTCGTTCATTGTTTCACACAATTTTGTGAATAGGTTTAGCGAAATTCACATGGGTGACAATATATTGGTCTGAATATGGGTCATTGCCTTGATTGATAAATGGGGACGTCCTTCATGTCGTGTGGCGGAAAAGGCCGACCCATTGCGGGATAGGTATGATGACGAGGATGAATACGTTCGGGTGTCTTGTAAATTACTCTCCATATGCATGGGGAGTTCCAGTTGGGCTTCATTATACACAGAGTTTTGTCAAGGCTTAGGGTCATTGATTGCAGGGATGATCGTGCCCCCCCCCCTTTCTGGAGTGAGTCCTGAGGTAGATGTAGTGCCAGGGTTTATGCTGCACTTAGCCTTACTTCCAGGGATTCGAGTCAGGGTCGCAAGGGCTCCATTCCTGGTGTCACTCAGTCTCCTTTGCCATGCAATTGATGCTTTAATATCTGCTATATAATACGAGAAACGTGCTGCCAGGTTCGACCGCTGGCTTGACATGGAGAGACGGCTCGCTCAAGAGGAGCGTTCGACTCATTCGCAGATTCACAGTTATTAAAGCGCTCGTATTCAGGTGATTCCGGGTGGGTGAATATTTCTTCCAGAAAGGCACAATCATCCTCTCTATACAGAGATTCGTTCACTGAAATGTGAGTTGAGTCGGGAAGCTTCCAGGCCAGGCCGGGACAAGGGGTTGCAGCCCTGGGGGCTTAAGGGGCGCGGGAGCTCCATGGGCCCTCTCAGCCATTTGTGCTGAGCTACCCAGGCTTGTTGGCCTGTCCAAGAATTCTCTGGATAGCGGTACGCTATCAGGCTTCCCAGGCTTCCTGGTCTCAGTGGTTTCCCGGGAAACCCTGAGGTTCTCGCCGATATCATATTCCGTAGGGGCTCTTGGAGTTAGATTCAAGGGGTGCACGGTAGACACTACCTCACGCCCTTCCCTCTCGAGAGCTGAAATGGGTGTACGTTTCTCTGGAGTACCTGCGACACAGGAAAAAGGCACATTATCAGGGTCTATCACAATGTTTATATCGTTGGAGGGAGAGCTCACCTCAGAGGCAGGCAAGCCCGCAGTTTCCCCTGGCGTCGGCTACAAGGACCGCTAGATATCACAAGCTGTTGCTTCCAGAAACTGATTCTAGGTTGTCTTCACTCCCACTCCTACACGGTTCAAAGGAAATTAAACCCCCACAGTCACTGCAGTTTGTTAGTATACGTGGAAAACGGGGGTAGAACTTTGGTCAAGGAAGTGGGGCGTTAGGGTCTTGGGGGACTGAAGTAAATAAAATCCAAACATACCATGGACCAACTGAGCAGTCTTGTCCGGGCCGCCTACCTTCTTGTTTTTTCCGGTTTGCCGGACCAACTGCTTCTTTCGTTGTGCTTCGATGTCACCAAACCACGAGAAAAGAAGCACATAAGGACGGCAACGGCAGCAGCTCGCAGCTCACAGTGTAGCAGCCTCCTCTCTCGTCAGCGTGGTAAAAGGCTAGAGGAATGGACCTCTCCAAAGATCCCCATAGTGAGGTTTAACATGCCAGCAGAAGGAACAGCTGTTTGTTTTTAAGGGGAACATGGATCTTAGATTGAAGTGCAAGCACCACCTCTCAGAGCTTTTCGTATCAGGCGCTAAAGTGCAACATTTTTTATTTGAATTAATGCGGAAAACACTAGTTGCTTCTTATTTTTTTACAGTGCAAATATAAATGTGGATACATACAGAGAGAATGACCAAAAATTAAATATGGATAAATGCAGACAGAAATGTTGAAAAAATAAATAGCATAAAACCGGGAGCCTTAATTATAAGTTACCAATCAAATAAAATATGTGGGCGTGAAGGCCTTCAAGCGGCCCAATGCTGACACGGGTCACCATAAAGAAAGGGCTCCGGGCCGAGTCCTCTGCCAATCAGATGTGAGCGGTTTCCCGCACAAGGCCGAAATCACAGAGCCAGAAAAAGTCCTCTCCCGTCTTGGACACATGTCTGAATACTTGCCAAAGCCAACCATGACCCCCTCGCTGCCCATACACAACGAGGGAGGGTGGACAGCTGCGGTACATTCCAGAAAATCCATTCAAGAAGTGTTCCATTCTTTCACTGCACAGTCCACACCGTGGACTGTCTCTTAGTATGTTCAGAATAGCAGATATGTTGATTAATGACGTTATTCACCTTTGAGGGATAAACAGCAGAGTTATCTTGCTGGGCTTCGGACCGTGACACAGTATGTGCCTGACACACTGAGCTACCCTACTGGACTATTATTGCAAATAGCCAATCGACAAATCACAGTCATTCGTGTGAGTCTACGTGATCCTTTGTGAGAACATTTGGCTGTTGGCATTTTCACTCCTTTAGGCCCACTCATGCCTCATGTTCTCCTTTTGTACCTGAATGGAATAGTTTTAGGATATGGAATAGTAAATATTTTGAACCATGGCAATTGCACATTATATTCTGCAAATGCACAATATAACAATACAATGATCACACGGCTTCACCCCTGCCAGCTCCTCCCTTAAAAACGGAGGTGCATGCATGGGTTGCTATATGCTCCCCATAACAACACACGTGTACTCAGAAGCGATCTTGCCCAAGTGTGACATGTTCACAATGTCTGAATGAACAAGTGCATTGGCTTGACTACATTCCCCAGAATACATTGCGATGCGAGTTTGAAAACCCTGAATGATCTTGTTGCTGGGTCAAACGGGTGGGTTACTACAGCCTAGATCCTTGCTAGGCCATACAACGACTAGCTGTTGTTTCCTCTTATTCCATAAATATTTGACAACATTCGCACACACATAATCTGACAGAGTGGTCTTACAACGATAGACCAATGAGTTAAGGTCTGGCTGCAGAGATGTGTGTGTCCTGTGCAGGTTTGACTCATCCTTTCATCATTCCGAGGTCAGAATGAGTACTAGCTTTAACTGGGTAATGGCACCTGCAGAGTACATTTGTAACACCTTTGTAAGCCCCTGTGCATACACATGCTTTATAAATGGCTTATTGGTATTACAAACTACCAACATAGTGCACCTTTCTCCATCCATAGCTGTGCAATTTACCAGCTACAACTGTATGCTGTTGGGGTCTGCTGTTTTGTCATTAAAGGTTGTGTTCAGGAGTACACTGGTCCATGGGAAATTATTATATCTTACTGTCAGCTTCAGTTTCCTTGTCTTTATGCACTTCAAATAATGTATTTATTTATTCATTGCTTTTTCTATAGCGCTTTAAACCAAAGCGCTTTACAATGGTTAATGAGATGGTACAAACAAAGCAATGATTCTGGAAATGTAGGTTTCAATCTGTGTTTCCCTGTTTGACAGCATCCTTTGCTCTGGGGCAAATGATCTAATCCAGTCGTCTTCAAACTTTTTTGGCTGAGGCCCCCCAGAGCAAAATATGAGCAGACTGGGACCCCCCAAAAATGTATGATCTGATAGGTTATTTATAACGTGCTTAATACTCCGAGGTTTCTAAGCGTGGACCCAGGCATCGAACCTGTGTTGCTTCGTGTTGTCTTGCTTTCAAGGCAAGCACGTTGTTGCTGAGCTGTCCTCCCCGGCTGTCACCACTATTGCGTGCTGTCACCACACCCTACTCCCAGTATAGTCCCTGGGCTCCCCCACCTGCTCCCATCACAGTCGCTGGGCTCCATCATCCCGCTCCTACCCAGTCCCTGGGCTCTCCCCACCCCATCACACACCATGGGCTTTCCCACCCTGCTCCCACCACTATCTCATGGTTCCCGTCCATCCTGCTCCCACCACAGTCCATGGGCTCCCCATCCCATTCCCAACACAGTCCGAGGGCCAGTGGCAGCTGGTGAATTTTTGAAGTGGAGGGCCATAACTATTTTCCCCAAAATTGCCTAAGCGACCGAGCGCAGTGAGGGAGCCTGAACCAATCAAAGGGTGTTCGGGGGGTTTTCCCCAGTGATTATTTTTTTAAAATAATGGGTTAAAATTTTGCATTGCAGAGCATACTTTAAAAAAGAAATGGGTAAATAGCCAAACAGTTTGCAATTGGTGCTGGGGGGCCCAGGGGTAGGCATGACATTTTGTACTGGACATCTAAGATAGATGTCCAGTAAACAAATACCACCCCTGTCCCCTGGGCCCCACTGGGCCTAACACAATCAACATGATTATGTGTGTATGCAAGGCAATGGGGTCCCAAGGGGGAAAGCATGGTATTTATTTTTGACTGGACATCTATGATAGAAATCCAGTATAAAAATACCATCCCTGTTCCCTGGGCTCCACTGCGCCTCAGAAGGAGAGCTGATTTTGGCAGGTGGGTAGGGGGACTGTGCAACAAAGGCATTTAGGCATTTTTAAAATGCCTTTGTTGTACAACCCTCCTTCCCCCTCTCTCCACCACTTGCCAAAATCAGCTCAACGGACCAAAACAAACTAACACACACACACATTCATACAGCTATCACTCTATCATTCACACAAGCATCCATCACCCTACACTCACTCATAACACAAGCATACACGCATCCATACACATGTTTAAATAAAAAAAAAAGAAAATAAACGTACCTTCTGCAGGGCCCAGCGCATGGGTGCTGAAATGCCCTGCTCCAGGCGCTCTGTCCGCATGTGCGAGGAGGCGCTGGAGCTCCCCCTCGCACATACAGACATGCAGTGCCCCAGCCAGCATTTCCAATGAGCTATGCAATGCTGGCGAAGCAAAACACCCCAGCCTTGCATGGCTCAGTGAGCATGCGCAGCAGGGGCACTGAACAGAACTGTCAAAGGGAAATAGTCTTTCCCTTTGACAGTTTAGCCAGCCCAGGAGCACTCCCTCAGCTGGAAAAGCAGCTGAGGGAGTGCTCATTGTTTCACTGGGCTGGCTCCTTAGCTCCTCCATAATGGGTGAGGGGGCCACTGGGTGGGCACCCCCTCACCATTCTGGATGAGCTGCAAGGCTCGTACTGGCCTATAGGGCAATGCATGTATCAAAAATGCAAAATGCTAGTGTGGGCCATTTAAAGTGGGCCACTTTTTTGCCAATGTGGGTCAGTTTGATTAGTTACTTCACTATGCAGCTAGTAATTTTGACCATTGTTGCTGAAAAAATATTCTTTAAATATCGCAATGTACTTACATTTTAAAACAAAGCACCCCCTTGGGTAGTATTCAGTCTGTGACTAAAGAAATGAATATTCATTTACAACTGCGGGCCACTTTTTCATTGGTGTCTGAGACAGTTTCATGCTTCTGCCAGACCATGTGAGCCGCTCCAGCCCTTTCTTCCAATCTAAAAATGTTTTTAAATTATTTTTTAGATTTCATGCTGGCCTTTCACGGCCCCCCAGGGATGCGGCAGCAGCCCTCTGTGGTGCTGCGCCCCACAGTTTGAATACCACTGATCTAATCTGATTCCCTGATCTGCCGAAAAGTGTGCACGCTTAAAAAGTGGGCAAAGTCATATGTTATTTTGGGTACATGCAAATAATTGACTGTTATATTTTGGTTTCAATCGCTAAACAGAGTCTCTTACCACTGCAAAGGCCTGCAGGTGAAATTAGAGTCAAATGCAATTACGCAAAGGGCAAATCACTCATGTGCATCACAGTAACCTTACCTAAAAAAAAAGATCACAGATTTTGTTTATGCATGGGACAGACATTTGCTAGCCACGCCCATAATTGTACTATTGCATCATAATATGGCAACAACTGGAAAATGGTGCGATTACCTGGGCATATTACCCAGAGACAAGACAGAATTGTTAGCTTTGTCAATGGTTGTTGTTAGCAGGACTTCCGTGCAAGGAATGTATATAAAGCAAGGGGCTGAAGGCACACTTGGTTAAGAAATTTGTATTACACCAGTAGCACATTTTACAGCTGAAATTAAGCCATGCACTCTCAGCAGACTTTGAGTCATAGCATGGGGTGATGCAAATGGGTACTGCAGATGAACCAGCTAGCAGTTGTGAGGGTGGGGGCAGGTATTGGGGCCATCTCAACTGCCACTGTCCTCCTCTGCGATAGAACTGGCTCTAGACTTCTCCCTGGTAGGCCTCCCACCCTTGTCTGAGAGAGGGAAAGTGGTTCCCACTCCCTCTGGTTCACTCGTTTGCAGTAAATGCAAGACAATGGAGACTAATACATTGAGGTTCATACTTGGAGTCACCGGTTAATATGAAGAGAAGCTCTTTTTTTAAGATATCATAATTCCCGCAAATTAATAGAAGATTGGATCTCAAGTAGTTTCAATATATTGGCACCCCATACATTTTTAATTTGCGTTAGAGACTGAAGTAATATGTTTCCAATACAGTCAACAAAACCATTCTGTATCTTCCACAGATATGGTTGCTCAGGAAATCAATATTCAGAAATAAATGAATGATAATGGGGGTCATTCCGAGTAGGGCGGTAAGGGTTAGCGGTCACCGGTAACGAGACCAGTGCCGTTAAACCCTTACCGCCCTATTCCGAGTTCCCTTTGCGGGTTGGTACTTAAAAACCAACCCGCATAGGGACCTAGGAGCTAATTACGGCACCGTAATTTTACGGTGCCGTAATTAGCACCTTCCCCATTCCCATTGAGCCCTATGAGCCAAAAATGGGAATGGGGAAGGGCCCATGGTGAATGGGGAATTACCGCCCCCACCAACCTTGGAATGGGGCGGTAATTCCGCCATTCACCATGGCGGAGTCGGAAAAATAACGGCGTCAACCAAGGCGCTAATAGCGCCTTGGTTAACGCCAGGGTCGGAATGAGGCCCAATGTCATGTAATAATAGCCTAGAATACCTTTTTAATCAGTTGCATATTATTAAGTTATCTCATGACCTATGGGAATTTGCAAATGTGAGAGGCTCCATTCTTTACCTCTGGAGAATAATTTCACCTGAGACTGAGGAGGAAATGTACAGTTCCTGAAGAATGTTTCAAAATGCTTATAGATGAACAGAAACATGTTGAGCATTACTAAAAACAATGCATAGGGCTATAAAATGTCCACAATAACATGATATGTGGTTTGACAATGCATTATCAGTTATATAGATGAATGTATATGATGCATTATTAGAAAGGAGGGTGGGACAAATAAATGTGTGGATCCATTGAGGTATGCATTATTTGAAGATTATTTTTAGGGAAAAACTCCATTATATTATTGGGTTTTTGGAAAAGAATGAGAAGCATGTTCAATATGCAAACAACATCAAATTGTTTAAGATTTTGTAAACCAATTGTTGATTGGAGACAATTGCAGATTTGCAAAACAAAGACTTTGATTTGGGCAGGGACTTCCCTAAAAGATGTTGTCTAAGCTGGGGAGCTCTGCCTAAGGTTAACAGCCCTGAGTTCTATTCTAAATCATATATGATTGCCTTGCAGTACAGTGAAGAAAAGGTGTTCAAGATAAAAAGGCATTGTTGCATCAGAGGCGATGTGGAAAGAAACATTGGCTACATAGGTGAGGAAGACCATGACTCTGAAGGCCAGACTGATCCAGTGGATGAAACGTTCAAGCAAAAACCTGTCATCAGCACATTTTCAGCCATGACGCTGCAAACGGTCCACAGTCCTGGCCGAACTGAGCCTGCTCCTCCCATACAAGACGCTGTGAGAGATTTAACATAGAGGCGGCATGAGTCCCAGCTGACAGTCGCTCATGAGCTGCCGCCGCATTGCAAAGAGGAAACAACTTCATTGTATGGCTCGGAGCCCTCGCCTGGTTCCACTTCCTCACTCTGCTGGCTCCGGTTTCCGGAAGTGAATGTCTAAGGCCACTGCTGCATCAAGCCTCTGCCATATGTTGCTGGCTGGCAACATGCCATGTGGCCTGTAGCTGCTCAGGGGCAATATCAATGGCAGATAGAACAGTGTGTAGAGTGCTCGCTTTGACATCTGTGCAGAGCCTGCCAACGCAGGTTTTAATCGTTCCGAGGTCGATAAATGAGCACCACACACCGTGGGTAATAATAAGCACTGCTCAGGTGCCTGAGGGTTCGTAGCGCTATATAAATGCTAAATTAGTATTATTAAACGTTTAAACCCTTGTCAACGTCACCTTTTTTTGCTGACAGCTACCACGGTTTGTGTAGCCGGCAACAATTGCCTGGTGGCATTGCTCTTTTTGACTCTACTGCAAGGGGGTAATTTTGCACGAAGCCTAAATCATTTGCATGCACTGCACTCCCCGATGGGCAAATGACCACCACGTGCTTCACGGTCTTGTGAATTCTTTCACCCCCTCTGTCCATGCCGGGGGTCCTTCCCTCGCCTAGGGCCGATCCTGAACGTCCGTGGTGCGCCTGAACACACTCAACATCCACAGCATCCAAGAGATGGGTGAGTCACGTGACACGTTCAGGTGCGTGTGCTGTGTCACATCAGGGGCTGAGGTGGTGCGCGGATTGAGGTCTGCAGCGTTATTTTGATGCACCCAGCCTCTGGTATTGCCCTGCTGGTGGTTATGCCTGTGTTCCCTAGTTGCTTGGAGCACAGCACAGTTGTGGTGGGTGCTGTGCTTTCATCAGCAAACGAGACAGCACCTTTTTCACCTTCCAGAGTGGGTCAGGAGCATATGTAGCATAGAAAGGCATATGGAGACATTAAAAAAAATCCTGCGATCCTTAAATGTTGTCATCGAATGCAACTTGTCCTCCATTTTGTCTCACCATGGATGCAGGACGCAGAAGTCACTGATGTCCGCTTGCAGTCCTTGTTCCTCTCACTTCCAACGTTTCCTTACTCCAGGATGTACCTTATTTAGTTTTAAAACTGAACTGTGCGGTATAACTTGCCGCACTCTGGCCTGTTAGCGCGGGCTGGTTGGCCATTACCGGCTGGTACTGCCCAGGAGATCGTAAATTGCCATGTAAATTAAATCAGGATTATTGTCATTGGTTGTTTTTTTTAGTATGGCTATTAGATGGCAGTTATAAGCAGAAAAATGTGTATTAGAATACAGCTATGAAAAAATGGTTACATGTCTTTATAACGACACATTTTATGTAGAATACACATATAAATCGAAACTTTTATAACGAAAAACATAACAAATTATTATTTTTTGTTTCTTTTTTTTCCAGGGGTGTTTCCGAAACCCCTGTTTCCCACCCCTAAAAACCCACCCCAACCGTTTCCCCACTAGACTTAACCCTTTAGCCCATCCCACATACATTTTCATTATGTTTTTCGTTATAAAAGTTTTGTTATATGTACATGTCTACATAAAATGTTTGTTATACAGACTGTATACCGAATAAATGGCCTATGAGAAGGGACATAAAACTTGTAGGTGTTGTCTGGTTATTTACCCACCAATTGTCTGTCCATGGCCATGCTAATCCCTATGGCAAGTCCCATGCACTTCCTGTTACCTCCCCTCCCCAAAACACACCCACCGAGATTGCTTTCAGCTATCGTTATCAAGCCTTGTGCTCAAAGAGCCTGCCACCAGAATTTTGTTGAATGCAGTCTTCTGAGAGTTAATGACTTAATTGCAGCTGTAAACACTCTACTGGTGTAATTTCTTTTTATTTATTTTTTATTAGTTCATTACAAACTTTTTAAAACGGAGAGAGAAAAAGGACAAGTCCATTCTTAGGTATTCCTCGATCTTATTTACATCACCTTACTTAACTGGATGGTGATTTCTTTTCTAAACATCCAGTCCTTCTCACTTCGAGCCCTCGACACCTAGCATCTAGTCTTTTTGATAGTTCTTCTAAGTAGGCGGTTAAGGCAAACATTTCCTGTCTGTTTGCTCCTTCATTCATTAAGCTCCATACTTCTCCGGTATCCCGACATGTCTTTAAGATATTCACTTTTTCCAAGCGTGTGGATCGTAGTTGTTGTAGGCTTCTGCAATTTAAGATCAGATGTTTCAACGTTTCTTCATCACTAGCATAGAAACGGCACACGTCGTCACTTATTGTAGCTCTCTTCCAAAGGTTTAATACTTCTTTAGTATGAAATCAATTCAAACGAAGCATAATACATCTTTTCCTTTTGCTGTTACAAGGGAATCTTTCGAGATATTTAGGGAGCTTGTTACAGGCCCTTGTCTCGGGGCGAGGTGTCTTTTATAGATCTGTAACTCGCTCTTTGATCAGAGGTTTCACACCAATCGAGTTCCCAGAACTTCTTCTTCACTTTGTTCAGATTTTGCATCAGAGATTCAGAATGTGTTTCAAGTTGACATTGCAGGTTTTCGCAGTTTTTCTTCCACTGGGCGAAGATTGAATCTGTTTTTATTTCAGTTTAATGTTTGGAATTGCGGTAAGGCATCAGCCCCCAAAACTTTCCTAATAGTCCGAGTTCATATCGCAGACAAGCGACAAGTGCTCCTTTCAGAAGTTGAAGGATCTTGGACCAAACGATATTCTCACACCACGTCCAAATTTTAAATGTGCAACCTCGCATTGTTTCTGCACCAAATATCAGAGACAGAATTGCTTTTGCTCTATAGAACTCCATTACCGGCTTTAGGCTGAATTTGCCATATTTCTGGTTTATCACTGCCGCTTGTGCAGCCAACAGTCTGCATTTCCTCAATGTTCTCTGTACCATTGGTTCGTCTGTTAGGTTGGAGTTTATTGTTACTCCCAACTATTGCACTTGGTTTACACAAGTGATTGGTTCACCTGCAAATGACCACTTACACTTGCGTGTAGGTTTTATTTTTGCTCCTCTTAGATTTTGCAGCACCAGAATCTTTTACTGGCATTGATCACTAAGCCATTTTTCTCTGTGTAGCACTTCAAGGCAGTCAGTTTCCTTTGTAGGCCGATTGGTGTTAGATCCAATAGGACCATGTCATCGGCGTACACCATGTGTCCTAGTTCGTGTCCGTTGATCTTTGGGGGGGAAGATCTAACTTTGTTTAGATGTGGCCTACATTGGCAATCAGCAAGTTGAATAGTGTTGCCCCCAGTGGGCAACCCTGTTTACTCCTCTTGCCGTTTTTACTGGAGCAGATAAGGAGCCTGCCAGATCCAGCCTAATTTGAATGGTAGTTTCCGAGTATAGCTCCTGAATGGCCATCAGCAAATGGATCGGGCAGTTCTTCAACGTCATCTTGGACCAAAGTAACTGGCGATCTACACTGTCGAAGGCATATGCCAAGTCTACAAATGCAACCTATACTTTTGATCTTTTCTTTATGGCTTCCATCTTTAACAGGTTGATCATCAATAGATTTAAGGAGCATCCTACGCCCTTAACAAAGCCAGTTTGACGGATGTCATATATTCCCATTTCTTTGATCCAAGTCCCGAGTTGTTTGAGCAGCTGTGTGGGAAAAATCTTCCCAATCCCATCGAGCAGTGCTATTGGTCTAATGTTTTTAGGCTCTGCCCGGTCACCTTTTTTGAACACTGGCACTATCACTGCCGTCTTCCAAGATTTTGGCACTCTATTTTCTTTTTGAATATTCTGGAAGAGATTGTAGAAAGGTTTTGGCCATGCCTCTGGATGTTGTTTGAGTAGTATGTTTGTTAGCCCGTCGGGGCCAGGGGCTCTGGAAGAGCTTAGGTTTTTGAGATTTAGGTAAATGTCCTCTTTGGTGATATTGAGGTGCCACTCGTTCAACTCATCGGATTGCACATATGATGTTTGTTTGTGTTTTCGGAATAGTTCGGTGAAATGTTCGATCCACTTGCTTTCAGTTACGGAGCTCGAGAGGAGCGCTCTTTGAGGTGCCTCCATATTATTAATTGCGGCCCAAAATCTGTTCACCTCTCTGCTTGCCATAAGTCTTAGCATAGCCTCAGCATCTTGTTGCAGAATGTTATGTTTGTGTGAGGGTATCAGGTAATATTATCCCCATATATATAAAAGTTGCGGCGATATTATATGGGTGACCATATATATGGGGACAGGGGCAAACATTTTTTTTTAAAAAAAATAAAAAAATAAAAATAACCAAAAAAGTTTGGTGGTTGTGGGGGTGTTCCATGCAATAATGTTGCCACAAAAAACTGCCATTTTTCGGCGATATTTTTGCATGGCGATATTTTTGTGGCGACATTATTACATGGAACCTGTGTGAGGCTAGCCAAGCAGTATAGGAATTCTTGCATCTTTTGATTTCCGACCAGAAGTCAGCTTTTCTGGCTTTCTTAATAGCGCTAATCATTCTCTGTAATTCACGTTTCCTTAGCACTATTTTTTCGTCATATGCGTGCTGATGTTTAAACGCTGGCTTTTGGTTTGCACTTTGATGTTCAGTGTACTTATCTAGCAGGGTCGTGTTGTCGATCTGTTCAAGGAATGTGCATTTTCTTGCATCAACAAGTAGATTAGTCATATTGTTAATTTTCCACTCATCTAGCCGAACCCTGTGGGCTTCATTACGAGGCAGGCGCTCCCATAATGAAGGGTGCCGGTACGGGACCGGCACCGTTCATTACGGGATGCCTGATTACGAGGTACCCTAGCAGGACCCTGAACCGACATCTGGTAAAACCAGACGTCCTTTCCGGGTCCCGCGAGGGGACCAAGGAGCTAATAACAGGGCCCTTATTAATGGGGGTCAAATGGGAATGGGGAATGGTTTTGTGCATGAGGAATTACCGGGTCCTCCAAGGTCGGAATGACCTGGTATTTCCTCATTCACAGAACCCGGTACTGGAACCTGGTATGGGGGCAGCCATGCCCTTATTGAGGGCATGGCTGCCTTGATACTCGTAATGAGGCCCAGTGTCTTCCAGGGACAACAATGATCGGATTCTTCAATGCAGCATTTTTCTCACTGTGAGCCTTTTCCAATGATATTGTAACTAGATTTTGATCACTTTGTGTCATAGGTATGACTTTTAGTGTTGTTACAGCACTCAGTATGGTCTCTGTAGCATAGAATTATTCGAGAATAGATTTACTTTGGCCACGCTCCCAAGTTTGTTTCGGGGGGCTATCACCAGTCCAGTCACATTTCCATTCAATAGTTTCATATTTCTAATTCCGATCTCCTCCGACCATGCAGAGTTAATTTGGTAGAGGTCATTTCTTTTCTTTTCTGTTTTGTTGTCTTTCTTTTGATCAAAAAGAACACAGTCCATGTTCAGGTCTCCGCATAGGATGATTGCAGCGTCTTTCTCCGCCCCATTTTGTCGTATCAATTATTCTGCATAACAGATCTAGAAATGCTGATTCGTCCGTGGCTTTATGCTGCCAATAGACGTTGATTATGTGTAGCCTTTTCGCTATTTTAGTGTTGGCGGAGTTATTTGTGAGACCTGAACATAGGGAGGCGGGTTTACAGAAGAAATAAGGTGTATGTTTTTCTCTGTTTTTACTAATGTTAGTAAACCAGCCTTCGGTCTCCCTTTAGGCTGTTTTGTTGCTGGGTTGAAAGCAAGTTCATATTTGACAGAACCAGGTAAAGTTAGCATCCATGTATCTTGTAGACAGATTATATCCAAATCTTGAAGATCCTTTGGGTGTGTGTTGCATAAATGAATAAAGCCACGTGTGTTCCACGATCCCAATGCAATGGCTTCATTCGGTGGACTATTTTGACATTAGCTTTTGAGTAACAGTTGATGGATTCGGCTAACTAGTTCCACCTGGCTTGTTCCGTCCTGAGGTCGTCTGCCGTAGAACTAGAGAATTTGTCATCTCCTGCTTTTTCTGATTGTATGATGGTAATTTTAATTTCATCCTTTAGAGTGTTTTTTGGCAGAGCTTGGTGGTTCGTTGTAGCACTTTTGTTGATTGTTCTTTTGATGGGTTCCTCCATCCTTCTTCTCTCGTCTGTTCTTTCATCGTCTGAGATACGCGCCTTGTGTTTGCTTGGTGTGTAATTCTTCACTCTTTGAGAGTATATACTCTCAGCTTTGTTCGGCAGTAACACGTCATCTGCTATCTCACAAACATCAAAGCCTAGTGAGTTTAGATCGGAGCTATTGTTCAGGACCAGATCTCTCACAATCCTTGAGCGTATGTGTAATAATACTCGGTCCATTATGTTTTCTTTTAGGAACTCAACTGTTTTGATGTCATCCGTAGCAATGGAGCGAAGTTGGGGTATATGTTTGAAGAGCTGCAAGACGTTTCTTCTATTTAATATGAGTATGTCTTTCCCACGCAATACTCTTTCCAACATCAGGCAATAGTTTGCACCAGTTTTCAGCCTTTTTGATGGGGTCTTTTTTCTTGTTACTGGGGGTTGGTTTTGATCCGATATTTTTTCTTCGTCCAGCGTTTGCTGCATGTTTTCCTTGTGTGTTAAATTTACCCCACTTTCTCTTTTATGTTGTCCACTTTTGACCCTTAACGGGTGTATATCATGCTCATCTCTTTTAAGACCAGTAGACTCTTGGATGATGGGCAATTGTGATATTTTTTCCAAGTGTGCCCATCGCTCATCGAGGGTGTTAAATCTTCTAGCTGCTGTTTGCAGTACATCAGGTCCCGAGGAGTCGATGGCGGCATTATTTACAGGTTGTAGTATCTCGCAGATGTGTCTAACAGGCTCATCACTCTGTTTGTTAGACTTAACATCACTCGCTTCTTGGTTGGCGGATTTTAAGTACACAACCCTTACCACTTCCTTCCTCTGAGTGATCAAGTTCATTGTCTTCATCATTGGCAATGTCTACATTGTGCGTGGATAGGTTAACCAAGAGTTCGATCATTTCAGCATCTTCCAATTCTTGAAGCTCTTTACATTTCGGTTCTTTCATTTTGTCCTTTGGTGTCTCACCTTCAACTTTGTCCTTGGAGCTTGTTTTTTTTTAGGTTTTCTCCTATCTTCTTTTTCTAAATTTGTCTGTAGGAGGGCATTTAAACTTTTAACGTTCCTCAAGAATTTGCAGGAACTTCTTGCCGGATTATTTTTCCGCTTGGTCTTGTTTTTTGACTTCCGTGTCTGTTTTTTTGGCTTAGTCTTGTCATCTATGTTTTCTTTTAAGTTTTGGTCCTGGCTAGTTTTGTTGAAAATCGTAAAGTTACCACTCGGAATCTCATTGGTGCACTCTTTTGGGGGGGTCTCAGTTCTGGCAAGGCCGCCAGTCCATCCGCGTTGGCTGAAGTTGAGGGCTGACTTTCAGGCGAGTTCTTAATTTGCAGTGGTGTAAACTCTGGTTCAGGACACGAGAACAGTTCGTTCCTACTCTGTTTCTCTGTGTTGATATGGGCTCAACGTCAATGACACCTTCCAAAGCATTCTTTACACCCAGTCCCTTTGTGGCAGGGCGTGCTGTCTTTGAGTCACTTTTGTTGCTCTCATCAAGTTCTTGCTGATACATAGGGGTTCTTCTTCTTTCGAACCTGTGGCTTCCGTTGTGTCTCATTAATTCTTCATTCTCAGCAGCCAACAGTGATTGTTTATTTCCTATTAATAGCTGGTTCTTCAGTGTTTGAACGGCTTCTTTTGCCACCTCTGCCAGAAGTCCTTTGTCCTCAGCATTAGTTTTCATTGTTCCTTTAGCAGCGTAGTCAGTAATTCATAGGACTTGATGTTGCTTTTGGCTTGTTGCATCATATCCTGAATCTATGGTTCCAAGTTCAC
Organism: Ambystoma mexicanum; assembly: GCF_040938575.1. NCBI lineage: Eukaryota > Metazoa > Chordata > Amphibia > Caudata > Ambystomatidae > Ambystoma > Ambystoma mexicanum. Next base: position 141,146,557 of record NC_090939.1, on the reverse strand, counting down.
TGTTTTTGAGTTCAGCAGTGCTATCAGCGTGTTTTGATCTTTGCTTAATTGTTTGTACAGTTTAATCAGCGGAGCTACTGTGATGGTCAAAGCAGATGTCAAGTTTGGGCGCAGCTCGTTAATCACACTAAGTTAAAGCACCACCTTCGTTCCTCCACAGTCAGGCTTCTTTCTGCTTTTAATGTGTCTTCTGGTTTCTCTCCGTATATTTTGGTAGTATCTTTCCATGATTGAAGAATCTGTTGATGACTCTGTCTCATATTCTAAGGAATCACAGAACTCAAGGTTCAGTTGAGCCCTGTGGTTCTCTGTTGGGTCTCTCGTTTGCTGTTTTGTTTGTTTTGTTTTCACAGAGGCAGCATTGTGGTTTCTTTTTTGTGAACACGTGGACATCAAGGTAGGGCTTAAATCTAGTCTTCTTCTTTTAAGTGGTTGCATTTGAACACATTTTTCAGTCTTTTGCTGTGGTAATTGCTGAATTAATTTGCCAATTCCATGTTTACTTTTAAATTTAGCTATGTCGTTTTCTCGTTCTACTTTATTTTTAAGTGTTAAGGGTTTATTGCGAAAGTTTGATTGATGCCCATCAAGTCCTTTAGGAGTTTATCAGCGACGGCAATTGAGTCTCTTCTTTGTGTTTTTAGTTCTTTTTGGGGGTCAAAGTCCCCTGAACTAGTATGTTCGTCACCGTTTTCGCCAAATAAAGTAAGCTTGTTGGATTTGTCAGATATGAAGACTTCGTCGTTGGCGTTTCGTAGTTCTTTTTCGGCAGTTACGTTTGGGCCATCTTGGTTCCATGAACGGGCATGGATGCATTCTGCTCTGACAGGCGGTGATTTCATGTTATCTATGAAGTGTTGTGTAATCAGCCTTGAGGGAGGTACAGAGCTAATATTCCTCAAGGTAAGTTCGGGTTGTTCAGGAAAAGCGTTTGTAAATCCAGTGCACAAAGGCAGAAGATCCTCTCTCGCGCTCTCGTTTCTCCCCAACCCCCTCCTCATCTCGACTCTTTCGTTTGTCCCAGGGCTACTGTAGTAACTTCCCTCGGCTAGTACTAGTACCGGTAGAGAGAGGACTGTTGGAGTCGGCGTTGGGGTTGCATTTTCGTTTGGTGTTGAAGTCGTTGAAGACTGCTCGAGCCTCAATTCAAATGCCTGAATGTTCGATCTTGTTATGTCAGACATTGATTGGATGCTACAAGCTGAGCTGTCTCCACTGCGCAGAATGGTCCTTCTCTCTGGGTTACACTTTGAGAAGTCATTATTTATAACCAGGGGTGTTGCTAGGTCTGGAAAAGACCCGGGGCTACGCTGATGTCGGAACTGTTGGGACTGGGGTTAGCTAGTCTTTTGGCTGTAGCTCCTGAGATTCTATCCGGGGATACACCCAAAAGATCAGGGGCTATAGACCCCTTAGCCCCCCACCCCCCTAACAACGCCCCTGTTTATAACAGCTTTTGTATCAGACTTTGCATTTGTGTTGTACAAAGTCATTGCATTTATCGGTTCCACGCCAGTCATGGAACCCATAGCGTTAGCGGCACGTACTTGCTTTTTCGTGGGTCTATATGCGGCATGACTCACAGCTCACTCTGATTGCTGGCGTTGCAGGGTGCTGGGTCATAGCGAGATAATTTTTTCCAGCCGCTATCCTCGCGTCATCGCAAACTCAGTGAACACAGCAAATACTCCCACAGACTCTGCCACGCTCCGCGTCCGGGTGTGGGGTTTTATGTGTTTCTTGGCTTCCGGGGAATGAAAATGTGTTACATTTGTTTTTATTTTCCACAACAGCAAATAATAACAAAATATGGCATTAATCTTTAAATCACGCTCCTAGTCAATCAAAGTCAATACATATTAAACTGTTCATCATAAACTACCACTAAATACCCTATATAAGAGAAAGAAGAGAGGTGCAAGAAGGGGAGAGAAGAAGAAGAACATGGAAAAAATCCTAGCAGCAGGTTCTCCAATGGCACGTTGAATCTCTGTGTCAAACACAGCAAACACTCCCACACACTCCGCCTGCTGTAATAAAAATGTCTTAACCAGGTCTGCTTTCATCCACTCGATTTATAAGCGCTATGCGTGTCCTTCACTCAAGTCCTGTTAAAAGCAAGCATTGGCAAAGCCAACCGTGTTGGCTTGTTTATGTATTCAGCATTTGCCAGGCACTGCTATTAGATGCCCAGGTACTCACACCATTTTGCAGCTGCTACCATCAATGGCCAGTTAATACCACTACGGCTGTGCCTGACAAATGCCTTTCCCATACCTACACAAACGCCCAAACTGTTGGCATTTCCAATGCTTGTTTTATTGCAGTGACTGGAAGTTCTGCCTGTGGCTCAGAACTGTTTTGTGCACCTCCATTGCACTGGCCCCTGTTTCTAAGTGTCTGTGCAGCATCAGTTGGCCAATGCACTGCTATTTTTCATCCTTTCTCATATTCACAGAAGAGGAAGCGAGGGAAGCACACTGCTACGGATTCAGCGTAAGAAGTATACAAAAAATTGTCTAAACAAATATTCATTTTTAGATCTGTATTTCGCCTGTAGTGGTGGAAATTCCCACATAGCCAGGGTCATTGAATGATGTTGTTTTTCAAATGCCTAAATTTGTGGACCAATTGATGTATGTTTTGTTACTTACAAAGTGCTTAATCGTGCCCAGATGGGGTTTCAAGGTACTATAGCAGAAGACAGGAAGGGGAAGTGGAAGAACGGCAGGGGGTTCAGAAGACGGGAAGGGGAAGTGGAAGAATGGCACGGGGTTCATTGTGTTGTTACCGCATTTTTAAAAACCAAACTCAAAAAAGATGGATTTTTTTAATTGTTTTTGTGTCAGCTTTAAAATGCAGCAATATCACTTTCTGCGCACTGCCACGGCCCTGACAAGGTGATCCCCACCACACCCTCTCTCGCAGGTTGTATTCTTAATTGAGGGGTTAACCCCAACCCGAACCACCCTTTTCCCCACCCATCGCCCCCTTCCCAGCACAACATACACTCACTACAATCACACAGCGACGGCCCTAGGATTTGCAGGGCCAAGTGCAGCAAATTAAGTGCGGGCCCCTTCATTTGCATTTGATAATATCACAGGAATTGACATCACAGGATGTGACATCACAAGATAATAACCACTACATATGTAGGCAGAAGCGAAAACATGGAAATCCAAGAGGAGAATTTTCAATAACTACACTAGCAAAGTATAAAAGGTGCCCACCTTTTAAGCCAAACAATTTATAATGAAATATTCCAAAGAAAACAAAATCCAAACATGAGACGTGCGCTTTAAGGGCACTTTTATGTGTTCTTGTGGGAAAGTGTCTGCATTGGAAACATGACAACCTGGTGTGAAATCCTAGTAGCTGAACACTGGAGCAAGCACACGTTTTTTAATGCTGACCTCAAAAATAAAGAACCAGGGTTGCGTCTATCCGTTGAAGAAAATGAGCAGACGCTGTCCACCCACATGTATCGACTTGTGCCCTGAAAATCAGTACATGCCCAGAACCAGAGAAAATATCCCCTCCAGGATGACAACCTCTCTTGTCACATCCTTGGTAAAACATTCATGGGTCACTTGCATGCTTCATGTATAGTGTTAGGGAAATGTTGCATTCTACTTAAAGTCTTTTTGGCTTGGTAAATATAAAGATGTGGAAATAAGGCAAATAGCTAAAACTGTTTTCTGCAATATGTTTAATTGTGCTGGAAGAAGGCACATATTGTAGGCAGCTAACTGCTGCTTTGCATGTGCTTTCAAAATAAAAATGCCCCTTTGCAGTTCTTAAAACTAATGGTCTCTTAAATAGGCCATCAGTAGTACATTGCACCCACTTTAAACGATCTGCTTTAAGAACCAAAGTGATCAGCAGTGCTTATGAGGCCCCCAGCGCCTATTGGGTTGCTTGCTGTGGGGGGGGGGGGTGTTGTTTTTCTCTCCAGGGTCACAGCAGGAGGTTGACAGGTGACAAGTTAACTCACCAGAAGAAACAAAAGAAACCTAGCAGGACAGCAGCTTTTGGAAAATATTTGCTGGCAAACTGCCCCGCCCCCATTATGCATGCTGCAGCATGTGCCTCCGTGCGCCCAGAGTGGACTGCAGCACACTTATGGACTTTGAGCACATGGCCCACTCTGCAGCCTGCTAGAGGGAGTCAACAGCTCCCTGGCGCGAGGCCCTAGCTGGCGCAGGGAAGTGCAGTCACACATGCTACACACATAGACGTACACTTGCCTTACACTCCCGACATGGGTCTTCCGGGCCCTGGTGAGCCTGTCAGCCCCTGCGCAACCGTGTGCGTCGCAGACAGTTTGATGTAGAAAGACCACTCTGTGCAGTCACAAAGCGGTATTTCAAAATCAATCTTTTCTTGTTTCTTTTTTTAAAAAAAAGTTCTTTTGACCTAGAAAGTGGCAGGGGGTTATGGGAAGAGGGAAAGGAGGCAGTGCCCTGCAGAGACTTTAAATCAGTATGGGTGATGTGCAGGGTGGCAGGTGACCTAGGAGTGGCAGGAAGGGGAAAGTGAGAAGAAAGAAGGAGGACAGAGGCTGGATGGAGGCGAAGTCCTGCAGACTTTTCCTGTCGCAAGTGAAGGGATCCACTAGCACATGTCCTTATTTGGCACCAGGAAAAGTTGTGCCCGATTCATAAATGGCACCAGAACGTGCACATCAGAGACGGTCAGATTCGGGCGACACGCCCGTGTGTGGCATTACACAAAACACAGTGTACAATGGGGAATTCCCATGCACAGAAAAGTGCATCCCAGCTCACGGATAGGATGAACTTTCAACTGGGTAGAAATAGAAAGCAACCTGTGTCTGTTTGAAACAGGATCAGGGGGGAGCAGATTGGATAGAAGGACAGTTTCGGATCCTTGATACATTTCAGGCACAGCACTGGTATGGCCCGCTGCGCTGCGTCGGTGGCAAGTTCATGATAGATGTTAATTTATGCAAAGATGGTTTATGCCGCGCGCCGCTGCCATTTGCTTGTTCTCCAGGCGCTCACGTGGCCCTGTAAGAAAAGTGGGTAGGGTTGGTCAGCGAGGGAGGAGGGATAGCGATAGAGGTTGTGCTCTTCTGTTGATGCTTGCAGAACCAGGACAAAGCGGCGTGTGTGCGTGTGAGCTTCGAGAGTGTGTTTTGTTGTGTGCACTGGCATTGTCTCCAGAGGGGTATCATCTGGTGTCTGGGTGGTTTGTTGTTTGCAGCTATTTGGCACCTCTTTGGCTTTGTGGCGTGGTTCGTGGTGGGTAGGTGGTTTGCATGTTTTTTGGTGTTGGGTTTTGCTACTCATTTTGGGCATGGATTGAAATTATTTGTTCTTATCTGTGGGCCTTTCAGGACTGGTGACCTGTTAAATCCCATCCTGGTGAAATGTATTCCCAGCACCCACCATAGCCGGGGTGCTTTTATCATTGACAACGTTTCAGGGATAAAGAGATTCCTTTACAAACATTAAGGGCCCGATTCATGGAATATTTACCCGGTTCAAAGTGACTTTGCCCTGCTGAAGAGTAACTTTGCACTGCCGACACAAACCCTGATTCATGGAACCGTGCAAAGTGTATTTATTTATTTAAGTCCAGTCAAAGTCATTTTGTACTGCAAAAATGACTATGCGCTGGCCTAGCTTGGACTTTATGCACTTTGCATGGTTCCATTTGTCGGCAGTGCAAAGTCACTTTTCAGCAGTGCAAATTCACTTTGAACCGGGCAAATATTCCATGAATTGGCCCTAAGTCATTACGTTGATGACTCTCTATTCTCTCCCTCGCGTCGTTAATGTTAAAAAAAGATGTAATTGCTGACCCCTGTCTCATGGTTGAACTAGGACTCTCGTTCTTTATAAAACTTTTTTTTTTAAATTAATGACTTCATGTGGTATTTTACATGCAGTATACATGTTATGGGCCTTCCATTTAGAAAATACAGTTACTGTGGCCAATGCTGACTTTTGAGATAGTTCAGCAGGTTAATGCGCCTGCTGTAGACATATGTATGTGTACCCTCGAACTTTGAGTAATGGTGGGCAGGCCCATTGATTACCGTACATCTTTCTGGGGTTGATAAAATGAGTAGCATTGCATTGAATAGCCACTGTTGTCATGGCAGCTCGGGGCTAGCTAAGGGTCTAAGCAGATATGAAAAACGGTATTATTGTTATCTTGACTCCTGCAGCCCACGCCTGCGTTATTACGGTGCTAATAAAATGTCAGGCTGTGGAGGCGCGTGCAGATCAAGTGCTAGCTGGTCCAGGCAAGGCGTTTCCAGCGCAGTGTACCAGCTCCCGAAGGCTCCCGGTCTCTTTCATAACTGATCTCATTAAGAATGTGCTCACCAGCAGAGGAAAGGTTGGACTTCTGAAGAATGCAGCCCATTACATTTTTAATAGCCCGCTGGATTGTGAGGTCGATAAAGCGAGCCACAGAATATGTAATATTTATGCGCGCGGACCAGGCCCGCTTTCGCCAGCGACTGCGCTCGCTTGCCTGAAAAATTAAACGGATAAACGTAACAAAACAAAAAAAAAACAAAAAAAAATAGTATGATGAACGTTAATCTTCATCAGACCTTGAAATTAAATGTGTGCCTGGGGCTGTGGCCATGGCGGTACGTTGCAACACACAGCTGGTTATTGCTCATAAGCAATGATTTTGCTTGATTACCTGGTAGAGGCGGCAACAGCAAACCCAGCTGGCAACCAGCTTCAATATCCATTCAAAATTATGCTTTTTGAAATTGTGTTTTTAATATCCCTGGGATGAGTCGGGCTGCCAGGGCTGTAATCTCGAGTACAGCATTTATCAACCGTTCATGCTGAGGCGGGCCACCCCCACCTGCTCCCCACTTTCCTCTCCGCTTTACATAGTCCTCTCTCAGGTGGATTCAGGTTGTAGGAAATATTTATTTAAACGGTTTCTTGTGTGCCATCACCCCTATGGAGTTCTCTCCCTCTGCCTCTTGACCTAGAGATTGTCTTGAGGCAAATTCTGGCTAGGACATAAAACCTTCAGCTTCTGGGAGACGTACATTATAATCACCAATCAGGAGATTTAACAGTCTCGGGAGGATAGCTCAGGGGTAACGTGCTCGCCTTGTGTACAAGCGCAATACAAATAAAATATCATATCATATCATATCATAATTACCCTCCCTTGGGCATACCCCAGACCCTCAAAAGGCACACAAGTAGCCGAAAAGCAGCATACTTGCTCTGTAAAAACCATAAACAGACATGTTACGTTTCCTATACTTCGTAGTGTTGTCTTGGTCATGATGGGATGGTATAAATATTGATCGTCAAGGTGGTCGTTAACAATTAATCGTTCGAATATAGGTGGCATCAAGTCTGGCCGGCCTAATTCTGTAGGCTTATAATGGCACCCAGTCTCTTCGAGGAAGCAGGAGTAGTCCAAGATCAGGTAGGAGGGCAGTCGAAGTCTTCCATGGGCAGTCGAAGTCTTCCATGGGCAGTGATGCCTTAAGGGCTCTTTTGAAGGAAGGTAGGCTGGGTTGAGATATCGAAGTATTGTATATAGTTGCCCATGTTCGCAGAACGCACCATTGCCTGCGCACAGTGCGTTGATGGCGGCCCTTTCTTTCACTGGAAGCCTTTTCTCAGTCTCTGTGATATGGGGCACAATTCATGGAATCCAGCACAGAAGTCTCACAAGCGCCTCGCGCAGAGAGGGAGCGTGCGCCACGCATGCACAAGGCGCAGCGTAAAACAGTATTAATGGATTTCCCGAGCCATTAGCACCTGTGGCGCAGCGAACATCCAGCAGCGCCAGTTACTCCCCCAAGACCGCCCCTTGCGCCAAAAAAAGCCTCTGAAATCCCCAATACGGCGCAAAGGCCTGCGCTATCCGTGGTCCAGCATACAGCCCCCCTACATCGTAATCGCGTGCTAAATCTCTGTGTACCCTGGGTGTTGGGGGGTCCCCTGTCGTGTGGGCTGCCTGCGGGGCATGGTCATGGGTGATGGGGGTCTCCTGTGGTGTGGGCTGCCTGCGGGGCATGGTCATGGGTGTTGGGCTGCCTGCGGGGCATGGTCACGGGTGTTGGTGCTCCCCTGTGGTGTGGGCTGCCTGCGGGGCATGGTCATGGGTGATGGGGGTCTCCTGTGGTGTGGGCTGCCTGCGGGGCATGGTCATGGGTGTTGGGCTGCCTGCGGGGCATGGTCACGGGTGTTGGTGCTCCCCTGTGGTGTGGGCTGCCTGCGGGGCATGGACATGGGTGTTGAACTGCCTGCGTGGCATGGTCACGGGTGTTGGGCTGCCTGCAGGTCATGGGTGTTGGGCTGCCTGCGGAGTATGGTCACAGTTGATGGGGGTCCCTTGTGGTGTGGGCTGCCTGCGGAGCATGGTCATGGGTGTTGGGCTGCCTGCGGGGCATGGTCACGGGTGTTGAACTGCCTGCGGGGCATAGTGACAGGTGTTGTGCTCCCCTGTGGTGTGGGCTGCCTGCAGGGCACGGACTTGGGTGTTGGGATGCCCCGGAGGCAGCCCAACACCCGTGACCATGCCCCGCAGGCAGCCCAACACCCGTGTCCAAGCCCCGGAGGCAGCCCAACACCCGTGACCATGCCCTGCAGGCAGCCCAACACCCGCGTCCATGCCCTGCAGGCAGCCCAACACCTGTGACCATGCCCTGCAGGCAGCCTACACCCCAGGGGACACCCCATCACCCGTGACCATGCCCTGCAGGTAGCCCACATGGGACCATACACTGCAGGCCGTACCCAACCCATGTCCCCCCCACTAGTGATGGCAACCTGCAGGCAGGACCCGCCTCATGACCCCCCCACCAGTGACGGCAACTCACTGATGTTACCAAGAGTCTGGGCCTCGGCATCATCAAACTCTGAGTCAATATCCCAGAGGCGGGACTCAGCGCTATCCTCAAGGGCTGGCAGGGACTCCATCATGCTCCTTTCCAACTCCCTGCAAGTCTCCTCGAGGAACTCCACCCGCCTCTTTGCCCGATGCATGGAGTTCGCTGCCCTGGCCATGGTCTCTGTGCCTGCCGCTGTTTTGCATCGATTCGCTGGCCCATCCGCTGCCGCACGGTAGACACACTTGTTCCTGGGTCCTCCTGCCCATCGGCCGATGCCTTCCCCTGTGATGTTGTTGGCCCCGAGTCCTGACGCCTCCCATGTCGAGCCTGCTGCTGCCTTGAAGCCCTGTGCTTGCTCCACCAGGACTGCCTCCGGGATGATGACACCCCCTGGGGCAGTCGTGCACGTGCCCTGCTCGAAGGTGCCTGCAAAACCTCCATTGCCAGTGGTCCTGTTGCTGGGGTGACCACGTCTGCTGAACCTCCGACTCCCGACTGTGGCAGGGATGTGATCTCCACCAGACTGGCTGCGGTGGCTGGAACAGGTCCACAGGGGGACCTGGTGGCATCTGAGTCAGAAGACGGCAGGGAGGAGGATTGGCGCATAGTGAAGGTAGAGGAGGAGGGGGTCGCAGTAGGGCCTAGCACATGTAGCAAACCTGCGACAATGAGCTGTGCTAGCCGGTTCAGGATGGCACAGACCTCTTCGTGATGACGTTTATGGTCCCGCCAGGAACCACGCACGTCATCATGAATGACGGTTGTGCATCACGACACCGACTAGCACAGGCTCAACCCTGTCACGGATAGCCTGGTCCGCAGATAGAGGAAGGTCAGTTGACGTGGACTCCTCCTCTATCTGCGGACGGGCCTGGACTGAGGCATGGCTGCAGGTGCGCACTGATGCAGTCGCAGGATCAGGGACAGGATTAGGCACAGGCCCCTCCGCGGTGATCTGTGCTGCCTCTGCCCCTGCCCCAGGACTGCAAAAATTGCACCTGTGCCATCACCCCCTCCAGGCCCCATGTGCTGTTCTGATGTGGCCTCCTCCACCTCTTCGTCCACCACCAACCTTGATGACTTCGAGCCGTCTTCCGCATCGGATTGCCCCTGTGGGGGCTCACCCGTCCTACCCGTTGCGGAGGAGCCCACGTCCAACTTCGCCTTCTTGGGCCTCCCCTCAGCAGCTGCAGCTGTTCCTGCGGACGCGGCACCAGTCTCCTTGCTCCCGGAAGATGTTGAAACCTGGGAGGAGGACTGGGCCTTGCGTCTCCACTGCGTTTCTCCACAGCACAGTCTCCGCACTCTTCCTCCATCGTCACTGTAAATAGGGAGACATTGAACACAAGTATCAATGCAACGAACAAATGTCTGCTAGACACAAAGCAAATGCACATGAGTGGCACTGTCAAACGTCATTACCATCATCACCCTCCACAACACACGGGTCAGTGCAAGCAACACACATGCAGAAACAAGCATTTCACGTGCAATAGACATTCGCATCCTTGTCCAAGGCATTGCGGGAACATCAGACGATGGGCTGAACCTCACATGCATCATGGTACATGCACATCACATGCACACACATCACCAGACAGTCATGCATCAGGCCATGTAGACCTCCTGTCACAATGCATTCGTGGACAACTGGGCTGCATCAATCAATCATGCATCGTGATGCTCATGTGTCATGCATCCATGGTGTTGCCCAGTCACACACTCACTACTCTGACACACGCACATGTACACCATGCATATCCATGAAGGTGACATAAGCATCCATGTCTCACACCCCTCGCATTACCAAGTCCAGACACAGGCATGAAAGCATGTGTGCGTCGTCACATGCTGGTTCACATCATGCATTGCAACACAGACACCATTGATGTGGAACACGCTTGACTGGACTCACATGCAGCACTGTCATGGACATGCACACAGACATCCATATATGTGGCATGCCAGACATGAGGCCAAGGTGCACACTCCAGCCACACCTCAACATGCACTACACTGGACAAGAACACATGGACAATTACCACTCGACTCCGGACGGGGCTGCAACTCTAGGACCAAGGTGTGCAGCGCTGGGCGTATACGCTGCAGGATCCTCATCTCGTTTTTGCTCAACCAGTCCCGGCACCCACTCCATGACCAGCCGCAACGAGGCCCTGGGCCTTGTTGAGGGTCCGGGACCTGAAGTCCTCCCATCGCTTCCGGACATGTTTGAAGTTGAGGGGTGCCATCCCCTCCCCGTTGATGGCACCCACGATGTCTGCCTAGATCCTACTCTGTCCTTCCTTGTCGAGGCATGATGTTTAGAAGAGTGCATCATAATGCCCCAGGACTTGCTCCACCAGGATGCCAACTTCATTGGGACTGAAGCTGGCAGCCCTCTGCCTCTCTGGCAGGGGCTTGCCACTAGCCCCAGATGTTGCCTGGTCTGACATGGCAACACCCGAGGCAGGTGTTGGTGGGCAACTGAGTCCTGGGGATGGGCTGTGAAGCGATGGTACAGCAGTCGGGAGTCTTCTGTGTCAGCAGAGGTGGTCTCAGCAACAGGATCCTTGGCAATGTCTTCTGTGCAGGTACCAAATTGCAGGGCACGTAGGCAGCAGGCACACTGAGTGGGCTGGCAGCAGCAGATGACTTGTAGGAGGCAGCTCGGGGCGTTGGGGGGCAGGTAAATGGCCTTGTGGGCAGGAGCGTGGTCTTCTGTGTGTTGTCACATGGCCAGCTTGATGCAGAGTGACTCTGCACGTGCAATAACAGCGCGTTAGCGTGGAATTCGAGGAAAGGCCCTAAGCGTGTAAGCACGTCAGTGACGTGATGCGTGCAGGCGTTGACTTCGGTACGGGTTAAAGGTCCACGTAGGACACCAGTTTGCTGTACGTGCTTTTCGTGGGGACCGACGCGTGTGATTCTTCTTCTTGTGGGTTCACACGCGGTATCGATATCTTCACTACGGTTACAGTTCGTACTTCTTGTTTTGGCAGGGGAGTTGCCTACACGCACACGCGCGTGTGTTTTTCTATTCCATTCAAGGCAGACTGAGTTGTGCATGCTTTTTTCCCACTGTGGTTGCCCCTGTGTGTTGCATACCACATTTTCGAGGTCAGAGCCTGTGTGTTCCACGCGTATACATTTTTTGTGTTCCTGGGTGCCACGGCGTACTGCGGGACATTTATACGTTTATACATTTATATGTTTTGTTTGTTTTTTGGGTTCCTGAGCGTTGCGTGACCCGTCATTTTCCCCCAGGGATCACAGACAGCCTCATAGAAGCACAGGGGTACGTTTACCATCACGTACCCTTCCCCCTTCAGTCCAATTGCCCAGGACAATTATTGTGTGCACCTCCCATTCGCACTAGTCCATCCGTGCCATGGTTGGGAGGCCACCAAGTGGTATGGACGGCAAAGCTGGGCGACCTCACAGGGGTGTCCGTGGTGGGGCACTTGGCCAGTGTGGCCAGGGAGTATAGGCAGGCCAAGGTGGCCGCGGTGGGGAATGTGGGCAGGGTGGTCCACGAGGGCAGGATGTCCAGGCACATGCTGGGACAGCTATGCCCCCCCATGGGTCGGGGTGATGCAGCTGCTGCGGACATCCCCAGCGCCCATCTGACCCGACAGGCAGTGTCATCTGCTATCATGAGCCCCCAGGTTGTGGAAGCTGCAGGTGCAGCTGCGGCTACCACCACCCAGGCTCGGGGTCAACCACTGTGGGCTGTATTGGCACAGGCACAGGAAGACTCCCAGGCAGATTTCCATGTCGGGAAGCCCAAGGCATGTGTCGCTAAGGTTGCTGTGACCAAGCCACGTGTATCTGGGGGCAGTGGTGACATCTGCTGCCTCGAGCAGCCAGGTGGTGGGATCTGCAGGGGCAGATGCAGCCGACACCACCCCAGCTGTGAGTCAGCCAGCCAGGACTGTGTTGGTCACGGCCCTTGGCACCGAGGCAGTCATGGCGCTGGGTCCTGGCGACGGTACCCAGCAGCCAACGCCTCCAGGCAGACCTTCCGTTGTCTTGCCATTGCCTGCTCCTATTGGCCAGTCCACCTGCGCTCCTGCCCCTACAGACATGAGCGGCAGAAGCCACTCAGGGTCCGCACCACCTACCAAGAGGAGGAAGCGTGTTTCTGCGCTAGAGGCTGGGACCCCAGACACGGTTCAGGCCTCAGGCACGTCAAGGAAGAAGAGTTTCAATGAGGTGGAACTGGATGCACTTGTGGGCTACGTGTCAGGACACAACGGCAAAATGCTGGTGATGGTAGGGTGCAACACTACGCTTGCCCAGCATAAGGCCCACTGGCAGTGCATCGCGGAATGTGTCAGTGCAATGGGATTTGAGACGCGCACAGCTGATGATTGCTATAAGCGTTAGCATGACCTCGGACGATGAACAAAAAACAAGCTGGCTTCTAATTACACCTCTACTCTTGTGACTGTCAGTGGGCCACCACCAGAGGACGATGAACTCACTATGCACGAGGAAATCACTGCAGGGTTCATCGACGAGGGTCAGATCCAAGGAGTGGAAGACATGATGGATTATGATGCAATGTCCAGTGAGTGTTGATGCGTGTGTGTCCAGCCCATGTGTATTTTGATTGTGTGATGTGTTGTGATTGACTGCCAGTTCAGGCTATGTAGTCGTGACTGCCATGTGTGACCCATGCGATGTTTGACTGATACGTGCTTGTTGTGATGCAGTCTGCATAAGGCCATGTGCTGCACACAGAGCTAATTGTCATCGCCACACCTGCACCCTCCTTACATGCCAAACACTCGGCAGCCTCTCATGTCCATATCCTTGCTCCCAGACATGTTTGCAGATAGCCTGTGATGATCTTCCACTCAACGCTCTGCCTATGTTGTCACATGACTGACATCTCTGTGAGGTCACCCTGCAAGCTGGTCCCCCGCAATGGCATGCTTCCTTGCCTCTCTGTCCCCCAGCAGCTCACTGTCTCCATGGTACTGGTGATTCACATGTTGGACTAATACAACGGCCTGTCCCCAAATTCTGTGTATATGCACACTTCCCTCTGCTACTCTGCCAGACCTGTACTGTGTGGTACATCCTTTGTCCTTGATGCAGGGTGTCACACTTGGACTGTGCAGATGGCACAGGCTCACAGTGGACATGAGTGTTCATTCATGGACCATGTGCATTCCCAGCAGGCACCTCTGGGTCAGTGTCAAGTTACTCATTCTTGTCCATCTCCAGTATTTCATCCGTATCATGGTATTTAGTCATCCCTTTCATGCTCAGTCAAAGTCAGTTCCTCCTCGCAGCCATTTCTAGAGTGTCCTCGTCTGTGTTGAGCATAAGCCTCCCTCTGGTGCAGCCTCCCTGCCTCTATGCAACCGGTGTTGTAGCTTCTCTGTGTCTCGGTGAACGTCTGATGATTCCTCATATGTTGTGCTTTCTGTCCTCGTCTCATCTGTTGTAGTTTCAGATGACTGAGATGATGCAATTGACAGCTGCCCACACTGTCTGCTACGACACAGTACTCTGATCCACCAGTCTGATCCACCAGTCTGCCTGCCAGCCATCCCCAAAATGGTGGCCCGGGGGGGGTGTTACTGTATCCCTACAACCCACTGCAGACACTTTGCACATGATAACTGCACTTGCCCTTACACTACCATCATGACACAACATTGCCATTACTTTGTTTGTGTTTCTATTGATTGTGAGGACATACATATTTACTGCACTGCACCCACACATTTCTGAACCCTGCTTCAGCCTTCAACATGCCTATTCACTTGTGTGATGTCAAAGTCACCTAGCATTACTGTATCCATGTGCCTTCCTTCTCTGTATTGCAACACACTAGCGTTGTTGCATCCTGTGACACATGTGTCCTTTTTGTCGTAGTGATTTACATATACTGTATGGTGACATGTATTTTACATGGGTCACAGACAGTACTATTTTACTTCCATCTGGGGCTGGTTGACAGTTCTGCCATGCCTATGTTGTGTAAGGTCTATGCCAGGCATCAGCTTGTGTGTGATGCAGGTGCTATCAGAGACGTCTTTATGGGAGGGCAAAAGGGGCACTTGCCCAGGGCCCCACATTGGAGGGGGGCCCCGTCAAGGCTGCTTGTTCTAAAGTAAGATTCCATTGTTCACCATACTTAAATAGCACACGCCATGAGATTTCATGACATGCTGCTCAGGCGCTAAACCTCTGTTCAATCTGCCGTGATCAATTAATGATGTAATGCTTTCTGTGTTCACTGTGTAATGCATAGTTTGTGTGTTCCGTAAGGCACAACCTCTGTAGCATTTTGTTCCTGCCTGTGTGAATTATGTTGATCATGTGCAATAACCAAAGTTGAAATCCATATTGATAAATTGAGTGCCACAATGGTTCAGAAGTTAGCTTAGTGTGTTAAGCACTAATTGCAGAGATATGTGTTAATATGAAAGATTAGAAGAGCACATTCCAGCAAGGCTGGCTGAACCTTTCCTATGTCTGAAGTTTATAAACCTGCCTGCATACGTACTTGGTTTAGCAGCACAAGACGTGCTATTATCAGCAATGTTCCTGCACCAGATAGGGGTTGCTATAAAAACTAACATGTCATTCATATGGTGAAGATCTACAAATTGGTTTGTTCAGATGGGGCGTTCTAAAACCTAGGCAATCCCCACCAAAGATGAGCCTAAACTATTAGTCCAAAAGTGAATAAGTATCCAAATTCAAGACTATGGAACCAAAGTGTTCATGCTTCTATCCTGGCTTTGCCAGCAGACGATACAGTGATCCTGGTCAAATCATATAATCTCTCTTGCATTACTGTGCTGTCGTCTGGCATGCTGGTGGCATCGTTTAGCTCATTACTTGATATTTCTTCTTATGTAGGCCATTTGATTGGAAGGGGTGGTAGACAGGAGAGAGCAGACCAGATGATGTAGGCCTTATGCAAGCATATTTTAAGATCTGCTAATTTGACACAAAAAACGTTTTGCTTTTTGTATAAAAGTCAAAAGTTTTTCTGCATGTTTATGAATGACAATTTCACAAGCCATTGTTTTGGAAGTATTTAAAGCTTAAAATCTTAAAAGTAAAAAAGACATACCTAGATTAAATCTGTTGAATCACATCGATTGGTATGCTGGTACTTATATACTTCCCTTGATGATGGACCAAACGAAGTTAGAATCATTCCCATTTTGTGTAACACCCTTCTGTAATATTTTAGTTTTAAAAATGGTCAGATATGGAAACGTGATTTGTGTACTTTGCAAGTCAGTTTTATGAAATGAGATAGTTAGCAAACATCCCAGCTTCACCCCTTAAGCAATGTGTGATCCTCGGCATCTCATTTAATCTTTTATTGCCTTACCTCTCGGTATCGCCAGTGCCTAAACCTTTCAAAATTGTCAGCCCTTCAGAGTGATTTCCTTCTCAGGTTATGATCTTCATAAAAGCCTCACTCATGGTTTCACTGGCTATAGGGTTGCTTGCACTATAATAGTGAGCATTTATATACTGCACACCACAAGCACTTGTTCCCTTGATCTCTAATGGCAACACTATTTGAAAACCACGTCCCACTTCTAATCTCAGTCTGTTTGGATAGAGACACCTTCTTGGTAGCTTCTAATCTGCATTCACTATCCATGCTATGCTATGTGTAGCTTTCTCCTTCCTTACAATTGGTCTACTCTATCCATGCTTGAGCACTTTTGCATTCTCTGAGGCAGCTGATGTGAGTTCTCTGCCTATTTTGGGTTACATGTACCTTTTACATACAGTCCCACATTAATACAAGAGGCTGCATACCTTCCCGGATGCTATTGAAAAAAAGTATCCTGTTTCTATACTAGAAGAAAAGTAACCTCTTCGGAGATTGCTAATGTTGGCCTTCAAATGGTCCTTGTTTATCATTCTGATTAGAGCACGAATGGAGAGGGTAAGGGGACTTAAAGGGAGTAAACATTCTTATTTTGAATGTTGCGAGGCAGCGATCACGGCAGGGGTTCGGGGGTGCCACCAGATACTCTTGATCAGTGATTGAAGTGAGGGGGAGCGGATGGGAGTGGTGCTCCTCTACTTTTATTTTTCCTCCATTACCATTCGTATACTTTTATTTTAAAAAGCAACCGCTCTGGAGCGCTCCTTTTTAAAGTAAAAGTATAGGTACGGTCGTAGCACTGGACTGTCTGATGCAGGCTGCAGACAGTACACTGAATGGCAGAGCCTTGGCCCACGCCTGGGCTTTGAGGTGCAGTGCTGTTCATTTCTGCACGTGCCCTCGTGCGCAAGCGTGGGCCAGTGACCCAGCCAGCAGCCCCTGTCTTCTTGGAGTTGAACGGAGCCCGCCGCCAGGGCTAGGCCTGGAATTTTGTTTTTACCTCCTGCAGGCTGCCGTGCCAGACAGGTAGGTAATGAGTGGGGACAGAAGCAGGAGAGTGTAGTGGGTCGGGAGAGAGGAACGGTTCTGTGCCGTCCCTCTCTCCCGACCCGAGTACATTTTATTTGTACTGCACTGCATTAGTCTTCAGTGCAGGCAGGGTGCGGGCGGGAGGTCAGGGACAGCATGCCAGGTGACTAGTGGGTCGGGAGAGAGGGACGGTTCATTGCCGGATCTCTCCCCCGACCCGAGCATATTTTATTTGTACTGCACTGTCTGCAGCGCAGGGTGCTGGCGGGAAGTCAGGCCAGGCCAGGTGACTAGTGGGTTGGGAGAGAGGGACGGTTCAGTGCCGTCCCTCTCTCCCGAGTTGCAAATCTGTGACTAACAGTAACTTAGTGAGCAACACAATAAAACACCCTTTGAAAATGTGTTCACACACCCGTAATATATAATAGATTGTTGCTAAAAATTAAAGTTTGCTTTGATGTCCTTAGTTGAATAAAAGAAGTCTCATCCAAGGAACTTTCCTACGTGGGCTGAGCAGAGATGTACTTGGTTACATTTTTCAGTATCCTTTGGTTTGTCAAGCATAGCACCTTACTGGTGATGCGATATTCAATGGGTAACCATTGGAGTGCTTTGACCCGGTGTGATGTTGTCTTGTATTTTAAGGCCCAAGATCCATCTAGCCGTGCAGTCTTGAATTATTCACAAACGTTATGCTTGATATTTATTAAGTCCTACATATACACTGCTATCTTAGTCCATCTTAGGGTGCACCACCACGCCTGCCAAGTCTTCCTTTTGTCCCATTTTCAGATACGGGTAAAGGAGTATATGTGAATGGGCCTTTCTGAACCCTTCATCAATCTGCAGTGAGATGGACATGTCTCCATAGAAGATTATTCCTAGGTTTTACATCGTTTCTGGGGTGGTTGGCCATTGGCTTAGAGCTTGCTAGGATTGTTTTAAGATTGTGGGGCTTGAAGAATGTAGTTTCCGTTTTGGATGTGTTAAGGCAATGCTTGTTTTTGGACATCCATTCTTGTATTGAGCATAAGCAGGTAGCAATTTTATTCTGGACTATTTTTTTTATATAAGGCTGAAAACGAATTGTGTATAATAGGCCTATTACTGGAACAAGGACTCAAACAGGTTGAACTATTGCAGCTGTAGGTTGAGTTAAAACCATACATAAAACACAACACCACGCTGGAGGTTTGTGACAAATCTCCAAACCTAAGTGAGTTAATGACACAACTTATTTTATTGTCAGTGTGTCGTAAAGCGCTGTAAATAAAGTGGGTAAACAGATATTTTGCCTTTTGCATCTTATTGTTTTCCATTCAGGATGTGGAAAATAAAAGGTACACTGATATTATTCTGGTCCAACATGCTGCTATAACGATTTACATGTTGTCATGAAGCTTTACTATGCAATTTGTGTGTTTTGCATTACACTCTATAGGACAGCATTATTGTAGTTCTTGATTGACACCCACAACTTAAATATTTGTTCCAAGTAAAGCATGGAAGAAGGTGGCTGTGCCCAAATTCCATAGTAGGTTAAAATCCCTGTTAACTGTTTAGCGTAAATGTGTGATCCTGGGCATATGATGTAATCTCACACTGACTTCAACTGCAAAAATGTGAGTGCGTATAAGTGATTACATTTACACTCTTACAATAGGACAGGTTTAAAAGGTGTACGGACAAATTGGTGTAGCCTGGTGCTCCTCTGCTAGTGGCTCCAATACTGTCAAGTAGAATTTTACATTTGTGTATACATCTGTGGTAGTCAGATGTGAATGCATGTCTTTTGGCAAGGGGTGTCATTATTAGTGGGTATATAAGAGTGCAGTGTGACTGGTGGGTATGGGTGCACATGCAAATACAAATGTAGTGTGAATATGTTGTGCGTGTGTGAATGATTGAGAGAACCTGTATGGGTGCATGCCTGCTGGTGCAAATGTGGATGAATATGTGTTTGCGTGGAAGGTTGGGGCTTAAGGGGGTGTTGGTGCACTGAAATGTGTTCTCAGGTGACATGGCGGGCAAAGCAAATAAGATGAACATTCTAATATGCAGTAGCATTTATGCCATATCATATCATGCATCAAGATGAAACATTTTGGGCCTCATTACGACCCAGGCGGTAAGGGGTTTACGGCAGCGTAAACAGCGCCGACCCTTACCGCCTGAGTACGAGGTCCCTTAGCGCCATGGAGCTTTTAACACCTGCTTTTAGCAGGTGTTAATATCCATGGCGCTAAGGGACCATGGAGTTCATTACGCCACCGTAATTTACGGTGGCGTAATTAACGCCTTCCCCACTCCCATTATGCCCTATGGGGCAAAAATGGGAATGGGGAAGGGTAAATGGGGATTGGGGACTTACCGCCCCGCCAAGGTCGGAATGGGGCGGTAAGTCCGCCAACCACCATGGCGTAAACATAGTTTACGCCATGGTGGTAAAGTCACGGCCCAGGCGGTAACTTACCGCCTGGGTCGTAATGAGGCCCTTTGTCTCATTATAAATTGCATTTTATACTGGGGTTAAGCGCAAAGACACTATAAGTGTTCTTACATGGCCAATCTGGAAAGGCTTTCTTACCATAGCATGGCATTGCATTTTGAACTGTGTTGAGAGGTCAAAGCCATCATGAAGTGTATTCATAATATGGGTGGTGTGGGCATTTGTAATTTGTTCTTCCAGCACGGACATGTTTTATTAATGTGGCATACCATCTTAAACAGAGGTTAAGGGCTAAGCCAACATGATGAGCATTTTCTATGTGGCCTCACCAGCCAAAACGCTGCAGCAAGTCAGGACATGTTTCCATTGCCAGTATGGACATGTTTTCCTATAGTATCTTTACTGGTAATATGGTCAAAGCAAACACTAGTACATTCTTACATTTAAATACTA
Organism: Ambystoma mexicanum; assembly: GCF_040938575.1. Classification (NCBI taxonomy): domain Eukaryota; kingdom Metazoa; phylum Chordata; class Amphibia; order Caudata; family Ambystomatidae; genus Ambystoma; species Ambystoma mexicanum. The sequence continues at coordinate 141,126,391 of NC_090939.1, read as the reverse complement.
GCATATATTGGTTTAACCAGGATGGACATTTATGGGCGCACTTAGCCTTAAATTGCTTTTTTTTAGAATGGCAGAAAATTGCATTATAGTGGGAAAAGGCATCATGAAGATGTGTTGGGAAATGCTCCTGCAAACTGTTGGTGACTCTGCATCAAATAGATTTTTCAAGACGTACCCTAGAAATCTGTTTGTAAACTTAGTATTTTTTTTACCCAATTTTATCTGAAAATGTGCTGCAAAAAATGCACAGTTTAACCCATTATTAAAAAAGAATTCTAATGGGGAAAACCCTCTGAACCCTCCTAATTTATTTAAGGCTCACTCGCTACGTTGGGTCGCTACCACGTATTTATGGCAAATGTTTATTCCCAGTCCAGCCCATTTATGAAATTCACCAGCCGTCACTGGAAACAACACCAATTTGTCCACAAAATCCATAGCTTCACTACTATTTTTCCCCCACTTCGACCACTGCTCTTGATCACTTAATTCCTTTGGTTTGGTGGAGGGGGGCCCCAAAGATGTCCATGCCCAGGGCCCCAAAAATGCTTAAGATGGCCCTGGGTGCTATGCAACATGCAGTACATGTGTTGGCTTCACATTTGACACGTGTCCATGTCTGCTCTCAGGGTCCCCTTCCATTTCATTGCCACTGCATACATGCCAGAGTTTGTGTCATGTGGGACATGGCTGCTTCATGTGTTGGCTGGCAACACTGTGATGCCTATGTGTGTGTTGTTTATGCTGTTGACATGTGTGCTCATGTGTTCTTTTGGTTATTTGCAGGTGATGAGACACTGGGAGCAGAGGAGGAGAAGATGGGAGAGAGGGCGGAGGGTTCAGGGCACCAACCAGGCACCAGTGGAGGGCGTGGTGCTCCAGACCATCCTGTCCAGGGCTGGCTCTGGATACAACTCTAAGGATCCCTTTGCCTCTGATGCCGAATCGGATATTGATCCGTCCATGCCGTCGCAGGTGAGTGATTCTGCAGTGGATGCTGTTCTATCTGACACACCAGCAGTGGGGGTATACCCCTCAAGGGCCCAGTCAGTGTTGGTATGTCCGCCTGTGGTGGTTACGGAGCAGGGCCACGCTCCACACCAGTCGCTCCTGTTCCTGGGGCAGCAGATCAATGGAGGAATGCAGTCCTACAGCCACAGGCAACACCAGCGCAACAAGGACAAGGTCTGCTTGCACCCAACAGGTGTGCTGTCTGGCAACGCGGTGGCCGTGCACCACCGGGGAACACTGTGTGGGAGAATTCCATGTATGCCATTGCACAGCAACAGGGGGCATCATGTGAGATAATGACTCAGGGCGTGGAACGTGTGGCCGATTCCATTCTCCCCCCTAAAAGGCAGGTAGAGCTCCAGCAGCAGGCAACGCGGTCCACGTGCCCCTCACACAAGCTGGACACATTGCCCGCCAACAGGGACTGACGGGCTGAACTGGAGGCTCTGCGCACAGCCATTGCTGCTGAGGCAGAGGCCCACAGGGAGGTCCTGAGGGAAGTGAACATCTCCCTCAGAACTACTCTGGCTACACTTTTGATGGGCCAGGGTACACGGGCAGAACAGCGGATGGAGCAGCTGGAATTGTAATGCTCACCTGATATCCAGGGGACTCCACTCAGCCTGATTGTACCTCTCGCGATCTCGAACCCCTCCCCTGGAATCTGTTCGACTGAGGAACGACCCTCAAATACAGGAATTTCAGATTTAACTCTACTGTCTCTTGTTGCTTGACTTCCACCTCCCTTGAGGAACAAACCTTCCTCTTTGTCCTCTCCTCACCTTGTTTTCTTGTATTATGCGCTCTCTGTCCTGCTTCTTGGTGCAGGGGTGCGTTGTTGATGTGGGCAGGGCGCAACCTAGTTGCTTCACTGGTGTGGGCCCTTTGAGTCTGGACTTGCTGTAACCCCAGTCCGACAAGGTAGGTTTGTTGGTTTTGATGAATTGTCCTTTTCTTTTCTCTTGCCCCTGCTAATGTCTCATCTTCTCACTTTAGGTGCTGGAAGAGGTAATTGATGGTGTCGTGCTGCTTGGGGCCGAGCACGAAGCGGTGAGTGAAAGTGCGATGCGTGTCGCTATTCGCCTTTTTCTTGTGCTGACCTATGTCTCTCTTTTCCCTTGGAGGCTGCTGCAATGTCCCAGAATGGCTGCTGGCTGAGAGAGTAATTCCAGTTACGGGGTTACAGGAGGGCAGGCGAGAATCTCAGGTGACAGATCTAAGCACGGTGAGTGTCACGCTGCAGGCGCAGAGTAACGCGAAGAGTGTTTCTCTGCCCGGCATGGTCTATATAGCCTCCAGGTATCCCAGTTACCTCTAGGCCTAACCACACCCAAAAAGCTACCCCACATAGCACAGTTCATAGAACTGAGCTACGTGGGGGTATCCATATTGCACCAAAGACCATTACCAAGTCCAGTTTTCAAGTCTTTCCTCTGAACATGTATGAGCCTTGCACCAAAGGCGCCAGGACTGACTCCAAGCGGGTCTCAGATGAGATGGGGAGGCCTTTAAGGCCAATATGGAGGATCGTAGCCTGGCTCCAGTGTTTTGCCTATGAGGGTTAGGGACAGGGATCATGACAGCATTACCCCCAAGGCCCCTCTCATGGTAGTTCTTCTGCTTGGCCCTGGTTTGGTTGGATCATTCTGATGGAACCTTCCTATCAAACGTGGTGCATGGACATACTCGCAAGGTTCCCATATTCTGTTCTGCAGGCCATACCCTTTCCAGTCCACTAGATAGTATAGTTTAGATCTGACATACTTTGAGTCCAAAATGTCCTTGACGTCAAATTTCGGTTCTCTATTGATCACCACTGGTTTTGGCGGTGTTGTAACACGGGTTCCATGTTGAACAGGTTTCAGAAGAGATACGTGGAACACAGGATGAATTTGCATGTTGGATGGTAATGCTCGTTTAACAGCCACTGGATTTATTACAAATGTGATGGTAAAAGAACCTAGGTATCGTGGGCGAAACGTCCGGGTTCCTTTTATAGGCACATGTTTAGACGCCAACCAGATCTCGTCTACAATTTGGTAATTCTGGTCCTTTCCACGACGCTGGTCGGCAAATTTCTTTTGATGGTTCTTAGCTTGGAGTAAATGTTCGACTGCCTTTTTAAAGGTTTGCGAAATAGTCATGTGGAAGGTTTTAATTGCTGGCATTTCCAGGGTAGTAGGGTCATCTAGTTCGGAAGTGCGTGGATGTCTGCCATATATGGTATAAAAAGGAGTCTGCCCAGTACTGGTGTGCAAAGAATTATTATAGGCATATTCAGCTATCCATAACAAGTCCTTCCACCTCTCTTCCACTTGGTACTGCTCGAGCGTTTGGTTCATTCTCTCCGTTTGGCCATCTGTTTGGGGGTGGTGATGGTGGATAATCGGATATCGATTTGGGCCATAGAACAACACTTCCTCCAGAAGTTGGACACAAATTGAGTGCCTCAATCTGAGATCAGTACCGAAGGAAACTCATGGAGCCGTACGATACGTTCAAGAAATACCTTCACCAGACTAGATGCATTTGGGAGACCCTTAAAAGGAACAAAGTGTGCCATATTTGAAAATAAGTCCACGACCACTAGAATGGTGTTAAATCCTTGACTGGGTGGTAAATTGGTGATGAAATCGAGAGGTAACGTATGCCAGAGCGCTGGTGGAATTTCCAATGGTTGAAGGAGTCCAGCTGGTTTTTGCTTCGATGATTTATTTTGCGCACACACGCCGCAGGATTGAATGAATTGAATAATGTCCTTACACCACGTGGGCCACCACTAGCTTCGTTTCACCTTGCCTAGAGTTTTTGCAATTCCAGGGTGACCCTCAATTAAAGAGTCATGATAACCAGAAATGACTTGTTCTTGTAATTCTTTATTTCGGCAGGAATAAACTGTTCCTAAAATAGGGCAGTTGGTTTCTAATTGTGTGGTGTTCTCCTTGTGTACTCCACTCTTGTAATTGCTCAAAACTCATCAAACGTTGGATCTCCTCATGTAATTCACTCTGAGTCATGGTTGCTGTAATGCCCAGAAGTTTGTCACTTGGAATAATGGCTATTGGATCGGGGGTCATGTGCACCTGCTCACCAATACCCATACGGGAAAGGGCATCGGCTTTTCTGTTTCTGACTCCTGGTCGAAACGTGATCATGTATTCATATTCTGCGAAGAAAAGGGCCCAGCATAGTTGCCGTGAAGATTGAGCCTTCACTGTCTTTAGGTATTTAGGTTTCGGTGGTCAGTTATTACGGTGATTGTATGCCTGGCACCTAGGAGATAATGTCGCCAGTCCTTAAAAGCTGACTTGATGGCTAGGAGCTCTTTGTCCGTGATAGTGTAGTTGAGTTCGGGTGGTGTGAATTTACGCAACCAGAAGGCTACAGGGTGTAATTGACCCGTTTCTGGGTCCTTTTGTGAGAAAACAGCTCCCATTGCCATAGTTGAGGCGTCCCTTTCTACCATGTAAGGGAGGTCTGGGTGAGGATGTTGTAGAATCGGGGTGGAAGTGAACCTCAGTTTGAGTTCCTGGAAGGCCTTCTCTGCTTCTTCTGTCCATTGGAACTTCTTATTGCTTTTTCTTAACAATGATGTGATTGGATGCACTATTTTTGAAAAACCTGGGATGAATCGGCGGTAGAAGTTTGCAAAACCCAACATGCTCTGGATTCCCTTGAATGAATTTGGCGATGACCAATTCAGAATGGCATCTACCTTGTGCACATCCATTCGAATTCCTTTTGGGGTCAGGACGAAACTGAGGAACTCCACTTCGGTGACATGAAATGAGCATTTTTCGAGTTTGACATGGAGCTGATGTTGGAGGAGTTTTGCAAGAACGGAGCAAACATGCTTGACATGATCCTGTTTTGAAGCTGCATATAGCAGGATATCATCAATATGAACTAGGGCACAGAGGTCGATTAATTCCCTTAAGACATCATTCATGAAGTACTGGAATGTAGCTGGAGCGATTCAAAGGCCAAAGGGCATTACCTGATATTCTTATAGGCCATATTTAGTACGAAAGGTGGTTTTCCATTCATCACCCTTTTTCACTCTTACGAGATGGTACGCTCCTCTAAGGTCCAATTTGGTGCAGATCTGGGTGTCTTTAACTTGATCTAACAGTTCCGGAATGAGTGGTAGAGGGTAGCGATGTTTTACAGTGATTTGGTTTAATGCGCGATAGTCGATGCAAGTCCTCAAATCTCCTTCCTTCTTTGGCACAAAGAATAGAGGAGAGACTGCTGGCAATTTGAGGGGCGGATGAAACCGTTTGCCAGGTATTGATCTAAATAGGACTTTAAATGCTGGTTTTCTGGTTCTGTGAGTGCATAGATTCACCCACAAGGGATTTGAGCACCGGGTACCAGGTCGATATGGCAATCATATGGTCTGTACGGCGGTAAGGTATTAGCTTGTTCTTTCTGAAATACATCCTGAAAGTCCTGGTATTCACTTGGTAGGGTACCGGTTACCCCCAGAGTTATTGGCGCTGTTACATGAGCAGAAGTACTTGTATCTGTTGACTGCTTTTCTTGGTGGTAACAAGTGAGAGCACAACTTACGGAAAAGGTCAACTCCTTTGCACGCCAATCTATTCGAGGATTGTGAGCTACCAACCATGGCATCCCTAAGATCAACCTAAACTGGGGCGCCTTGATGAGATCGAAAGCTATAGATTCCCGGTGTCCATCCTGGCACATAAGGGTTAAAACTGCTGTGCATTGGGATACTGGACTGGAAGCTATTTCCGTACCATCAACGGTGGTCACTGTGTCAGTGGTTGACCTATGGCATAAAGGAAGCTCCATCTTTGCTGCGAGATCTTGGTCTATATAGTTCCCAACTGCTCCGCCGTCTATGTATGCTTTTACGACATGCATCCGAGATGGCTGCTGGTGGTTGATCAAGATCACTGACAATGCAAAATGGGAGGTCTGAAGTTCACTTTCTTCGCTCGAAAAGCTGACCGCTATACTTGCTGGGCTTGGTAGTTTTACGACTCCTTGTTGGCATCTTTTTTGTCAGTAGCCCCTACGGTTCTCCTTGGTGGTTTCACTGGACACTCTTTAAGGAAATGGCCTGATTATTCGCAGTACAAACATAGCTGCTGCTGCCTTCTATTGTCCCTTTCAGCCTCAGTTAAAGGGGCCCTTACCCCTCCGATCTGCGTTGGTTCCACTGAACTTTCTATTGCTCGTGGGACATTGTCCTTTGATCGTATGTACATACATAGGGCAAGTGTCCAGTCTGATTCGATTGCTCTTCGTTTTGCAACCTATGATCTAGCTGAACAACAATGTTAATGAACTCTGCACAGTCTTTTGGTGGGTCAACACTTGAGCAAGAACATATTTTAGCTCGCCCCGTAGGCCCTGATGAAATAACATGGTTCTTTTCTCCTCAGCCCATCCTGCTTCAACCACGAGCCTGTTGAAGGTTGCTATATATGTTAATAAGTCTTGGTTTCCCTGACGAAGGGACAAAAGTTAATTGTCTTATGCCTGTCCATGGATATGACGAGCGAAGAGCTTCTCCATCTCCTGCTGAAAACAACTGAACTCATGCAGGAAAGGATCATCCTGACTGACAAAGGGTACAGACCAGTCCGTAGCACTGCCGCTCAAATAAGATAGCACGAAAGCAACCAGCGACTTGTCGTTTGGGAAGGCCCCAGGCCTACAAAGGAAATGAAGGCGACATCGGTTCATAAATGTTGCATACTTTTTGGGATCTCCCGTGAATCGTTCAGGTGGGGCCAAAGGATTATCGCTACAGGATTGGCTGATGGTGCTGGCATTGATGGAAGGTCACCGGGTAATGGTACTTGCCCTGCCTGTGACTGGAGAAGTTGTCAGCTCAAGTCATTGGTGAGCTCTTTAGTGACTATCAACTCTCTCCTCAGGGCGTTGGTCTCCTGCCTGGTTGAATGTACCTCAGCACATAACTGCTCCAGCATTTGGGCTAACTGGTCAGTTTCTGACGTTTCCATGACATCCAGGTGGATTATGGTATAAAAGCTTTGCATTCTGATATCCACGGGGACGCCACTCAGCCTGATTGGACCTCTCATGATCTCGAACCCCTCCCCTGGAATCTGTTTGACCGAGGATTGGGCCTGAAATACAGGAATTTTGGAGTTAACTCTAATTTCTCTTGTTGCTTGGCTTCCACCTCCCTTGAGGACCAAACCTTCCCCTTTGTCCTCTCCTCACCTTGTTTTCTTGTATTATGCGCTCTCCGTCCTGCTTCTCAGTGCAGGGGTGCGTTGTTGATGTGGGTGCCGCGCAACCTAGTTGCTTCACTGGTGCGGGCCCTTTTTAGTCCAGACTTGCTGTAACTTCAGTCTGATAAGGTAGGTTTGTTGGTTTTGCTGAATTGTCCTTTTCTTTTCTCTTGCCCCTACTAGTGTCTACTCATCTCACTTTAGGTGCTGGAAGCGGTCGTTGATGGTGTCGTGCTGCTTGGGGCCGAACACGAAGCAGTGAGTGAAAGCGCAATGCATGCCGCTATTTGTCTTTTTCTTGTGCTGACCTATGTCTCTCTTTTCCCTTGCAGGCCGCTGCAATGTCCCAGAATGGCTGCTGGCTGAGAGAGTAATTAGCGGTGAATAAAGTATAATGCGCCGCGCCTTCTTGTCTTTGCATGTGCTAACTTGTGTTTTTTCTCCTTTGTAGGTTGATGGTATGCTTTGGGACGGATGTGACCAGGAGCGGCTCGAATCCAGGTAAGCGTGTGATTATTCTTGCTGTTTTCGGAATCGGAATATGGGAACGCTTACTAATGCCCTTTTTCCTTCATTCTTTTCTTCTCAGGATGCGGCGTTCCGCAATTGGAGGTGGCGCCGCCGAGATGCTGTTCTCTGGACCAGAGGGGCGATGGGTGGAAGCAGGTTTGAACTTGAGGTAAGTGTTGTGCTAATGTCATTCTTGTTCTTTCAGGTACGCGGTTCCAGGAGGGCAGACGAGAATCTCAGGAGACCGATCTAAGCGCGGTGAGTGTCACGCTGCAGGCGCAGAGTAACGCGAAGCGTGTTTCTCTGCCCGGGCATGGTTTATATAGCCTCCAGGTATCCAAGCTATCTCTAGGCCTAACCACACCCAAAAAGCTAGACCGCATAGCACAGTTCATAGAACTGAGCTATGTGGGGGCATCCATATTGCACCAAAGTCCATTACCAAGTCCAGTCCTCAAGTCTTTCCTCTGAGCATGTATGAGCCTGGCACCAAAGGTGCCAGGACTGACTCCAAGAAGGTCTCAGATGAGGTGGGGAGGCCTTTAAGACCAATATGGAGGATTGTAGCCTGGCTCCAGTGTTTTGCCTATTCGGTTTAGGGACAGGGATCATGACAGGAATGCACCATCTCGGCTGAACTCCATGCAAGCCGTGAGAAGGTCCTTCTGTCACGTGAGGCCATGCAGGTAGAACTCTGTGCTGCACATGAGACCTTGCAGGAGGAACTCCGTGCTACACGTGAGGTGCTGCATGGGGACCTCCGTGCCATCTTTCTGCCGGACCAGGCTAACCAGACCCGCATGTTTGCTGCCATGGAGGGGCATGCCGGTGATATGTGTGAGCAGCACCCTTACCATGCACACCTCCAGATATTCAACCAGAGGGTGACAACAGCGACGACTGATCTCTCACTATGGCCTAGCCCTGCAGACCATGAGCCCATGGAGGATTTTTCTTTTTAGCTCAACATCCATGCATTTGTGGGTATTGAGGTGCACCGTGCACCTCCTTCCTCCTAGGTGCTGCCCAACCCCCCACCCCTCGGGTCGACCATGGCCATTTTAATTTTTTCTTTCCATTTTTTGTCTATTGTGCATTCATGTGACAGTGTGTTGCTTTGTGTGGCAGCCAAAGGCATCCACTGTGTGTTACGGCTGGGCCCATACAGACTTGTCTCGTGTTGGTTTTTGTGGGTTGGGGTCCGGACACATATTCCACTCCTTCTTCCCCTTTTCATGGGCTCTCAAGGATGGCACTGTGTGACAGTAACTTACACAGAGGCATTGGGCTTCTGACATATCTGTGGACAGTCTGAAGTCCAACCTGTGTATACACCCCTAGTGGGGATTCATGATGGTTTCTCCAGGGCATGGTTGGCCTGCATTCCGTTTTTGTATATTGTTAAATGTGCATGTTTTCATGTTGCTTATTCATGTATTGCCTTGCATTTCTACATTGTTGATGCACTTCATGCTGTACGCAGTACCATGCCCCTTTTAGCTGTCAGGGACACACTCAAGATGGAAGGTGGGTGTGTGGTGGCTATGTCACATTGATATACTTGTGCTATAGTGATTGGTCACTGTCTGACATTGGCACTTTTGGGTCCTGTGTTCATTATATGTTATGCTGGTGAATAGATAGTCCTGTGTTGGATACCTAAACAACAGGGGCTTGTGGTATCAACACTCAGTGCCTGCGCCTGTTTATTCTGTCGTCTGCCTTGTGAAGGTACAGAGAATACCCCTTCCTCCGTTTAAAGATTCATTTGAAGTGTTTTTTCAAATTAGTCCTGTGTTGGGTTTGCTTTTCATGTGTCGCTGAGAAGTCAGCGACAGAGAAGTTCTGATGAGAAATGTACGCAACACTGAAGGTTCGTACATTTCCCATGGAAACTTGGAAACATGCATTGAATACCCCTTCAATCCCACACCACCAACCACACCCACAACACACACACAACACACCCCCGCCCCCAACACGACCCCAACATACCACCACGCACACCCTACTTACCTCTTAGACATACTGTGTCCCTGCAGCGCCAGTTCACTTTCACTTGCGTGATCTGGAACCGGCGCTGCAGGCACCTTTATTTTTATTTATTTTTGGGCAGATGCAGGGTGGACACCCCCGCAGCACCCGCATTTGTTTTTTTCTTTTTTTAATTACCTGAAATGCATGCCACCAAAGGTTCAAACTTTGGGTGTTTGAACATTTGGTGGCATGCATTTATGTCCTTTTAGTATAGGTCGGACATTTTTGGTCAGTTATTTTGTCAGATTCTGTATCAGAGGGAATTGTCTCTGGCCTGTTTCCATTTGTCACTGTGCACTTTGTGACAGTTGTGTCATGCATTTATTTTGGAGTTGTCACAATGCATGCCATGGCATGGTGTGTCGGGCGGGTGACATGGGGTTTGGGAGGGTTTAGGTGACATACCAGGATTTGGATGTGCTGTTTTGCAACGGGGTGGAGGATAATGCACCTTGCATGTGGGCCTTTTAGTCACACAGGATTTTCTTTTTAAGTAGCTAGGGATGCACACAATGTAGCACTTCCAAGGACACATTCTCAGGGTGGTAAGGTCGTGACAGTTGACTGTCCATTTGTCATCATTTGTTGTCACCTGGAATGTGCCATGTCCTGTGTGCACTCCGCAGGGGTGGGATTTTAGGTGAAGAATGTGGCCACAAGCTGGGTACGGGCTGCCTTGCCATGTGCCCTTTGCCCTCCCACGCCCAGCAGCCATGCGTGTGGTTGGAGATGTGGGGGCACCACCATGTCAACCGGTACGCCCCGCCGTGTTGCTACATTGTGCAGGACACATGCTGCCACAATGATCGTGCACACTACTGGTGGTGCATATAGTAGCTGTCCACCAGAGTGGTCAAGGGAGCGGAAACTTGACTTGAGCACTCCGTATGTGTGCTCCACTATGCCCCTGATTGCAATATGGGCTGCGTTGTATCTTACCTGGGGTGGTGTGGTGGGGTTCCCTATTGGCGTCATCATGTAGGTGCTAAGAGGGTAGGTACTGTCCCCTGGGGAGTTGAGAATGGTTGTCATTAGTTGGGGTTGTCTATTTGTCTGTGTGTGACATGCATGCATGTGCACAGGCATTTGTACTCACCAATGACCCATGTGTTGCCATGCCTCCCAGCTTCCTGGTCCCGGTTTAGGGCTGACATTCTGAATATGAAACTGTCATGGGTGGACCCTGGATAGTTTGCATAGACAGAGGTGATGATTCCCTTGGCATAGCATACAACCTGCACGTTGATGGAATGCCAGTGCTTGCGGTTGCGATAGATGTGCTCAGTGGCCCTAGGTGGACGTAGGGCCACATGTGTGCAATCAATGGCATGAGCACTTTGGGGAAGTGTGCCACCCAATAAAAGTCCTGGACCACGGCTTGCCTTTCTGTGGGTGTTCTGGGCATGTATATGTTCCTGCAGACTGAGGGGCGTGCAGTCCTGATTGCCAACACCTGGTGTAGGCAGCATGACTGCATGGGCTGTGAGATGCCCCCAACTATGGCAGTTGTCCACTGAAATGACCCAGTGGGCAAACAAAAAATGCAGGACATTGAGCACCTTTTCCAAGGGGCTCAGTGCTTGGGAGCACAGGGTGGTGATGTGAGGTCATCCTCCCACTCAGTGACCAGGTCTACGATGATATGAGGTGGAAACCTATGCCTGCCATAGACCTGGTCATCAGGCATCCCAAAAAGGCTGGTCCTGGGTAGAAAAATGTGGGGCCTGGTTATCCTCCTCCTGCGGTGTCCCACAATCACTGCTGTGAGAAATGGTACGTTCATCGTAGCTGTATATGCTTGTATGTTGTTTGCACACACTTTTATGCTGCGTGAGGGCGCTTATGACAGCTTTCGCCTGGCGTACGTGTTTCCGGCTTTGCGCGTCTTTTGGCGCGTGCAGGTTTTGCCCTGTTGTATTCCATGAATAAGTGTTGTTAGCGCACGTGTGGGCGTTGCAAGGATTTCGCAGTGGTACTTCCCCCGTAACGCACATATTTTCACGTGTTGTTCCCCATTCCACATGTTCTGTCCCTTTTTAGGTGTGTGCGCTGGACGGTGTGCACCTTCTCTGGGTGTCTCGCGCAGGACTTCCGTGATGTCGCAATGATGTGTGAAAGCCGCGCGGATTCAGCACAGGTCGAGGGTAAGCCACGCGCAATGTGTTCCATGAATAGGGAAACAGGCACTTGCGTGCATTTTGCACGCATGCGCTGCAATTTTCACGCTTGTGCCCCCATTTTCAGCACACATTTATTCCATGAATTATCCAGATGGTCTAACCTCTCAGGGAAATAAGCCTGGATCCCTGACTGTAAATTCTCTTCTGCATTTGCTGAACCTCTCCTATTGGAACACATAGGCTGACCATGTTGCAATAGCCATGTGCCAATAGCACAGCCTTGCTGGACTCTACCCTGAATGTCACATAGCAAAGTCAGCACCCTCCTGAGCATCAAGAGTTGGCTCTTCGAATTGCACTTACACCTGCACCAAACCAGATGCCAAGATGCTTTACCATCCGCGCAGGTTTTGGGGATGCAGGGTACTGTAAAGATATACTCATTGGAGTGGGTGGTGGAGTCAGGTAAAGAGGATGGGGGAGATGGCAGGAGGAGCTCGCTCTTTAACAAGTAAGTGACGTTTAAGCCACACCTTAAAGGGCTTTAAAGAGATACACAGTTGGGCTGTCTTTGCTTGTGATGAGCAACTGGTTTTAGTGGAGGGGGGCGAGTAGGGAGAAAGAGCAGAAGCGAGAGGAGGCACAGAGGCGACATGGGACTGTGAGGTTGATGCGTGATCACCTCTGCCAAGTGTGTCATATACATTCTTCAAGAGTGAAGGTGACCAAATGAATCCTTTGTGCTTAACGGTCATGATGATTTTGTTTATTCAATTATATCAGCTTTCGTTGTAACATCACAGTAAATCAATGTTATTCATTGCTTGCATAACATATTAAGCAGTTAGCTCAGCTTAATAATCAGGTACAACTGAAAATATTAAACCTTATGAACAGGAATGCATGTTTTGGTTTCTACAACAACAAACCAATCCTCCTTTCCCCCTTAATGTTACCCTTCTATCGGCACCATACAAAACAAATTCGTTCATGTTGTTATTTGTCTATCTCTACAATGTATGTGAAGTAACCAGGTGGGAAGCAATGGTGGTTAGTTATCTTCTATTGTTGTAATAACATGAAGTAGTAAGTAGTAATGAAAAGGCCGATCCTCTAAACTAGCAGTCAACCTTCAACTGTCTCCATACAGAACTTGCACTCATACTCCACAGTCCACCTTCCAACCTTACGTTACAAACAGCACCCAGCCAGATGGAACATATAGGATTTAACACATCCCTCTTCCCCTAACACAAAAACAAACTATATACAATATAAGAAGATCAAAACAAAATTTCAAGAATAACAATGCCCATAAAATAGAATAATGTCCATAAGATGAAACAGAACAGATGTACTGTTCAAAACTGAAACATGAAGTTATTTGTTATACATGGCAAACTCCTGAAACTTGCTTGGTATCCTACGCACTCTGGAACTTTTCCTTACCTTATTATGGATAGAACGCACATCCATTTACACACTCTCCATCCTGTCCTGATTAAGATAATTACTGTTTTCTCACAAAACGGAATAATCCCAACGATCACACTGTCTCTCACCAATATCATTACAATCTGTCATCCTCTCCGTTGACAGTTTGAACACTCTGTTGCAGTTCCATACAGTTCCACCTTCCACTTTCACAGCCTTTTTTAAAGTATTCAATGACCGTCACAGGATTGCAATATTTAGAAGCTCCCATCTTGCTAGTGAAATCACTTATTTCCTTACTTCTAAATTGGGAACCATTAGCACTCAAAATCACACTTGGAACTCCTTCCCTTCTAAATATGTTTTTACAAAAATTCAATAACCATTTTAGAAGTAACACAATCCATGACAGCCACTTTCGGCCATTTTGTGTACCTGTCAACCAACATCAAATAGAACCTGTTGCCACGACCAAGCCCCTCATAAGTACCTACCACATCAATGGCCAACTAAACCCATGGTCCTTCCGGCTCAGGTATCGGAGTAAAAGGTGTCAGAGTCAAAGGACGCCCAGTGCGCCCAGCGTGGAACCCTCCCAACCTCCAGCTACCTGAGGCTTTATGGTGAGATCATTTGCCATCTGTAAATTACGAGAGTGCATTTTTTCCATGCCCCATAATTCACTATTATTGCGCCGTTGTGCACTGTTGCTGATAAGAAATCGCCGAGTCATTTGCAGTGGCCCATAATCATTGGGCTGCATTGATCCGCCAGTGCTCTCAACGTGTTTAATGGCCGCTTCGAGTCCTACTTACCAGTTAGAGGCAGACCTCTTATCTGGAAGCCGAGCCTATGATTGGATACTGCAACCTACATCCGCCTACCGTCATCGCCGGCAGGCGGAAGCCAGCCGATTCCAAGGGCCGCAATTATGGGCCTGTCTGTGCCTGTCCGTGACAGGCCGCTAGCCTTATGCTACCATCCGCAGTCACTGTGAGTGAGTACCTCTCCCACCTACCCTACCCATCTATTTCTTCGACCTACTTATTGTTGTCCGCTCCCACCCAAATCATCTGCCCCAAGCACGCTGCATCTTGCCCCCATCAACATTACTAAGGCATAATCGGATACAACTCTACACCAAACAGCCACCTCCTGTGACTTGTGGTGACTTGCCATACCGCCTCCTCAAAAACTACCTGCACAATCAGGTCGCTGCATGCCAGTCTCCGCCACATCTCAAGAGCACCCTGATACTCTGCATCGGCCCAAGAAACATTGCCATTTACTTCATGCTCACCACCGTTGCCCCTGCCCGGCACTATATCACTTTCCAACGGAATGCTAGCTCACAGTGTCTGCATCGCCTGATGTTACTATAACTGCTTCTTTGTCTATCCTGACTCCCATTTGTCTAGATATACCCTCACGCTTTTTTTCAATACCGACCGTTACAGTCATTAATTGTGCAGTCCCCAGCATAAAATTCATCTATGTAAATCTTTGCTACACTATCATTTGGGATGCCCACTGCCAGGCTATCCACTGCGTTGCTCATTCCCCTGCTATGTTGGGTGTCCTGACCCACGTTTAAGCTATCATGCTGCAACATTTGGTGCTGTGGGCTTAGAAAATTCAAGATGGCGGAAAACCCACATGTGCGCTGAAATCCAGGAAAGCTGCGCAGTTTGTGCGCACACTAAAATGGTTGCCTCACTTGCCACCCACCAGTGCGAGAATGAAAGGCTGGGTTGCCATGAGGGAAATGGGTTGCCAAAGGAAAAACAGTAGCGCCGGTTAGCTTCAAAGCGCTTTAAAACCACCATTGGACTACCCGCACAGTAGTCTGAAACCATTGGGAGTGGCAATGCTGATTGCCAAAAGCAAACCCATAACTGTTGGGAATTCATTTTCTTAAATCCCAAAAATGGGTGCAGTACCAGTACTCACCACTATCCAAAAGCCGGCAGTTTAAAACCACCCTGTGTTTCTCTGAAGGCAGGCTCAAACTGTCTATTTTAAACATTGCAACACATCTAAAAACTCACTGGACACCAGCAGACATTTGGCAGAATGGAGTTTTGTGTGCCTACAAAATCTGGGAAATGAAGATCATAAGACAAGGTTTATAACAAGACTGGCTGCGCTGTGGATTTCAGCAGTTTAAGTTGCACTGGATTGAAAGACACTAAAAAAAAAAATCTAAATGTTTAAATTGACTGAGTGACCTACTTTTGAGTGTCACATAGGTTGCAATTGTTTAAATGTCATAGTTTTGCACTTAGAATCAGCATTCTAGCTGCATGTGTAAAATTGCAAGTTAATTTAAAAAGCAACAAATAACATGACAGTAGCTGAAAGTCTGGCTTAAGGAACTTGATTCTGCCTGGCAACTACCCCCATCAGCAGTGAAACTTGAGTCACCACTGTGTTCCCAGGCCAACCTTCCTTTTGCTGCCCACACTAAGGATATGCCATCTATCTGATAATTGAATTATCTGTGCTCTGCAAGAGAGTGAACAAAGCCCTCTTCACTCAGGCAAAGGTTTTTATTACCGCAGTCGTAAATTGTAGCTTCCTCTTGGCAGGAGCTGGGAGGAGCACTGCCTGTGAGAGCAAGCTGGCTTGGCAGAAACTGGAAAGACTGGTTTCTATACCATGTGACCTGGGAAACCACACCCCTTTGGAGCCAGAACATAACTTTAAAAAGATGAATAACTCATAGAGCGGACATGTGAAAATTTTATAAATGACACCATAATTCTTGTGATTTTTCTGCCCACATTTTAAGAGGTTTTTCGACCCGGTGGCGCGTTCAGGGGGGTGTCAGCGGAAAAGTGGATATAACTCTAAATGTATGCATGTTAAAAATCTGAAACTTCATCAGTTAATGTCCCTACTCCCTGCACACATGTATGTAAAGTTGGGTCCATGTCAGAAATTGCAAAATCAGTTAAAAAGTGAAATATGTGCCAGTTCTGAATGCAAGCTCCCAGGAAGAGCAGAGTTTGAACAGGGGATACCTCCTGTAATGCATGATGGGTGCATATGATTTTAAAACAATATGTACCTCTACAAATATGTATTTGTTTCAAATCTAGATTTGTGTGTAAGTTGACAGGAGGAGTGGACTTTCTGCAGGCTGTAAAATGACATCCCTCTGACTCACAGTTCATTACCCAATCAAATGAGAAATGGAAGTTTGACCAATTAGAAGCTGAGAGAGAGGTAGGGTCAGTGATGCTAGAACACACCCATATTCTAAACACATAAAAGCAGACAGACAGGACAGATAGGGACTTGCCAAATCCATCTGCAGCGGGACGCTCTGCCGGAAAAATCCATACTTACCTCCATCAACCTCCAGAAAGCCAAACTAGAGACTTCTATCTATCCAGAACTAAGAGACCAGACCAGAGAGAAAGCAGTGCTGTACCCAGAGAGACCCAGACCAGACCAGACCAGAGTCCAGTCTAAAACCCTGACCAGATCCGTGATGAGGCCCATTTAATTCAAGAATATAGTGTGAGTACCCAGCAGAACTGTGTAGAACCAATCTCTTAGTTTAAATTCATCTAATTCAATCTATTTAACCTAGGTAGAACTGCCTCCTAGCTGTCACCTGTCATTTCTAGTTGCAAGCTGCACTTGTCATTTTGAGCTTTTGAAATTTGCAAACCCAAAAACGACCTTTATTAAATCGCTCATATCTCCGCGACCGTTTGGGCTAGAGACTTGCAGTAACTTTCCTCTGATAGCTTAGAATCGTAGCTTTGAATCGCACCAAGAACCGCATTCCTACCCCTTATAGTTTTACCGCAATCGCGGAACACGCATCCGCGAATTTTACCGCGATTTGCAATTTCTTCACATGTAAAAACTGCTGCTGCTTGCCTTCCATTTGCCAGAAATTCGTTTAACCTGTTAACTATCCCTGCATCATTGCTAGTGTGAGCCTGGACTAATATTAACTAGATACCACTCACCCTGAACCTCTGAAAGGGAATTAAAAAGCATTTCCAGCATATTTCTCATCCATTGCTAGCACATATCAAAGCATTTGGGCCTGTGTTTTCAAAACTCCTATCTGTGTTTTAAACTTCGGTTGTCTAAGCTTGGGGGGGGATTGAACTGATTACATTGATTGCATTTCTGAGAACTGTGTGCTTTCCTCCCATTCCCTTGCATTGCATAAAGAGGGGGGGAGTGAATAGCCAGAGAAAAGTGATTACATTGTTTTGTTGAAATCATATTGAGTATTTTCTATACTGCATTTCATTCATTCAACCTTGCATTTCCTTGAACCCTATAAAGCATTCTCTACCACATTATACTTCTGTACCTATTTACCAGTGTGCTACCTTATCCATTTCATCTCAACTCCTTAGTAATTATAAAGAAGTGTGCTAGTGCCAGATTCTCTGTTATTAATCTTTATCATATCAGATTAAGTGTGCTATTCAATTATTAATTTATTACAAGGTGTGACATATATATATCTATTGTTTAAATTATCAAATAAACCTTTTAAACTTGCAAAACAGAACTACTTCTTGGCTCAGTGGGGTCAGGGGGATTCCAAGAGAGGGGTGTTATATAGGGGTAGTCATCCAGAACGCATGAACTGGACCTAAAGATATATCAATAAGGGTTTTCATTCAGTATTATAGACTAGGCGCTGACTTAGCTGTAGTGTTGAATTGAATCCCCTTACAAATTGGGGGCTCGAGCCGAGACGTTGGGTTAGATTTACCACTTGTGCAGCTTAATACAGTGTGCTAACTGACGGGATACATACATCCGGTCGGATCACCACGCTGCATTACGCTGTGAAGCATTCCTCAAAAGGGACACTCCAAGAAAAGTTCTGTTCTGCAAAAATAAAATACAAACTTCTGTAAGTCAGGACAGAGACCAATCTCTAGAATGACGACCTTAGTAGACATGAAAATAGCCAGAGAGCACCTCTTGCATAAGCTATTTGTGAGAGGTGAATGGACCGAACAGGGCCAGGATGTGTGGTTGCAGGCCATCACACAACAGGTCACTGAAACAGGGTCAGATATATATAGAGATCAGGGTCCCTTACATGTGGCCCTGAGTGAACTATATATGGCTCCTAAAGCCAAAGATGAACACAATAAGATTGCCAGGGTAGCGGCGTATTTATATTTACATATGGGAGCCGTGCAGGACAAATGTGCTGAAGGCCAAGATCTGGCGAGTAGGCAACTGCTGGCATTACAGAAGGTCCAATCTGACCTGGTCTCTTCTGAGCAGAGGCTGCAGAGGAGCCAGGAGTCAGAAAATGACAGCAGACTGTACATCACTAAAATGAAGGAGGATATGGATGTGCTGCAAAAGGAAAAGTCAGAACAGGATACCAGATTTCTGGCCCTGCAGAAGGAGCACCAAGACAGTTTGGACTCCTTACTGCAGAGCCAGAAAAAGCTGGAGCAACAATTAGACTTTAACAGGGCATGCACGGAGCAGGTAGCCACCTTGCAAAGTCATCTAGATAGAGTGAAGGTAGAGAGCAACAAGCTGATCTTGAAAGACCTGGATACCCAGGCAGAGTTTGATGAGGAGCGCCAAAAAGCTGGTGCCCTTCAACGGCAAAGGGACGACCTGGCGGCACAAATGCAGGCTCTTAGTCAGGAAAGAGACGCCTTAGGCCAGGAAGTCTGCCATTTAAAAAGAAAAATGGAAGAAAATCACCTGGCCCACCAGGGACTGGGTGATCTCCAAAAAGAACACCAGAACTTGTTAGAGCACACCAGGAGGGTGGAGGATGCTCTAGCAAGAAAGGAGCAGGCCAATAGGGACACAGCTCAGGAGGTAACCCTCCTGCAGCAAAGACTGGCCCAGTTCTCCAGGACCAACCAGGAAGCACAGAGGGAAAACGAGGCCCTCTGTGAACACAATGATAGGCTCCAACAACAGGTAGCGATGCAGGAGAGACTGATAGAGTCCAGTAAGGCCTTAACTGAAGAACTGAAGGCACAAATGCAGGCTCTTGCATTGCAACAGGGAGCAGGGGCGGATAGAGATGAGGTTCGCTGGGAAAGGGAAACTCCGGAGCATAACCTCAGGAGCCCTAGTACCAGAGGCCCTCATACCTCTCAGTCCCTGGACTCTGCCACCCCCATGTTCCCTGGCGCACATGAGCACAGGGCCACAGGGATGGCAGATTACTATCCAGCTAAGAGTATGGGGCTCATAGGCCAGAACCACTCAGGAATGGAGGGGTGGGCATCCGGGTATGGGCACCCAAGTACAGTACAGTTCAATGGGGAACCCCAGGAGAGTAGGCCCATTAAGGGCATCCTGAAAACCTCTGCCCAGTTAGGTCAGTGGAGGGGGTACCCATCAAATCCTGGCAGCAAGGAGGAATCTGAAGACCCCTCTGAACTGCGCAGGACGCAGGAGACCAGGTCCCCACATTCTGCCAGCCATTCCCAGGCTCGCAGAATCCGGGAAAACCTGGAAGAACAGACGGGAACCTCTGGGAGCAGTGCCTCTGAGTCCGAGGAAGAATGGACAAGGGTTACCCGAACCAAAAAGGCCAATAAGGCAAAAAGGGCCTTGCTTAAGGACCCTTTAAAGCAGATTAAGGCGATCAGGAGCGTCATCACGCCTTACCATAAGAACGCTAAGTATTCTGTTTGGGAGCACTTAGAGTTGTTTGAGCAAATGATGGAGACTTTCCATATGAAGGACAGCCAAAGCTGTATTCAATATGTAAAGTGGACCTTCTCCCCGGAATACTCCAGTTTCTTTGCGGGGCTGGAGGACCAAAATCATTTAAGATGGTCCACATATAAGGCGGCCATCCTGAAACATTTTTCTGTTCACAGAAATCCTCAAGAGGCTCGCAAGGCAGCCTACAATTTGCAATGTGGGGAGGATCAGGCCCCACAAGAATTTGTGCAGGAGTTAAAGCGTGCTTTTGCACAGACCACAAGAAGGGTGCGCACAGATAGCAGGGAATTTATAAATACGTTTTTCCATGCCTTGCCCAAATATATCATGACCCAGCTCGTGAGGGATTTTCACGAGAAAAGATCTTTAGACTGGGTCATTGAACAGGCTACCCGGATCTATGAGGTGCAGAAAACGATAGATAGCAAAAGTAATGCCCAGAAAAACCCCAAAGCCAACACCACCCCTGCTGCTGCCAAGGTGGCAGAGGTAAAGGTCACCCCCGTTTTAGATTTGGAGATGGGGGGGCCTAAAAACCTACCTGCACCTAATACTGCTAGGCCCAGAAGGTCCTCGGGCCAATCACAGACAGGGAGCCAAGGAGGCAGCCCCACAAATGGGGTCCCTCGCTCTCCTGATTATGTAAGTCCCCGTTACAAGGGAAATCGACCCATCCTGGGTTATGTGTGGACTCCTCCAGCCCAAGGGGGGGGATCCAGCCAAGCACCTAACCCGGGGAACTTCCCTCCAAACTTCCCACAGGAGGGCAGAAATTTACCAAACCCTGGGCAGAACTTTTTCCCCAGATATCCACCCGACTTTCAGCCCCAAAACCATCCATCCTTCTTTCCCCAATTCCCTGAGCCCAGACCACTGAATCCGGGAGAGGGGAGGCCAAGGGTGGAGGGGTACCCAAATCTTCCCAACCCGGGGTATTACCAGAGGAGGGACAGCTACCCTTCCCGGGATCAGCCCAGGGGAGAAAACAGGGCCCCGTATCAGCCTGAGCGGGTTTCCCAGTTAGAGCGCCAGGTTCAAAACATGGCGCGGGATCTGGGTCACATACTGAGGGCTCAGCAGAACCCTCAGATGGGCGTGCCGGCGCAGAACGCACCCAACTCTGGACCTGGTGCTCCAGAACAATGACGGGGGCAGCACCCCGATAACTCACCGGTTCCCAGGGAGGAGGCACAAGGGGAAGGGGGGTGTAAAGCCTTGGAGGAAGCTTCCTTCCTCACTTGTAAACAGCCCCTGGAAACCCAGGAACCGGAAACAAAATCTCTTGCCCCTGAAAGTCTGCCTCCTAAGGAGCAGAGGGGGGGTAGGAGAAACAAAAGACCCAAACAGACTCAGTTTGAGGAGGAGGTACAGATCTTCCAATTTGAGGGAGAGGGATCCTCAGAGGATCCTGAGAAAAGGATCTTCTCCTTCAGAGAGGGGGGAACTCCTCCCAAAGAAAAATGGGTCCCTAGGAATGCAAATCCAGACTGGGGAGATGTGGAGACTGAGCTACCGCCGCCCACCATCTCATCCCAGAACCAACAGCAAGAAAATCCCCTGGTTCAAACCCATCCTGGTGACTGCCTCCAAAAAGGGGGGGGCGGCCCAGAACCGGAGCCAGGGGAACCCACAATGGCTCTGATCTCCAGTTGCAAAATTTTTCTTTCAGATTCCCAAGGCTCTCCACAGAATTCTGCCCAAATCTCTTCGCTAGCAATGTCCAAAACCAGAAAGTTAGCCCACCAGTTGTCCAAAAATGTACATTATCTGTGCCCCCTTGAGGAGAAGGAGGGAAGATATTATGCCCCGGTACAAGTACAGGGGCAGGTTACAATCTCGGCACTGGTGGACACGGGATCTCAAGCTACCCTTCTGTCCAGAAGGGCCTTTGACAAACTGAATGCAGGAAGGGGAGAGAATTATCAAATTCCTCTCACCTCTCTTCCTGGGCAACTCCAGAACTTTGACGGGAAGGAAATTCCCGTCGAGGGGACAGCAGACTTGGACATTAAGATCGGGCGACACAAGTTGAAACACCCGGTCATAGTTGTGACTCCAGAGGGCACCCCTTGTTTACTAGGGAATGACCTCCTGAGAAGGTTGTCACCCCTAATAGATTGCGTAAACAAGGTCCTCTGGACCCAGACTAGCCGACCGATAAAATTAAAACAGAGTGTCAACCATGTTAGTTTAAACGGCACCTGCCACATGGTTGAACAAAAATCTGACCAAGTAGAATTTCACTTCCAGAATAGCCAAATTCCAGACGTGACAGTAATAGCAGTAGGACAACAGACTGGTGATGGGGGGTCCTCTCTATTTCTGAAAATCAACCTTCCTTCCAGTTTAAAGTGGTATTCCACGCTGGAAGGAAACACTCTGAAATTTTATACCAATCCACAATCTGAAACTCCCACTCCTACAGTCCAGAAAGATGTGAAATCAGCTCAAAGCCTGGCTGATATTCAGCAAATTGGAGAGCAGTTGTTCATCCCTGTTCAGTTAAATGATGGGAAGGACTCTGTTCTCGCTCGAGTGTGTGTGAACAACGGTAAGAGCTTCATCAGCGAAGCCATGTTTCGCCAACTTCCAAAAGATCCAGCCATTCCCACCTTCAAACTGATAGACAAATGGGAAATGGACCTGGAAGCACCCAATTCAAAACATCTCCTGCCAAGCAGGTGTATGCTCAAAATCTCCATTGGCAACAAGAGCATAGTCCACAATTGTTGGGTCGTGCGAGACGTCCCTGCCGCCTTTTACTTAGGCAGTGACATTCTCAATCGCTTTGCCATTAGTTTGGACCTAATAAACTTCAAAGCTTGGTCCCGATTAGCGGATAATCCCATGGGCTTTGATGATCCAGAAAAAGCATTTAGGTCAGCTCAATTACTACCTTATGCAGTTGAAATTCAGGTTAAAGAGGAAGTCACCATCCCAGAAAGGACCCGACAATTCTCCCTGGAAGTGAAAGTTAAAAGGGGACAAGAGTTGAAAAACCCTGATGCTTACATACATCTAAATGCTTCTCTCCAACAGCAAGGGTTGGGGGTAAACCCAACTCCATTAGTCAACATAGAACATGACACCATTCTAATAGAGGTGGATAACAGCGACTTAAAGAGTATTACTCTAGCCGCAGGCACCATTATTGGAATGGCGGTTGATGACCGACATTTCTCCATTGATCTTGTAAATGAACTGTTAGGACCAATCCCCGAGGACTGTGTTGACAATGACAGTGAGGACAATACAACACCAGACAGGATTTTCACCCGGCATGGGGGGAACTTCCTGGTGTACACTTCCTGCCCCTATGGTAAGGAAGATGTGACTTTTGACTTCAGGAGGGAGGAGGTGATTTTCCAGGTTCATGAAGGCTGCCTTGCCCACCTGAAGCCTCCAGTCCAAATCAGCACTCTGACCAGGGACTTCTCCACCCAGCTGGAGGAGGCCGCGGAGATAGCCAAACCAGAAGTCTTTCCAGGCTTCAGGCAGATGGTGGAAGAGAGAGTCAACCTAGCTGATGCCTGTGTGACTCTGGAACAAAAGCAAAAGTTGAAACAAGTTTTCTTGGATTTCCAAGATCTCTTTGCGGTAGACTCATATGACTGTGGTCGCACTGACATCCACACAACAACAATCCCCACGGACCCTGGCATGACTCCTGTGTTTGTGAAGCAATATCGCTTGCCTCTCGCATCAATGGAGTCCCTTACTGAAATAATTAAGAACCTTGAGTCCCGGGGAATAATCCGTCCAGTCCACAGCACCTTCAATAATCCGGTGCTGGGAATATTGAAGCCAAACGGCCAGTG
Source organism: Ambystoma mexicanum (assembly GCF_040938575.1). NCBI lineage: Eukaryota > Metazoa > Chordata > Amphibia > Caudata > Ambystomatidae > Ambystoma > Ambystoma mexicanum. Next base: position 141,102,526 of record NC_090939.1, on the reverse strand, counting down.
GAGACTCTGTGCCGACCTCAGGGAGCTCAACAAACGGGTCCATACTTCCCGATGGCCTCTGCCCTACATTGACCAAGGGCTGGCCCAGATCCAGGGGTCACAGGTATTCACTGCAATAGACCTGACCAATGGGTACTGGACCGTGCCTGTCAGTAGGGAGGACCAATACAAACTGGCTTTTACCTTTGGGGGCCAGCAGTACACATGGACCCGGACTCCCTTCGGATACCTTAACTCCGGTAATGAGTTCAATATTTTCCTACATAAGGCCATGCCCGACCTGGGTGCAAGGGGTAACCTGGCTTATGTAGATGATGTCCTCATCAAAAGTTCATCTGTGGAGGATTATATAGCGGAGATCCGTTATGTTCTGACACAGTTGAGGGCCGCCGGAGCAAAACTTTCCTTTCAGAAAGCACAGTGGTGTAGAACCCGTGTTAATTTCTTGGGGCATGAGATTACTCCTCAGGGTCTTTGTCCCCAGGAAAAGAAAGTGGAAGCACTTCAGAAACTGAAAGACCCCACAACCCTGCGGGAACTAAGGAGCCTCCTTGGACTGACTAATTACAGCAGAAAGTTCATTGAGGGCTACGCAGAGATCACCAGACCCCTGATTCATCTCCTGAAGGGGGGGGTCAAGTGGGAATGGGGTCCAGAACAAGCCGAGGCAGTAAAACAACTCAAGAGAAGCCTCTCACAAGCGCCTTGCCTAGCTTACCCTGTCAGAAACAAGGAGTTCTTCCTGGAGACAGGGTTCTCTAATACGTGCTTGACGGCAGTATTATACCAAAAGCATGACAAGGTCAATAAAGTAATCTCCTATGCGAGCAAAACTTTATCCTCTGTGGAGGAAAAATTCAACGATTGTGAGAAGGCACTCCTGGCAACGGTGTGGGCATTGAAGAATTACCGCCCGTTTATCCAGGGGGAACACATCATAGTGGAGACTCCACACCAGCCTCTGCAATATCTCCAAAGTGACAGAATCCGGGCCGGAAATGTGAGTAATTCCCGAATTACTTCCTGGATTCTGTCAATGCAAGGCTTTCCTGTGGAGGTCAGATATGGCCAAAACAAGAAGAGTCCCCTCGCGCAAGGTCTGGCTGACTTGCATGATTGTGCCAGAGAAAACTGTCTCGAGGACGAAAGTCTAAAAATCAAGGACAACATGGAGGCATACCTTAATTCCCCACACAAAGTCTTTGAAGAGGACAAGTGTGAGGGAATGCCCACTGTCTATGCGGATGGATGCTCTTACCATGTTGACAACAACGGGGAGAAAGAACTGGTGGCCGGCGTAGGGAATGCATGGGTGAATGAGTCCCCAGAACCCTCCGCTGGATACAAAATTGGTCCCCGAAGTAGTCAGGTGGCAGAATTGATGGCTGTGCATCAGGCCATCCTCACTGCTGTCCAGCATCAACTCAATAAACTGGTCATAATCACAGATTCGGATTATGTACGGAACGGGTTCGTGGAGCACCTGGTTAATTGGAAAACCAGAGGCATGTTATGTGCTAACAACAAACCCTTGAAACATGGGAAGTTGATCCAAAACATTGATGATCTGGTCACCTCGAATGAGATGACCATCTATTGGAAAAAGATCAAGGGTCATTCCAAAGTAGAGGGACCAGACAAAACTGGAAATGACTTAGCTGATCAGCTGGCCAAAACCGGAGCCATCCAAGGGAATCTAATTGAGATCGAGTCCCTGTTGGGGGAAATCCAGGTCACTGCCATCACTAGGTCCCAGACAAATGCTCACAACGACCTTTCAATTGCACAATGGAGTAAGGAGACCCCTGATGCTGATTTGATTACAGCTCAAAAGGGGGATCCAATTATTGGTAAGTTTTACCAGCACCTTGAGGACCCTGAGAACTTTCCCCTGACGGATACCGATTACATTGGGAAAGAGGACCTAAGAGTGTTGATGAAATGTCCAAAAATGTTCCGGATCCAAGACGGTTTGCTGGTAAGGAAATCCAAAGCTGGCCACGATCAGTGGGTGGTTCCTACCTCATTCCGAAGCCTGATGTTAAGTCACGCCCATGATGCGGCCACCGCCGGTCATAGGGGGTTTCACACAACATTGGAAATCTTAAGAGAGGTTGCATACTGGCCACACATGGGCCAGGACCTCAACCAATATTTGAAGGGTTGTCTTGTGTGTGCACAATTTCAGCCGACATCCCTCACACACCGGGCGCCTTTACAAAAGAGGGGAATGACACTGCCATGGTCAGATTTACAAATCGACTTTGTAGGCCCTGTGATTCGCTCGGCTAGGGGGAATAAGTACATGTTGACCGTCACATGCTTGTTTACCAAGTGGGTGGAATGTCTCCCAGCCCCAAATTGCAAGGCAGAAACTGCAGCTGCCTTGATGATTAACCACATCTTTTCCCGTTTTGGTCTACCTCAAAGGATTGAGTCAGACAGAGGTAGCCACTTCACCAGTGAAGTAATGACAAAGATGTGGGAGATACTGGGGGTCAAAAGGAAGTTGCATATTGCTTATAGACCAGCTTCTTCTGGGGCAGTAGAGAGATATAACCGGACAATTGTGAGCATATTAAAGAAGTTTGTGGCAGATTCTGGGCCAAGTTGGGATATCCGATTACCTCTGGTCCTAATGGCCATCAGATCTACCCCTTCATCTGCAACCAAAATGTCACCATTTGAGTTGATGACTGGGCGCAAGATGGTGCTTCCTCAGCATTTGCTCTACAGGACCCAAGAGCAGACACTGATAAATGCCTCCACTACTCATGAGTATGTAGAGAATTTAAGGAAACACCTCCAACATGCTTTTGCTTATGCTCAGCGGAATCTAGAAAGATCAGCTGATAGCATGAAGACCCACTATGACCTGAAAACTTCCAGTAAGGAATATCAGGTGGGGGACCGGGTCTATCTATACAACTTCCAAAGGAACCAGGCCAAGCAGCGCAAATTTTTGCCTACATGGAAAGGACCCTTTGAGATCGTCGATAAGATCTCCCCTGTGGCCTACAAGATCCGCATCCCCAAAGGCGGTTCGGCAGAGGGGGAAGACAAGTGGGTCCACATAAACCAGTTGAAATGTTGCCATCCCAGGCACACTCTGCAACAACTGGAGGAATCCTCTGGAATCCTAGCAGGTACTGTCTCAGACTAATTCAGTTCCAATCATAAAACATACCACATCTAGTCTCTAAAATATTGTGATTTGCATGAAACTGTCTCTTAGTTATACTGTTTTTTTTTATCAAAGTAAGAATGTAATGTTTCGTCATGATGAAATGCATATGCTGTCCCACCATCTCAACAGTGGTGGAAAAACGTCTATGAGTAGGTATTGCCGCTCTTCCTTTGTCGTCCTAGGAGAAAGAAGACCTTGAGACTGGCCAAGGAGGATGATCCGGAGACCGGGAACGAAGATCCAATGGGCCCAGTGGACCGCCCAATACTCCCATCAGGACTGGCGAGGAGAACCGATCGATCAGTACCGGATGGAGAAGAAGATGCTGAACTGTGCCATCTACAGAAGAGGAAGAAGATTATGCGGACAGACCGGTGCGTGGGTCAAAACCCATGGGCACGCGACTCCCCATCGACTCAAATTCAAAGTGCAGTCGCGTGGGGGGGCTTGTTGGGTGTCCTGACCCACGTTTAAGCTATCATGCTGCAACATTTGGTGCTGTGGGCTTAGAAAATTCAAGATGGCGGAAAACCCACATGTGCGCTGAAATCCAGGAAAGCTGCGCAGTTTGTGCGCACACTAAAATGGTTGCCTCACTTGCCACCCACCAGTGCGAGAATGAAAGGCTGGGTTGCCATGAGGGAAATGGGTTGCCAAAGGAAAAACAGTAGCGCCGGTTAGCTTCAAAGCGCTTTAAAACCACCATTGGACTACCCGCACAGTAGTCTGAAACCATTGGGAGTGGCAATGCTGATTGCCAAAAGCAAACCCATAACTGTTGGGAATTCATTTTCTTAAATCCCAAAAATGGGTGCAGTACCAGTACTCACCACTATCCAAAAGCCGGCAGTTTAAAACCACCCTGTGTTTCTCTGAAGGCAGGCTCAAACTGTCTATTTTAAACATTGCAACACATCTAAAAACTCACTGGACACCAGCAGACATTTGGCAGAATGGAGTTTTGTGTGCCTACAAAATCTGGGAAATGAAGATCATAAGACAAGGTTTATAACAAGACTGGCTGCGCTGTGGATTTCAGCAGTTTAAGTTGCACTGGATTGAAAGACACTAAAAAAAAAAATCTAAATGTTTAAATTGACTGAGTGACCTACTTTTGAGTGTCACATAGGTTGCAATTGTTTAAATGTCATAGTTTTGCACTTAGAATCAGCATTCTAGCTGCATGTGTAAAATTGCAAGTTAATTTAAAAAGCAACAAATAACATGACAGTAGCTGAAAGTCTGGCTTAAGGAACTTGATTCTGCCTGGCAACTACCCCCATCAGCAGTGAAACTTGAGTCACCACTGTGTTCCCAGGCCAACCTTCCTTTTGCTGCCCACACTAAGGATATGCCATCTATCTGATAATTGAATTATCTGTGCTCTGCAAGAGAGTGAACAAAGCCCTCTTCACTCAGGCAAAGGTTTTTATTACCGCAGTCGTAAATTGTAGCTTCCTCTTGGCAGGAGCTGGGAGGAGCACTGCCTGTGAGAGCAAGCTGGCTTGGCAGAAACTGGAAAGACTGGTTTCTATACCATGTGACCTGGGAAACCACACCCCTTTGGAGCCAGAACATAACTTTAAAAAGATGAATAACTCATAGAGCGGACATGTGAAAATTTTATAAATGACACCATAATTCTTGTGATTTTTCTGCCCACATTTTAAGAGGTTTTTCGACCCGGTGGCGCGTTCAGGGGGGTGTCAGCGGAAAAGTGGATATAACTCTAAATGTATGCATGTTAAAAATCTGAAACTTCATCAGTTAATGTCCCTACTCCCTGCACACATGTATGTAAAGTTGGGTCCATGTCAGAAATTGCAAAATCAGTTAAAAAGTGAAATATGTGCCAGTTCTGAATGCAAGCTCCCAGGAAGAGCAGAGTTTGAACAGGGGATACCTCCTGTAATGCATGGTGGGTGCATATGATTTTAAAACAATATGTACCTCTACAAATATGTATTTGTTTCAAATCTAGATTTGTGTGTAAGTTGACAGGAGGAGTGGACTTTCTGCAGGCTGTAAAATGACATCCCTCTGACTCACAGTTCATTACCCAATCAAATGAGAAATGGAAGTTTGACCAATTAGAAGCTGAGAGAGAGGTAGGGTCAGTGATGCTAGAACACACCCATATTCTAAACACATAAAAGCAGACAGACAGGACAGATAGGGACTTGCCAAATCCATCTGCAGCGGGACGCTCTGCCGGAAAAATCCATACTTACCTCCATCAACCTCCAGAAAGCCAAACTAGAGACTTCTATCTATCCAGAACTAAGAGACCAGACCAGAGAGAAAGCAGTGCTGTACCCAGAGAGACCCAGACCAGACCAGACCAGAGTCCAGTCTAAAACCCTGACCAGATCCGTGATGAGGCCCATTTAATTCAAGAATATAGTGTGAGTACCCAGCAGAACTGTGTAGAACCAATCTCTTAGTTTAAATTCATCTAATTCAATCTATTTAACCTAAGTAGAACTGCCTCCTAGCTGTCACCTGTCATTTCTAGTTGCAAGCTGCACTTGTCATTTTGAGCTTTTGAAATTTGCAAACCCAAAAACGACCTTTATTAAATCGCTCATATCTCCGCGACCGTTTGGGCTAGAGACTTGCAGTAACTTTCCTCTGATAGCTTAGAATCGTAGCTTTGAATCGCACCAAGAACCGCATTCCTACCCCTTATAGTTTTACCGCAATCGCGGAACACGCATCCGCGAATTTTACCGCGATTTGCAATTTCTTCACATGTAAAAACTGCTGCTGCTTGCCTTCCATTTGCCAGAAATTCGTTTAACCTGTTAACTATCCCTGCATCATTGCTAGTGTGAGCCTGGACTAATATTAACTAGATACCACTCACCCTGAACCTCTGAAAGGGAATTAAAAAGCATTTCCAGCATATTTCTCATCCATTGCTAGCACATATCAAAGCATTTGGGCCTGTGTTTTCAAAACTCCTATCTGTGTTTTAAACTTCGGTGGTCTAAGCTTGGGGGGGGATTGAACTGATTACATTGATTGCATTTCTGAGAACTGTGTGCTTTCCTCCCATTCCCTTGCATTGCATAAAGAGGGGGGGAGTGAATAGCCAGAGAAAAGTGATTACATTGTTTTGTTGAAATCATATTGAGTATTTTCTATACTGCATTTCATTCATTCAACCTTGCATTTCCTTGAACCCTATAAAGCATTCTCTACCACATTATACTTCTGTACCTATTTACCAGTGTGCTACCTTATCCATTTCATCTCAACTCCTTAGTAATTATAAAGAAGTGTGCTAGTGCCAGATTCTCTGTTATTAATCTTTATCATATCAGATTAAGTGTGCTATTCAATTATTAATTTATTACAAGGTGTGACATATATATATCTATTGTTTAAATTATCAAATAAACCTTTTAAACTTGCAAAACAGAACTACTTCTTGGCTCAGTGGGGTCAGGGGGATTCCAAGAGAGGGGTGTTATATAGGGGTAGTCATCCAGAACGCATGAACTGGACCTAAAGATATATCAATAAGGGTTTTCATTCAGTATTATAGACTAGGCGCTGACTTAGCTGTAGTGTTGAATTGAATCCCCTTACAGCTATCAACGGAGTAGACCCCCGCCCTGTTATCAATTGTACTGCCTATTGCCATGATATCAATTGTGCTGCCTTCCATCCAATTAGGAATTGAGTTGCTTGTTGCCTTGCTATCAACTGTGTTGTTCATTGTCCTGTGATCAATAGTGTAGCCCTCTGCCACGCTTTCAATCGTGTTGGCCATTGCCCTGCCTTCTGCCTCTTGTTATCAACTCTACTGCCCATTTTCATGATATCAATTTTGTTGCTCTTTGTCCTGTTATCAACTGAGTAGCCTGTATCAATTGTTGCCTGCCATCATGTTATGATTTGAGTTGTATGCTGCCATGCTATTAACTGTGCTGCTCATTGCCCTGTGATCAATTGTGTAGACCGCTGCCATGCCTTCAATTGTGTTGCCCATTGCTCTGTTATCACTTGTGTTGCCCAATGCCACGTTATCAATCAGCCACCGCCTGTCACTGCGCTGCTCGACACCAGCCTACTGTAGCATCAGCCACTGTGCATTAGCCGCTGTGCAACTAAACCTGCCTCCTAATACAGCAAACTGAGTGCCATGTCAGCCACCCCCATGCTGACCACCCTCCTAATCTTGCTATTAGTAGCAAATTACCATCTGAAGAAACTCCCTCACCCCATCTCACAATGGATTCGCCTTGCACCGCAGGTACCTATATCCAATTAGGAATGGGCCTAGCCCGCCTACGCTGCTCTCGACACTACCCTACTCCTTGCCCCACTCCTTTTCTCAATAAAAGTACACCTTTCCCTAGTATCTCACGTCCTACCAACCCAGGCTCGCCCAGTAAAGGCTTGACTGCACCACACTCCCACACCAAGGACATCCCATCATCTGCACTGCCCCCTGACATACTTACAATACTCTACCGTCTTTCTGCGAGAACTGTCCAGAGACACGCTTATGCTGCCTCAACCCCTCACCCACAAAAACACCTGCTCAGACTCCCCAGCCCCTACTCCTCCTCTGCTCTCACGCCTGATCACGGGAACAATGACAGTTTATAGACTCTCCTCTCGCTCATTCCTACGGTGTGCTGGATATTGCAGACGTTATCAAATCCAACAGCCTTGACTTTTTAGCAGTTACAGAAACCTGGCTACACTCAGCCTCATGACCACGGCTCTCCTTAGCTATCCCAGAGGGTACATCATCTTCAGAAAGGGTAGAGACACTTCAAGAGGAGGCAGCGTTGCCGTACTAATTAAAGACGCCCATCAACTTGACATATCCCTTACACCCTCCTGCACATTCACCCTTCACATCATCTACAGGCCCCCTAGAGCCATCTCCACCTTTGAGGACGACATTGCAACACTCCTGACTCACAACATGAAACCTCATTCCAAAGTAATCATCATGGGGTGACTTCAATTTAGGGCTGAACGACCCTTCAGACATCCATGCAGACCTTTTAGCCAAATCTATATCTCATTAACAGTTCATTTGCTTCTAATACAGTATGGAGCGATTTGAAAACAGCTTGGCTTCTACCCCTACGCAAGAAACCAACACTAGACCCTAACATCTCCACAAACTTCTATCCCATCACTACCGTACCGTTTTTACAAAAAATACTCAATCGTGCAGACTATCTGCAGATCCAAAAACATCTGGAAGATAATAACCTCTTGGGCCTAAGACAATCAGGCTTCAGGCCAACTAACGGCACTGAGACTGCCTTCTTAGATTTGAACACGCAAATGGATCAATACAAAGACAAAGGGGAACTGTGCATATTCCTTCTCTTAGATCTCTCCACATACTTCGATCTGGTCAATCATGACATTCTTTGCCAGCACCTCGAGAACGCTTCCCAATACTCAGCAGACTCCATCAAGTGGATCAAGTCTTTCCTTACCAATCGAACCATGAGGGTCTGCTCTGACAACTCCGCAGCCCCTCCAGTCCCTGTGACCTGCGGCGTACCGCAAGGCTCCTGTGTGTCACCTATACTATATAATGCCTTCACTAAGCTTCTGTTTGATAAGCTGGACAACATGGGTATCACGTACACAATCTATGTGGACGATATGCAAATACTCATACCTATTACTGGATGCCGCGACACCGGCTCGAAAAACTTAAACAAGATATATCTGGTAATCCAGGCATGGATGGCGCTTAACGAACTGTGTCTTAATGATAATAAGACCGAGTGAATCCTCATTGGCAATAAAACCAAACTCAATAACCTCCCCCAGATATACAAATCTTTCAATACCGACGGTAATACTATTACAGTCGCCAATGAAATAAAAACATTGGGGGTGTACATCGACTCCTCTCTTACCTTAAACAGACAGGTCAACGTTGTTGTCTCTTCAGCAGCTCACACTGCCAAATTGATAAGAGCCAGCAGATCGTTCCTCTCTTCTGACAATTCTATCACCTTGGCCAGAGCTTTGATATTATCCAGTATAGATTACCGCAACTCACTATTTGCGGGAACTAGCTCAAGAAATATAAATAAAATTACAGGTTGTCCAAAACAACGCTATCAGAGCTGCCTTAAATATTCCTAGACACAAACGCATTTCTACCTTCAGGAGGAATATCCACTGGCTCCCTGTCCAGGACAGAATTAACTTCAAAATCCTGACGCTCACCCAAAAATGTATTACAGATAAGGCACCCTTATACCTCAGTAATGTCATCCGCAAAACTCAATCCAACAGACCAACCCGTTCTCTGTAGACTAATCTCCTCAACAACCCCAAATACAAAAAACAGAAAGCAGGAGGAGCTAGCTTCCCTACTATAGCTCCTAAATTGTGGAATGCCCTTCCTACTCTTCTCAGAAACGACACCTCTTTCTGGTCTTTTAGAAAAAATCTAAAAACGTTACTCTTCAGGACAGACCTCCTGCAATAGTTGCTTAGGCACTAGCTCAATACCGGTTCGACCTGTGTACATACATTGTATATAAATGCATACTGTATATTGTGCAAAAATGTAACTTTGCAAACTTGAAGCTATGTGCCAAATAATTGTAACCATCTCCTCAAGTATGTATCAGCGCCTAGTTGCCTCTGGGCTTTGAGCGCCTTATAAATGTATAAATAAATAAATAAATAAATAAATAAATAAATAAATAAATAAAGGTGACTTCTTAGAGAACATTTCTTTTATCACAGTTATTTTACGCTGAACAGAATTGTAAAAGTCTCTCTACTTGCCTGTTCATAGCAGGCCACCAAAATCTCTCTCTAGTTTTCCTTTTGGTGATCGACAATCCTGGATGACCTTCATGAGCCAAAATTATAATTTTCTCCTTCAACACCTCAGGAGGTTTCATCTTAATACCTCTCAGAATCCACACTCTTTCAATAGTCAGCTCATCGTTAACCATGAAATAACCTTTGTACATGTTCTCCACCTTCTCTTTCTCCTGCCATTCTTCAACTATCCACTCTAAAACTTGGATCAAAACTTAATTTCCCAAACTGTCGCCCTTCCACTCCTCTTGACTCAAAGCATTGAGAACTCCACAGACTTGTTCTTCAAACTCAGCATAAGTATTCATTTGAAGTTTGGTGGATCCTTCCCGCCAAGAACATTCACACCTCTGGATGCCACGTGTACCTTAACTTCAGCAAACCTTTGAATTCAATTAAAACAAGTCTTTAGGCCAATATTTTGATCACTGAGCCCTCAAAGGCACCGGGGTTTCTAATGTATGTTTTCTTTAAAATAGGATTGTAACCCTTTCTACATAGCTCTTGCCATTTTTCTTTTGTTATATCAGTGTACAGTGAACCTGAGTCCACTGTAAGCTCAGAATTAATACCATCAATGCATCATGTACTTTTGGGGTAAGACTTCTTGCTGTTACTTCTCACCATAGGAACCACCTCCACTTCATGTTCCTCCTCTTCATCATCATCATCCCCCTCTTGCACACATTTAATTTTTTGCTTGGGTCTCCTCTTTCTGTACACTGTGTTGAAATGACCCTTGAGCACTTTTTGTTTAAAGCAGGGCAAAACTGCAAACTTGCATAATGTCCCCTTTTTCCATACCAAAAACATTTTCCCAAAATAACTCTTTTTTCATTATCTTCTCCAACACTTTCTGTGATAGCAGTAGGCCTTGTCAATTCTTTGCTCTTCCAGTTCTTGTTCCTGATATTTTTAATTTTCTTAAGCATTTCCTTAGGTTTCACAGTGTTCACCGTGACAGATTTAGTCACCAAGGGGGTCATTACGAGTTTGGAGGTAGCCATGGTGCTATTAGCGCCATGGCTGCCTCCAAAATCGTGTCCGGGTTCCCGGAATGGGGACTTACCAGGTCATTCCAACCTTGGAGGACCCGGTAAGTCCCCATTCAAAATACCCATCCGCATTCCCATTCGAGCCCCATAGGGCTCAAAGGGAATGGGGAGGGTGCTAATAACGGGCCCGGCCTTAGTGGGACCCGCTAAGGGATCTCGTAATGCGGCAGTAAGGGGTTAGCGGCACCAGCATCCTTACCGGCGCCGTTAACCCCTTACCGCCACACTCGTAATGACCCCCAAGTCTTTCTCCCGGTCCTTGATTGCTTTGCTGTAAGTTACTGTATGTTTTGCCTTTTTTGCAATGGCTAACGCTGCATCCAAGTATGGATCACCACAAATGTATAGACTTTGTTGGATCACATTACTATTGGTGTGAATTGTTATTTGACCTCAAATCAACTCATCTTGTGTCACATTTCTGCCGCAGTTGCAAGTCACAACCAGTTCTTCAAGAGCACTGACATATTCACCTACTGTTTCACTGACTTCTTGTGTAAAAATAGTATCTGTTTACAGCTACATTTGTTTTAGGATGGTAATAGGTATCTAGAGCCTTAAGCACTAGCTCATACCCATCCATTCCATCACCCTCTCCATCTCCCACTCTCAACAGAGGTAACTCCCTACAGATCCTGTGCCCTTCAGGACCCAATGAATGTAAAAGCAACTTCTTCCTTGTTTGTTGCTGTGAAATGATCATTATCTATTGTGTCCATGTAGTTCCCATAGTATTCTTTCCATTCCTTCCATGGAATGGTTGGGAAGGATGAATGGTCACCCCTGCCTTGTGTGTAATATGATCGAGATAACAGCTTCAAATGAGAGTTTTTTCACTGGTGAGGTAGAGCTGTAAACTCGTAATTATACTGTAGTTTCCATGAGACACAAGTTTTTTTTGTATGATGATCTGGCTTTTTTTCATTTTTAGTATGGAATCGGAATAAAATAATGTCATAAAGGAATTCAAACATGTTGCATTGTAATACGTGCTGCCGTTTCAGCAATCAGTGGTTAGGCAATGTCCCGAAACTTGACTGGACCTAAAATGGGTGCACGTACTATCACGTCCTTTCCTCTAATGTTTGCATTGGTGCAGTGTAGGGCGAGCACACCGGCGACCAGCGCACCACGCTCGCACAAAGGTAATATGGACGAGATAGACTCCAATGGAAAGACTTCGACAACGAAATGGCAATAGCAACGCAATACTCATGGAGAGTAGAAGACACGTACCGTCAGCACTAGTGGGGCCAATCTGGATGTGGGAAGATGTTAGCAGCGGAGACACGATTCTCCCAATCCCATCCTCGTCGCCATCTGAAGTAACCACGTGGGAGGCAGTGGTGGTTAGTTATCTTCTTTCATTGCAATAACATCAAGCAGTAAGTAGTAAGGAAAAGGCCCCACAACGATCCTCTGAACTAGCAGTCAACCTTCAACTGTCTCCACACAGAACTTCCACTCATACTCCACAGTCCACCTTCCAACCCTGCATTCCAAACAACACCCAGCCAGATGGAACATATAGGACATTACAGTATTCTCTCTTGAACTCAGTCTTCTTTATTCTTGTATGTGTCTTCTTTCGAGCTCTTTAGTGTCTAACCAATCTCGTACCCATTTCGTTTCCTTTGTGATAACAATCCGCTAATTTATTTCCTCATAATCCACCTTCTTACTCAGAGAAGCCCAAGGCTTGGAGTCATAAGGGACACCTTGGTTTCATGTAGTCAGCTGCTGCAAATTCTCTCAAAGGGGCCCACACTCCAAACCACTAACGACTTTGATGTGTTGCCCATCACCAGTATTTGCCATATTGGCGTGAACCATACAGTCATGTTAGGAGGGTAGTTCTTCCTCATCTGGCACTTATGCACAATCTGGAGGCTGAGAGTAGAATATAAATGAACGGTGTCATCTCCTGTACTTCACAGCACACCCCTAACATCAGCAGTAGCCGGTCCATAGCAGTTCCTTGGGAATTGGTATGCCAGTCATTTTCGCAATCAATGACGTAATCTCCAGGCAAAAACCTGTGAGTAGTGTGCAACCCCAAAGGGTGTGGTTGTAGCTCCCGCTTTCTTTACATTTCGTCCAACAGACCTCAGGTCCATTTTTATTCGTAATATGCAGTCATGTTGGCATATAGAGCCATCGATAAAAGATTTTATATTGAACATCCATGAGCAGCACACTGGTGACACATTTGTTAACCTTTCTCCAAGCCCCATTCCGCCTTTCTATTCTGTACTAATTATGTTTTGAATATCCCTGGGATGTGTCGGGTTGCCAGGGCCGTAATCTCAATTGTGGCATTTAGTAACTGAACAGGTTGCGGTGTGCAATCCGCTCCTCTTCCACAATTTCCTCACCACTCCACATAGTCCTCCCTCAGGTGGATTCAGGTTGTGGGTATTTATTTATTCATTTATTTAAATGGTTTCTTGAGTGCCTTCACCCCCAATGGAATTCTCTCCCTCTGCCTCTTGGCCTAGAGATTGTTGTCAGAAAATTCTGGGTAGGACATAAATCCGTCCGCTTTTTAGAAATGTACGATATATGCCCAGCTTTGCACCAACTCTGAGACTTGTCTCGCTTACTTACCCTACCTTGGTGCATACCCAAGATCCTTAAAGTGCACACAAGTAGCCGAACAGCATCATGCTGGCTCTAGTAAAACCATAAAGAGACATGCTACCGTTGCAATATTTCATAGTGTTGTCTTGGTGACGGGATGGTATGAGTATTGTCCGCCAAGCAGTTTCTAATATCCGCTTCCCACTTCTGCATATGAATGTCTGTCTCTAAGGATATATTATTCAACAATAGTTTGTAGATGTTGGATATTAGGCCATTTTAAGTGTAATGACTTACCGTGGAGATGCTGGCGTCCTGTGTATGCTCTCCACTCACACAGCATGCTCAATGCAGCGTCACGTGACATGCATTTTAGCCGCGCCTGAAGTTGCTTCTGTGCTTCTGATTCTGTGAAGTTCCTTTCGTATTGCTTTAGACCATTTTGTATTGTGCTAACGAACCTTTTTTTGTCCCCGGATTTGCTACGCCTTGCCCTTGTTTGCTTCTTGACTTACCTACTGACGACAACCTCTGCTACGAACTCCGGACTGCTTTTGGATTCCTGATTTCAGTTGATCAGTACCTACCATAACGCTCAGACCCAGAACGCCTCTTGGATTGCCTTTGCTTCACGGTTTTGTATTGTTCTTCGCCTGTCAGTTGTCAAACTGTTTCTACTACCGTGGACTGCATGCATCAAGTTTTGAACTCACTCTGCCCGCCAGGTCATTAACCCATTGTCGTCCTTGGATTGCAGCATCTAAAATATCTAATACTCACGCACGAACTAGAGACCTGTATTTTTCACGCCTTGCAAACCCTATAAAGCACCTTTAAGGTTAGTCTTCACGCTGCTTTGATATATTGTATCGGTCTAGCCTGTCTTAACACTGATAGTGTGCTTTATCCCCTCTCCAGCCTCCGGTCTGCGTTTTGGTTTTCCATCTTCCCACTAATTGACGCCTCTGGGTGTTTTACTACTCAGAGAGGTACATTGGTTAGATTAATTTTTCGGCTACTCTACGAGGTCAAGCTCTAAGGTCGACGGATTCTGAAAGGAGGCCCTTTTATGTTGCTCTATCCAGGGATGTGCCCAGATCCTTGTTTCGGCCAGCGATTGCCTCATCAGAAGCCATGGTCTCTCCCACCCCACATTCATCCACAACAATAGCTCTCAACTGGGCAGCCTTATAGTACCTGCAGATATCAGGACATGCCATGTCACCCAGCTGTCTGGGGTGCATTCGGGATTCCCTATTTACTATAGATTTCAATCCCCTACAAATAAATAATATATGTTGTATATCCCTAAGTTCCCCCTGGGACACAATGACAGGGAGGGCTGGAAAAAGGTGAGGACGATGAGGTAGGATGTTCATTTCAATTAGTGCTAGATGCCCTAGCCATGAGAGTGTTAACCATCTTCATTTATTCAGTTCCTGTTTGACTGACAGCAGAAGGCCGGGAAAGTTTGTTCCATACAGGGATGTCAGCTCAGGGTTCCGATGAATGCCTAGATATTTGATTGCTTTTGGTCCCCCTCTATCTGGGCATTTCTGCTGTACTATTCTCACTATCACTGAGCGCCCCAAGATGTTAAGAAATCTCTGATTTATCTTTATTAACTTTCAAACTTGAGACCTTAGAATATGCCTGAGACCTTAGAATATGCCGGGATTCCTTAAGAAATCTCTATCAGTGACTCGGGTAGATTAGTCAGTGTTAGGATATAATTTTCGGCAAAGAGCCATGTTTTAGGGGCATTTTTCTCCCATGGGACCTAGTGAATGTGTTCACTTGCTCCTATTTTTGCAGCAAATAGCTCCATTGCTATAGCCCTGAGGGTTACATGTATTTATATCTAATCCTTTATATTGAAATACCCATATATCAAATCTTTTATCTTGAAAACTTTTATAGTGAATGCAATTTTTTTTTGTATTTTGGTGGGTGTCCCCCCAAACTCCTGTTTCCCACCTCTAAAAACCCATCCCAACCATTTCCCCCCAAAATGTAACCCTTTACCCCACCCTAACTACATTCACCATAAAGGTTTTCAAGATAAAAGATTCGATATATGGGTATTTCAGCATAAAGGATTCGAAATAAACACTGTATACCGCACTGAGCAACAGGGATAGCGGGCATCTCTGTTTAATACCCCTAGAGTATTAGAAATGACTGAGAAATTAACTTTCACCTTAGCTCTGGGTTTTTGATAATTTGCCAGTAACATCTGACAAACGTTTCCCCTATCCCAAATGTCTTTTGGACCAGAGCCAGATGTTTCCAATCGACCCAGTCAAATGTTTTCTCTGCATCCTGCGCTAATGATACTGTTGGCATTTCGGACATGCCAATTAGTCCTTTGTATGGACTATTCGTCTGACATTATCAAACCAGTTTCTGTTGATTGTAAATCCAGATTGGTCTATTGATTCTGTGAGAAGAGCTTCCGATCTATTTGCTAATATACTGGTCAGGATTTTATGAGTCCACATTCATCAAGGCAATTGAACACTTCTTGGAGTCCCTTCCTAGTTGGGTATTGTAGTGATGTGTGATAGGGTTCACTGATTTGGAAAACGCATCCCCCCAATGATCTACTAAAAAAAAGGTTAGTTAATACCAGGGCAAGAGTGGTTGTATAGGTCTTATAAAAATATGCTGGGGATCTGTCAGGGATCTGTCATGCTTTCTCTCGGTTTATGTCGGCCATGACTTGCGTGGTTTTTTCAAATGTTATTGGATTTTCTACATTCTTACGCTCATTTAGCCCGGATAGTTCTATCTCTTTAAATATTGTTCCTTCATATTGAATTGTATTGTATTGTATGAGGACTTGTAGAGCACAAACTATGGCACAAAGGCATCTAGGCGCTAGCAGACATTGATAGGAGAGGGGGAATTGGTCAGGAAGCCTGAAGCTCGGAATAGATATGTTTTCAGGTTCTTTTGAAACTGAATGTGATCAACAATGTCTCAAAGATACACCGGAGAGAATTCAACAAAGTGGGAGCCAAAACTGAGATGAAACTTTCCCATGCTACCGCCCTACGGTGACTCGGAATTCGAAGCAAAACTTGGGAGGAGGACCAAAGAGTTCTAGCGGGCTTGTAACGGGTAAGCTTCGAGCATAGACATTCAGCACCAGTGTTATGGATGGTGGGATTCACTAGACACAGTATTTTAAACTTCATCCAGGCTAGTGGAACTGACAAAGCAAATCTAAAGAGTGAGAGAATCTTGGGGCTCCAAGAGCCATCTGCACTGCCAAATTCTGTAGAATCTGCAAGCGCTGGAGAAAAAACTGCTGGCTGCCCAAGATGAATGCCATTGCAATAATCAATGGACTTCATCATTGAAGAGATAACCACTTTGGCCGGAGACTCTGTAGGAAGAAATGGCAGAATTGTTCTCAGTACTTTCAATTTAACAAAGCCTTTCTGGCACACAGAAGATATTTGAGCTTCTCTGGAGTCACAGGCAAGAAGCTTGATTCCTAGGCTTTTTACCGCTTGCACCGGCTCAGTACAGGGTCCCAGAGAGGTAGGCCAATAGTCGCCACTCCACGAGGCCCCGGCAGTAGAAGATCCCACTGTCAGGACCTCAGTTTTATCACCATTTAGCTTTAGCCAGTTCAAGGCCATTCAATCTCCAATGGAGGACAAGCAGTTCCTCAACTTAGAAGGGGGGATCCAACGTTGTGGCATTTAGATGAAAAAGGACATGTGTGTCAATTGCGTAGGTGTAGATAAGCACCCCATGATCAGCAATAAGGTCAGCCAGTGGGCGTAAATACAGATTAAATAACAGGGGGGAATAAGGTGGGGCCAGTAGCAACACTGCATGTCATTGCCATTGGTGACTATTTAAATGGAGGAAGCAACACTGTGTGAAATCGATCAGACAGGAAGGATAAGAACCATCGAAGCATACAACCTACAGTACCAATCCCCTCCGGACTCTGTAGCAGGATCTTGAGATCAATGGTATCGAAAGCCGCAGAAAGGTCAAGGAGAATCAAAATTCCCACCTCTCCATGGTCTTGAAGCAAAGCAATGTCATCAAGGATAGAGATCATCACAGACTCAGTATGTAACAGGTGAAGGAGGCAGTTAGATTCAAGAAATTTAGAATATTGAGGATTAACAGTAGCCTCCATCAACTTCATGAGGACGGGTAGGAGGGAAATGGGCTGATAGTTCTCTGCTAAAGAAGGATCAAGATGGGTCTTCTTCAATAGCCCGGAGACAATTGCATGTTATAAAGGCATAGGAATCATCCCAGTCATAAAAGAGTGGTGTAAGGCTGCTGTAAATAAGGCAATATTGATGGCATGCTTAGGAATGGATCCATAGGGGAGGCCAACCTAAGTTTAGATAAAGCGGTCAGGACCATACTATTGGTCACTGGTTCAAACTGGAATGAGCTGACCTGATTGCTCCCGGTAATGGGTTGTACTGAAAAACCAAGGTTCTGGGAGCAAGACTGGTCTGCCCCAATGGCCTGTCGAATCTTATGAATCTTTTCAACACAGAAGGAGCCTACATTGAGCTTGCGTGTGCAGGGCATCTGCTAGCGGCCGCACAGGAGCTGAAAGTTCTCTTGCCACCCAGAATAATTCCCGGGCAGAACAGGAAGCTGCCAGAATGGGGTCTGCAAAGACATGGGCTTTAGCATCTTTAATCACGGCTTGATACTCTGCAAGAGCTTCTTTATATATCTGCTTGGCGCATGGAGCGAAGTCAGTGCGCCATTTGCGTTAGACGCAATGGCAGCCTTGTTTCAGTTACTTCAGAGCAGCCGAAAACCACGGTGCCAAAGTGGGTTGCTTCATAGAGCTTCTGATAAAGGGATTGTAATGAGCCTCTCTTTGGCTTTTCCTCTGTGATTTCTGTGCTGTCGGCCCCAAAATTGGTGTGAATAAAAGATCGATCATATACATGTTTAAGTGCCCCCGCTAGTAGGGCCCCTGGTTTGTTACCATGCATGCAGAATGCATAATTCCCTCTGCCCCATTAGTCAGCAGAGAGTAAAGCTGACCCCTTGTCGCAGCAAGTTTACGATAATTGACCCTGGAGAGGTCGTTCATATGCTCATGCTCTTGTATTTCCAGCTCCTTACATAGCTGACTCTCAGCCAATCACCTTATATTTCCAGCTCCTTACATAGCTGACTCTCAGCCAATCACCTTATATTTCCAACTCCTTACATAGCTGACTCTCAGCCAAACACCTCATATTTACAATGCCTTACATAGCTGACTCTCTGCCAATCACCAAATATTTCAATTTCCTTACATAGCTGACTCTCTGCCAATCACCAAATATTTCAATTTCCTTACATAGCTGACTCTCAGCCAATCCCCTTATTCGTTTTGCTTCAGCCAGCATCTTACTCAGTTCTCCCCTTCAAACTTCCTTCATTGCATCCCATTGACTCTGCACAGAAGTTTGTGATGTGTTGTTTTCTGACCAATAATATTTTATGAGTTGACGGATTGAGTGGGTATCTTTTAAAAGTATTTCTCAAAACCCCACACTCCCTTTTCCATTCTTTGGCGCCAATTAGCCAGTTCCACAGATGTTGACACCTGGTCTGATGTTGAGATCACCCCAGATTCTGCTTGCTAGCTCGGGAGTAAGGAAGATGTGCTCGATTCTGGAGCAGGATCTATGAAGCTGGGAGTGGAAGGTATATCCCATGCCACCTTCCCATGCATCTACAAAGCTTAATTTCCTAAGACGCTTGTGTGACATCGCACCATCTCACCATGTGTTGTGTTGGTAGATTCATCTTGTTGTGGGCTAATGCAAAGGCACTTTCGCATATGGTGCCTGTCACAGTTCAATATCTACATCCTTTGGGGGAGAATTTGAGCTTATTGTGCAATAAAACTGCTACACCCAGTCTTTTATTGTCAATTCCGCCATGGAATTGGCTGGTGTATTCCTTGTGTTTAAGCCTACATTGGTCTGGCATTCTCAGACGTGTCTATTGTAGCCATACAATTTCAGGCTCTTCAGTTGACAGTCCTCGAAAGAATTCTCGAAAGAGTTTATGGCCCTCATTATAATTTTTGCAGTCTGGAAAAAAGTGGCAGTAACAACGAGTACCGGCATCTTTTCCGGACCGCCAAACTATAAGTCTGCCGGTAGGGGCTGTGTACTACCGGCAGGCCTGACCTGGCGGTAGTTCTGGCCTCTACTGGCAGATCTTTCACTGAAGCACTGTAATTTACCATTCCTTCCCTGCCCGTAATTTCCCAGTATTAAAAGGATATCAGGCAGCGGAAATAGTATGGTGAGTCTCATAACCAGCAGACTCATAATGAGGGCCTATGTCTTTTGGAGGTTGAATTTAGCCCTCTGATTTTATATGACAGTATTTTCACCAAGTCTGTCCGGCAAGAATATTGTTACATTGCACCAGGCTCTTCCCCCAGAAACAGCGCTTATTGAAGGCATGCGATGGTTATTCTACCAATATGAGTTTGTTGGGTTTTCCTGTAATCCTGTAGAGATGTATTGTAAATGCCGTTTATCCCCTCCGCACTAGGCAAGGTGCCTAACATGGTAATTTAAGTTAGCCATACCAACAAGGGTGGACCATTCCACCCTGATCCCCCGGCCCTCACTTACATTATACCATCTTGTATTCAACCTCATAGCTTACCCGTAGCAGAATAGCTTGATGCGATCCATGGTCCCCCACTCCCCTGTCTGGTGCATCCATGGTCCCCCACTCCTCAACCTAGGCTCGCACCAAAGACTCAACAAACTAGAGCCCTTGTTTAATTCCTTCACCATTGATGGTAACACTATCAAGGTCTCCAAGGATACTAAAACATTAGGTATCTGCATTGATTCCACCCTATCCTTGGCTAGACAAACTAATGCAGTCGCCTCTGCAGTTGCTTACACCTGCAAGCTGATCACAGCCAGTCGTCCTTTCTTATCACCATCCAACTGCACTCTACTAGCCAGGAGACTAGTGCTGTCTAAAATCGATTATTGTAATGCCCTTTATCTTGGCACTAACATTTGTAACCTAAACAAGTTACAAATTATCCAAAACAATAACATCAGAGCTGCACTTAACATCCCCAAGAACCAACATATCTCAGACACCAGACGTAGTATACGTTGGCTCTAAGTACCACAACGAATCTCATTGAAAACACTTGCTCTCACTCACAAATGCCTCTCTGACCAAGCACCCAGCTACCTGGCCAACAGTTCTCCATCCACAACTCTAACAGACCCCGTAGAACTGCTCACACTAACTGCCTAACCATACCAAGCATCAACCTTCGGAGATCTGGTGGGACCAGCTTCCCTGTAATGGCTGCCAAACTCTGGAACTCGCTTCCTAACCCGCTAAGAGCGGGACCCTCCTTCCAGAGATTCAAAAACATGGTTAAAACTTGGCTTTCCGACCAAGACTCGCCACTGACCACTCGCTAGCCTCTAATCATGTGATAGCCGCCAGCCTCACCTTTGTTTAAATTTATAACTGTTTATCCTGTACTTTATGTTATAGCTTTAACTTACTGTAATGATCTGTCTGCTTTTACCATGTTGTCACCTAAGTGATACGCCCGGAGGCCGTTGGGCCTGGTGCGCTTTATAAATAAAATAAATACAAAATGACAGTAGGTGGGTGTGAGTATGATCCTGCACCCATTCCGTTATTTTAATTTTTGGGAAATTAACTTGATTCCCTTTGCTGGGTTTCTTTTCCTGAGGGTGTATCTGGCAACCTTGTCAGTTTGAGTAGCGTTAGTCCAGATATCACTGGGCTACGTCTGGTACAAGCCGTGCATGTAGAGATTTCACTGAACATTTTGGGGTCATCTTGATTCCTTTTGCTTGAGGTCTGGCAGTTGCGTCTCTTTCTAGGTTAGATCAGTTGTCTGGTCTGAAAGTCGCAGAGCGTGAATTCCCTCTTCCATAGTTCGGACCTAGATTGTCTTGATGTCAAACCTAAATTGTAGTCCAGCCGAGAACAACCATCTGTATTGGATATTCCTTTCAATGAGTTCTCCTGTTGTGCTTTTAGGCCCTGGGAGGTAGAGATACACTCCATACTTCGAGGATGTCTGGGGTTTGGGTGTCCATGCATTCTTGAAGGAAGGATTTGGGGGGCACCATGCTTATCTTTACCCAAGATCATTTTCAACCATCAACTGCCACTCTGCACCTGTACGCACATGAAACCAATGAGCTCATATATCACCACACACACCTCAGACATGCTGTTTCTCTTAGAGACATGTCTACAATCCCACCACACACAACATCCCTGACCCCCTAAACAACCTCATCCACTGTGGGGACCACCCACACAAAACAAGTGGCGGCATTGCTATCATTTAGAAAGATCCACTCATATTCAGCAAACCCACCCACAATGCAATCTTTTGAATCCCCCTCTTTCAGCTGTTTTCCCTCCAGACCCTCACCTCATTTTCCAACCCCAACACACAGTCCCTCTTCCACACAGAATGGACCGACTTCACTACTAAGAAGCACAGCTCCCTCTGCACAAATACCCACATGGGTGATTTCAGCCCACGTACATCGCACCCAGACAGCAACGCCATATTGAACAGTATACTCACTCCACCCTTCCTCTGAAACCTCAACAAACACATCACACAGGCCATATACATAGTTGGCAACCTCCTTGACCTTCTGATGATTTCTAGCAAAGAACTGGTGTTTCAAAGATGGGTACCATGGTCTGATCACTTTGCCATTCCCTTCACGCGCATTCAGCCACTTTAAAACCTCTGACCTGCCACACATTACCCCCACCAGGCAAATCAAAAACATCACAAACACATCTCTCACACCTCTCATACATCTATGCTCCCCATACTGCCCACGCCTCACTTCTCAGCAATTACACAAGCACAATGCACACTATACAGAGATACATTACATAACAATCACCCTAGCCCTCAACCAAATAGCCCCTTTAAACTCCTGCAACCAACACCACCATAGGCCAATGACTCCCTCCTCACCATCAAACAAGAAGCCAGAAGCCCAGAAAGAGTATGACAAAAGAACCCATGCTACTCCACCAGTGCCACTGAAAATACAAGATGGTCATATGCAGTGCCACAGCTGGCAACTACCTCCAAGTGATTAAAAAAAAAAGTTCCCGTCCTCTGCACTCTGTAGGTGGCTCAGAGATGAGTCCTGGTCATTTGATGTATTTAGTTTGCTTTTTCTATTTCTTCAAAAATAGCTTCAAACTTTACACATCAGTTTAACAGTTATATATACATATCAGGCAAACTGACACAGTTGGATATCTTTATCAAAACGTGGTTGATTTATTTGTGGCCCAACGCGTTTGGTGAAAAATCACTTCTTCAGGGGCAAATGATCAGTTTTCAACAATTACATCTAGAAAAAAATATTTAAGTAGTACATATTAGCATGATTTGAAGTTAACGTTATTAGCAGTGTAATTCAAAATATCATGTTTGACATTATATAGACACATCATCAACATAAGCATCTAATGCATAATACATTTATTCTGTCAAGAATAGTATATTCAACAAGCCTTCAAGTGGACTTTTTCGCAATATTACCATACTGTTCATTTGTTATCCTTCATTGTGTTTCAACCAGTATCAGTATCTATGTATCAGGTAATGATTGTCAAGAAAGGTATAGTCTAGATCCAACCAGCGTCTGTATCTATGTATCAGGTAATGATTGTCAAATTTAAAGAAAGGTATAGTCTAGATCCACCTATAAATGGCTACTAAACTCTTGAGAGCTTACCTAGAGTCTCCCTTATGAGGGCCAACACGTCCTCTGTTGTGTAATCAAAGAAAGGAGGTGGATATGTCTTCTAAATCATGGAATAAGTTGTTGTACTAGAGTAACATAACCCTGAATGGAGGATATAGCCTACAGTAAGGATACATATCCAAAGAGTGTAAGCGTGTAAAAAATATCTGAAGCAGATTGCTATGGACTTACCAATAAATTTAATTATATATCTTTCCAAAAGTTTAGAGATGGATCAAATGAAATGGAGAAGAGGTTCATAAATTCCACGGGTAAGTGGTCAGTCAATTATTGGCTGGTTTTTTGAAGATTCAATCGAAATCATAAACGAGAAAAATTCCCATAATGTAGATAAATAGTAGGAAAAGATTCAGGGAGCCAAGATTTTAGCGCCGTGAGATACTTACTAAATTCTGGATGAAGAAATGGATAGTCCTTGGAAAAAGGCACCATAACGTCTAGGAACCGATTCCAGGATGCTAATATTACCCAAAATGGCTGCCTTAAATATTGTGGCCCTCATTACAACACCGGCGCTAGACCATGGCGCTATTAGCACCATGGTTGGTGCTGGTGTTGTAACGGGTCCGCCATGGTTCAATGGGGAATTACCACCCTATTCCAAGGTTGGCGGGGCGGTAATTCCCCATTGAACCATGGCCCTTCACCATTCCCATTTTCGCCCCATAGGGCTCTATGGGAATGGGGAAGGCGCTAAGTACGGTACAGCAAATTGTGGTACCGTACTTGGCACCAAGGTCCCTTTGCGGGTCCCTACTTTAACTGCTGGTCTAGACCTGCCGTTTCAGGTCGGGTCCCGCAAAGGGACCTCGTAGTAAGGCGCTAAGTGTTTAACAGTGCCGCAGCCTTTTGCTGTGCTGTTAAACACTTAGCCCCGGGGTCCTAATGAGGCTCTGTGTAAGTGACGCCATCACGTTCGAAGACATGCAACGTCTCCGAGCAACGTCACAGTGTAAACACTGTGACATCACTGTGCACATGCGCTAAGTGATGTAGACTGCTGATGCGCTGACGAAATACGCAATTCAGTCAGATTTATGGATGTGGTGCATATCATTTGAAATGATATGCACGAATGTGGGGCGTGTATCAGTGAGAAGCCTTTGAATGGTCTGTGGGCCATAAGAGTAGTGCATTATTGCAGGTTGCATAATGTGGTAAGGTATAGAAAAAACAGATCTATAAAAAAGGACGGAAGTAAAAAGCCCGTTCATCAACCAAAAAAGGAATCAAATGAGTGAAAAGGTGTGATAAATACTACCTCCAAGTGATTAAACCCACCCCATCGCACACTTAACATTTTTTACATCAAGTCACTCGTGAAACCACCCGCCACCCCTATCACACCCAGATCCATCTTAGTAATCAACTCCTGCATGGACTATTTCAAAAGCAAAAAACACATCAGAAAAGCCATTCCCTCCACTGTCTCTCTACCAACTCCCACTCCCAAATCACCCCACGCATGGGTCACATTCCACTTCATCGACCTAGTCACATTCAACACCTTCAGAGACAAAACTAAGCCAGCACCCTTCCTGAATGCTGCATGCTGCATGCCTGGCCCAGGCTGCATTTTAATGCATCATCACCCATGCGCCACACTGGGTCGGCATCATCAATTCATGCCTCTCACATGGCACCATCCTCTAGGGCACCCAAAACAGGTAGAATTTCCCTCCTCAAGAAACCACCCATCAACCTCACACTCCCCAAAAACTACTATCCAATCTCAATGCCGCAATGCAATGCATGCCATGCCTAATCACACACCAACTCCATTGACACATCACTACAAACAACCTTTTCAACCCTTTCAAATCAGGTTTCTGCCCTGGACACAGACTGCAACACTTCACTTCTTAGATGATCTCCACAACATCACTGACAAAGGACACCCATCCCTTCTAGTCCATCATGACCTCTCTGCAGCGTCTGACCTCTTGACCAGACCATACTCCTAAAGATCCTATCCCACAGGATGAAGCTCTGAGGCACCGTTCTCAACTGGTTGACCTCCTTCCTCACTGACCGGCCACACTTTGTCCCCATTCCCCCTATACATCTAATCCCATTTCGGTCAAATAACGGGTACTGCAAGAAACCTCCCTATGTCTTCTACTTTTCAGCATATATGTTCAACCATTCGGACAGACTCTTATCAAACACAAAATCCACTTTCACCAAATATATAGCTGACATGCAAATAAACGTCCAAATCCCCTCCACCTTTCAACGCTACACCCTCAGAAACTGTCTCTTCACCGTCACGACCTGGAAGGTTACCCGCTTCCTCAAACTGATCCCATTCAAAATAAAATTCCTCCTCATCTGCCCCTACTAGTCACAAATCTTATCTCACCACCTGGATCAAAGAGCTTGCCACAAACAACCCACACCAGTCAAGGTCCTACTCTTCACCATCAACCTCCACTTATGCTGCACAGAACACATAGCCACCGTCACCAAAACATTCAACCTGCAGCTACACCTCCTTTGCAAAATAAGACCCATGCTTCCCTGTGGTGACTTCCGTACTGAAGTCCAGGCACTAGTACTCTCCAAGCTGGACTATGGAAATGCTCTCCTCACTGGACTCCCCAACAACACTCTTGCGCACCTGCAAGCCATATAGAGCGCAGCTGCACAAACCATTCTACACCTACTCAATAAAATAACTCACACATCACGCCAGCTTTCTCCTAGCACCACTGGCGTCCAATACCCCAAGAGAATTGCTTTGAATTAACTCTGCATCATATACTAGGCCAGCCACCTCAAAGCTCCAGAGTACCTTAACAGCAAAGTGGAACCCATTACCCACACAAACACTAGGTAATCCAAGCAAAAGCTCCCAAATTCCACTCAAGCTAACCAGCGTACAAGAACAAGCCTTCACCCAATGGGCACCCAGTGCCCCAAACTCCCGCCCCCTCATAGTCATACCACACAGGGTCAGTGCAAGTATTTGTGGCACCCAGGTAAAAAGAAATGTTGCCGCCCCCACTACTAACCCCATGTATCCTGACTATGCAATCCTCTCATCCCGGATGTGTCCTCACCACTTTATATGTATATCTTGCCCAACATGTTCACAAGCTGCACTTTCTCCATCATGCTTTGGAACTTTTCATAACAGGGTAAAATGAAATCACTCTTTCTTATGCACAATATATAATCTACAGGCTGGATTCAAAACTATGACCAGACCAGGAAGGATTAGCAATACAAATAAGAAGGAGCATGAAAGATCTATCATATCAGCACAATTGAAAATAATAACTCCCAGACACCTGCTTCCCACTCCCCCACACACGTGTGTGGGCCTCTCGGAGGCAGATTTCTGGGCTATTGTGAGCCCCCTTATCTACATACAGTAGACATCTATTTAAAGGTTGTTAATAGGAGACTATTGCTTCCTTCCAACAACCCCACAGGCTCTCGCCGAGCACCTCTGACATTGAGGTGGAACCACCGCTGGCTATGCTCGCCAAATCTCTGCCTCCGCCCTACCTCCACCTGCATCCGTTAAGCCTCCACTAAAGAGAGTGTCAGAAACCACTGCCCGAGTCACTGAAAGGGAGCGGGTGTTAGTGACTCTGGCTGTCAGCTGTTTTGCTATTGCCTCTGCAACCTCTGTTTGATGGCATTCTCCTCACATCCTCTTTCCACATATCAAGCATGGCAAAAAAATACCCTTTGATTGATTGCGTTCGCAGGCTTGTGGTGGGAATTCCTTTGGCGTCTCAGAGATGGGGAGGAGAACAGGAGTGAGACACTCCCAAGTATGGGGTATGTACCATCTTGCATTTCAGGAAATTCACTGAGTGAGAATTCTTTGGCCAGGCTGATGACCGCCAATGGGCTACCATTATGGTCAGATAGGAAAAGAGGCAGCGACTCTACCTCCCGGCCAGGCCGACATGATAAGGAGTGAAGATGTGGTGAATGCTCTGTTTCCACCTGGTTTTCTAAATAGGGGCGTTAGTGTGCTGTGCAGCCGGGACATTTAACCAATTCTACTGGCCCAATGTTCTTTAAAATTATCCATTTATCACAAACTGCCCAAAAAAGGTCCTCCCGGTACTGCTCAGCTTACTGAATAACGTCAATGTGTTTCATTAATGTGTGCCACACTGCTTCCTTAACTCACTAACAGGTACATTAATGGCGCAAAGAGTGCAAACATTATTCAAACACAGAAAAGACAAGGCAACACATGCAGCAGAAGTTTAAACTTCCCCGACGTACAGGAACAGTACAATATGGTGTAAGTTACCTTCACAGACAAAACAGAAACCGCAACGGGAGCCGAATGTAAAGTTTCCATCACACAATGAACAGACACATCATGGTCTGCAAAACTGAAAGTTACAATCACGTACCAAAAAGGTACCACATGGCAAGCAGAAGGTCAAAATTCCCCCACACGCACTCACAAGTCATAGTCTAGACAGCAGTGCTGCAAAGTTTCCAAAAGTACAATATTTCGTCACGAATACAGCACACACAGTAACTATATGCATAGGACCAGCACATACTTCCCTCATGAACAGAACAGGCACAGGCACAGCAGGGGCAGGACCAGCAAGGGCTTTCCTCAAACAGGTGCAACATAGACAAGGCTATTGCCAGCTTTCCTCAAAATCCATCAAGAACCGCATGGGCTGCCAGTGGATGCTTGCCACAAACAGGTTCCTCGTTTGAAGGGTCACAACAAGCTTCCCTAGGAAGCAAGTATATACACAGCATGGACAGGGCTAGTGCAACATTCCATCTCAAACAGATAGAGTAGTAATACAACAAGAGAAAACCTCTCTCACAAACGGTTCAGCATGGTCAAGTGGAAGTTGCTGCACAAAAAAGCCGATGCAATTGTCCTTCACCAAATAGGTATCTGTGTGGATGTATCAGCCAGTGCATGTTTCCCTCACAAGTGGGTACATGGACAGCATGGACAAGTCTAATGTAAGTTTCCCTAACAAATGGGAACATGGACAGCATGGGTAGAGGCAGACATATTTCCATTACAGACAGATACAGTATGTGCAGGGCCACTGCAAGCTTCCCTAACAAAAGATGCAACATGGGCAAGGTCAGTGTAAGTCCTGTGCAAACAGGAACGTGCATAGCATGCCACAGCTAGTGTAAGTTTCCCTCACAATTATGCACAAGGACAGCATTAGCAGAGCAACTGATTTCAAGGGCCTGTGCACACTTCACTCGAACTGGTACAAACAAATCAGTGCACGCTTCCCTTGCACATACTGGTACAGGTACAGCATGTGCAAGGCCAGTGAAGATATCCCTCCTAAACGTGTACAGGTGCAGCATGCACAGAGCCAGGGCAAGCTCCGTCAACAGTCACATTGCACAGTATAGGCAGTGCAAGGGCAAGCTTCACTTGCAATGAACAGGTACATCATGAGCTCTAGATACACACAGACCTTTAATTTGACCATCAAACCCAATCAGTAGCTCTTACCAGTGACCATGTACTGGCTGGGGTATGGGGCAGGTACAGCGGGTGCACTGCACAAAATTGCCTGCTTTCCGCTATGACAAGGTGTCAGAAGCAAGAGTCGGACACAAGACAATATAGTGCAAGAATATGTTTTATTAGTGTGAAATAAAGGCCTACTTGTCCCTAACACGTTCAGTGTTCCCCTACCTAATAAACAATAATCTCAGGTGCAAGCCATCAGAATGTCTGGATAAATAATAACTCGGTCCAAAACTCCCGATCTGTCCAATAACTCCGATCTACTAAATATAAGAATAACCAAATAATACCCAAGGATGACTCCCTCCCCCTAGATGCCCTAACAGTTCAAGTTCATCAAGGGGACCAGGAGAATATTTCTTTTTCCTGGTTCCCTTCCAACAATAAAGACCAAACACTTGTCTGTTTGTAACTTTAGTGTCCGACTTGTCAGCCAGGAAAATTCCTTCCTTCTCCTGATAACAAAGTCCCTTATCATGAACAGCCAATACTTTTCATCAATAGTTGTAACTTTTGCAAAAATTCCTCCCCGGGATTTTGATATTTTTTTTCTTGTCCCCTCTGACCCGATTTAGCGACTTTATAAATATCACAGCCGAGGGAGTTCGCTCCTGATGCCCTTCTCACTGACAATGTCACTCTTGGTGACACCCCCCAATGTACTTCTCATTGATAGTACAAGTCTTGGTACTTCTCCACCAATTATTGTGATGAGAAAGATTACTCCCGATGTACTTCTCCCTGGTACTGCCACTCTTGGCACTTCTACACCAACCACTGTGACGAGGAAGATTACTCCCAATGCACTCTTCAAAGTCTTTCCTTCCAGTAGTTTCGATGGGACTACTGGGACGAGATAGATTACTCCCGGTGTACAACTCACAATCTTTCATAACTCAATACCCAACCCCCTACCAGGTTTCCTGTGGGCCCTGTTACCTTCATGTGGAGGTTACCCGTCTCCGGTTCTCCCTGAGGTGTGGGTAGCGGTCGTGGGCTTCTACCACTGCTGCTGCTTCTTTCTCTGTTTTTTGCTGGGTCTACCCTGCTTCCGTGGGGCCAGAGCGCTGTCAGTCACTGCATTGTTGTTGGACCGTCATGTCCACCTCGCCGAGGTCACGCCACCGACACTCTTTCTCCAGCTGTTTCCCTGGTCAGCTTTTCCTCTCTCTCTCAAGCCTGCTCCGCCAACTGCTTCATACAGACCTGCTGTTGTAACTTCTCCTCTTGCTGGTTCCAACTTCCCTGGATTTCCAGCTTCCTTGCTGGACTCTCCTTGATTCATGTCCTTTCTCATTTTTTATACCTAGTTGCTGGTTCCTCCCTATCAGACTGTCAAGGTCTGTCTTTTGTTTCCATGGAGTGATATTTATTTATCCTCTGGACTCCTTCATCTCAGTACTTTGATGAGGTTATGGTCATCTTTTTGTCTCCTCAGGGTCTCCTCGTCTCAGTACTTGGGGAAGTGTTAGTGCTACAATATAATACCTTAGTGTTATAGGTAGTAGTGTGAGGATGTGGAGAGGAACCTGGGGTGTGTGAGGAAAGGGAATCCGGAAAGTTAGTTGTGGAATGAACATCCCTATCCCCAAGAGGGGACTTCTCCCCTTGAAGGTTCTTCCGCATGTGACCACCCTATGCGGGATTATTGGTTAGCTACTGCACCACTCTAACCTGGCAGGGAAATGCTCCCACCTGAGGGTGTGGGAAGAAGTGGCGTTATCCCATGATTCATCACGCTGCACTCTTTCCCGTCAATAGCTCATTACTAGACTGACTTGGTTGTGGTTTTAAGGGTAGGTGAAGAAGATGGGGTGGTAAGGGCAGCTGTTGCTGGCCTGCACACTAAACACACAACCATTGCCCATTGCAAAACGTCTGTACTCCCAAGTTTGCCCAGTATGCCCACTAGCCAATCTTAGGCTGTACAAGGAGGTGGAAGGGACAGCCAGGGAGCACGTCTTAAGACTGGGCAGGGAAGTGCAGCTTGTCTAGAGGATATGTGGCCCTTTGTGGAGCCAGATGCCATCAGCATCTCTATGTTCAATAGCACCCCCAGTGGATTATCAGTTGCGCCTGCACTGCTTTTAATTGCCATCAATTTGGAGGGAGAGGCCTTTTTTTCGATCACGAAATTGCTGGTATGACCTTCCAAATTGTTCAATTTGTTTAATACTTTTCACAGTAAGTTTGACAGGTTGAGTGCTATGCATTTACCCATAACATGCACATATTCTCAGCCAGCATGATTATCTATTCATATACTGGCAAAGACAGAAAGGCTTGCCCAGTGCGGTTCAGTATTGATTGAAAGTAAGCACAGAAAATTGCAAATGAACTGGGCATCTTTGTTAACTTTCCAAGAAATACGAGTTACGGATCTATGTGATCTCATCGAGAATGTTTTCTTGAAGACGATTTGAACAAATAAAAAATAAAACAGATTTCACTGCAAATATAAGCAGGTGGAGAACCCCTGCAGTCTTCTCCCATATCTCTCCACATTATTACCTCACTAACCCAACCCACTGCATATATTGTGGTGAAATGAGTTTAAAAAACTTTGATCAAATCGTTGTCGACCGAATCTTCTGCGATGTGATCTACGTATTCCCTAGATAATGCTTACAGCTGTGAATTCACGCAGATATAAAGAAATTCATCTTTCGAATAGCGTGTGTGCCCAAAGGAACTCTATTTATTCATGAAGTCATTTTAAAGTTGCATGAATAAATATGCATTACTTCCACTTGAAAGCAAACGTTAAAACAGGTCAATTGTGGGGTCTGTACTCAGAGTCATCCTTTCCTGCATTGCTTAAAATGCTATTTCTATCAGGTTTTTTATGCTACTGAGAATGTTTCTGAGTAAATGTGCTTCGAGCACAGCATACTCTGGCCTTTTCTGAGAATTTGTGGATATGGCCCTTTAAATCTTTTTTGCTGGGACCCCTACACCCACCCCATCTCCCTCCTGCTCCTGCCTGTGAGGTGCACTTCACCTGGACAATGCTCTGCCACCAGAGGTTCCAAGAGGGCTCTATCATGACTCTTGACTTTCCTTGTGTGAGTGCCCTGATTCTGACCACGTTATTTTATCAACATTTCTTCCTGCGAGGCCATTTGTGCTTTTATTTGAGTCAGTCTATGTACTGTGCTGCTCAAAAACATGCGTCAATAGGCAATGTCCCTGTTTCCACTGCCATGTGAGAGACTCCTGGAAATGTGAGCACTGTGATTTGCCGTAGGGCACCCCCTAATTTCCAAAAAGACATTATGCAGCTACTTTAATTCAGGTTGGTTTACATCTATTTTTGTAATTTATGAAAAGAGAGAGGAAAACCTGCTCTTTGGCGCCCCATGCTGGCCAATGCCATAGGCAGCCACCAAGTTTGCCTAGTACTTGCACCTGCCCTGGTACCATACCTTCCATTATCACCTTCCGCAAAAGCCTCAAAACATAGCTCTTGCTCTGCACCTAACCAGCCAGACCACCTCCTCAGCTAACCTCTGCCTAGCCTGATCTTCCTATCCTGTCCTGAAAATATCACAACACCCTTTTAATCTCCTCTCATTTGAACTTTGTAAGGTTTTCCCAGACCCTATGAATAGGGCCAGACCTGTATACAAGTTTAAATTAAATACAAATAAATAAATCAAGACTATCTTATATCTTTTAAATCTGACTCCATGGTTATTCCTCCATGAAAGGTGGTGTTCAAATAGTGCCTAAAGACTGGGATCCGAGCCGAATAGGAACAGACAGATAACATCACCTATGTTGGCGCATTAATATTGATATTTTATTTGTATCGCGCTCATACACAGGTGTTTCAGAGCGTGATGAGGCAAGGAAGGGGAACAAGGGAGAACAAAAACAACGATCTTACTAGGCCCAGTGACATTGAGAGCGTGCACGTGCAGGGGAGAGGGAAGGGGGAAAGTGCAGGGGGGAGGGGAAGAAGTGGAAAGTGCTGAGCAAAGAAATAAAAAACAACAACGGTGGTAGTGCAGCCAGCAAGTGGCAAGTGCTAGGTTTAAGGCACAGGGAGGTGGTGTCTAATAAGTGCAGAAAAAAGGGGGGGACTGTAGGGTTACAGATACAGATCCAAGTGCAAGGTGAGCAAGTACCTGGGCCCGATATCTGAGGGTAACCAGGTGCACGGTGCTGAAGCAGAACAGATAAGCAGGGGAGAGGGGGTGATGGCAGAAGCAAAGAGGAAAGTCTTGAGGTGCTTCTGGAACCAGAGACGGCTCACCTCAAGTTTCAGTGTGGCAGGGAGGCTGTTCCAGAGGGAGGCCCCAGCCGAAGACAGAGATCTACCCCCAGCTCGTTTCTTTGAGGAACGACTGACCCTGAGGGAGTTGGAGGTGGACGAAAGAAGAGCTTGAGACGGAAGGTATTTACGGAGGGAGAGTTGAAGGTATTTTGGACCCAGGCCCCAGAAAGCCCTGTGGACAATGCAGAGGGTCTTGAATTTAATCATTGCATCCACTAGGAGCCAATGCAGAGATTTCAGGCCAGGAGAGATACGATCAGGCGCATGGTTCAGTAGACAGCAAAAAATGTGCACACAATAGAGGTGGGGCTGGCGACAGAAGGAGCTCGTCCATGTTTTATTTAACCCTTTTCACGGCTTTAATGACACGTAAACACGTCCTAATTTCCATAGGAACGCAATGAAGTCCTGCCAGTGAGCTTTCATGGAGCATTCATATCCCCTGCAGCAGAAATATCACAAGGAAATGCCGACAATTGTTCTGTTTGAGAACACAACCTGATTGATGGACCCGTTTGACGCTTGGCACGTGCACAGCGACATGCACAAGCTGCTGTTTTATGAATGCACGGGTTCCTGGGCTGATTTAATGATGCATTCACTCACATTGAAACCTGCTATTCTTTGCCACTTTGCCTACCTGTTAATCAGCTAGGAATTGTGTGTACGATTTAGAGAGGGGAGATGAGTCTGTCTCACATTCAGATCACGTGCCTGGCACTGCTTTCATGTTTGTTTTGCAGATTTTTGGCATCTCCAAATTTGACCACATTTTTGGAGTCTTGAAAATGGTGTTCAGACTTTTGCTCATCCTCCAGCTCATTGTTTTTGTCATTTTAATGTGCTGGTGAGGTTTTGGGAGTTTGGGTTATGGGACCTAGTATTGTGGTAAGATAACCACTTGGGTGCTCGCCAAGCGGAGCTGTGTTCAGCCTGCAGGACACTGGTTCAAATCGCTGCAGGTACCGTGAGTACCATTAATAAGTTGTCTAATGGTAACACACACACACACATTCTCTCTCTCTCTCTCCCTTCTCTCAATTTTCTGCCAGAAGCAATTAAGCTATGCAGTGAGCACTCTGCAAATAAGCAAACATAGCATTACAGTTATATGCCCCAGGCCAGTTAGAAGCCTGAGTTAAGCGAGGGCTTTAACAATAGCCCAGGGCACTACCTTCCCCGGTAATGCCTCCTCAGCAAGGGTTATATTGCTATTAGTAACCCGACACGTTGTACAAGGGTACTAATAGTGTTTTTTTTAAAGTCGAGAAACAACGTGTTCGCCGTTTATCAACTTAAAAAAAACCCCCAAAAAATAAGATTGGTGCCATGGATCGGGGAGAAGGGAGCAACACGTAGTCCCTTCTCCCTGTCCATGGCAGCTAGTCGCGTGTTGGGGATGCGCAAAGTAAGTGGGGCAGGGTGGAGGAGGAGCTAAATATGTCAAAAAGCATGGGGGCGGGGATGGGGACACGGGGGCACTGGGTAACACTGACCTGATTATCCAGCGGGGGAAGATGGTGGCTTCCAGCTCTGAGGAGGCTCAGAGTGGGGGCTTTACCATGTGGCAAAGCACCCCGGTCTGACTCTCCTCATTGGCTGGGAGGCTGAAACCACGCCCATGCCGGGTACTAATGTATAATAGAAGGTATCAAAGCTTGAGGTTTTTGAACTGCATTGTAGCGCTGTCTTAATTCTGTCAGCTTCCGGGGGAGGTTCTGCTTTTAGGGAATTACCTGTCCAAATTTTAATACAATTTTCCCTTTTTAACCTCTGTGAAAATGCTGTCTACATGCACCTTTCGACAAAAGGTTGATTACGTGCCTCTTTCAGAATAATCTAGGCACACATGTGCCACATCAATCAGAATAATATGCATTTTTATGGACAGTCTTTATTGACACAATGATCTGGATTGGAGAATTATTCTTTGGCACTGCACTTTAGTGCTGTATTGTCCTGCACATACATCTGAGCAAAGTATTGCCTGGTGCAATTTGATGTAGCCATTTTTCTCTGGCACAGCATTCTAAAAGGTGCTTCCCAATGGCACCGAAATTCTTGAAATTGTTATTAAATGGGCACATTATTCTAGTCGGCATGAGTCCCCAGTACTACTGACTTCTGCAATTGTATTCGCTCTCCCCTCTTGCTTCTCCACTCCTTTTGACTGCTTACTCTCTGTTCCCTCCTCCTCTCCCTTTCTCCCTTTTCCTATCTCCTCCTCTCCTCTCCTCTACTTACTTTCTTCTATGCACTTACTCTATCAGAATTGTCCCCGGACCTAGTATGATAGCAACCTCGTCTGTCTCCTGCCCCCTCCCCTTGCTTGTTCCCCCCCTCCAGCACTATCTGATATGTCGTCAGGCCGAGTACAATAGTTAATTTCACATCCTTACTGTTCATGGCCTGTAAGAATGTCATTGTATTTTCCCTTGTTCCCTCCCTTACCCTAAAGCGCTTTGAAACACATTGTGCCTCATTACGAGTATGGCGGTAGCCGTGCCTGTATGGCAGGCACGGTTACCGCCATGCTCGCTACTGGCACCGCCTCCCACGATTGGGCAATGACTGGCCCATTACGAGATGAATGGGCCGGTAATTGCCCATTCGCGGGTGGCAGTATTGCCGGGCTCCCGATCCCCATTCTGCGCCTTTGGGCAGAATGGGGGTGGGGAGCATGGTTGCACCGGTACCGTTGATAACGGTGCTGGTGCAATCACGAGTTCTGCTCGCGGGTGCCGTACAGCCCGCCAGGTAAGGCCTGGCGGGCTGTCAGGATCCCGCAAGCAGAACTCGTAATGCAGCAGCCCGGTATGAATAGTACCGGTGCCCTACCGGCACTGTTCATTCCGTGACCACCACCCTTATAATTAGGTCCATTGTGTATGGCACTATATAAATAAACTATCATAAACTATCATATCATATCATACATTACATACATTGTGCTTCATACATCAACAATTGTTTATATAGTTGTATTGCTGTGTTTGCATACTCTACTGTTGTACTGCTCCTGCATTTACCCATACACTTCTGATACCATCAAATGGATCATGTACAATGTTTGAAACAAAAAAACCTCGACACTGCTGTGTTTCGGCTCAGAGATTTCTAAGGTCTCCCCAACAACATGGTTAGGAGCCTCTCCTATTGTAATGAATCCTTCATCAGGACAATACAAAGAACACTGTATCCCGTTCTTTATCTTCTTAGGCTTCTTAAGCAGCTGTGTTTTTCATAGAAAACAATATGAACTTTAACATTGCACCATTCAAAAGTGCTTAGACAACTTTACTGGCTCTATTTCTGGACTAAATCCAATTCAAGGATTTTGAATTAAAGTGTGTTCTTCTTTCATGTCAGTGAGCTACATGGCTAGATGGATGTTAACTAGATTCCACATCTACACTAGTATGTCCTTAGAGCGGCTCGCTCTATTCTTCTTATATCATAGAATCATCTACACACTAATGCTCGGTGAGCTGGTTGAAGCAGACAGAAGAATCTATATATTGAAACTTGCTCCGGATGAAGGGATACCCCGAAACACGTTGAGCTCATTAGTTAATATTTTGCTTTAACTGAAACAAAGTTTGCTTAAATTGATTATGTTGAATTAAAGAAATTGTCACAAAGACATTGTTTCAGAATGTCTTGTCATGTTAAATGTAATATAACTTCTTCAAATTTGAATGAATTTTGACTGATCATTGCTCCGTATTCAAGGTGTGCAGGGGACGGGAGTGTCCACTACTCAAGGACACTGTTTTTTGTTGTTGATCAAAGCCAGACCGAACAAAGTCCAAGTACTTTCCAAGTAATACTGCTCCTTTAAATTCAGGGCTGTATTACACCTTCCAGCTGTCCACAGCCAGCAGTCTCTGAACACATGTATACAGGTGACTTCTCAATACTCCAGGTTGTGACCAGATGGATTAATGTTCCACATAGCAAATTACTGGGATCTGGGGCTTTTGTCTATATGGGCCTGCAGGAGCTTGCATTTATTGATCCCTTGAACTCGCGCCAGGCTCTGAATGCTATCCCCAAAAAACTCAATGTCAGACAGTAGGGCACTACTATCTTTCGGTTCAGAAGGACTCACCCACACAGCATGTGAGACAGTAGGAGACTACTGCCTTCGGGTTCTGAAGACCACACCGAAACTCAATATGAGATAGTAGGACACTCCTGCCTTTCGGTTCTTAACACTATACCCAAACTCAATGTGAGGCAGTAGGAGATTCCTGCGTTCGGGTTCTGCAGGCCACCCCCAAACTCAATGTGAGACAGTAGGAGATTCCTCACTCCCGGTTGTGCAGGCCACACCCATATTCAATGTGATACAGTAGGAGGCTTCAACCTTCCAGTTCTGCAAGCCACGCCCACATAGTATGTGAGACAGTAGGAGACTCTTGCCTTCTGGTTCTGCAGGCCAAACCCAAACTCAATGTGAGGCAGAAGGAGACTCCTGTCTTGCGGTTCTGAAGGCCATGCCCACACAGTATGTGAGACAGTAGGATGCTCTTGCCTTCCGGTTCTGAAGGCCACACACAACCTCAATAGGAGACAGTAGGAGACTCTGGCCTGCCAGTTCTGCAGGCCTAACCAAAACTCAATTTGAGATAGTAGAAGGCTCCTGCCTTCTGGTTCTGAAGACCACACCCAAACTCAATGTGACAGAGTAGGAGACTCCTGCTTTCCGTTGAAGGCCACACCCTCTCAATGTGAGACAGTAGGCGACTGCTGCCTTCCAGTTCTGCAGGCCACACCCAAACTCAATGTGAGACAGTAGGAGACTCCTGCCTTTCCGGTTCTGAAGACAACACACAGACTCAATGTGGGACAGTGGGAGACTCCTGCCTTCCTGTTCTGAAGGCCACACACAAACTCAATGTGAGGCAGTAGGAGACTCCTGACTTCTGGTCCTGAAGGCCCCACCCAAACTCAATGTGAGACATTGGGAGACTTCTGCTTTCCGGTTCTGAACGCCACACACAAAAATAATGCGAGAAGTAGGAGACTCCAACCTTCCGGTTCTGTAGGCCACACCTAAACTCAATGTGAGTCAGAGGTAGACTCCTGCCGTCTGTTGAAGTCCATACCGAAACTCAATGTGAGGCACTAGGAGACTTCTGTCTTCCAGATCTGAGGGCCACAGGCAAACTCAATGTGAGACAGTAGGCAACGTCTGTCTTCTGGTTCTGAAGGCCACACCCAAACTCAGTGTGAGAGAGTAGGAGACCCTTGCCTTCTGGTTCTTAAGGCCACACCCAAACTTAATGTAAGACAGTAGGATGCTCCAGCCTTTTGGTTCTGCAGGTCACACAAAAGCTCAATATCAGACACTGGGAGATGTCTACCTTTATGTTCTGAAGCCCACACCCAAACTCAATATGAGGGACTAGGAGACTAGTGCCTTCCGGTTCTGAAGCCCACACCCAAACTCAATATGGGGGACTAGGAGACTCCTGCCTTCCGGTTCTGAAGCCCAAACCCAAACTCAATCTGGGGGACTAGGAGACTCCTGCCTTCCGGTTATGAAGCCCACAGCTAAACTCAATATGAGGGACTAGGAGACTCCTGCCTTCCGGTTCTGAAGCCCACACCCAAACTCAATATGAGGGACTAGGAGACTCCTGCCTTCCGCTTCTGAAGCCCAAACCCAAACTCAGTATGAGGGACTAGGAGACTCCTGCCTTCCGGTTCTGAAGCCCACAGCCAAACTCAATATGAGGGACTAGGAGACTCCTGCCTTCTGGTTCTGAAGCCCAAACTCAGTATGAGGGACTAGGAGACTCCTGCCTTCTGGTTCTGAAGCTCACAGCCAAACTCAATATGAGGGACGAGGAGACTCCTGCCTTCTGGTTCTGAAGCCCAAACCCAAACTCCATATGAGGGACTAGGAGACTCCTGCCTTCTGGTTCTGAAGCCCACAGCCAAACTCAATATGAGGGACGAGGAGACTCCTGCCTTCTGGTTCTGAAGCCCAAACCCAAACTCAATATGAGTGACGAGGAGACTCCTGCCTTTCAGTTCTGAAGCCCACACCCAAGCTCAATGTGAGGCAGTAAGAGACTCCGGTGTTCTGGCTCTGCTGGTCACACCAAAGCTCAATATCAGGCAGTGGGAGACGTCTGACTTTCTGTTCTGAAGCCCACAGCCAAACTCAATATGAGGGACGAGGAGACTCCTGCCTTCTGGTTCTGAAGCCCACAGCCAAATTCATTATGAGGGACGAGGAAACTCCTGCCTTACAGTTCTGAAGCCCACAGCCA
Organism: Ambystoma mexicanum; assembly: GCF_040938575.1. Lineage (NCBI taxonomy): Eukaryota > Metazoa > Chordata > Amphibia > Caudata > Ambystomatidae > Ambystoma > Ambystoma mexicanum. The sequence continues at coordinate 141,062,968 of NC_090939.1, read as the reverse complement.
AACTCAATATGAGGGACTAGGAGACTCCTGCCTTCTGGTTCTGAAGCCCACACCCAAGCTCAATGCGAGGCAGTGGGAGACTCCTGTCTTCTTGAAAGGAGTTGAAGGCCTCTCATCTGCAGAACCAGGGGGAAAATCAATGCATACCTTTGTCACCTTTCTTTTCTTCTTTAAAGTCCTCAGAAGAGTTTCTGCAGCAGGTGGTAGCAGTGAGCAATTAGTGATTCATGAAAAACAGGCAGCATCTAAACAAACATTTTATTTCCACTTCCCATTCTCAGGCAGCTGGAAAAGTGAGGCTGGTCCTAGAGGGGATTTTATGGGTTCCCCCATCACTCATAGAAGCTCATAGGTTGCTCATGTGTTTCGATTACCTGGCTTTGGGATGATGGGTAACTGGGAGATGCTGGGAAGTGGCAGCAGCACCAACATCGTGAAGACAATGCATAGTCTGATAACACCACCACATAGAGAGGCTCGTCTCAAAACACCCCTCTGAGTGTGAACATGTCAAAGAGCAATTCTTGATATTCCATTTCATTTCTATAAATACAAAGTCTCAACATGTGCTGTCATCAGGTACTAGACACACAAGCATTTAAGCTTCAGCGAGTGACTTAATTGGAGTTGTAAATGTGCTACTGGTGTGATACAAATGTCTTAACCAGGTCTGCCTGCAGACACTCGATTTATAAGCAGTATGTGTCCTTCACTGAAGGCCTGTTAAAAACAAGCATTGGCCAAGCCAACAGTTCTGGCTTAGCATTTGCCAGGCACCGTCATTAGATGCCCAGGTATTCGCACCATTTAGTGCCTGCTACCATCAACTGCCATTTAATACCACTATGGCATTGCCTGGCAAGTGTCTTTTCCTTTCCTACACAAAAGCCCAAACGGTTGGCATTCCCAATGCTTGTTATTATCATGAGATGGCCGGTTTGGTTGGGTTGACGTTTTCAAAGGGATGACCACTACCTGGTGTTGGAGGGGATGGTGGGTGAATGATTTAGTCTTGTATGGGCAGGGTTGGGATGAGGGGTTGGGGTGGGTTATTGGTGACTAAGTTGGAAGTTTCTATGAGGCTGATGAAATGGTTATTTCTCTTTTCAAGGCACTTGGCAAATTGATTAAACTGGCCACATGTTGCCATTTGTAATGTTTATGTACATCTATGTATGGGGGAAGCAGAGTGACATGTGCAGTGTGCTCCCATTGGAAGGGCCCATAGAGCAGTAGCAGAGGCAGGTTCTGGTGCGGGGGGGCCGGGGGATACTAGGGCACCAGCGGGAGGCTGTGGGGCGCACTGGGCACCAAGGCAGATCAAAAGGCCCTGCCTCCGCTGCTGCCGTAGAGTGCACAGCTGTGCATGCTGCAGCCCCTTTATTAGGAAGGACCGATGACAGACAGCAGACATGCACAAATGCAGTCAGTGGTGGCAATCTGAGGTCTATCTGGCCTATCGAGGGAAAGACAGCCGAGCTGGAAGGTACATGGTCTCAGAACCTGTTCTGAAATGGCGGTGCTGGGAACATTCTGCTTCTCTCGGTTGCAATAGTGGGCACATCTGGAGTGGTTAATATGCTTTGGGTGGCCAAAGGAGTCTGGTCCACAGCTGCAGCTGTCCAGGCTCACGAGAGGGGGAAACAGGTTGCTTAGCTATTATACCTCCAAATTATAGAGGAGAGGCTGGCTCGCGTTTCTTCAGCACTTGGAGGCTGTCTCCCAGCTGCAGCTCATTAAGGGCAGAAGCCACCGAGCCGGCTCAACGTGTGCAGATCTCCGTGCGTGGTCAGTGTGCTAGATGATGAGGGGAAACTGAGAGGGGGTTGGGGGGCGAGGAGGGTAGTGCCTGCCCCTCTTTGGAGGCGCTGATAAAAGGCGCTTTTCTTGGGTTACAATGACATTGTATGCAACAAGACATGAAACAAACAGCATATACTATCAAAATACTTACAAGATATTTAAAGCAGAGGAGCTGTGCATGTGCAGAACCTCATAGGAGCTGAAAATGATGTCACATGACATGCAGCAAATGTTTGTCAAACCGTGAGTCACATTTTAGCTGGCGCTCTCAGACCCCAACCCTTGGAGGATCACCTGTGTGGGGGAACCCGGGGTCATGCTTGGGGGGATACCCCCGGTGAGACGCAGTATTATACACGAGAGAGGGAGAAGGAAGACGAGGTCTATGAAGCCCTTATAGGCTGTACCAAATTAACCTCCCTTCAATCTAATCAACTTCCTCTTCTGAAAGCCAACAAACCCTCTGAATATAACCAATCTCCTAGGATGCCAATTTCCATTGCCCCCAGAAACTACCTATCCCAGAATCCTTTATTTTCTAATTCCTACTTGAATGATTCCAACCGTTCTTCTCCACGTCCATCTAATTATTCTTCCCCGAAAACCATGTATGCGGTATTTACCGAACACTACAATTCCCACAATCCCCTCTGTTCACTCCACAATACCAGTTAGTCCCATTTGCTTCACAAACCGTACCAAACCCGTCCCTCTGATTGTCATTTTTCAATACCCTAATCTATTATGATAGAATACAACCGTTCCCCAATCCCCTATGTTCGGTTCTCCATCCAGGTCATTCTCGTCCATTTTGCAAACCTTCCCCATCATATCCTGCAAGACAATCCGATAATTCTTTTTCACCATTCTACTTGGTAGGACACTCAGGAACTCGCCCACCCTCCTTTTCAACCCTGAACACTTCCTCACATTGTGAGAGACAACAGACTTGTAATGCATCTGTTTACCTGACATGTCCTGACACAAGGGTCAGGCAAAACCAGGCAAGTAATTTAAATCACACACACCTGACGGAACTTCCTTTTCCCCACAGGGATAAAAGGTGGAGTAAAAGAGCACAGCACGAGTAAGGCGAGAACGGCAGCTAGCACGACGAGAGGGCTAAGCAGGTGAGGCAGTTCAAGAGAAGGAGAAAGGCGTCAGGAGTTGAGAGGGTGGCGAGGAGAGAAGTGACCTTGCCCTTATCTTACCAGACCTGCAGAACCTTTGTGAAAGAGAGCCTAAGACTTCAAACAATAGCACCAGTGTCTTGCAACAGATGTCAACGGTACACGGGGCGAGTTTATGCCGATAAGCAGAGCGAGCGAAGCTCCCGCACCCTTTGTATTGGCCTTCACTCCAGAGAAGCCAAAGCCAAGCTGTTCATCACAGCTGGTGAGTCGAGGGGAGAATCAATAAGAACATGGCTGTTTTGAATGAGAAGCGCAAAGTGGCAAGTTTGAACCAAGTTAATGAACCAAGTGTAAAGAACTGTAAGAAGTATAAAGGGGAGACCATCTGCAGAGGGAAAATCGACACCACGTGGGTGCTAATTCAAGAGACTTAGGTTGATCCCCATCTGAGCGAAACTACGGGAACCAGGAGGCTGTAGGAGAGTAGTTAAAAGATGTCCAAGTGGTCATACAGGAGGTCTAGTAAAATCCCCATCTAATTGAAAGCAAGGGAAGTGAATCCTGCATTGAGAGAAAGCAAGGGAAGTGAAACCCGCATTGAAAGAAAGCAAGGGAAGTGAATCCTGCAACACTTGAAAGTAAAGTGAATGTGAAGTCAAGAGGGGTCCTAGCCCGCCGAGGGAGATCCAGGGGTGAAGCAAGCCATCATTCAAGTGTTACGTAACTGGAGGGACTGCTCAAAGAAAGTGGTAGGACTTAAGAGCTGTAGAGACTTGAAACAAAGGGGTGGCGTCCTGCCACATATATTTCTAACAGTAATTCTTTACACTTCTATTTGCTGCAAAGTTTTACTCATTACACACACTAAGTATCAGAGAAGCTGTGTACTTGTAGTTGTTAAAGTGCAGGGATACAAAAAAGGAGAAAGTCACAGGTGACTATTGGCTTATTTATTCAGCTAATGTCACAAAAGAAATCTGGGTTGTATTTCCCATAATAGTTCAATAGTTTTTTAGAACAACACTTGCCTACCAGTAGGCGGATATGTAGAAGAGAGAGCAGATAAAGAGCAGAATGAAGCCACAATTCACATCTCTCATAACAAAATCATAAATTTGCTGAAGCGTGTACATAGAGGCAGAGTGATTATGCAGCAATTATGTACAGTAAAACACATGCATGAAGTTAGTGAACCGGAATTTCGTCTTCACAGAAAAGGCATCCTGATGGTTGTTCCAAATGATGGACTGGATGTCTTTCTAAGGGGAGAGAACCAAGTCTTTGGTCTACGTCAAGATGTTTATCAGATGGTGTATGGGGACGGGCATGATTGGCCCTGATGAAAAAAAGGTCCCATGACGTTTCGGCGTGGAGCGCCTTCTTCAAGGGTTTAGACCCAGTCTCCCTAGATGTGGGAATGGAGTGTGGACGTAGTTAGTGTAGGTAAAACACTGTGGTGTTGTGGCAAAAAACCGAGATACTGGCATGTGTTTAAAACAAATTAATTAAAAAGCCCCATGGGGGTGAAGAGTGTTATAAAAATAAACTCTAACTGGCGGGCTTGTGCTGTCTAGTAACTGACCTGTAGAAGTTAGCGTGAGGCGGTGGGTGATGTCGGTCACCTTCCAACGTTGTAATGATGAGTGGCAGTCTGGAGAGCAAGGTTGTGCTCGGAACTAGTGTCTAAGAGATGAAAGAAAAAAGGGGACAGAGGAGCACATGGTTGGTGGAGGCTTATGGAGTGCTGTGTGTGCAAAATATTGCAGGGAAAGAGAAGGCAAGCCTGGGGTAGCCATGGACAGGATTACCTGGTCTTCTGTGGAAGTAGAGCAGAAGCTGGGGGTGCTGCGGGCCTGCAGCGCGAAGCTTGTGGGGAAATGGAGCCCCGAGCGTGGGCGCCGGTGTCAGCAGCCGGCTAGGTGATGCAGCCACTGCGGTATGGATGCAAGGTAAGTCACTAGGAAAGGGAACAAGAAGTGAGAGAGAGTCTTCTGTAAGTGATGTGTGTCCATGAGAAAAGACGAATTTCATGCACGGACTGGGGGGTAAAAGGAGGTTAGCCCTTCAGTTACCTGTAATGTGATGGGGGAGCCAGAGGCGTACGGATCAGCTCTAGAGGGATGCGAAAAAAGCGGTGTCCGGTTCCCGTGTCAGCAGACTGGGTTCTGCTACGGCCAGTGTATATGTTTGGAAGGAGCTGTGTGTCTGATCTATCGGCGCAAGCGCGGGTAGGAGACGCTATGTCCGCAGGCTGAGGTGCATGCGTGCGCGACCCATGCGAGTCTAGTACGCATGCTTGAAAGAAGTGCCGTCTGGTCACTCGGTAACGTTAGTGCGCGTGTGCGGATGGAAAGTGTACCTGCTAGCGCGCATGTTGTTGAATGTGCCGCTAAAGTACTGGCCAGGGAAGTGGGCAAGGATGCGACAGTAGAGCTCAATGGAGTGAGGATGAGCCTAAAGGGTAGAGCTGGAGTGGCGTGAGTCATGACCAATGTATACCAGGAACGTTGAAGTGTAGGCGTGATAGATCCATAACAACAGGTACACTTGTACACTTGTAATACAAATATCTGTAAGCTGGTCCACATAGATGTTTCAGCAGCAGCAATAGTTATGTCATCTATCACAGTCAAAGAAACTTTACAGGCAGAATCAAGTATATATATATCCACATCAGGTGGGCTTATGGTGTCACATAGTGAATTTAGTAGTTGCGCCGATAGATCAGACACACAGCTCCTTCCAAACATATACGCTGGCCATAGCAGAACCCAGTCTGCTGACACGGGAACCGGACACCGCTTTTTTCGCGTCCCTCCAGAGCTGATCCGTACGCCTCTGGCTCCCCCATCACATTACAGGTAACTGAAGGGCTAACCTCCTTTTACTCCCAGTCCGTGCATGAAATTCGTCTTTTCTCACAGACACACATCACTTACAGAAGACTCTCTCTCACTTCTTGTTCCCTTTCCTAGTGACTTACCTTGCATCCATACCGCAGTGGCTGCATCACCTAGCCGGCTGCTGACACCGGCGCCCACGCTCGGGGCTCCATTTCCCCACAAGTTTCGCGCTGCCGGCCCGCAGCACCCCCAGCTTCTGCTCTACTTCCACAGAAGACCAGGTAATCCTGTCCATGGCTACCCCAGGCTTGCCTTCTCTTTCCCTGCAATATTTTGCACACACAGCACTCCATAAGCCTCCACCAACCATGTGCTCCTCTGTCCCCTTTTTTCTTTCATCTCTTAGACACTAGTTCCGAGCACAACCTTGCTCTCCAGACTGCCACTCATCATTACAACGTTGGAAGGTGACCGATATCACCCACCGCCTCACGCTAACTTCTACAGGTCAGTTACTAGACAGCACAAGCCCACCAGTTAGAGTTTATTTTTATAACACTCTTCACCCCCATGGGGCTTTTTAATGAATTTGTTTTAAACACATGCCAGTATCTCGGTTTTTTGCCACAACACCACAGTGTTTTACCTACACTAACTACGTCCACACTCCATTCCCACATCTAGGGAGACTGGGTCTAAACCCTTGAAGAAGGCGCTCCACGCTGAAACGTCATGGGACCTTTTTTTTCATCAGGGCCAATCATGCCCGTCCCAATACACCATCTGATAAACATCTTGACGTAGACCAAAGACTTGGTTCTCTCCCCTTAGAAAGACATCCAGTCCATCATTTGGAACAACCATCAGGATGCCTTTTCTGTGAAGACGAAATTCCGGTTCACTAACTTCATGCATGTGTTTTACTGTACATAATTGCTGCATAATCACTCTGCCTCTATGTACACGCTTCAGCAAATTTATGATTTTGTTATGAGAGATGTGAATTGTGGCTTCATTCTGCTCTTTATCTGCTCTCTCTTCTACATATCCGCCTACTGGTAGGCAAGTGTTGTTCTAAAGAACTATTGAACTATTATGGGAAATACAACCCAGATTTCTTTGGTGACATTAGCTGAATAAATAAGCCAGTAGTAACCTGTGACTTTCTCCTTTTTTGTATCCCTGCACTTTAACAACTACAAGTACACAGCTTCTCTGATACTTAGTGTGTGTAATGAGTTAAACTTTGCAACAAATAGAAGTGTAAGAATTACTGTTAGAAATATATGTGGCAGGAAGCCACCCCTTTGTTTCAAATCATTGAAGTGTTAAACAGGATATCATATCGTGCCTCCTTTATTATATATATTGGCCTAAGCCCAGTCGCTCTGCAAAGAAACCCGCGTTGCAAAGTTCCGATTCTAGATCGACATCGCCGCCATTTTAGGTCTATCCGCCATTTCGATTTCCATTCCAATGTAACTCTGTGTTCTAAAATGGTGGACAGTGTTTCCCACTTGTAACTGAGCCGACCTGAACCTTGCATTGAGATTAATGTTCAAACTGACCGTTGGCCGAATGTTTGGGTTGAGTAAAGAGACCTTGTCCCATGCCTGACTTGTAGACAGAGGACCGTCTGCGCCAATAAGTCCAATCCGCAGACATACATCGACTACAATGTCGAACAAATACTGAACGTGGACACTAGCTGAACTGCATTGTGAAGGACATGTGTTAAGGCTTATTGTTAAATCCAAAAATACACTGTTGCCATTGTAACTTGTTTGTATGTGAATTGAGGATGATCCATGTGCATATTGTCGGTCAAGCCAGAAGTGAATTCGGCACGAACTCTAGACCATGGATTATTAACTTGCAGAGGGGCTGGATATTATTGTTGAAAATGTATATAATGCACCACTGTTTAGACGTCCAGTACCTCTCACTTCTCACACTGAAAGGGCTGGTATTCGCTGTGATGTACTGAGGGCCAGATAGCTATCTGATTTTGTTTCTTTGTAACTGTACAGTTTTAGAATAAAGATCTGTGAATCTTTATAAGCCTGTGTTTGGTGTAATTCCTTTTGGGGTACTCAGCCTCGATATTTCCTTTTGCTTTTACACAAGCACTGACAGTCAAGACGGGTCCGAGCCCGACCGAGGGGGATCCAAGGGTGAAGATATCATCCAAAGTTTATTAAGAAAAGAACTGTTAGAAAACTGTGTTAAACGATTGAGAGGGGTCAGCGCCCAGAAGAGGGGGACCCAGGGTTGAAGCCATCACCCTAGATGAAACAGTGGCTAAAAGTTAAAAGTTAAGAAGGGTCAGCTCCCAGAAGAGGGAGAACCAGAGGTGAGCCCATCACCCAGCAAACATTGGAAACAGAACTTTATTTGTTTGTTTAAATACCTTTTTTGTGTGAACTATATTTTGGAACCTGAGAGGCCCTTGAAAGTGAGAAAACATAGCTATCCGGGGGCTTGATATCATTAAAGAACTTTGTAGTGATTTGCGCCCAGAATAGGGAATTCTTGGGGTGACAGTTGTCACCCAAAGCCCATGGAAAAGAGACTGTGTATTTGTTTTGTTAATTGAATACGTCAGGTCCTCGAAGGCAAGAAACTTTCAAGAAAACGAGACCTAGCCATCGACAGTCCTGAAAGCTGCCATTAGAACTGTCATCTCATGCTGGAGAAGTGCAAGACCGTACTGTGCTCCAGGCTCCGATCTTACCCCATGTCCAAAAGGTGGGGAAGGTACACCCAGGCTCCGCATCCTGACATATTATTTGATAACACTTCTTTCTTTTCTTGAGAACTATCGTACATCCCCATTTGTATTAGTTGTGAGGTTTGGCAATATGTTTCTTAGTATAGGCCCTTTTTATTTTGACACAACGCCACTAGGGCTGCCTTATTTTTGATTTGATGGTCGTAGCTTGCTCCCATTTTAGATTTATGTTTAGATTAGGCATTTTTCCAACCTGCATACAGCATTCATTGTTCAATAAACACCCTTGAACTGTGATCACTTGTGTCTGTCTTACTTGTTGCCACCATGAGTTTCTCACAACGGCCACCAGTGGACCACTGCAGACCACACTGGCCCGCACGCCTGTGCTTCTTCCAACCCACATCCTTCATTGGTTCCTTTTTAAAGAAACACCCAGACAAACTGGCTTTGCCAATGTTTTCTTATGCTTGAAACTGATTAAATTCCAAAATCAGACAGAATAATACAAATAATTATTAGTATTCATAATAAAATGCTTTTCAACCATGACAAAAACACAATTGCCTGAGTATTTTTGCATTATTTATTGTTGAAACTGACATGTTAAAACATATATTTTCAGTACATTGGTGTTTGCCTACTTTCCATTGTATATCTTTAGGTGTATACCAGGACCAAAGGCTTAACATTGTCATCCTTTGTTCAGACTTTAAATTATGACAGATGTGGATTCATTATTCTAAAGGTTTTTTGCTGATGTTGGCGTGGGAAAGGTATATCCTGACCTTTCCAAGTGATAAACACATATTTCTCTGGAGAGAACAAAGTGGACAGCAAGTTAACATCCTCTTCTTGTGAAAGCCCCAACACACTCATCTTGGCTTTCCCTTTGACAGAATACAGACCTGTGCACCGATAAACAACGAAGAGGCGGGTGAGAGTACAGAAAAATGCCCAGGTGTTGAACCAATAATGGAGTACACTACTAAAGATAACTGTTATACAAATACAAAAACAAGAGCAAGGGCCCAGTGTGTACTTGGATGTGCTATTTGTCATAATCAAAAATATTTCATATGAATATAAAACAAGTGAAAAAGTAATAAATTAAAATACAAAGCACAAACACGAGCATACATGAATAAAAATATAAAAACTGATAGTTTATTTGCAAAATATAATTCCAAGTACCACATTTCTCATATGTATCCCTCTCTGCTATGGACAGCAATGCATATAGCATGTCTCCAATATGCACCACCTTGCAGTGGGATGCTACAAAGATGTGTATTTTTCCAAGATAGAAGGTATGGATCTGGGTTAAAATCATAATTTGATAAATAAGCTATGTAAATACTGATATAAATACCATACAACGTGCGTAATGAGTCATTGGTGTGCGTCAACTTGTCGATGCAGGGGCTCAGCATACTACGATGGCCTACATATTTGTTTTTCGAACTAAAAGGCATTTCGGTTTTCTTCACCTTAGTACCATGTGTATACCCTGTGGTGCTCATAGCAGAAGCTCTCGCCCCCAACTGGTTTCAACCTAATCATTAGTGACCGGAAGCATGTTCTTCAGCAGGTTACAATTATTCATGGCCTCCGTATCTCATCAATTTTAGCCAGCACCTGCGCAGTGGTAGAACCCAGTTCCCCCCCCTTTGCAGCTGACACAACACATCTTGTCCCCCCAACATCTAGACCACCATATCGCCATTCCTGTTCCTCTTCTCCACAGCATATCCAAATAATCTGCGCTGATTGAAAGGCTCCATTTTAGTGTTCTACCGAAAGAGTGAGATAAAATAAATATATAATGTAATCTGCCCTATTGAAATCACATGAGAATACCCTGTGGGTATACAGAGACACTAATCTCTGCTCAACAAAAAACAGAACATGTTGAATGGAAAGCTTTGAATCAATGATAAGAACTGGGAACGTATCTGGTCAATTTTCCATGCCATCAGTTTTCAGCCCATCTGTCCTTACCATATGCAAAACAGTCCTGGATCTGTCCTCAAAGCGAGCAGTCCAGCCGGAACTGCAGTACCCCGCAATTTGCCCACAGCGGTTTCACTGGAATTGGCCACAGGACATGTGCCACATTTTACACCACTAGGTTTGGTGGGGGGGGGAGGCTGATGGACGAGGGTAGTAAAACAGTTGTTGAGGTAGGGGTGTGGACTAAGAGTGTTTGAGGGGTGGTAGAACAGGGTTACCAGCTGTAAAATGCTGTGAAATGAAATTTGCAACGGATTGGGGCGAGACATTGACTTTCCTCAAAGGGGACTTCAGGGCCCAGTGGTGCCCGCAAAGACTGAAACTTTTGGATCTGGACCAGTGAACCTTCGGGGGCGTGAACAAGGAAGGTAAGGGAACGACAAAGCTCGGGGAAAGGGATTGGTAAGGGAGGGAGGGAACGGGTAGGAAGGGGGGAGGAGTTTAACATGTTCTAAAACAATAAAAAGATGTTTTAAAAAATACTGTGAAATGCTCCAGCACTCAGAGCAAGGCAGACCCCGAACTGCTTGTCCGACGCTGCATTGTGCGGGACCACCAGTCACGGGTTTCATCAGTGAGGTGCGCCTTGATCCACCAGGCACTCTGAGCATGGCACTCCCATGCGGGCATATCCCCACTTTCTAAACCACACGGCATAAAGAAGTGAAGCAACAAGACAAATTAATCAATGCATTAATATAAACTCTAAGACGAACCCCAGTCTGTAAGACATCATCCGTAGCGGGGGCGTTAATAGAGCAAGCCTGTTCCTCAGAGTTTTCTGGCCGTATAAAGACTGTCCGGTTGGATAGCTCATGAAAGCTCACCAAACACATGGGGCCAGCTGCCCTTTATCCTTCTGAGGTCATTAAAGTGGGTTAAAATGGCGGCCGGTATTACACTCTAAGAAATAAGATGGATCCGCCATGAAACAGTTTCTAAGAGCACTTATTATTATTAGTATGCTCTGTGTCAGTACGACATAGGCTACGTTTTTAGCTGTGCTCATTAAGGGTGTCTTTGCTCCAGGTAGGAACGCTCGGACCTTTAACTCGGTCTGCTGGGCCGGTATCACCTGTTCCGATTTAAAATGGCGGCTCAATGGGGCGTTACTGTGAGATGTCGAGATAAGTTGAATGTTATGTGGCATCCTGGGCGATGCCATATGTCCTTCGTAGAAATAAAAGAGGGACTAAAAGAGATCTTTTGTTACACACAAACAGACCAAAGATGGTTTGACAGACATTATTAAGGTTGGGATTCGCGCATTTCCAAACAAGGGGCCCCAATGACAAGAAAAGGGGTCAAATGCCACTTATCACTTAATGGTACACTGGATCGGGAACAGACCAGAGCACAGGCTCTGAAGCAGAGTTCAGTCAGCTATTTATTCCAGCTCTTCAGGTAATAGTTAATACTCATCTGAAACCCCTACATCACTCTATTACTTTTAACTGCGCAGATTCTGATTCAACAAGTGGCGACTGTAGTAGGGAGTTCGCCACGGATTGAAAAATGGTGAAGTGGAAACGTCGAAGTTGAACTACTCCCTTAAGACGTTGCGCCAGAAAAGGAATGCACCATCATCTCAACTACTTGGTGGGGCCCAATCCGGAGGACTGCAACCTGTGGCTCACCATTGACTGTGCTGGTTAGGGTGGTGTTACTTGTAATCCAAAACATCTGGCGAACCGAAGGTTGCACAGCCTTGTCCCAATCGATAACACCGTCGTGGGTGGGATCCTACTGCATGCTTAAGAATACTCAGCTTTCTTAAGCGGCCCCAAAGATAGACCATTTCCTGTTTATTAAAGGAGAAATGCCACGGTAAAAAACACCCAGAAAGTATTCCCCTTTCTCCCCCCAACTACCTACACAATCTACAGTGGGACCTTATTCTATACTTGTTTTAGGTATCCAGGAAGGAAAATGTTCCCTTTGAAACCATCATTTCTGCCTGTTACAGGATTCCCTTTTTTAACAAGCAGACATCACCCCGGCTGGAGGAAACCCATGGACGCTATTAGGGGCAGGTGGTGCTTTGCAATCGGGAGCATTGTGCCCACACACTTAGTCTCAGCCATGAATCTCACCGGCGTCTGATCTAACTCATTGTCAGGTGTCTGGATGTTTTGGACTACGACTCCTTCACTATTGACTCTGCTGGCTAAGGCGGATGAGAGTTCCAGTTCCCAAACATCTGTAGAGCTAAAGGTTGCAGACCCCTGCCACGGCTATCCTCCAGATGTGTTGACCTCAGGCAGGCGTAAGAGAAGTCCCATCGGGAGACGGAAATAGCTTCCATGGGACTAGGTTTGCCAGTCTTTCTATACTTAAAATGTGTTTTTATGAGTTTTTCCATTAAACAAAACCAAATTAAACATTGCCTTCTGCCCCCTCCGGTGCCCCACCCCCCCCCCCAACTCTCCACCTGTCCTCTGGATCCAGATGGTTTGCCAATAGTTATAAAGATGGGTTCCGCACTCCAGGACATCTTGCAATAAAAGAATAGGCCTGGGGGAATTAGGAGTGGCTCGTCCATAATGGGTAACGGGGAACAACCTGCCATTGTCGCACATTATGGATGAGCCAAAGTCATCACAGCAAAAGCGCTCCAAAGCGCTCCTGCGCAGTCCTTACCTGTCAAAGGCATCCATGCTCAATGGGCCATGCAAGGCCAGAGGTGTTTTGCTTCAACAGCCTTGTATGACCCAATGGGAATGCAGGCTTGGAAACTGCAGTCCTAAATGTGCCTGGGGATAGGGGTCCTGTGCCTCCTTGGCGTTCAGCGAGTGGTCTGACTCCACCGCCCATGCCCTCATGCACCAGGAAGCTCTCTCTGCTTTCTGTTCCTGTTCGTGTTGTGCGGGATCTGGAGGGCTGTAGTGGAAGGTGGATTCTGGTCCAGAGCTGCAGGTAAGTAAAGAAATGTTGTATTTAAGTATGAATGTGTGTATGTGTGCATGTATGCAAGTGTTTCGTTACAAATGCCATATCATATCATATCATATTTGTATCTGTGAGTGTGTGCAAGTGTAAGAGAGTGTGTCTATTGTGTATGTGCGCAAGTTAATGCGAGAAATTAATGGATTTAAGAATGCATGTGTGAATGGGAGGAATGTTAATGTTAATGTTAAAGGATATGTGTACCGCGCACTATCACCACCGGAGTGGTCCCCTGGCGCTCTTGAATGAATGCGTATGAATGCATGCGTGTGTGCCGGTGAGTGGGCCTCTGATTGTGTGTGCAGGGTGGCAGATATCAAACTGGCAATTTAGATGTATTTACTGGCAATCAGAGGTAAAGCAAATATGACTAGTGTCATTACATGACAAGATTGGCCAACATTGGTGGACCAGTCCGGATATATTTTCTTATTATTACATGCATATTTTAATTGGCATTAGGAGTGAAGAAAACATGATGAATTCTTATATGTCTAGACTGGCCAACAATGGTAGGGCCAGTATGGTCACATATTCTTACTATGGCATGGCATTTGTTACTGTGCATCAACGGTAAAGCAAACTGATAAGTGTCATTAAGTGGCAAGACTGTCCAATGTTGCTGGGCCAGTCTGTATATATTTTCTTACTGTGGCATGGCATGTTTTGAAAAGCATCAAGAGTAAAGCAAACACAATAAGTCTTATTATGTGGCTAGAGTGGCCTAAATTTTAGTAAGTGGCTAGACTGACCAACTTTGGTGCAACCAGTCTGGATATATTTTCTGATGTGCATTGCATTTTTTACAGAAAGGGTAAAGCTAGTATGAGTGTTCATATGTGGCTATGCTGGCCTATGTTGACATTTTTACTGGCAAAGTCAGCAGGAGTAGTTTGTTACATAGGGATACTGTCATATATTAGCAGAGCCAGCAGTGAAATATTTTCTTATAGTAGCATTCCTGGCATTACGGGCAAAGCAAACATGAATATGTTCTGATATGGGAGGAACTCTGGCAGATATTGGTGAAGCAAACATGGGAAATGTATGGGCATAGCCAGTATGAACACATTTTTTTTTATAATGGCATATATTGTGGGAAAATGCATCATGAAAATGCTTTGGAAAATGCTCCTTTTGTATTTTTTCTTGCATTACCCTACAAAACCAGTTGCAAACTGTGTAACTTTTTACTCCATTGTTCTAAAAAAAGTGTGTTGTAAAATGCATCATTTCAACCCATTATCTTAAAATTCTTCTCAGGGGCTTAACCCTGCCCCCAAACAACTCTTGGTTGGGTCAGGGTCCCTTGTATTGTTCAGTTGTGCCCGCATATTTGTGGGAAACATTTACACCCCTCCAATTAAAAAATTCACAAACCGCCACTCAGGGTAATTTGATCAGAGTTCTGGGCGGGATTGCTAGTTTTCGTTGGAGCGGGATCAGAGGATTTCCACCTTAGGACAGTGTTTCAAATCAATTTACAATGTAGAGTATCATATTGAAAAATACTAAACAAAAAATTTGCCTCGTTGTTAAGTACAGTGCATCACATTCCACTTGCGTCTGCATATCGGCTAATTTATAGGAAAAGATCATGGCTCCTTTAGGTTTTCAGGAAAATTATTAATGTTTGTATTATCACTCATTAATTCGTATCACAACTTAAATTATTTTCACCAATATTGAATATTATCTACAAGTTCATCCAAGACCCATTTGTATTTTCCCAGTAAAAACTTGTGCCACGATAGGGATGGTGTGAAAATCCTGTGCAGTCGGCTTTCCACCAACACCATGTTGATGAATTTTAGGGTTTGGCATCCATCAAATGGTTTGATATGGCCACCCATCATGGCTTCAACTTACGCAATCGACGAGGTGGAGAGAAATACCCATGTGATCCTTCCCCATGACTGAGTAGGGCGTGAAAGGAGTTTGAGAGCTTGACTCCAGCACTGTGTTTACTGTATGGCTCAAAAGAGAAATGTTATAGGCTCCAAGAACAGCATCTACTCCCATCGAAACAAAATGGAGGTTGTAGTCATTTGTTTTCGATATTATCGAAACAGAGTCCAAAGTCCAATGCGCTACCCGTGTTCCTTCATCTTTCATTTATCTAATCATCATGGAATCTGCTCCCCTAGAATAACTGGTTCCAATTTCCATGCAACTGAGTACTCATAATTGCAGTGAACATATTCTGTTTGGCAAGCACACACGGCGGGCTTCTGATAAGTCTAAAATGTGTGCTATTTTAATGTAGAAAAAGATAGTCTCCTGTCAAGCGTCTTCCAGTGGTTTGGTTCAACTCATAATACTGTTGATTAGCCAGGTGTGCTTCTTGTGTCGTTTGGGAAACGTGTCTGAAAGTGTACGCGTGCACAGTTTCACATAATGCAATCAGCTGTCTTTCAGAAGCGGGCAGGTTTTAAACAAAATCCAGTTGTCTGGAAGAATAAAGTTCACCAATCGGTCAATAGTGCGTTTGGTCAAACGGTGGATGATTGACATCGTCAACATATACCCGCTTGCATGCAGATTTCTCTCCATTTTTCAATTGGATCAGAATTATTGCTTTCCAGTATGATTACTGGAAAGCAATTCTGCTTTTGTCCTCCAGCGGCGAACACCTCAACGCAGCCCTAGAAGAGATATCAGAAACAGTCTATTAATAAAATGTCTTCTATTCGTTTAACATACAACAGCTTGGGCTTTGCACACTCACATCGGTCAGAGTACATTCCTTTAGATTCATAAACTTTGAGCATCATCTGGCATGGGTTTTCCCCTCTCTGCTCAGAGAGTGTGCATTGGCTAGAGGACGCCACTTGAAAAGACTGTGGGTTGCAGACGTAGCCAGGAATTCTAGCTTAATCAGAGACAAGTTAAATCAAGCACAGCACAAAACACACACATTTGAGGGAGTTTGACCAGGTGAAACCTCTCAAACGTTTGAGTGAGTTTCGGCTAAAAAGTTTGAGGTGGTTCAACAATTAACAATACTTTAATTAAAGAGTTGACAAAGTCATAGGCAGTCAGACAAAAGAAACAATGTCCGTTTAAAGGCTAATTAGAATCTGGTGTTCTGTTTGACAGTTGCTTTAAGCAAGGATAAACATGAACTCCTCACACACCATTTGTGTAAGCCTTCTGCAGGTTGGGTTGAATATAATATGCACACGTAGTACAGGAAGAGAAGAGATATTGTTGTTCAGCTTTAGGTTATCTGCCAACTGGACAGCTTCATTTACTTAGGCTTGAAAATGGCACTGTTTCTTTTGCAGAGTATACAGTAGAAAACTGGCAATACCATAGCATGGCCGATCATGTGCAGCTTTCAAGGAAAGATTGAAAAGAGCACCATAGTCCAACATAGGAAAACTATGGGCTGTGCTCTGCTCAACATACAGTTTCTTTAGTGTCTTTATGCGCTAGGTCTGGCATGCATGTTGTTGGTGTTCAGGCACGTGCAGCAGATTTCAGTGCACAGTTGAGAATCTCTCATCATGTATGCTCGGCCGCCGGCAATGCTCAACCACCCACACATGCGCATTCAACATCCCATCGACACGAAGGCACCCATGGGTTATGAGAGTTTGCTTCCATTACACTGCATAACCTAATACATAGTAGTGCAGCACACACCTTTGGCCATTTTCAACCAAAAGTCTCTTTCTATAATTATGGCTGTAAACATGTAGGCCAAAGCTGGAAAGCAAGACCTTTTTGGAGACATAAGTCAAGCAAGGCTGTAAGTGGAGGATTCTGTTTTTCTTTTGTGTGCCCTATTTGTGATCCTTGGGGCCAATCCACATAAAATCCCTTTTTTGCCATAGGTTGCCGCAGGTATACATTACTCCTACTTCTTGGCATGACTTGCACTTGAAACCCATATGAATACAGAAATCAGGCGTAGTATCCTACTGTTGGAAAATTCATGCAAGGTGCACGTGATTCAATAAAATGGCAGCTTTGCAAAACAAGCACTGACAATGCCAACAGTTTGGGCTTTTGTGTAGGCATGGGCAAGTCACTTGCTAGGCACCGCACAACCGTGGTGATATTAGCACCTATTGTTGGTAGCAGGTGCAAAATGGTGCGAGTACCTGGGCATCTAATAGCAGTGCCTGGCAAAAGCTTAACACGTATGCACAAGCAAAAAAGGTTGGCTTTGCCAATGCTTGTATTAAACATGACTTCAGTAGTTTTGGTTTTGCAATGCTTGTTTTTAACAGGACTTCAGTAAAGGACACGCAGAGTGCTTATAAATCGAGTGGCTGAAGGCAGGCCTGGTAAGACATTTTTACTACACCATTGGCGTGCTTACAAATCCAATTAAGTAATTAGCTCTCAGAAGACTGCTTTGAACAAACACTGGCAAGTACTTTGAGTGCAAAGAGTGATGGCAAGGCTTGAGTAAAGCGAGCTCAAAGAGTTCCCAAGGGGAGGTGTTTTGGGAAGGCAGAGACAGGAATGGGTGGGAATTGCCATAGAGATGAGCATGGCAATGGGCAGGCAATGGGTGGGTTGTTTTTAAAGACCAAACACAAAAATTATCAATTTATTTCGACTGATTTTGTGTGGTCTTCAAGATGCCGAATGATTACATTTTTATTTTTTCCCCACCAAAGCCCCCATAAAGATGATCCCACCCCGACCGTCCCGACCTCTTCTGCATGGTTTGCTGCCTTTTATTTTGCAGGTTTTCACCCTCACCAAACACTTACCTGCCCCCCCCCTCCCTTCTCCACCACAATCTTTCCCCCCTCCTCCAACTTCCAGTCACAAACACACACACAAACACAAACACAAAACGTATCTGATCCGCCCAGAGGCTCCCCCTTTTGTCTGCCATGACATGCCCTGCGCGCACTCCTAAGCACAGCAGAGCATGTGGTGTGCCTGGCAGGCCGTGCGCATGCGGGAGCATCGAGTAAACTAAGTGAAAGGGGCTGGTGTGAGGGCCTGGTATGGACTGGGGAAGTGGGTGAAGGGTGTTTTTCATGATCAGTTTAGAAAGACCGAATAATCACTTTTGTGCTCTTTCTAAATCGATCATGAATAGGGTCGGAAAAAAACTGTTATTTTTCACTTAGTACCAATGGGTGGGCACATAACCAAAGAGCACCCACCGACAGTGTGTCCCTCCTCATATGTCATTCCTTCCTATCTGCAATAGTTTTGTCTCACAGGTGTCGCAAGGGACACCTAAAGCCTAAACTACAAAAGTACAAGGGGACCAGCTCCCAAATGTCATTGGGGCGGTTGGCCTGGATACTGTAGGTTGATCCTGTGCCAGCCAGCTGAAGTCCAGACAAATGGAGGGAGCCTTATTTTCTCGAGGTTCTGAGCTTGTCCATAATAGAGAAATCCCCAGTTTGTTCTCCACTTACTTTGCAGTAACAGCTTCAGCAGCCAGCTACCACAGGAAATACATAATAATAGGAATATTGCATTACGAGACGGGCGCGCACATTTTCAATTGACTATGGTCGGTATGCAGTGATAAAATTGTGGCAAAAATGTAGCCTGTACAAAAAATTGCAGCAGAAATGCTGTGGTTTGACCCACTAAAGGTGTACCCCATTGCACCATTTAAGTAGAGCGGGGGTTGCAGGGGTGTCCCCCGCTCCCCTTAAATGACATAATGAGTCCAGGGGTTGTGGGGGTGTCCCCTGCATCCTTTACATGGATTGCAGCGGCAAAACCACAGCCTTTTTGCCGCAATATTTTGTGTCCATGCCCATTTTTGCCGCGATTTGAACACATGGAACCATATGGTCGCATTGGGCCTCATTATAAGTTTGCCGGTCCGGTAACAACGGTACCGGTAAGCTACCGGTACCGTTGTTACCAGACTGGCAAACTACGAGCCCTGCTCGTGGATGCCTTGCCGCCTGCCAGATCTGACTTGGTGGGCGTAGCGGCACCCACGAGCAGAGCATTCACGAATGGTGCCGGTGCATCCAGCCTCCCCATTCCCATGGAGCCCTATGCGACCCTCACCCACATAGAAATAGAGGCGTGGGTGTGTGGGGGGGAGAGGAGAGAGAGAGAGAGAGAGAGAGAAAGAGAGAGAGAGAGATTTCCAACGTGAAAGCAAAACGGGACATTCCTTCCTGAAATTGTGACTATCTCCACCTTCCGCTTCTGCTTATGAAATAATATGATATTTTATTTATATCACGCTCATACACAAGGGTTTCAGAGTGCGACAAGGCAAGGGAGGGGGAACAGGGGAGAACCAAGCAAAGATCGTACTAGGCCCAGTGACATTGAGAACATACAAGTGCATGGGAGAGGGGGAGGCGGAAAAGTGAAAGGAAGGGGGGGGGAGGAGAGTGCGGAGCAAGGAGACACAAATAAATAATAATAAATTGATAAATAATAAGGCAACAAATAATGGTAGTGCAGTCAGCAAGTGGCAAGTGCTGGGTTTAAGGCGGCAGAATTAGTAGGTCTGATAAGTGCTGGAAGAAAAAAAGGGGGGACCTGTATGGGTTCAGATACAGACCCCAGTGCAAGGGGTGGCCCGGAGGTAGTGCGGGAGGGTGGCAGGGTGAGCAGGTACCTGGGCCCGGAGGACAGAAGGTGGCCAGGTGCACGGTGCCGAAGGGGGAGAAAATAAATCAGCAGGGGATAGAGGAGGCGAAGGCAGAAGCAAAGAGGAAGGTCTTGAAGTGCTTCAAGAACCAGAGATGGTTCTCCTCGAGTTTTAGTGTGCAGGGAGGCTGTTCCAGAGGGAGGCCCCAGCCGAAGACAGATCGACCCCCAGCTTGTTTCTTTGAAAAACGACTGACCCTGAGTGAGTTAGAGGTAGAGGAGCAGAGAGCTCGAGAGGGGAGGTATTTGTGGAGGGATAGCTGAAGGTATGTTCGACCCAAGCCCCAGAAAGCCTTGCGGACAATGAACAGGGTGTTGAATTTAATTATTGCATCCACAGGGAGCCAATGGAAAGATTTCAGAGCTGGACAGATATGATCCCAGGGCTTGAGGCCAAGGACAAGTCTCGCAGTCCTGTTCTGGATATGTTACAGAGGGTGGAGAGTAGAGGCAGGTAGATTTAGAAAGAGGCTGTTGCAATAGTCCAACCTAGAGAGAACCAGAGCTTTGGAGACAGTGACCTTCTGGGGGAAGGAGAGGAAAGGAAGAGTACCTCTGAGGCGGTACAGTAGGAAGTTTGACTTTTTTGAGACATCAGCGATGTGGGCGGAGAAGGAAAGTGTGGAATCAAAGATGACCATGAGGTTCTTAGCCTCACAGGTGGGGATAGGAGGAGGGCCAAGGGAGGCCAGCCAGAGAGTGAGGGGAAAGGATGGTGATGGTGTGCCTATGAGGAGGATCTCCATCTTGCTGGCATTCAGACAGATAGTTAGCGGCACACCAATCTTGAATGGCTGTTAGGCAATCAGAGATGAGAGAGGTAGAGGAGGTGGCTAAGGGCAGCCTGAAAATGAGTTCAGTGTTGTCCGCATAACACTGGAAGTTTGAGCAGAAAAAGGCAATGCAGCAGGCGAGAGTTGCCAGATAGTTGAAAAGCCAAGGTGAAAGGTTAGACCCTTGGGGGACACAAGAGGTGGAGAATAAGATAGATGATAGGAAGGACCCAAGTTGGACCTGGGAGAGTCGATCAGAGAGGAAAGAGGTCAGCCAGGCCAGAGCCTGATGAGTGATACCCAGGTTATTACGGAGACGGTGGAGTAGGATGGTATGGTTGACTGTGTCGAAGGCAGAGGAGAGATCGAGTAGGATGAGTACAGAGGGAGTGTTAGAGTCAAGGTTGGAGAGCAGATCCTCACGGATGTTCAGGAGAGTAGTTTCCATGCTTCTGCCAGCTCTGAAGCCAGACTGATGGTCATGGAGACAACCAACAGCATCGGAATGAATGTTTAGCTGAGAGATGGACAGCTTTTCCAGGAGTTTGCCCAGAAAGGGAGTAATAGATATTGGGCGATAGTTGGCCGGACACGGAGGATCAGCTGTGGTTTTCTTGAAGAGGGGATCCACAAAGGAGTGCTTAAGAGAAGAGGGGAAGGATACTGAGGCAAAGGAGTGGTTGCAGAAATCGGCAAGGGCCGGAGCAAGGGTATCAATGTGGTCCTTGATAGTTTTAGAGGAACAAGGATGAACCTGTTTTGACGAGGCTTTCATAGATCGGATTTGTCTAGCGACCTCATCAGGGGAGAAAAGAGGCAAGGACAAGATGGAAGGTGGTGGGAAGGCAGAAGGAGGGTAAGCAAGTACAGACGGAAAGGGGAGAGGAGAGGGAGAAGAGGAGAGGGTGGACAGGATGTCCTGGGTTTTAGAGATAAGGTGAGAGGCAAGGGCATCGCAAAGAGCCTGGGAGGCAAGAGGAGGAGTCGAGACTGCAGCAGGGTTGGCCAGTTCTTTGCAGATTTTGAAGAGTTCAGCCGAGTTGTTAGATGCCGCAGAGACACAGGCTTTAATGTGGACTCTCTTCTTGGTACAGACAGAGAGTCAGTATTGCCTTTGGAGTAGGCGACAGGCAAGTTTGTCAGAGGATGAACAGGAATCCCTCCATTTTCTCTCAGCCGCCCTACACTTACGTTTAAGTGTAGCTAGGTCAGAGTCGAAACAGGAATTGCACTTGGCTTTGGACTTCAAGCGGATCCTCATGACAGGGGCAACAGTATCAAGAGTATCAGAAATAGAAGAGTAGAGGAGATACAGGGCTGTGTCAGGGTGAGAGTCAGCCAGAGGATGAGGGGGGAGAGAAGGTGGCAGTGAAAGCCTCAATTGACACACGCTTCATAGGCCGGATGTATAAGAAGGTAGGTGGCAGTGTTGGGGTAGGCTTAGCTTGGGGGGAAGAGAGAGAGAGAGATGAGATGTCTGGATCTTGAACTAGAATCAATGCCTAAACTTGTGTTGGGGTAGGGGGATATATAGTGTATAGATGACCATGAAGAATGTTCCTTACTGCGTCAATAAATGGTCACAGTGACAAAGGTAAAGAGAAGAATAGCAATACCAGGCTGTAGCGCCAAGAGGCCGTCTAAATGGCAGAAGTCATGCTCTCCAAAAGACAGTTACTTTACGCCAAGACTGTTTTTAGATATAGGGCCTCATTACGAGTGTGCCGGTAAACCCTGCCGGTACTACCGGCGGCTTGCCGCCGGACTCGCAACATTTTACCGGCGTCTGACTTCCCGGTGCAACCGGGAGATTACAACTCCAGGGTCAGACCTATTAGGCACAGCGGTTCCGGCAGGTAGACTCCTAGTTTGCCTGTCGGAAATGAGGGTGTCGGTGAGCTTACTGGCACCCTTGTTGTGGAACCGGCAAACTTGTAATGAGGCCAATAGTCATATATTTGGGGCTAAAAGCAGACAGCAAAAAGACCAGAAGCCTCCTACCGCTTCCCGGAGAGAAGATATGTTGCAACATCAGGTTATGTTGGCAAGTATCTGTGGATTTTTATTTTGGGGGTAGTAAGAGTCATGACATTGATTTTGAAGGTGACCATTGTAGCCAGTGTGGATTTATTATTTCAGAGGAAAGGGACTGGCATTTCGATTGGGCCCGATATGAACTGCCAGGCGGAGTTATCGTCCTCTTGAAATCTTTGCTGTGCATCAGAGGTCTGCAACCTGCTGGCCGCCAGATGTGTTAGACTACGACTGCCATGATCCCTCACCCTTGCCTATTCTGGTTAGGGCTGATGGGAATTGTAGTCAAAAACATCTGGAGAGCCAAGGTTGCAAAGTCCAGAGTAGATGGCTCTCCTTCAGAATCAAGTGGACAGTGTTTGTAATTAGACTCATTTGGCAGAATAGCAACCGTGCACACTTCAGCATCAAGGCTCATTTTACTGAACCAGATGAAGCCAAGGCCTTGCACCTTTTTCAGGATGGGACCTTTTATTCACATAATCGCAGGATGCTGTGCTTGTTTGTCTCGGTTCCTGGCCAACAGGCCATGCAAATTAGAAATAACCACTGAAAAAACGTCATGCAGTTGATATGGAGACTGTACCCCAAGGTTAATCTAGCTGCATGACTTTGGGCCAGCTAGAACAGTACAATGTGCTTACGGCAGGGGTCTGCAAACTGTGGCCCTCAGCCCTAGCAAGCATAGGCAATGGTGAGGCATCATGGGAGTCGTAGTCCTAAACATCTGGCGCCGCAGGATGCCAACCCTTAATTTGTTGGGAAGGCTTATGAACAAGTTGTTGCCACGTAAAATAATTAGGTAAGTGGAGTACTCACACACGACAGCTTGCAGCTAGACCTCTACTTTGGCGTCTGTGAATCCTCGCTTCCCTTCGTTAACTAGTGTCGGCCTCTCGGTCCTCGTGTGCCAGACTAGAACCTAAAAGGGTAAAAAAAATAAAGGATCAGGCGTATGACCTGAACAACAATGTGGCAACAAGTATACCAGTACCCCCCACTCCCCTGCATATTCAAAATACACTCCTAATTAACACACAGTAATGATATTGACTTATATGTTGTAGACCTTAAATGTCATCCCTGCATTCAAATGATGCATCATCCATTGCCTAACTCGAGCAGACACATGTTATTGACTTTAGAATGATGAAAATCTGAGTCTGCTTGAGAAATTCCGTTTGAACACAGATGTCTGGAAAAGGGATAAAGGCAACAGCGCGCCCACATCACACAGGGTGGCTCGGATTCCTTAGAAAGTCTGCATTTATGTCAATTGCATTGAAGCTGACTGAATTCTGTATCCACAGTCCCTGATGGATTCTGGATGCAGCCAGCTGACCTCTCCCATTTCCTCCCAATCCCCTGGAGATTAAGACCCACTGCGCTATCAATCTTCTGCCTAAAATCCTCTGAATCTCCAGTGGTGTAACCTAAAATGATGGGGTCCCCCTGCAGGAGGCCACAGTGAGCCCCACCTCCAAAATGTATATGTGATTTCTACCGACCAAATATGGACACAGCATGGTGTCTGACAGTTTACACATTTTAAATGCCAGTGACATTTAATGTACTGCCTTTATGTTTGACGCTAATTTCATGCATGAATATTAAAACAATGACAACCAATGCCATTAAAATGACAAGCAACATTTATGTTTTAAATCCCTTTCAATTAAACTGGTACCTCACATTCAAAGAGAGCCAGAAAGGAATAGCTAATCACCTGTTGAAGTGGGGGACTAGTGCAGAATTGCTGGATTTAAGTGTTCTGGAAGGAGAGTCGTGTACCAGTTAAGGATGAGGTCAAAGCGGACAAGAAAATGGAACAAAAATGAAGAGAGATGAACCGAAAGGAGAATGGACAGGTGGTTATCTACACCCTTATAGAGTGGAATTTGCAAAGGTGGTGGTCAGTATATCTACTTTTCGTGAGCAAAGGTCATGAGGGTTCGCAGGGTTTGGGGGGGTGGGGTTGTTCCATTTGATGGGCTAGTGCAGGAATCCCTTGCAGGAAGAGGAGCGGAACCTCAAGGGCAGCTTTAAAGGCAGGGATGTTGATTTTTCCTGTGATGGGAGTAGGGAAGGGGGGGGTGAAATCCAAAAAAAAGGACACACAGGGCAGGCGAGGGACAGAGATTAAGGAGAGTGTACAGTGGCGGACATGAGGAGAGGAACATCTTGTGAGAGAGTTTGCCACATTGGTGGGGGGAGGGCTGGCCCATGAAATGATTCAAAGACAAGTAGAAGGAATTTGACGAGGCAGCTGTGTTGCATAGAGCCAGCTGGCTGGAAGGGGGTGGTGAAGAGTGGAAGAGGTTGTACACCATGCAAGTTGCAAAGTTTAGAATTTTGTTGAGGAGGGAAATGAGTGGAAGGCCACGTCAGTAGTGAAGCCGCTGAGTACTAGGTTGGAGAGGAGTGTTTTTGTGGGGAGAGGGTTTTACAGATGTTTATCATGGGGCCTGGGGGGCTCAGGTGGTAGAGTTAGCAGTTGTAAACTGGTGGATATTAACAGCGCTGTCAATACTTTGGGGACGTGGAGGAGGACGGGAGGAAAGGAAATGGCTGACAGTAGGAGAGTTAGAGCATTCTGCCCAGGGAGTTAGGTAACCTTGGTATTGGAGGAGTAGAAACATGAGACATCTTTGGCCTGGCCACCAGTGGGAAGCACAGAAAAGCTCTAACGTGGACTTTCCAGTTCTCACAGGGGTTTGTATTAAAAAAACATGTTTGAAAGGACAAGCAGATTGACAGCTCCCCAAGACTCAACAAGTCTCAACAAAAGCAAACTGGATAAGCAGAGCACTCTCACATTCACAAAGTGGCTCCTCCTCCCCTCCTGGCATCATGAGCAGTATCTTATTGGTCCCCTATCTCGGTGCAGGCTTTCTGGAGCACCCATACCCCAAAGAACTCCATCACAGTCAGGGGTGGTCTGGCCTATGGGCAACTCTGGAGATTTTGCGGTAGGCCTCTGCACTCTGGGCCTCTTGTGTGGTAACTTGTTTTTTCCAAATGTTCTCATAGGAAAAGGGGTGAGCTTGCTGAAAATGTGTAATATGGGGCCACTTTGAACATCAGTTCCCAGTCCACCCTTTGCCAGCCTGCCAGGTCCTAGTATCACCTGCTTGTCTCTAAATGTGGTGTGGCACCTGGGAAGAAAATGAGAACAGGGCCGGATACAGGACTTTTATTGCAGGCAATACTTCCCACAAGGTACCGGGTCTACTCTCTATCTCTGCTCTCACCACGTCAACTGTCACTCCGCAGCTAGAAGTTGCCTTGGGCACCCGCACAATGGTGATTCTCACAGTAGCCGCAGCCCACAACCAGGAGGGCTGGGGAGCTGATGCGTGTACACCACAAAACCCATGACCTCACACATTCTATTTATGACCACCAAGTCTTGCATATACTATGTCACAGATGTCCACAACAGCTTTAGATGATTATGTGGGTAGAATGGAAGGAATGGTGCTTTGGCCTGGCCTTCATCCTACCAGCTGCTCTTCTCAGCCATCACCACAGTGAGGCGGGGGTGCAGAAGCGGGCACAGGGGATTGGCCCAGGTCTCTTCCAACCAAAGTCTTCTGCCTTCCTCAGGCCTCTCCACTCAGGTGGAAGCGAGCAGACGACTGTTTCACCACACAGCCTGTGCTGAATGTGTTGGCTCCACACAACTCTAATCCTTTTCCGACTTCTTTTTTTGGTCCAGGTGGAGAAACTGCTGGTTTTAAAAGCTGCCATGTGTGATGCATCTAGCCAGGGGTACAGGTTGTCTGCCAAGGACAAAACCTAGGAGCTATTGATAGTGAAGAGGAACTACCATTTAAACAAGAGAAATAATTGTTTTTTAACTGACAAGAAAAAACACATTCAAACCATTTCTGATGTAAAGATTGTTTTAACTGCCTATTTATAAATAGGTGCAATGGGTAGGTAGGGACAAGACTGAAAAACATTGATGTGATATTTATAACGCACTAAATACCCAGAGGTTTCTAAGCGCGGACCCGGGGATCGAACCTGTGTTGCTTCGTGTCATCTTGCTTCGAAGGTGAGCGCATTGCCCCTGAGCTATCCTCCCAAGACATTTTTTGCTGAGATTACTCATCTTCAAACCCAGGATTACAGCTATGGGTCTGTGTAGATAGTTGTTACCTCCATGCTCAAGCCACAATTGACATTCTAGTTGTTGTGAATAAATGTTTACGTCACATTGTGGGAACCAGCAATTATGCTACCAGAGGAATGATTAATCTCACCACAAGGACCTTTCTGATCTCGTCGCGCCTGGACTGCTGTCTGTAACAGCTTCCTTTTCTATGCACCTTGGCTTTCGTTCTTCTAAGTTGTATCTGTGCCGTCATACTTGTGGATTTGGGCACGGCCAATAAATGCAATAAATAAATAATAAAAGAGTTATTTTACTAAGTGGTGTAGGGTGCAAAGAATGGGTTCACCTGTCACTTACAAGAGTCATGCCCAGACCCCCATCCATCTGGTTCTTCTATCCTCTCTGTATCTGGTAGACCAGATGCGGCACACTTGACGTTTACTGCTACTGCATTTAAGTCATTTAACCCTCCATAGAATCACCAAGCTCACAAATTTTATTCTTCCAGACTCATGTTGCCTTAAACATTTAGGGTCACCAAAGAAGGCAGCTAAGAAGGTTTCTCATGCTAAGTGCCAAAGGGTCGAGCAACCTTGTGAGAAGATTGTGTTGTTCATAAGAGTGCTGGTGAATAGAAGGCCTTCAGTCTTTTGCCTGCCTGGAAACGCTGCCTAAACAATTCCATGACGGGACAGGAAGACGCCCAGGCACACCGGAGAGGGAAGACGTGAGCGTGGCGAAGCAGGTATGTGTGCGTTTGCTAAGGGTACAGGGGAAGGGAGGGCAGAGGAAGATTGCCAAGGGTGGTTCAGTGATAAAATCCTCCAGATGGAATGAAAATCCCACTAATGCAGGAGGTGGTGGGTATGGCAGAAGGGGCGGGGTCACATTTGCTTCGGGCAGGGTAGTGGGGAATGGGAACGGGTGGTGGAGGAGCACACATTTGGGACAGACAGCCAAAAAAGGAGATCTTTGAAGGAGCAGCCCCTGTTGGGCGGAAGTAAGACCCAGAACCAAATAGAGTCCATTCTATGAACCAGGACCTGATAAGGGCAGTTCACATGGATCAATTTCGGGCCCTGCGCTCCCCAAGGTATTCACAAGTGACGCTGGAGGGGAGCTGGCATGAAATGTAGACATATCTGCAGATGGCACAGAAATCGACCAGAAGCACTGCAAACATCATGGGAAGAGCAGAGGAACGTTGAAGTGTTCAAAGGAGGCGTACACAACAGAAATAAGGAAATTGTGTTATTAGTATATCAATGTTTCGTTATGAAGTGTTGTATCTACTACTGGAGGCCATGCTTCCAGAACGATACAGATGCTGGAGGACAGGCCAGAGATGGTGTAATACTTTGAGCTAAAATATGGCGCTTGTGTGCACTGCATTCTGGTGCGCTCAAAGCCATAATGGACAATCGCTCCATGACTCAGTGAAAGCTGCACTTGCTGTGAACTATGAACATATTTTCAGCATCGTTCGCACTATTTTACTGGAAAACATGGTCTCAACGTTATTCGTTGATTATGTTGGTTTGCATTGCTCATCCAAGGACACTGTGCGTGAAAAGGCTGGGATACGCAGGTGCCGGCAGGTACCTGATAAGGTTGCCATGGACAATGTCAAAGCTGAGGATGAGTTACAGTGTTGTTTTTGCTGCTTACTTGAGAAAGGGAAGAGTTCTGCTCCTTGATGTTACTGTAGGTCACTCCGGCCGGGGGCGTACGGGGACAGCGAATGAGCAGAGACTCAGGCCAGAAGTTTCTATAAAATGCCACCCCGCCTTTGCAGAGGGCTTAAAATGTGAGGCCCAGGAATGGTCAGACAGAAAGCTTCATCTTGGAGAGGGGACGCTTGCTCCAACCTGTTGGCTACTGTGGTCTCTTTGCCTGGCTGTTTTCGGGCCTTTTCGGCTGATTCTGGCGAGATGAGGGCATTCCTTAAAGTTACGCCAACGGTGATGTATTTTCTTTAGACTTCTTCGCTTCATTTATTTTGTGTTGCATTTATTTGTTTATGTATGCTTTTGATGAATAAAGGGCCATATAAAAGCCAGTTTATCATTTAGCTAAGTGTGTGTAAGTGTGAATCATTGCCTCCCTGCGTTCAAGGTTTTTCATTCAGTGTATTGGTGAGAAAAATAAGATATGTCCGTGCACTCTTTGAAAAGCAAGACAGATGGTCTACTGTAATTGTGCAGGATCATGTCACAAGTCCTACAAGCAGAGGTTCCAAATGCTAATCAAGTGTACATGGGCCTCAAACCAGCAGGATAGGGACCAAGACTTTCAAATTCCCAAGGAAAGCACAATTTATTGCACACACTATGACCTCCATCGTCTCCAGGCAGCTTGGACACATGAGGATAGATAATTATCCATACAAGACCCAAACTGAGGAACAGGCTACCCCTGTATCACTCCCAAGCCTCATCCTGCATTTCTGGGGCAACTAACAACACAGGAAACAGTTTAAAATCTGCAAGGAACTCAGCAATCCTACTGCAGTCTCCATTTCTCCTCTGCCATCCCTGATCCTCTGTACTTCACTGACCTCCCACTTCTTACTGAAAACTGAGGACATCCCATCCTCACTCTCCTCTGCACCGCTCCCCTGCTCTCAGGCCTTCCATGGCCCCCCCATTCCCTTCCCTCATACTCTCCTCCTTCTCGCCCAAAGCACCGGATGGGGTCTCTAGACAAGTCCTCGCTATGAAAAGTCTCCTCCAAACAGGTGCTCCCCTGCTCTTCCAGAACTATTAAGGGCAACATTGCCTCCCTCGCCCCAGCCTTGGCCAATTTTTGTAATCACTCCTTTTTCCACTGGCTCCTTCCCGCTACCCCTCAAGCCCTCCCTTGTGCATGTTCTCCTCAAAATGCCCTCTGCCAACCCCTCCTGCCCAGCTTACTACCACCCTATCTCCATTAACCCCTTCCTGGGCAACCTCCTGGAGAAGCTGCTCATCTCCCAATTGATCCAACCCTCTGAATCTGTTGGCTGTCTCCACGACCAGCAGTCTGGCTTCAGAGGAGCCAGAGGCATGGAAACTGCTCTACCAATCATCCGTGAAGACTTGCTCTCAAATCTCGATTTCAACTCTCCTTCCATTCTTATCCTTCTGGATCTTTCTTCTGCCTTCGACACGGTCAATCATGCCACCCTAACAAAGCGGCTCAGTGACACCCTTGGCATCACGGGCCCGGCACAGGACTGGTTGACCTAATTCCTCTCTGAACGACCTTTCCAGGTCCAACTTGGCCCTTTTCTCTCCCCTATCACACTCTCCACCTGCGGCATCCCATTGCTCTTCAACATCTACCTTGCCCCTCTGGCCCACCTGATATCCGTGCTTAAAATTGGGTACTCCCTGTTTTTGGTATCAGGGGGTCAACACTATCAAGTGGGAGACTTATATATCAAAGAAGAGAACAAAGATAGGTCGACTACCCCTTCTTTTTGTCCCTGAGAAACAACAGGTCAGGTCAATGACACTCTAATTCACTCTCAGATTGTTGGAGCCACCACTCTAATAAATCAATTGAGCATTTTCATTTATTTTAATACAGCTTATACAAAACTAAAAAGGCCTTTAGATAGGTCCTATACACATTCATCTAAAAACAAAACTGTGCTAACCACTTACATTCTAAATGGTGGCAATGCACCATACCATCAAAGTGAATATGAAGAAAATATAATACATAATGAAAAATCAGATAAACAAAATCTTTAAGACAGGGAAAAGAACAATGTAAACTACTGTTGGCATGTACTGCTTTTTGACAAATTCAAGGGAAAAATCTAGGATCAATAATCATTATCACTCCTGCATTCATTAATGCAACAATTGTCTACAGAGGCAGCTGTTTCTTTGTTCGTTTTGCATATATCTACAACCTCTCTACATTACTCTACAACATTGCTTAAGGGTATACATAATGTTGTAAATTCAAGAAGACACCCTTTTGTTTCTTAGTGTAGATGGAGAAAAAGGAAAAAAGGTAGTAACATTTTCCTTATATTTAGTCGACATATGTTTCGGCCATATCAACTCATACAGTTCACTCTCAGAGTGCCATTGGTTTTGTTAGTACAGGCTGTCTTTAGGACAGGGCAAATGATTTGAGTGTGTGATTTATACTTTCCCAGATTCGATATTTCTTATATTGCAATCTGTATATAGCTCAGATTTCTTCGAGACATGTTAGGAGATTTCTTAGTAAAAAGTTTCTTGACAACGTCAGGCTCCTTGTCTGATGCTCAGTTCGGAAGGTGTGTACATTCACCGTACCTTTGGCTTCTGCCCGAGACTGGTCATTCTTTTGTTTTCTCTGTGGCATAGTTATGGTGGACAGTCTTGATTACATCAGTATATGGCTGACTTCACCTCTGTTCGTACAGGTGCTCACCGTCTAAAGGTAGTACATCCGAGTGCTCCTATTCTTTCTGGTACCTGATCTTCTCCTTCTCTCCTCACTTTCAGTGTTATGCAGATGATATGCAGGGTGTCCAGTCAATTTGTCGAAAAAAAACTGGTCGACTGCAATTTGATCGACGCAATTTGGTCGAAAACCAAATGGTCAAATTTTTTTTTTTATTTATATATTTATTTTTCGGGTTTTCGTTTAGTAAAAAAAGGGGTTTTTAGAGAAAAAAAGGGGGTTGGAGGGGGACCCCCCCAAAAAAATAAAAAAAAAAGGGTTAAAATAAAAAAATAAAAAAATTCGACCATTTGGTTTTTGACCAAATTGGTTCGACCATTTGTCTGGTCGACCAATTTTTTTCGACCAAATGTCTGGCAACCGATATGCAGCTCTCCTTCAAGTTTCCCTCTGCTTCCTCCTCTTCCTTCTCTCTCATACCTGACTGTCTGACTGCTATTCAGGCTTGGTGTGCTGCCAATGATCTCTGCCTTAATGTCAGTAAGACTGAGATACTTCTCATTGGGACCCCTGCTCCCTCCTTCCCTATGGCCACCCTCTATGGATCCACTCCCCTCCGCCTGTTGTGAGGCTATAAACCTTGGTGCCATCTTTGACTCCTCTCTCTCCTTCTCTCCTCACAGGCATTCTCCCTTTCCTCACCGTTCTTCAGAAACGTAAAGCCCCCAGAGCTCTGGTCCTCCCTAGGTTGGACTACTGCAACAGCCTCTTCCTCAATCTTCCTTCATCCGCCCTTTGTCCCCTTCAACTAATCCAGAATAGGATTGCAAGACGTATCCTTGGCCACAAGCCCAGGGACCGCATCTCACTAGCCCTAAAATCTCTCCACTGGCTCCCGGTTGCTGGTATGATCGAGTTCAAGAACCTCTGCATCATCCACAAGGCTTTCTATGGTCTGGGACCCCGCTACATACAACTTTCTCTCCTTAAATACCTCTCTGCTAGAGCCCTTCCGTCTTCTAGCTCCAACTCTCTGCAGTTCAGACGCTTCTGTAAGCAGAGAGTGGGGGAAGATCCCTCTCCTCTTCAGGAGCCTCCCTCTGGAATGGCCTCCCTGCCCATCTCAGGCTTGAGCCGGATCTCCTTAAGTTCTGGAAGCTCCTCAAGACCCTCCTTTTTTCTTCTTCCTTCCCTCTCCCCTCTCCTGTCCCCTCACCCTTAGCATGTTGGCCCTCATCACATGCATTCCATGGCACTTGCCCACCTGACAAGTGCCCTTAGCACTCGCCTAGCCCCTGTGGGTCCCTTTCCCCCGGTGCTCCCCCCCTCGCACTTCCTGTTACTTACTGCACTTGCACGATCCGAATGTCACATGGCCTGGTAGGACCGTTATTGTATCTCTCTCCCTTGTTGCCCCCACCCTTTTTTTTTGCCTTGTGGCGCATTGAAACACCTTTTGTTGTATAGGCGTCTTACAAATATCCAATAAATAAAATAAATAAATAAAATACTCTTCAGAAAGACCCTCCCCCCTCCAAGACATTCCTATTCCTACACCTCAAGGAAGAATGTTTCCATGGGCGATATCAAGATTAGCGCAAATCCAAAAGACATCCTGAAACCGATTAAAATCGCAGCTTGTCCATTACAAACCAAAAGAAATAAATGAAAAAACATAAATAAATGAGTTAATGTGTTTTCGTCGAATTTCCAAAGTTCAACATTATCTTGCCACCTTTATTGTTTCACTTTTTTACTGCCAAAACATAGATGGTGGGTTGGGGTCAGGAAATATTGAAAGGGACTCAGGTTCGGTGGAAATCAATGGGGGGTGCGGTGGGTCTCTAACCCAGTTTTGGCACTAAAACCCATGAGGTTCAAAAATGTGAACATTTGAAATTCAGTGGAAACACATAGAACCGAAATAAACAAAAATATACACTTGTGTTTTTCACTAATGGCAATCATATTTTGGATGTGCATTTACTAGGTCAAAAACAAACTTCAATTGCAAATTTAATTGAAATTGGCCCCATTTTGTACACTATCTTAATTGTCATGCCAATTCATGTTATTGGCACCTTAGAATTTAATTATTGGGTGCCACAGAATTGACCGGTTTATGCTATAAATGTTTCTCACCCACCGGTGACACCCTCCCTCAATGGATTTGGTGGCTGCATATCTGACCTTTGTGCAGTTGGCTGCCTTGGGCTCCAGCCCCTCCAGTGTGACCAGGTCCCTCAGTAAGCTGCTCTCTTGGTAGCCTCCCTTGATGCCGTTCAGCTTGAAGTTGGCCTGTGGCCGCTCCAGGATCAGTCGCACGCTCACGGCAAATCCCGCCATGTCGATGGCAAACGGTCGGCCGGGATCAAACACGGTCTTCCAGCCAACCACTTTGCCTGCTGGATCCAGTTTAGGGGACTCGTATCTCAGACCCCCAACGAAGGCCACAGGCCACACGGAGACCCTCCTTGTGTATCGCATCTGCAAGAGAGAAGCAAAGTTACAACTACAGATATCCTCTCAGCAAAATCATAGCTATAGAGGAAACAACGTCGCGTGTTCTTTGACCCTTCTTGAAATCTCATGAAATTACAGCTGCATGTAAATACCTGAAGCTTCCAGTATGAGTTGGTCGAGATTTTCTGCTTTACTCACCTTAAAGGGATGGTCTAGTAAAATTTTTTATTTAAAAAATAGATAGGCCACATAAAAAAAAATACTAGCATTCTCCGTTTTAAAACTTCCTATGTAAAATTTTGAGCTATTCAAGCTCAAAATTCGCAAAAGCAAGCACATGGGCGCAGCCATTTTGTGAAATGGAGG
Organism: Ambystoma mexicanum; assembly: GCF_040938575.1. NCBI lineage: Eukaryota > Metazoa > Chordata > Amphibia > Caudata > Ambystomatidae > Ambystoma > Ambystoma mexicanum. The sequence continues at coordinate 141,028,751 of NC_090939.1, read as the reverse complement.
CCCTCCTGTGCTGGCTTTTGCTTTTGCGGCACTAATGAAGGAAAAGCCGGATGATTGGCAGTTGATCATTTTTTAAGTAATCTTCACTGAAAATGTGAAACATTGGGCTGGTAATAAACAGGAAATGGTTACAGGAAACCACCACTTAGCAAAGCAAGCAAAAAACACTAAAGGCCTCAACTTTTCAAAGATCTGCTCTAAGGTTGGTTAAACCGCAGACAATGCAACACTATCATAGAGGCTAAAAGAAGCTTTAATGAAAAGAATGATGGCAAAAATAAAGGAACGAAAAATAGCCCAGGTTTATTATTTAATTTTAAAAAATGAAAAGAGAGGGCAAAATAAAATGGAAAAAAACACTTCTGCCCAGGAGTAGTATGTTATGTTATGTTAATGGGTATTTGTATAGTGCCTTTCACCATTGGTATGGTCTCAGTATAACTAGCGCCTTCAGTGTGCTGAAACAAATGCAAACATAAATAAATAAATAATCACGCAGTAGGTTAAGCGCCCTTGGGGACCACAGTCCAGGTAAGTGTAAATGGGCAGAGAAATAAATAGTGTGTGTGTGTGCACTAGGTTTGTGTGCAGCTAGGCCAGATTCATTGTGTGGGATAGCTGCATTGTAGTGCTGGAGATGGTGTGCAGAGTATGATATGATATGATATGATATGACCTTTGTAACACGCCTATACACAAGTGTTTCAAGGCACGATGAGGCAGGGAGGGGGGACAAAGGGAAGACAGACAACGATCTTACTAGGCCAGGTGTCATTCAGATCGCGCAAGTGCATGGGCAGAGGGGGAAGGTAAAGTGCAAGGGGAAAGGGAGAGGGGAAAGTGCAGTACAGGGGTAGTAGAATAACAGGATAAATAATAAGGGCCAGCTGGTGGCAAGTGCAGGGTAAGTGCAGACAAGTGCTGGGGAGGGGGGCTGTAGGGATACAGAGACAGTCCCGCAGTGCAGTGGTTGCCAAGGGAGGCAGTGCAAGGGGAGAGTGGCTGGGCCAGGGACCGAGATCGGTGAGAGTGGCCCAGTTGCAGATTCAGTGCATTTTCAATCAGGAATTTAGCAGGGGAGAGGGGGAGAGAAAGCAGAAGCAAAGAGGAAGGTTTTGAGGTGCTTCCGGAACCGGAGATGGTTCTCCTCAAGTTTCAGGGAGGCAGGAAGGCTGTTCCAGAGGGAGGCCCCTGCCGCAGAGAGAGATCTACCCCCAACTTGTTGCTTGGAGAGGAGGCTGACCCTGAGGGAGTTGGAGGCGGATGAGCGAAGAGCTCGAGAAGGAAGATATTTAGGAAGAGAGAGTTGAAGGTATTTTGGCCCCAACCCCCAGAAGGCCTTGTGGACAATGCAAAGTGTTACGAACTTAATCCTCGCAGCCACTGGGAGCCAGTGCAGAGATTTCAGTCCTGGAGAGATACAGTCCCTTGGCTTGGGGCCAAGGACAAGTCTCACAGTCCTGTTCTGGATGAGTTGCAGGGGGCAGAGAGTAGAGGCAGGAAGATTTAGATAGAGGCTGTTACAGTGGTCCAGTTTAGAGAGAACCAGGGCTCTGGAGACAGTGAGCTTCTGGGGGAAGGAGAGGAAAGGAAGAATACCTCTGAGGAGGTGCAGCTGGTAGTGTGACTTCTTAGAGACGTCAGATATGTGAGGAGAGAAGGAGAGTGTGGAGTCGAAGATGACCCGGAGGTTTTTTGCCTTGCAGGTAGGAGCAGGAAGAGGGCCAAGAGAGGCCGGCCAGAGAGCTGCAAGGAAGGAGGGAGTGGGTGTGACGATGAGTAGAATCTCATTTTTACTGGCATTAAGGCAGAGGTCATTGGCGACACACCATTCCTGGATAGTGGGCAGACAGTCAGAGATGAGGGAAGGAGGGGAGGAGGCCAAAGGTAGCCTGAAAATGAGGTGGGTATCATCCGCATAACACTGAAAGTTGGGGCAGAGAGCGGCGATGCGGTGGGAAAGGAGTGCCAGATATTGGTTAAACAGCCAGGGAGAGAGGTTAGATCCCTGGGGGACACCACAGGTAGAGAAAAAGATGTCAGAGAGGAAGGACCCCAGTTGGACCTGGGAGGGTTGATTTGAGAGGAAAGAGGTCAGCCACGCCAGAGCCTGACCAGTGATACCCAGGTTATCACGGAGACGGTTGAGCAGGATGGCATGGTTGACAGTATCAAAGGCAGAAGAAATATTGAGCAAAATGAGAACACACGCAGTGTTAGAGTCAAGGTTGGAGAGCAGGTCTTCACGGATGTTCAGGAGAGCAGTTTCCGTGCTTCTGGCAGCTCTGAAGCCAGACTGATGGTCATGAAGACAACCAACAGATTCAGCATGGAGATTAAGCTGGGAGATGGCCAGTTTCTCCAGGAGCTTGCCCAGGAAGGGAGTGATGGAGATTGGGCGATAGTTAGCCAGGCAGGAGGGGTCGGAAGAGGGTTTCCTAAGAAGAGGGTGCACAAGGGAGTGCTTAAGTGGGGATGGGAAGACTCCAGAGGCGAAGAAGTGATTGCAGAAGTCAGCCAGGGCAGGAGCCAGGGAGTCGATGTGGTCCTTGATAGTTTTGGAGGAACAGGGGTGAACCTGTTTTGACGAGACTTTCATAGATCAGACTTGTCTGTAAACCTTGTCAGCAGAGAAACGGGGAAAGGCAGAGAAGGAAGGAGGAGGGGGGGCTGCAGAAGGGCCAGAGGAAGAGCAGGGAATAGAGGGAGGGAGGTGATAGGAGGAGAGTGAGGACAGGATGTCCTGAGTTTTAGAAATGAAGTGAGAAGCCAGTGCTGTGCAGATTTTAAAGAGTTCAGCTGAGTTGTTAGATGCCGCAGAGATGCAGGCTTGGATAAGGGCTCTCTTCTTGGTGAGAAAGGAGAGCCGGTATTGCCTTTGGAGCTGGCAGCAGGCCAGTTTGTCAGAGGATGAACATGAAGCACGCCATTTCCTCTCTGCCACCCTGCACTTGCGTTTTAGGGTGACGAGATCCGAGTCATACCAGGAGTTACATTTGGCTTTGGGCTTCAGGCGGATTCTCATGACAGGGGCAAGGATATCAAGGGTATCAGATATAGCAGAGTGGAGAGTGGAGAGGGCTGTGTCAGGGTGGGAGTCAGCCGAAAGGGGAGGGGGGATGAGAAGGTGGTGGCGAAAGCCTCAACTGACACGCACTTCATGGGTCGGATGACCGAGAATGTGAGTATGTGAGACAGGTAGTATGTGTGCAACTAGGCTGAATATGTTGTGGGGGTAGCTGCAATCTAATGCTCGTTGTGATGTGCAAGGTGATAAAAGATTATGTGTGCAGTTGGGCCGAATTTATGGTGTGGGACAGCTGCATTCTTATGCTCGTTGCAATGTGCAAGGTGGTAAACGATTATGTGTGCAGCTAGACCAAATTGATTGTGGGGGATAGCTGCATACTAGTATTTGAGGTGCTGTGCAGGGCTAATCTTCACAATTCTATTTAAATGTGAAGCATGGCTAATCTTCATAATCTAAATCTGACGCATGGCTAATCTTCCAATCTAAATGTGAAGCATGGCTAATCTTCCAATCTAAATGTGACGCATGGCTAGTCTTCCAATCTAAATGGGACTCATGGCTAATCTTCACAATTCTATCTAAATGTGAAGCATGGCTAATCTTCCAATCTAAATGTGACTCATGGCTAATCTTCACAATTCTATCTAAATGTGAAGCATGGCTAATCTTCCAATCTAAATGTGACGCATGGCTAATCTTCCAATCTAAATGTGACTCATGGCTAATCTTAACAATTCTATCTAAATGTGAAGCATGGCTAATCTTCCAATCTAAATGTGAAGCATGGCTAATCTTCCAATCTAAATGTGACACACATCAGCTAACTATCGTGCACAGAGGACTGGTCAACTATAGGCCTAACCTACACAATTAGGCGGGATGCAAAATAGGGGCAACCCACATGGTATGGTTTACAGTGAATGTGGAGAACCAGAGAAGGGTTGAACTGGTGGTAGGAGGGTGATAGGAGGGGTGGGAAAGTGGAGTTCCTTCACTGATGCAAATTGCTAAGTGCAAATGAAAGGACTGAGTTGAACTGGGGGAGCAGGTACGATGGTGGGCAGAGGATGGCTGGGGGGTGGCGGGTGCTTCCTTCGTTCTAGTACATCCATGAGACCAAAAACACATTTACATATATGGGGAAAGCATTTTCTTTTTTTCTTTAAAAAAAAAAGTAAATGACTAAATAGTTACTTTTACTTTCTCAATTTAAAATGTCTATTTTTAACGTTTACATCACTTTCACTTCAACATTAGTTGTTTTTAACTCTTTACATCCCATTTTTGGTTTTCAATGATGGGATTTCAGTACCGGACATTCTATGTTGTGCCATGTGATTGTGTTGACTTGTGACTCGGGGGCTGCCAGGCCTTTCATTGGATTCTATGTTGTGCCATGTGATTGTGTTGACTTGTGACTCGGGAGCTGCCAAGGCTTTCATTGGATTCTATGTTGTGCCATGAGATTGTGTTGACTTGTGACTCGGGAGCTGCCAAGGCTTTCATTGGATTCTATGTTGTGCCATGAGATTGTGTTGACTTGTGACTCAGGAGCTGCCAGGCCTTTTATTGGATTTATTGGATTTTATTGGATGAGCTGCCAGGCCTTTCATTGGATTCTATGTTGTGCCATGCGATTGTGTTGACTTGTGACTTGGGAGCTGCCAAGGCTTTCATTGGATTCTATGTTGTGCCATGAGATTGTGTTGACTTGTGACTTGGGAGCTGCCAAGGCTTTCATTGGATTCTATGTTGTGCCATGAGATTGTGTTGACTTGTGACTCGGGAGCTGCCAGGCCTTTCATTGGATTCTATGTTGTGTCATTTGTGTTGACGTGTGCCTTGGGAGCTGCCAGGCCTTTCATTGGATTCTATGTTGTGCCATGCGATTGTGTTGACGTGTGCCTTGGGAGCTGCCAGGCCTTTCATTGGATTCTATGTTGTGCCATGCGATTGTGTTGACGTGTGCCTTGGGAGCTGTCAGGCCTTTCATTGGATTCTATGTTGTGCCATGCGATTGTGTTGACGTGTGCCTTGGGAGCTACCAGGCCTTTCATTGGATTCTATGTTGTGCCATGCGATGGTGTTGACGTGTGCCTTGGGAGCTGCCAGGCCTTTCATTGGATTCTATGTTGTGCCATTCGATTGTGTTGACTTGTGACTCGGGAGCTGCCAGGCCTTTCATTGGATTCTATGTTGTGCCATGCGATTGTGTTGACTTGTGTCTCGGGAGCTGCCAAGGCTTTTATTGGATTCTATGTTGTGCCATGAGATTGTGTTGACTTGTGTCTCGGGAGCTGCCAGGCCTTTCATTGCATTCCATGTTGTGCCATGCGATCGTGTTGACTTGTGACTGGCCTCTCATAGAAAGGGTAAAGCTCAGGCCTCTCACCCCAAGGTAGCCATATGCTAGAGCAGACACAGCCCAGGTGTATCAGCCCTTTCTGGTGAATAGATGTGGTGGGTGAAATGTGGAGCACTGTGTTGAGTGAAATGTAGAGCATAACAGGAAACCAGATGTACTTTGCCATTAGCCTCTATGGTTCCCGTAGAAGAGGAGTTAAAAGGCAAGCAGCCTCGTCCTGACGTTTGCATTACAGGAAAGTGTGTGTGGTGGGGTTAGAATAGCTTACCTTGGAAATATTCCACTATGAGTGCCGCCGCACTGATACCCATGCACCACACACGTGCATTGAAGCTGCATGGGATAATGCTTGCTGATGTTCAGCTTAGAAGTGTGAACAATGTGCCCAGTGTGGATGCACCAGCTTAGACCAGGCACAATCCACCAATCAGTATTAGAGTGGGGTGGTGACTGTGGAAACCTCATCTTCTTCCATCTCTTCCTGTGCACAATCCGGTGTTGTATGATATCCTGCATCCCCATGGCAGCATGAGGGAGGCAGGGTTCGGCAATCTTCGGAGCCACGCTCACTTGGATACCCCGCCCACAGCCCACCCTCTAACAGCTCTGTTCCTGGGATTGGCTAGTGAAGATCTTTGTAGCTCCGCCCCTGTCCATATTATACAACAGGGACACACCAATGGCACAACGCAATCAAGTGAAACCAAACCATAAAAAGCTAATATTTTTACAGTGTAAGCTGATAATACTAATACATGTGAACAAGTGCTTTATTAATGATTATCGCCACTGTGCACTATTGCTTCCCAAAACATTCTTTTTTATCAAAAGGGCCATGTGCACATTCAAGGCATGATTTTCGAAGGTGTGTTTTGGTTCTTTTTAGCACAGACAGCCAAGGTTAGCAAAGGTAGCAGACTGAGGAGAGAGAAAACAAATAATTGCGGCAAAAGATACATTTTGACCATTGGTAGAAGTCTATTGGCCTATGAGAGGGACCACATACGCATGCACTTCAGTACACTTGGGTCCCCTGTGTGCAATTTTCATCAAATGGAAACTACGAAATAAAACAAATGCATATAAAACCTAGAGAAAAACAGGGTTGCATGCATTTCCTGCAATTCACAGTGCAAAAGAGAACTACGGCCTAGGGTGGGATGTGGGTGGGCCTGAGCATAACGCTTGACTCTGGAGGAATACTGTCAAAGGAGGGGGTCCCATGACCTCAAAAATTTCCTCCTCCAGATCACTACATGAAACGAGCACCCTTAACTCATTACATTGGCGGCACCCTGTGTTATGACTGGACCTGCGGTCATGCAGGCATTTCGGATCATCGCTAGGGGCACCCGGCACATTGGCCGTTGGCCTGAACAGTTACGGGCTAGCTCGCAGGCTCACTGACATGTGACATGAGCACGAGCCCTGGGAGATACCATGCCCCCAGAGGGGTGACCCACCACACCATCTCCCCAATCCAATGCAGTGCGCCGCCCTCCGGCATCCTCCCTGTGGCATACCGAATGGTGGCATTTGACAGTTGGCATGCAGCAGGGGCGTTGCTAGGGGGGGGCTAAGGGGGCTATAGCCCCGGATCTTTTGGTTGTAGCCCCGCATAGAATCTCATGAGCTACAGCCAAAAGACTAGCTAGCCCCCAGTCCCAACAGTACCGACATCAGCGTAGCCCCGGGTCTTTTCCAGACCTAGCAACTCCCCTGGCATGCAGCCCTAATATTCCTGATTCTGCGTTCGTCCTTCTCAAAACGCAAGCTTATTAAGTTCTAGTCTTTCGACCACCCATTTGAGGCCACGCAGGGGGGCTGCTAGGTCTGGAACAGTCCTGGGGCTATGCTAAGGTGGGACTGTCCAAACTGGGGGCTAGCTAGCCTTTTGGTTGTAGCCCTGGAGCTTCCATCCGGGGCTACAACCAAAAGACTCAGGGCTATAGCTCCCTCAGCCTCCACCTACCCACTAGCAACACCTCTGAGGGTTTTGTTATTTCGGCTCATAGGAGACAGGTGTCATGTGCAGTTTCAAACAGATGACAAGATGTCAGATGTTCTGTGTTCTCCTTGCCTTTCCTTCTCTTTCCCATCCCCTCCACTTGTTGATTAGAAGGATAGAGTAGGGTTAGATATATGTTACTACATCATAGTATCCAGACAGTATTGAAATGCCTTACACACTGGCTAATATACCCGCTGTTCCACTATGCTTTGCGAATTGAGATAAAGGTGTTTAAAAAGGAAAACAATTTTCAATGCCCAAACACAAGGGATATGATATGATCTTTATAACGCGCTTAATACCCAGAGGTTGCGCGGACCTGGGGATCGAAACCTGTATCGCTCCGTGTGGTTTTGCTTACAAGGCGAGCACGTTGCCGCTGAGCATCCTCCTGTGACAGCTGAAGCTATAGCCGAGGATAAGATTCAGCTAGAAAGGACTATTAAGTCTCATATTTCACAACTGTTTCAGTTATATAGAGGAAGCAGGAAGGATCAACAGAGCAGCTCAAGGAAGACATGGAATGTAGAATTTGGAGCCGAAATGTTGGGAGAATTCTGGCAGAAAACTATTCAATTAAATTATGATCCAATTAGTGCAATTTAGGTATAGCATAGTCTGTTTTGTTGGATTGAACAGACTTAAATTACACAACATAAAAGATTTAAAGTCCATCTCTCAACACTGACAACAATTTTATATGCATATATGATTTTTTTAAAAATATTTTTTATTGTGCATTTGGGTAAAAGAAAATGACAACCTTAAGCATAAGTACAATGAATAATACAATAGACAGTACTCAAAGCAATACATTTGATATATAATACATGTTAAAAGAAGAATAAAAAAGGAAAGAAAAAACTACTATCTCGTTTCCCTATTTTCATGAGACACTAATCCAGAGGAACAGACGAAACTACCCCCCATCATTTCCACTGTCTCCTTCCATACATATTCAGCACTGGTGATCACCCGTGAGGCGGCCCCTATCAAGATACTCAAATCAAAAATTGCTCACCCTGCACATTCCCTATTTGCGATACAAAGGTATGGTAGCCCTTTTGGTATTTATGATATTTGACTGGTTAATTGTCACCAGTCTACTGGAAGGACTCGTGTGGATATCCCACTAAATTTCTTCTTATTTACTTTGTATAGAAGTTGTCTTTTTGTATTTGATTTCTTCAATAATTCTTGAGAAAATGTTGATAATTCCGATGAATTTATGGTAAAAATATTTTTATTCAATCATTTGTATTTTTGTGAGGCCTTTAGCAAACATTATACTGTTCAATGCATTTCGGTCAATAATAGACCTTCATCAGGAACTGTTAATGGTAAAGAAAAGAATAATTAACTAAAGTTTTTGTGTAATTTTGCATTAACAAAGAGATAATCATGTATTCTAAAGGACTAAATACCTCACCGAGTATAGATTACCCAATTAACTAACGAAGTAGTGCCCACTCTTTCTCTTATTTGGACATTGTCAATTCGATTTGCATAACGAGTGAGAGGCACACTAAACTTTCAAAGCGAGAACAAGAATGTCATATGAAGAATTAAGTGGTTTAACGAACAAGAAAGCAGAAATATTGAGTTTCACTCCTGAAGAGGCCAATGCTATTCTCAATTCAATAAAAGATACCGGAGGAAGTTCTAGTACAACAGATCCTAATACAAGAATTAAAACACTGGAACGCCTCATACGTAAAGAGATAAACAGGAAATTACATGCTGTCACACTTACCAAATACTATAAAGCACAAAGAATTCCGAGAGGTTTGAGGATTCCTCTGAGACCCACCCTATGTAAGGAGAGTCATGAATTTGTAAAAAAATGGGAACAGATTTTGAACAGATGCTCTCTAGATCTAATATTATTAACAATTCAGGAGCTTTCCAAAGAACTTGATAAATTAGCAACAGAAATTCAAGAAATTCAAACAGAATTGATCGAAGCACTGAGTGTCACCGATTTAGACAAGATTTTAGAAGATATCAACAATAATCTTACTGAATATCGAACGGAATTAGAAACCAAGAAATTGCGAAAATATCGTAGAGACACATATGATTATTTGAACGATGAGGTTTACACTTGGATGAACAAATTTAATCAGAGACCAACTCAAAGAAATTCCACAAGTTCATCAGATCCAGATATAAGTGGACCAGAATCATCGAACGCTGAGCGACAAGACGCAGGAGAAGGCACTAGTACAGGCGATCAACGCCCAACAGGAAGGGGTGTTAACTTTAGAGGTACTTTTTTAGACAGAAACCAACGCGGAAAAGGACAAGGAGGGGACGCAGACAGAAATCGACAGCGTCCACATACACGACTGAATCCCAGGAAAACCTAGTAGTCAATTTGTCCAAATATCATTTGTCTGAACAAGAAAATACTCTACTACAGAAAGGACTTAATTTTGTCCCAACATATCATTCTACTCTTTTTGAAAAGAAAATAGAACTTTTCAAATTTTCAAGAAAGCTTAGACTAAAAGCATTTTTTGCAACAATTGAAGAAGATAACACAGAACAGTCAATACCAGAAATTGAGTATAAAGAATTCAAACCCAAGAGCACTTTCATACCTCCTGTTAATTATCCTATAATCGATCTGTTTCAAAGAATGGTTACCACTGATTTGAAGAAGCTTTCATACAAACCACCACGATATGGCAACTTCAGCAAACAAGACTTGAGTACCATTCGCAGATTATTTTCAAACAAAAACATAACGTTTAAACCTGCAGACAAAGGAGGAGCGATGGTAATCCAAGACACAGAAGATTATCATCAGGAATGTATGCAACAACTTATGGATAGGTCAGTATACCAACCTATAGATAAAGATCCAATTGATGAGATTCAACAGAACTTGGAATACATATTAGATCTAGCGGAGAGCAACAAATGGATTACAGAAAAAACCAGACGTTTCTTAACCATTACAAGTCCAAGAACACCAGTGTTTTACACTATCCCCAAGATTCACAAAACACTAATAAAACCACCAGGTAGACCAATCGTATCAGCCACCAACAGTATTCTACAACCACTAGGAACATACTTGGATTATTTTTTACAACCGATAATACAAAAAACGAATACTTACATTAAAGATACTACTCATTTTCTGAACATTTTAACCAACATATCTACGAACGACAATACCATCTTATTTACTGCAGATGTATGTAGCTTATATACCTCAATTCCACATAACCAAGGACAAGAAGCAGTGGAATGGCTCTTATTAAACACCAGAGGGGTAGAAGCATCAAAAGAATTTTTAATGATCCTTCTGGATTTCATCTCACAAAATTCATACTTCAGATATCGTGATCAATATTATCTGCAAACAAGCGGCACCTCCATGGGAGCCACAATGGCGCCAAGCTATGCTAATAGCTTCATGTACAAATTCGAAACAGAACATATATTAAATCATGATACTTGGAAACAACATCTTCAATACTGGGGAAGATACATCGATGATGTATTCGGAATCTGGCAGGGAAGTGAAGAACAGTTCATACAATTCACAGGATTTCTCAACACCATTGATACACGTATACAATTTACAACAACTCACAGCACAAAGGAAGTGAATTTTTTGGACGTTACTGTGTCAAATCAAGATTCTAAACTTGTCACTACTTTATATCGTAAATTCAGTGATCGTAACAACTTATTACATCGTTTAAGTTTTCACCCTCAGAACACTCTTACCAGTCTCCCCTACAGTCAAATGCTAAGAGTTAAGAAGATAGTGCAAGATGAAGTAGAATGCGAAAAACAAATCAAAGAGATGGCAACGAGATTTGCACAAAGAGGGTATTCAACACAAGAGATTAACAAATCCATCTCCAAAGTGACTACAATCAACAGACAAGAGATCCTTGAAAAAACACCAACAACCAAAGAAACTCCGCTTATCTATGTTACCAAATACTCTGTAGAAAGCAACAAAGTCAAGAAAACTGTCCTGAAACATTGGCATTTCTTATCAGAAGACAGAACATTGGGATATCTGTACACCACTCCACCAATGTTTGCTTATACTAGAAGTAAGAACATTAAGGATATGCTTATACGCAGTGACTCTCAAGTACAACAACAAAGAACAACAAAGAAGGGAACTTATCCATGTTTAAATTGTTCAAATTGTAATATGATTCAGAAGGGGGATGTTGTATACCACCCAAAAACAGGACACAAAATTTACTTGAAAAAATTTGCAACATGTGACACCATGAACGTCATATATAGTATTAAGTGCCCGTGTGGCAAATTTTATGTGGGACAGACTGCTCGTAAAGCAAAAATTAGATGGAATGAACATCGCTCTAACATTCGCACAGGCAACACCAAATCCCCAGTAGCGAGACATTTCAAAGAAGCTCAACACCAGATAGCACAATTGAAATTTCAAATTTTGGATGTAATAGAAGTGTATCAAGGTCAGAGGGTGGATATTAACAGACTTTTAAACCAGAAAGAAACTCTCTGGATCGAAAAACTCAACTCCATGCAACCGGATGGTCTCAACGAGGAATGTAATTTTGCATGTTTTCTTTAAAGGCAATTATAAAGTTGAAATTATACCTTGCATTCTAGAACGTAAGTATGTTGTCAACTATAATATGTTCAATAATGTGCGTAGAAGATTGGATTATATGGCAATAGAGCTCTAATAAGCAAGCAACTCATTTATATTAGTAGCAGTTCACATTGAAAAAGATCAAATGTATATTGTCGTGCTCTAATAATTTTGGAAACACGTGCATTACTTTGAATGGAGCAACCATAGTTTATATAGCTACTAGATCATGTCTTTAATTTATGTTTATTTTTATATTGAATTATTAAGTATGTTGGATCTTAGGAGGTTCCCTTAGAGTTTAGCAATGAGAAGGCTTTATTTAAAGAGCTTTACACATGAATATAACTATTTACAATCATCCAACAACGATTTTTGACTAATTCAAAATGGCCGCCGGCGCGCGATGACGTCATCACGTTGATGACGTCACTGCGTTGTGTGCCGGCGCCATTTTTTCAATATAAAAGCAAACGGGACAACCAGCATCGCGTTTTCACGCGAGCGAGGTGCCCGGATGCTATTACCTTGGTCTACACAACAGGTAAGACTCCCCCTGTGGGGAGGGTGAACTTTAACCAACAGAATAATTCATATATGTTATTTGTTAGGGTTTGAATATATTTTGGTTATTATTTATATTACCAGGAAGTCAAAGAAGTGACATTAAAAGACATGCAACGGCTAACGTAAACAAATGTGCTTGAGTGAAGAGAAATTGGAATTACCAATAAGGAAAAATAGTAAATCAGGCCAAAGATTTGAAGCCACGTTTTACACAGGTACTTTTTCCATAATGTGTATAGTTACAATTTAGAATACATGATTATCTCTTTGTTAATGCAAAATTACACAAAAACTTTAGTTAATTATTCTTTTCTTTACCATTAACAGTTCCTGATGAAGGTCTATTATTGACCGAAATGCATTGAACAGTATAATGTTTGCTAAAGGCCTCACAAAAATACAAATGATTGAATAAAAATATTTTTACCATAAATTCATCGGAATTATCAACATTTTCTCAAGAATTATTGAAGAAATCAAATACAAAAAGACAACTTCTATACAAAGTAAATAAGAAGAAATTTAGTGGGATATCCACACGAGTCCTTCCAGTAGACTGGTGACAATTAACCAGTCAAATATCATATTAACATTTTTTACCTCCCTAAGCAACGGGGAGGGATCTGGCGACAGGACTAAATACCTCACCGAGTATAGATTACCCAATTAACTAACGAAGTAGTGCCCACTCTTTCTCTTATTTGGACATAGCCCTTTTGGTATTTCTCATTTAAATTGGGGCACTGTGTTAATATGGGTGTAGCGGTCTCGACCGCTGTGTTACATAATCTACAACGCCTTTTATCGCTGGGGACCTTAATACAGGCCCCTGTATATTTGTAAGTAGGAAATAGATTGAAGCACAAATAGTTGACAAATCTCCTTAGGTCTCTACTGCGGGTTTTGGTTACATAGGCACAGGGTTTTTTAGGCGAGAAACCTTGCCTACAGTAATATAGGTACTAAATCTGTATATGGCAACGGGGAGAGGGGATTGGATAAACAATATTAGGTGGGGCAACTAAGTCCTTCCTTCAAAATGGCTACTGTAAACGTCACTAAAGGTACAAAACCTCATTGGTTCTACTAACTATAGGACCCTAGATTACGCGGTCCACTATGATTGGGTTGGCATTAACCCCACTCATACTTTTCCACTTGCGCTTAGCAGCATGCGGAATAGCCAGCCAGGTGCAGGGAGTTAGTTTGCACCCCAGCTTTCCTTCAATTATGTTACAATCAATCATCACCTCAGTGGTCAGGTGTCAATTATTTCCTTGTAGTTTGGCCTTGAGTCTGCTTCTTGGTCTGGGAAAGGTAAGGAGTATGGGTATGGCAAGGATCCAAGCGTAGCTGTGAAAGTCTCGTCCTTTTCTGCCTGCCTGATCACGTGATTCAGACACCATGAAAACGGCCTCTTCTTCATGCAATTTTGTGTATTTGATTTAATTCTGCCAGTCGTCTACCATCTGTGTCTTATCTTGACCTTTCTGAACAGTGTTCTTTTTTCTCTTTAATGGTATCCACCGTTGGCCTATTCAAGCTGATACAACCTTGGCTTCTTGGAATGGTTATCTTCAGCTGAGTTCCTCTCCGTCTTAATTCTCGATTTGTTTTCTGCATCACTCTCTTCTTGAGACCTTTAGTAACCTTTGTTTAAATCTGCTCATGTGCGTAGTGGAAGTATACTTTTACAAAGTGCCTTTTTAAGGTAGATATCTTTATAGATGGCGCTTGCCGCAATCTATTTCACTACTAAGCATAAGCAAGCTTTACGATTTCTTTGCTTCTTGCGGTTTCCTGCATATGTACACGTTTAAACTGGCTGAATACCTTCATTGTGCATATGGCATTAGCTTCCTCATCTTGGCATCAGCTGTTTCACCTAAGGCTCAAGATGTCACTTATCCATGGTATTTTGTCTCCTTGTCATTATTCTGAGATCATTATATCTTCAATATGTCCATCAGTCTGATTTCTCATGACGTCACCATTCATCTTCCTTTAGTATCTTCTTGGTTTCTTTGTTTACTACATTTTGACAACCGTCATTCTGTCTCGCTTGCAGATATGGTTTTCTCAATGGTTACCTTACTGTCCAGATTTTCTTAGGTGTCGGTACTTCAATATGTGCTGTAATTCTGATAGGCACTAGGCAGAGCCCAACTGCGGCTCTCTGCTGGTTTGTCTGTTCTCCATACATCACGTATTTTGGCGTGAACTTACCTGGTACTTCAAAGGGGGTGGCTGGAGTGCGGATGATACTTGACACTTCCTCTTCACTTCCCCCCTCTGGGCGATTCATTGACCACTCTCACTTCTTCCTTTGCATCCATTTTTCTTTCATCTTCTAAATCCAGACATCTGGGTCTGATGAAATGCTTCTTTGGGGTCCTTATCTTTATGACTCCCTTCAAGCATCCTGCTGTTCTCATGTGTTTGTCCTTGTTCCATGTCATTAATTGACATTCTCCACTTGGATTGCAATAGATCAATTTTCCCACATACTTTCTATGTTTCTTAGGATATCGAAACTTTGTTCTTTCTGGTGCATAAATGCTGGTCTTTACAAAGTCTCTTATTTCTTCATCAGTCAGGTCCTTAGGCTTCCATCCTGACTCGACATCAATCATGATTTTCATCCCTCTGGCCTTTTTTGCAGTTTTCTGGCTCTGGGAGATTATTAGCTTGATAACACAGAATCCAAGCAATATCATCACCAACAGGGCTCCTGGGAACTTGAAGGCGTCTGCCATCCATTGTGGAACCCATGAAAACAAGGATCCAAACCAACTGTCATCGTCGACTTTGTCAACTTCATCTATCAACTGATTCTATAATTGTGTCAGCATACCTATAGCTTCTGTTAAGGTTCCATTTTCGTCATTGTGTGATGGTATAATGTGCAACATGATTCTCCGATTTTTGCACAAACACCTCCATCCATAGCTTTGATCATGTCTAGGAGATATCTGTTCTGGAGAGTAATTAGTCGAATCGCTCTTAACTCTTCCTTGATTGCATTGAATCCTTTTATGGTTGTGTTGATGGTCTGCAGTAACTCATATCTGGTTATCTGCAACCATTTAGTATTTTCTCCAACCCGAATTCTTGGCATCAGAATTGTCATGAACACAGATGAGGTTAGGCTGAACAACCTGTGTTCATATGGGATTGCATGAAAGGCTTCATCTGATTTGGCAGAGAAGTAATTCTCTCTCTTCATTCGGCTCATCAGTTCCACAGATCTATTCTTCCTCAAGTGAGCTTCTGCTTTCGGGAAACTGTCAATATTCAGCTCACTTTTTGGAATCACTGATGCTGTAACATGGACCCTCACCAATGTACATATACCTCCCCAATTCTTCAGCAATCTGATATATGCTTTGGACCCACATGCCCAATAATGATCCATGATCACTGCAGTACCATGTACCATTCATGGAGCGTCAAAGACTCGACCACAATTCTGATTCTCTCCGATTTTCCTTGTGCCATTATTCCTGATGCAGAATTTTGGACTCTCCAATGGCACTATCTGCAAGGGTCCTCCTCTGTCTTCGACCCATGTCAATAGTTTAGTAAGCTTTGGCCACAATGACTTGCATCCATTCTGTACTATGTCAATGGTAGCCTGTTAATGCCCAATCACTACCCATGCTCTGCAGATCACTACTCCTTTCTCCAATCCTTCTGGTGAAAGCACTGTTCCCCAGATTTGCATTTGGCCTAGTTTTTTCAAATTCGAGACTCTTCTGGAGTTTTTCCTGCAACATTCAGCTTTTTTGTTTGTTTCTCTTCTGATTTCCGCTCCTTTAACTCCAGGTTTCTCATATTGGATCACCATGTTCTTTGTTTTGCCATTGTTTCATGTCTTTATGTCTTGGACATAATCATCTTCATCTGGGTCAGTTGCTTCAGTTGCCCATTTGAGTGTAACATCACTTTCCATGAACTGGCCTCTGGTTGTGCACATTGCTATATGTGACAGACAGTGTGCTGTCTTGACATCTATTTCAACAGCTACGGAGATTTTTGACTTCTCCATGCTAATGGGCAGGAGTGCACAAACAAAGCATTCCTCCTCTGAAGTTCGTCTTCCAACTTCCTTCGTGTGTTGGTACCATATGCTATTTCCCAAGTGTGCTGTGCTGTCCAGGTAATCATTCAATTAGTTATTATCTTCTTGTGTGCTTCTTCTAATTCTTAAGGTCTTCCTGTAGTTTGCTATAACCACATCCTTGAACACATCCGTATAAATTATTCTTACTGGAGGATTCTCAGGTATTTTCATCAATGATGCAGGTATTTTCATCTGTACCATTTGAGTAGAAGAAAGTCTGGTAATTCTTTCCTTGTCCTCTTGTATCTTTTTTGCTCCGTTTATGAATGTCCATATTGATTCTGCTATTGTCTCAGCACGTGACTGTATTGCAGGACTCAAGCTTGACCCTTTCATCACTGGATCAGGTGTGCTCATCGGTGCTGTCTCTGTTCGTTTATTCTCTAACGCCTTTTGTCTCTTCAAAAGTTTAGCTTTCTCCATTAGTCTTTCGACTTCTCTTGGTGTGGAACTTCTCATCGTTGGTTGTGCAAACTTTCCCCATTCTCTGGAAAGTGATTCTGCAGTCATTGACACTAGACCAGGTGGGTATGTACTCATCATTTGTGTACGTGTACCTTTCATTAACCCCTTCTCGGGTTGACTTTGCTGACCCTGTCTCCGGCGTTTCAATCCATTTGTTACCACAAGTGTGTGTGTGTGTGTCATTGTCAATCACATCCAGTTCAAGTTCATTCACTCTATCAGTTCTTCTAGGGACTGGAATGACTATGTAAGGTCTGGGTACTTTTGTAGGTTTCATGCGTACACCATTAGATGGGTACACTGGAGTCTGAACGCTTTGTGCACCAATAAAAAATGCAGTTTGAATCATCAGTGACAGTAATATGATAATAAATACTATGCATGTGTAAATGATGCACCTGTAAGTTAGCTTACAGCCACTGGTGTAACAGGGGCCCCCGCAGCCCCCGCGGTGCGGGGGGGCCCGCTGTGTGGGGGGCCCCACCAGCACATGGCTGGGAGGGGGCCCCAGAAAAAAAAAAAAAAAATGTTCTAAAAAAAAAAAGTTTCTTTTGAAATTCACTCTGCATTCATAAAGAACATTTCTGTAACAGAAATTATTTCTTTATGAAGGCAGAGTGACTACAAAAAGAAACTTTCTTTTTGAAGTCTGAGGGCCCTGTACCCCATGACATGGAAGACTCTAGGCTGGAGGCCTCCATGTCATGGGGTGGGGAACCCTATGCCTTCAAAAAGAAATTGTTTGTTTTTGAAGCCACTCAGCCATCATAAAGAAATTATTTTGATTATGGTTCGGTCCTTAACTGAAATAATTTCTTAATGAAGTTATAGTGACTTAAAAAAGAAACAATGGGGCTCATTCTGACCATGCCGGTCCGGAAACAACGGTGCTGGTAAGCTTACAGGCACTGTTGTTTCCGGACCGGCATATTACAGGTCTGCCTGGTGGGGCTGCCGTGCCCGACAGGTCTGACCCTGCCAGGCACAGCAGCCACGGTAGGCAGACCTGTCACGGAAGCACCGGCACCGTTAAAAATGGTGCAGGTGCTTCTGTGTCCCCATTCCCGTGGAGTCTGGGGTTTAACGAAATTACCGGCACCTGATTTCCCAGCCGCCGGACTTGAAATAGCACGGTGGCACCGGGAAGTCAGGCCATAGTAATTTATTATGGGTCTGGCGGCAACCCGCCGGTAGCACCGGCACGGTTACCGCTGGACCCGTAATGAGCCCCAATTTCTTTTTTAAATAATAGGGCCCCCCCTCAACTCCATGAGGTGTGCGTGTATGAGTCTATGGTGAAAGGGTGCACACTGAAATGTATAGCTGGCTGCCTGTGTGTGTATGGTGAAAGGGTGCACACTTAAATATATGGGTGGCTGTGGGGGTGTGCCTGCATGGTGAAAGGGTGCACACATAAATGTATAGGTGGCTACCTGTGTGAGTGTATGGTGAAAGGGTGCACACTTAAATGTGTGGATGACTGGGTGTGTATAAGGTGAATGGTGTGTGCTTGTGTACAGGGGCACAAGAAAACCTTCATTTCGGGGGGCTAACCCTTCAAATGTTGGGAGAGGCGCTAACTTCACATGCGGTGGGGAGGGGGAAACTTATTTGTGTGGGCGCATCCAAATTATTTACGCATTTTAATGAGACTATTCTAGTGCAGATTCAATGTTACAAGCAGTTAACTCTCTCCTATAAGTCTCCTGTTCCCTCTCTACCCTTCCAATCACTCCCCTGGCATGCAAGTACTAAACCCACATCACGATTTCAATCGCCTAAACAATGTGGCATTTGAATGCAGGTACTAACAGTGAAATGATTTACGTTGGTAATTGCTGGGTTCTTGTTAACAGCAAAAACCAGGTGCCGTTTAAAATCTGTGTCTTGTTCGGTCTGGCAACTGCTCTAAAGGTTAGCCAAGTTGAGTCAATATAGCCCAAAATGTCAGGGGGGTAGTGCTGAAGCCCAGTCAACTCAATGGTGTTGCGCTACTACTTGTGTTTAATGCCTTGCTTACTCCTAGCCCTATTCTTCCTCGTCCCAGTGCTTATATACGAGGCAGTACGTGTGTTTGAGGCACTCTGCCTCATACAAAAGTACTGGGAAGAGGTAGCGGTACATGGAGGTAATGCCTGATTTAGCTACCTGTAATCTTCATCACTCCTAGTCCCACTGTTCCTCATCCCAGTACTTACCTATGAGGCAAGGAGCCTCATACGAAAGCTCTGGGACAAGGAAGAGGGACGCAGAGGTAATTCTGGGCCAAGGAGCTGATTGTGGAGGTTGGGGTGGTGGGTGGGAGGGAGAGTGGATGTGTGGGGGGGCAGGATTGTGTGATAAATCATAATGGTTGTCCATGTCCAGGTTAAGCAGGCATGATATGTGGTATTAGTGGCTAGAGAGGCATTTTGATTTAGCCAGTCTAGTCATTCCTCAGTTTGGTATGACTTTCTTTTAACTGGACATTTCTGATAAAGTAGTCCTGCTAACTTTAATTACCTGGCTAGATTGGCATTTGGGTGCTGCCAGTCTAGCCATTTCTTACTGCGGCATTGTATATTTTTTTGGGCATCTGTGATAAAATGATATGATGTGATTCAAGTCATTTATAATGCGCCTGTACACAAATGTACACAAGGGAGGGATGATAGAGGGAGGACAAGACAAACAATCTCACTAGGCCTTGTGTCATTGTGAGAACGAGAAGTGCAAGGGAAAAGGGAGCAGGGAAGTGCAAGTGAGAGGGGAGGGGAAAACAGGGCAGCAATGCTCTCAGTAAGTGCAGCCAGGGCAGAGCAGCTATTGGTTGTGCAAGGAGAACAATGGACTGCAGGGTTACAGTTACAGCCCCTAAGTGCATGGTAGGCCCGGATGCAGTGCAAGGGTGACCAATCAAGAAAGAGCCTGGACTCAGAGAGACTCTGAGGGTAGCCAAGCAGCCAGTCAGTACAGCAGACAGGTAGGTCAGGTAGGTCAGCAGGGGGGGGGGGAGAGAGCGAAAGCAGCAGAGAAGAGGAAAGCTTTTAGCTGCTTCAGAAACTTCAGGTTGTCCGCCTCAAGTTTGAGAGGGGCAGGGAGGCCATTCCAGTTGGAGGCACCAGCAGAGGAGAGAGGTCTACCCCCACTCTCTGCCTGGAGAAATGTCTAAGCCTTAGAGAGTTGGAGGTAGCTGAGTGAAGGGTTGGAGAAAGAAGGTATTTTGGAAGAGAGCATTGGATTTAGTGTTGGCACTGGCCCCAGAAAGCCTTGTGGGCAATGCAAAGGTTCTTGAACTTGATCCTTGCAGCCAGTGGAGAGATTTCAGGGCTGGAGAAATACAATCCCAGGGCTTGAGGCCAAGGCTAAGTCTTGCAGTCCTGTTCTGGATTATTTGCAGATGACGGAGACTAGAGGAAGACAGATTGAGAAAGTGGCTGTTGCAGTAGTCCAGCTTAGAGACAGTGAGCTTCTGGTGGAGAGTGAGAAAGGGAAGAGTCCCTTTGAGGAGGGGCAGCTGGTAGTGGGACTTCTTGGTGATGTCCGAGATGTTAGGAGAGAAAGAGAGTGTGGCGTTGAAGATGACACCAAGGTTTGTTGTGTCGCAGGAAGGCAAAGGAAGAGGGCCCAAGGTGGTCTGCTATAGTGAGAGTGGAAACACAGTGGCAAGGGTCCCAATGAGAAGGATCTCTGTCTTACTGGCATTAAGGCAGAGATTGTTGGAGGTGCACCAATCCTGAATCGTGGATAGACAGTCAGGAATGAGCAAGAGAGGAGAGGAGGATGAGGGGAGCCTGAAGGAAAGCCGAGTCATCCGCACAACACTGAAAGTTAGAGGATAAGGTAGAGATCAGGGAGGCCAAAGTGGCCAAGTAGAGGTTGAAAAACCAGCGTGAGAGGATAGAGCCCTGGGGAATGCCACAGGTAGAGAGAGGTGGCGGAGAGAATGGGACCACGATCGACCTGGGAGCGGAGTGGCGGTTCAAGTGGAAGTAGGTCAGTCACTCTAGGGTCTGATCTGTGATGCCCAGGTTCTCACAGAGTCGATTGATCAGGATGGCGATGTTGACCCTGTCGAAAGCAGAGGAAAGATGAAGGATGAGAATAGAAGGAATGCTGGAATCAAGGTTAGAGAGCAGCACAGGTGTTAAGGAGCGCAGTTTCCATGCCTCTGGCAGCTCTGAAGCCAGACTGATGGTCATGGAGACAACCAACAGATTCAGTGTGGAGAGTAAGCTGGGAGATGGCAAGCTTTTCCAAGAGTTTGCTCAGGAAAGGTGGAGATTGAGTGATAGTTTTCCAGCAGGTAGGATCAGCAGACTACTTCTTGAGGAGTGGGTGCACAAGGGAGTGCTCAAAGGGAGAGGGGAACATTGCAGTGGCGAAAGAGTGATTACAGAAATCTGCCAAGGCTGGAGTGAGGGTGTCAATATGGGCTTTGATGGTTCTGGAGGAGCAGCGGAGCACCTGTTTGGACGACACTTTCATAGATCGGACTTGTCTAGAAACCTTGTCGGGTGTTGTCAGAGAGAAAGAGGAAAAAGGAGGAGGAGAGAAGAGATGGCCAAAATGGGCCGAGAGAGGAAGAGGACATAGAGGACAGGATGTCCTGAGATTTAGCAGAGAAATGAGAGGGCAGAGCTGTACAGAGGGCATGGGAGGGAACAGAAGAGGTATAGACCACAACAGGATTGACCAGTTCCTTGCAGATTTTAAAGAGTTTGGCCGTGTTGTTCGAGGCCATGGAGACACATGCTTTATTGTGTGCTCTCTTCTTGATGAGTGTTATTGCTTTGACTGGCATTTTGCTGAAAACAGTCTAGGTATGTCTAAATGTGGCCTGGCATTCTGTACTATAATGTTATTACGTGTTTACACTGGTCTACATTGTGCAGCCAGTTGGAAGCATTAATGTTCCTGTGCACTGTTGGTGACTTGCATGTATTGGATTGTGTTACCCTACAAAACAATTGCAAACACTCTGGCTTTATAGCCAATTTATCTCAGAAAGTGTGCTGTATATTGCATTAAAACACATATTTATATCTTTTCCCTAGTGCAGTGTGCGGCATACCCCTTCAGCAGCACGTTCATGCGTATTGTGCAAGCGTGACAGTCTAGGCCGGCCCAGAGTGTGGCGCAACCCGTGATTTGTTGCCGAGTTGGGGGGCCCCCTCAGCATGGCTCGCAGGGGGGCCCCCACATTTTGTGTTACGCCACTGCTTACAGCACGTATTCCTGGGCCAATATGAGCATCTCTCCCCCTGAGGGAGGACACAGTTATTGTTCTGGTTGCCCATCTCGATCATCTAAGGAAATAAAACTAACTCCTTAATGTAAGCTACACAGTGTTAGACCTAGATTCGGCTGTTTCTGCTTGCAGGTCAAAGATGCTGGAACGCTTATTCTCTTTGTCCGAGTAATAGACTGCATCTATCTCTGGAAACAGTCCTCCTTTCCATATACGAAAGATTCAAATGAGGCAATAAGTTCAGCAAGTCTTTAATTTGCGTGTTCAAAATAGACCAGTTCCCAGTCAATGCCTCTTATCTGTTTCACTCCAGACGACATATCATTCCTTTGTCAGCATGAGCAAAAGTGAAGTCCTTTGGCAACACCTTCACGATCTGTCCCTCGAAGGAAAGTTTACAATCTTCTACGGTGATTCTGATGATGATTAGAAAGTCCGACCTGCATTATGATACCATGCAGGAGCATATCCATCTGTGTAGAGTTCGCTGGGTCTCTGATGAAAGGGAGGACATCAACACTGGCAGGTCTCCCCACAAGCTCTGGAAAGTCTTCAATCAGGTAAAAAAATACATTGCTAGCTAGTCTGCTATCTTCTTGTGACAGGGACATTTGTTGTGTCCTCTCTATTCTCCAGAAGCAAAAGAAACTGCTCTGCAATCACTGTGAGCAGCCTCCTTATTGTCTTTTCATTTTCAGGATCTTGAAAACATTCTGTAATGTTCGTGAGCCTTCCCACCAACGACGGGTATGACCTCAGTACTAACTCAAAATAGATCGGAATGTCCTTGGTAAGGTCACTATTGTGTGACACCATAAGTAAGTCCAAATAAGGCTTCTGTGTTGAAAGAGTCAGGATACTGTATTCTCTTCCATTTTTTGTATCCCCAATCAAAATTTGGCATATCTTTTCTTAGCCAGGCTTCAGTGCCTCAGTCCAAAGTTCAAAGTCAGCAAGCTATGTTGTGGCTTATACGTGAAATTTTCTTCTTCACTCTGCAACTAGGATGTACAGAGTGCCCGTGTTTTTATGTCCTTCTCTCCTTATTTTGCTCAAAAGAAGTGTCCAAATTAAGCCACAACTTACACAAAAGTTCTTTGTCTTTGCTTTGCTGGTCAGGGGCCCTTCTTCCTCGTCATGGATCTCGTCTGCACGTGCTGTGGTTCTTCCCCATTGTCTGTAGTCTCTACGTGGTGGGGTGCGGGCAGAAGGTCTTCTCCGATGTATGACTTGACGCAGCCAGAAAGATCCAAGCTCTTCTTCCCTGTAACTTGACTGCAGAGGGCGTGATGTCCTCTACTCTAAAGGGACCGTTGAACTTTGACTCGTCCCACTTTTTTCCTGTGTGATTTCTCACCAGGACTGTGTCCCCAGGGAATAGTTGAGGTACACATAAGTCCGGAACTTGGTTTGTTGTAGTATCTCCTGTGTCCTGTGCTGCCCTGCACCATTCTTGTCATCGCTGTAGCTGTCCTGAAATTACAGTAAGACAAGATGTCATGCAATTCAAGTAGTTTTGCATTTCCGATCCTAACACTTCTCCTGTTGGCTGACCATCACATCTAGCTCTATTTTGGGGTGTTAATGGCATGTGCATCCTTCTGCTCGTCACGATTTCGTGAGGCGTGAGATGATGGTCAGAACCAGGTTGGTTTCTGAGTGCATACAGTGCCAGTGGAAGAGAGTGTAGCCATCCTTTCTTCAGAGTAAGCTTCAACTTGGATATCTTTTCCTTTAACAAGCCGTTCCCTAGAGGATGATACGCCGATGAGAACTTGTGCTTTATACCAAGCAACAAGTTGATCTGTTCAAATTCTGCATTGACAAAGTGAGGTCCATTGTCTGACCTCACCTGCTCCCCATCCGGGAAACACCTCCCTCACCAGAAATTTGGCCGCACAGGTAGAGTCTTGGTGTGTACATGGGCCTGCTTCTATCCATCTAGAGAATGGACACACCACAACAATTAGATACCTGTACCCGTCACATACTTGAATCATATCAATATAATCGATATGCAAGTGCTGAAAAGGCCCATTAGGCCTTGGGATAACTCCTCTAATCACACGTAGTGTATGCCCAGCTGTGAACTGCTGACATATTATACAGTTTACTATAGAAAATGCAATGTGTTCTGCCAAGTTCGGTATAAACCAGTCTTCAGCAATTGTTGCTGCTAGATTCTCATTTGTTATGTGCACTGGATAGTGTAGCTGTTCCAGTGCTATTTTTAATAAGGCTATAGGCATCACCGGTTTACTAGTGCTGTCTTGTTGCCAAACGTTCTCAGAGGAGTTTAAAGAACACCCTCTTCGATTCCAAAGGTTCTTCTCTTCCTGTGGTGCTTCTCCTTGGAGCTCCATTAACTGGGTTTTTTCCATAATACTATATCCTTCAGGCTCGCTTCGAACAACAATCATTCTCTCATGCACATCAGTTATTTCCACATTCATTATTATTTCGTCTTTGGTTGCCACATGTTTGGCTTGTCAGCTGCGTGATTTCCTCGTGAGATAAATTCTGTCCCTTTTGTGTGGGCGGTGCATTTCACGACTGCTATGCCCACTGGGAGTTGTAGTGCCTTAATGTGCCTGTCCAATAGGGCAGCATGCTGCACTGGTGTGCCGTCCGCTCGGAGGTAGCCTCTCCTTTTCCAGCGCGCTAAGCCTGCGTGCACTGTCGACATCACATAGGCGGAGTCACTGTACACCGTCACTTCCTGGTCTGCGTGACTCTCGAGTGCGAGTACCAATGGCAATAATTCTGCAGCTTGTGCTGAATAATGTGAGGGTAATCATGCACTGATGAGTACTCGAAATTACCATTTGCCGTGAGTTTCATCACAGCGGCGCCTGTATATCTCTGCCCATTGTTTTGATCGATCCTCGAAGAACCATCAACAAAGACGATTTCTCCTTCTGTCAATGCATTTTCTTTCACCCTGGGAATCTCATCATAAAATTCTTCATAGTTCACGCAGTCATGTATTGGCCCTCCTTCAGTGATTGGCTCTGCTATAAACATAGCTGGGTTCACTATTTTGCATCGAACTATTTTAATCGATGGATTTGATATGATCACTTCATAAGCAGAAGCTCTCTGAGATGTTAACGTGCCTTTTGGTTTCTCTAAAATGGCAAATAATGCGTGCTTGACGAACGTCATCGGACATCCCATCACAATGGTTGTAGTCTTTTCCATGGCGAATGCTGCGGCAGCTAAACTTTGTTCACACGACAAGTGACCCCTCATCAATGGGTCTAGATTCTCACTGTAGTATGCCAGGGGCTTGTAGCCCAGCATAGTTTTCTGTGTGAGTACTGCTGTCATAACACTGCCATTCGTGTGTGAAAACAGGTAAAATTCCTCTGCATAATTGGGAATCCCTAAAACTGGTGCCGTGCAAATGGCCCTTTTTAGTTCGACAAACCCTTCTTCCATGGTCTCTGTCCACACGATTTTTTCTTTTGTTGCCTGTGCTTTCTTTAAGGCTTGTAACAAGGGATTGGTATAGGAACTGTAGTCAAAGACCGATGCCCTAACATAATTACATAATCCTAGAAAACTCTGCATTTGTTTTATTGTGTGTGGCTTGGCTGTTTTTGAGATGGCTTTAGCCCTTTCAGGGGTAACCTTTTTCCCCTCATGTGAAATCAGTCGGCCTATGTAGAGCACTTCTTGTTGACAATACTGTAACTTCGCTTTGTCAACTTTATATCCATTCTGAGCCAGTATAGTCAATAGCTGAATAGAATCGTGTCTGCACTTTTCCCCTGTTGTGCTGCAAATTAGAATGTCATCCACGTATTGTAAGACAACACTCTCTAATGCAATATTGCTTAAGTCCATCTGTAGGACTCTGTTGAAAATCGAAGGAGACTCACAGTACCCCTGAGGCAGCCTTGTGCTTTTCAGAGGAACTTGTCTGAACATGAATGATGTCAGATCTTGTGAGTCTTTGTGCAATGGGATTGACAAAAACGCATGTTTCAAGTCAATCACCGTGAAATATCGTGCCTCAACGGGTATATTACATAGGATTGTGGACGGGTTAGGGACTAGAGGGAACTCAGCTTCTACAATATCATTTATTGGCATTAAATCCTGGATTGAACGCCAAGACCCTCCCTTTGATTTTTTAAACGGATAAACCGCAGTATTGCATGACAACTCTGACGTCACTAAGATGCCCTGCTCCATCATAACAGAAATTGTTTTAAATATCCCTTCATCTGCTTCCCTAGACATGGGATACTGTCGTGCCTTTGGTAATATTGCTCCTGGTTTCAATTTAATCTTCACCTCTCCGACTCCTTTCAGTAAGCCTACGTCATAAGGGCCTGTAGTCCATACTGAGACAGGCACCTTTGCCACGTCGTCATTAATATATTCAGGACGTTTTTGTGCCAGCATCATTCTCTGGGGCACCTCTCTTTTAATCATTTTCACCCAATAAATGAGACTGTCATCTGCTCTTCACCTATTTGCTCTTCAAATAGATTGTCATCGGTGACGTCAGTCAATCTGTATCCCTCCCCAATGGTGATCACTGCGCACCATTGTATGCCTTTGTCATCACAACCATCAAGCAACGCCATCTTTCCTTGCACTATGGCTGCTTGTAATAGTCAAGGGAAACACTTGTCCCTTTTCCTCATGCATAGGTATTCTTGGCCTAAACAGTAACTCATCTGGGGTTCTCATTGTTTTGTCTGTAAGGCCTAGTAGCCATGACATTAATATACGCACTCCACACGTGAATATTTCTAGTTCCAATGGAATAGCTCTCATGGCCATTTGTCCTGTGTATGCTCTAATCATATACGTTCAAATAATGCATTGCTGGAGTTGAACATACTATGCCATTCTCTGTGAAAGAGATTGTCATTTTTAACTTTGTCATTAGATCTCGTCCCAATATATTCACATGGGGTTTGCCTTGAATATAGCAGTGGCACACTCATGTAATATTCTGCTATGGAAAATGGAAGTTCTTTTGTGAAAGGAACACGCCTTGTTGCTCCTGTGAAGCCCTGAGTATTTATGGCATCGCCAGACAAAGAAAACTTGCCTTCACATATACACGAGCGTGTCGCACCCGTGTCAACCAAGAAAGAATATTCTTTATCCCCTATAAAGACATCTACCCTTGGTTCCTCGTGAGGGTTCGGTGTCACTGATAAGATAGAACACATCAGGTCTCCCAGTGAGCTGTCCTAGTCCATATATAATTTTGTCATATATTGAGTGAATGGACTTCCTCCATCACCAGTGTCATTTCTTATTCCAGAATTCTGTGCCTATCCTGTACTTGTTGTTTGTAACAGTTGCATTGGCGACTGTTGAAACTGTCCCTGTGGAAAATGTGTCCCATTCTGTGGTTGCAAGCTTTGCTGTGCTCCCGGCGCTTGCTGCTACACTGTGTGATAATGAGCAACTCCATTTCCACCCTGCTGCGAGAACGCAGGTGGATTCACCATCCCTCCTCTTGTACCTTGGTCGTTTTGCACCATGCCTTGACTTCTGCATGTGCGTGCTAGATCCCACACGTCCAACATATTGGCGACGGTCTGATTATTTACCCATTCTGCATATCTTGGTTGCCGTTTTGCATGTTTTGAAAACCTCCCTGATTACTCTGGAAACCTCTCTGATTACTCTGCCATCCTCTTCCTCGAAAGCCTCTTCCTCTTGGGTAAAGCCCATTATTGCCTTGTTCAAACTGCCTTTGATAATTTATCTGCTGTGTATGTGATCCATCTGTGTTAGTAATCATTGACCCTCAATGGCATATTTTGAAAAAAAAATTGACATTAATTTGGCCTCTTCACCTTTTTGTGTAGCATCCTTTTTTCGATTTTTCTCTTGCAGCAGCCTGCAATAGTGCGTGATGATCAACTGTATTTCAGACCACGGCTCAATTCCTACCAATTTCTTGAGCTGCTTCTGTACTTGTTCTGGCAGCCCTTGGCATAAATATGGTAAAACACAGGTATAGATTTCCCCCAAGATTCACGAGTTTCCAGCATCCAGGCATCTTGGAAATTCCGAATGTAAAGCAAAGGATCATCTGACTCCTTCATTTTACGTGTAATTATAGCTCCCATATTAGAAGTGTCCAGGTACAGCACTTGAAGCGCTTTTCATACCGCGGTTCTGTAATTGTTAAACGGCGCTCCGTCATGTGCAGTATTAACTGTAGTTACTGCAGGGTAACCTGCATGTGTCCATACATCGTCAGCTCTATCACCAAGTATGGCAATTAAAAGCCCTCAATATCCCCAATAGCTAACGTGTTCCCTCCCGTCATTTTTTCGAACTCATGTATCCAGTTTCCGGCTCCCGATGTCAACACTGGGAGCATATTTTTCAGGTTTTCTCGATCCATGTGTGGCCAAGGTATATATTGTGGCCTTGTTCCTCCTTTTTTTCGATTAACGAGAACTGTGACACATCGCACTCCTTTTCCTCTCTCATCATTTTTCTATCCACCGCAGGGGTAATATTCCTGTATTGCGTCAACCTGGTAATGTCCTTAGTCTGCTCACATAGGGTGGTGGAGACACCCCCCTCTGACCATATGATACTCCTTCATGCCGATCTGTTTGTGTGGCTGACTCTGATGTCGTGGGTGCAGACCCACTAGAATCTGACCATCTTATTCCCTTTCCTCTAGAGAAGCATTTTCATGTCTTCTCTCATCTTCTCTTTCTTCACATTCTTCTGTTTCTGCATCCGATATTGTCTGTGCTCAACTCGTGCAACTTCTCCCATCCTCCTCCTTTCTGGGTAGCGTCAGCCTATCTAAGGACCGCTCTCTATTTCTGCTACTTCGGGAGGCGTCCTCAGTATCCTACAACTGAGTGCTCTCAAGACGTTCATCCTCTCCTTTCCCTTGGGGTACCCGTTCTAGCCCCAATTCAACATATATTCTATCAATCGTCTCTCTGATGCTTCTGGTGTCAAAGTCATCTTTGATATTTGCCCTAGACATGCCTGGTACTGAATCGTACTCGTGGAAGAATTCTTCTACATCTTCACAGTCTACTACTGGATCAGGTTTTTTAAACCTCTCTTTCCAGATATTCAAGATCCTGTGCTCTCTGTCTTCGCTTACGTTCTATGTCGTCATCAAACTCTCTACGCTTTCTTGCTTCCTCTCTGACCCTATCTTCTTCTTTTTTCCTAGCATCTCTTCATTCATTTGCTCTCCGTATTTCCTCATCTCTTCATCTTTTTATCCTCTTTTCTCATACTTTTTGTTCTATTCTCCTTTGTTCCTGCCTATCCTGATCATCAGCTGTTCTCTGCTTATGATCGCGTTTTCGTTGCTCTTCTGCCTTTTCCTGTTTTCTGACTTGCTCATCACGCTAGAACTACTCTCGTTTCTGTCTATCCTTTTTCTTAGCCCATCCGTCTCTCAATCGGTTTTCATTTTCCTCCTTTTTCCTTTTTAATTCATCTTGCTCTCCCTTTTGTCCCATATCCTCAATGCCTTTACCATCGAGTTTCATTAAAATCTGACCTCCCATCCATTCGTTTTGTGCGAATGCCGTCTCACCAGTTCTGTCCTCATCTCCTTTCCATCTCTTTCCCTCTCTACCCGTATCTAGAGATGTATTTGCTTGTGCTTGGTCTCCTTTTTCCTTCTCGCGTCTCTCCTTGTCCTTTGGGACTTTGGAGATAATATTTCTGTCTCTGTCTTCCTCTTGGCTTTCATCACTGCTTTGCGTGGGCGACTCATATGCCGGGTTGTTATATCCCGTGGCTGTTTTAAATTTAAGGGTATAATCCTTTGTCTTCACTAGCTTCGTTTTTCGTTTCAGATGGGGCGGATGGCGCAGAAGGCTCCTTTCCCCCCTTTGTGCATATATTCAGTATCCAATCTAACGGTGGCTCCTCCTCCTTTTCCTCTTGGTATATTTTCCAAAGCTCTAAACTAGCTAGGCGTTTGTCTAACATTTTGCCAGTATACGTGGCGTGCAAATATGTTGTCATGTGCTGCAGGATCATTTTGGATAGTGATCCTCCATGGGGACATGGCATAAATATTTTGTTTGCGGTCCCTTTAACCCATTCTGCACTGTACTGTTTAAGCTTAGGTGCGTGTTTCGGCAACTGTCTGCACAAGTGTACCAATGGGGTAATGTCTTCCATGCTCAAACCTGTTTATCCTTTCCTCATATAACACTTTATTATGCTTTACATTTCACAAAATCAACAATATGAGTGCACACCAATCGTCGCAAGCGCCAATCCCCTTTTTTCAGCAATAATTTCACTCTTTCTTTTATAAACAACACTCATCAATCCATGCCATGCAACATTGTATCTATTCAATCACACAATTTTCATATTATTTTTAAATGTTTTTTATCTCCTGACGTCATAAAACATAAAACAGACAAGACAGACAAGACAGACTCCGGCCGGCTACACAACTCTCATACCATCTGCTTCTTCAGATGCATCCTACCCCTATTTATCATTCCAACATGGAATTTAAGCCCATTTCTTTCCGATCATCTTTAATCGATTCTGGTCTCCTACGTCATCCTTTCAATTCCGGACCTTAAATGAAGGCTTCTTCTAGTGCTCTATTAAAACCTAGGTATCTGGGCGTATACTCCTCTCTCGGTTACTCCCGGTATCTCTCTCTAATTCTCAGCCATTCTTGAGTAATATTTTCCCCTTATATATACATTATACACTTACTCTGAAATTATTTTTGTCCCTCCTCCCTCCGTTACCTTCCCTTTACTTGTTTTTAAGGCATACAACTTTTTGCAAAAGCGTTCAGTCTTTTTCACTCATCGTTCGCATATTTTTCCTCTCCGGACACTCGGGATCACCGCCTTTCCGTGCTGCTCGTCCGATCGGCTGCTCGTAGAAGTGGGAAGGGTTTTTTGGGGAAAAAGCAAAGGTTGCTTCTGACCTAACCTGCAGGGTTTTTAATTAAACTATCCACTATCCACAGGGAGCGTCTAGTTCTTTCAGCCGGATGGCAATGGACTTGTGATATTGCTGAGGACCCATAGTTACTTATTTCGACGGTCAATGGGTGTCTTATCTAATCTAACCATCAATCTCTGCTGCCAAGTGAGCCGGATGGACCCCAGCCGGCCCATAGGACTGGGGGTCTCCAAACAGTCCTTTAAGATGAGCAGCAGAACCCTTGAGCTAGATGGGGATGCATATTCGTACTCTTGCACCAAATAATAATGACAACTCAATAGTTTGGCAAACAGAGCCTGTTTAATGACAAGTACAAAAAACAGGGAGTTCAATGAACATCAGTTTCTGCTCGATCTTCCTTCTTGCTTAAACTCCAATTAATTTCAGAAAAAACATGATATTTATACCACAAATTCATCATCACTGACGTGTAATTCTTAAAACTTAGTATGCAACTTGATTGGTTATAGGAAGGTAACTTTAATATAGGTACTATATCTGTATATGGTAACGGGGAGAGGGGATGGGATAAACATTGTCCGGTGGGGCAACTAAGCCCTTCCTTCAAAATGGCTACTGTAAACGTCACTAAAAGTACAATGTCTTTAAGGATTATGGGTGATGGCAAGGATCCAAGCGTAGGTGTGAAAGTCTCATCCTTTTCTGACTCCCTGGTCACGTGATTCAAACACCGCAAAATCGGCCTCTTCTTCATGCAATTTTGTGTATTTGATTTAATTCTGCCAGTCGTCTACCATCTGTGGCTTATATTGACCTTTCTGAACATGATACTCTGTTCTTTTTTCTCTTTAAACGTATCCACTGTTGGCCTATTCCAGCTGATACGACCTTGGCTTCTTGGCATGGTTATCTTCAGCTGAATTTCTCTCCGTCTTAATTCTCAATTTTCTTTCTGCAGCACTCTCTTCCTGAGACCTTTAGTAACCTCTGTGCAATTCTGCTCATGTGTGTAGTGGAAGTATACTTATACAAAATGCCTTTTGAGGTAGATATATGTATAGATGGTGGTGCTTGCCACAATCTATTTCATTACTAAGGATAAACAAGCTTCACAATTTCTTTGCTTCTTGCGATTTCCTGCATCTGTACATGTTTAAACTAGCAGAATACCTTCATTGTGCATATGGCATAAGCTTCTTCATCTTGACATCAACTGTTTCACCTTAGGCTCAAGATGACTCTGCTATATGTCCGTCAGTCTGATTTCTTATGACTTCACCATTCATCTTCCTTTAGTATCTTCTTGGCTTCTTCGGGTATTACATTTTGACAACTGTCATTCTGTCTCGCTTGTAGATATGGTTTTCTCAATGGGTACCTTACCGTCCAGGTTTTCTTAGGTGTCAGTACTTCAATAGGTGCTGTTATTCTGATAGGCACTGGGCAGAGCCCAACTGCGGCTCTCAGCTGGTTTATCTGTTCTCCATACGTCACATATTTTGGCGTGAATGTACCTGGCACTTCAAAGGGGGTGGCTGGAGTGTGGATGATACTTGCCACTTCCTCTTCACCAATACCCCCTGCGTCCTCAATGTTACTTGATCTCTCTTCTGCCTTTGACACGGTCAACCATGCCATCCTGCTCAACCATCTCTGTGATGACCTGGGTATCACCTATCAGGCCCTGGCTTGGCTGAACTCCTTTCACTCTGATCGAACCTCCCAGGTCCAAGTTGGGTCCTTCCTCTCCTCTATCTCTATCTCTACCTGTGGTGTTCCCCAGGGGTCTAACCTCTCTCCCTGGCTGGTCAACCAATACCTGGCACTTCTTGCACTGCATTGCCACTCTCTTCCCCAAGTTTCAGTGCTATGCGGATGACACTCAACTCATTTTCAGGCTCCCCTCTTCCACCTCTTCCGCTCCTCTTATCTCTGACTGTTTGTCTGCTAACCAGGAGTGGTGTGCCACCAATGATCTCTGCCTTAATGCCAGTAACACCGAGATTCTCCTCATTGGCACACCTGTCCCCTCTTTTCCTGTCACTCTCTGGCCGTCCTCTCTTGGCCATCTTCCTGCTCCCGCCTGTGAGGCTAATAACCTCGGGGTCATCTTTGACTCCACACTTTCCTTCTCTCCTCACATCTCTGATGTCTCTAATAAATCAAACTACCAGCTGTACCTCCTCAGAGGTATTCTTCCTTTCCTCTTCTTCTTCTTCCCCCAGAAGCTCACTGTCTCCAGAGCTCTGGTTTTCTCCAGACTCGACTACTGCAACGGCCTCTTTCTAAATCTGCCTTCCTCTACTCTGCGCCCTCTGCAACTTATCCAAAACAGGACTGTGAGACTTGTCCTTGGCCTCAAGCCCGGGGATCGTAGCTCTCTAGGACTGAAATCTCTGCACTGGCTCCCAGTGGCAGTGAAGATTAAGTTCAAAACCCTCTGCATTGTCCACAAGTCCTTCTGGGGCCTTGGGCCTCAATACCTACAACTCTCTCTTCCTAAATATCTTCCTTCCCGAGCTCTTCGCTCATCCACCTCCAAATCCCTCCCTCTGGAACAGCCTCCCTGCCTTTCTGAAATTTAAGGAGAATCATCTCTGGTTCCAGAAGCACCTCAAGACCTTCCTCTTTGCTTCTGCTTTCTCTCCCTCTCTCCCCTGCTGATTTCCTTGCTGAATCTGAAACTACACTGGTTACCAGGCTACCCCCTGATCTTGGGCCCTGGCCCCCTCCCAACCAGTTGCACTCCTGCACTGCCCCTCTGGCAATCCTTGCACTTGGAGACTGTTTCTGTATCCCTACAGCCCCCTATCAGCACTTGACAACACCTGATGTCTGCACTTACCCTGCCACCAGCTGGCCGCACTTTGATTTATTAGTTTTATTTTATTTATTTTACTGTTATCCTATGTACTGCACTGCCCCCTGCAGTTTCCCCTCTCCACCTCAATGTTGCCTGGCCTAGTAGGATCGTTGTCTCTGTCTTCTGTCTGTTTCCCATCCCTTACCTCGTCACGCCTTGAAACACTTGTGAATAGGCACGTTATAAATGTCATATCATATCATTGCTAGGTTATAACAGCCTTTGAAACACCCAGGGGTTGTATATGTATACAGGTCTAGTCCAATGTCATTTCTCATCAATGGCTGAGCAATGGCTGAGCAAAGGGATCTAAATCTCTGTAGGAGTGCAAACAGAGTCCAGCCCCATGTGGGACGTGTCATAGTGTGCTACTGTTGCCACAGTCCTCTGTAAAATCACTTGATCTTGATGCCATTCATTTCAGAGAATGTTTTCAGAGTCAGATGAGGATATCAGTGGCAGGCGGGGCAGGAGGGATGACACCCGGCTATTCTTTGATGGATTTTCTGTGTATGTGGTGCTCAATGTTATCTGTCAAGACAGGCTGGAGTGTGGCTGCTTTCTAGCTTTCTTTGTTTCTAAATGTATTCGGTCCCTGGGTTCTTCCCACCCCACCACAGACCCTGGGTTCTCCCCACCCTGCTCCAACCACTATCCCATGCCCCCCTATGCTCCCAGCACAGTCCCAGGGCAAGTGGCGGCTGTTGAATATTTTAAGTGGAGGGGCATAAATATTTCCCCCAGATATGCCATAGCGACTGAGCATAACGAGGGAGCCCAAATCAATCAAAGAAGGCCAAACAGTCTGCGATGGGTGCTGAGGGGCCAAGCGGGCAGGCATGGTATTTTTTTACTGGACATCTATGATAGATGTTCAGTAAAAAGAAACCATCCCTGTCCCCTGGGCATCACAGCGCCTAACACACGCACACAATCAAAGTGATTATGTGTGTATGCAAGACTCTGGAGTGCCCAGCGGGAAAGAATGGTATTTATAACTGGACATCTATGATAGATGTCCAGTAAAGAAATGCATCCCCGTCCCCTCAGCTCCACAGTGCCTCAGAAGGAGAGCTGAGTTTGACAGGTGGGTAGGGGAATTGTGCAATAAAGGCATTTTTAAAATGCCTTTGTTTTACAACCCGCCCCCACCCCCACTCACCAGACAAACACAAACACACACAAACATTCACACAGCATTCACACAGCAAGCACATCATTCACACAAGCACCCATCACTGCACACTCACTCATAACACAAGCATAGACGCATCCATACACATTTAAATAAAAAATAAATGAAAATAAACTTACCTTCTGCCCCGGTCCTGAAGTTTCCTCCCCACCACTCGAGCGCCTGCATCATGAACAGGAATTTGGAAGCTGGAGGGGCCTGAGCGTGGGTGCTGAAATGCCGCGCTTCAGCCTGCTCTCCCCGTATTCTTGAGGAGTTGCAGGAGCTCCCCCTCACACATACACACATGCAGTTCCCCAGCCAGCATTTCCAATTAACTATGCAAGGTTGGTGATATAAAAGAGACCCAGCCTTGCATGGCTCATTGAGCATGTGCGGCTGGGGTACTGAACTGTCAAAGGGAAACAGTGTTTACCTTTGACAGTTCAGCCAGCCGAGGAGCGCTCCCTCAGCTGGATAAACAGCTGAGGGAGCGCTCATTGTTGCACTGGGCGGGCTCCTCCATAATGAGTGAGGGAGTCACTGGGTCGATACTCCCTCATCTTTACATTTCAGGCCAGGGTCTTGTGACCCCCGGGAATTAAGCTGTGGCCCCCTGGTGGGTGGGGGGGCATGCCCCACAGTTTGAATACCTCTGAGCTAGGTTGTGGGACATAGGCATTACAGTGGAGGGGTTTGTGAAAATGCACTGTGCCTAAGGTAGCATAGACTCTTCAATGTGCCCTGGAGGTGTATCAGAGACAACATTTTTAAATTGAGTGATGTTATAAGAATTCCTTACCTCCTCAAATAATTCCAAGCTGTATGTGTTGTCATCATCTGCAAAATACACCACCCCTTCATGGGCATTCAGTGTTCTGAGATGATCCCGCAGCCAATGTAGGCCTAGGTTCCTCTGCAGAGTGCCACGTGGCGTGTGAGAGGGCATCCATGACAGGCCAATCTTTAAGCTCCTGGGACTTTCCACGTTCAGGTGGGTGAAGTTGAGACTGGATGTCTCCAGCAAGTTTGCCACTAGGTTAGTCCTACTTGGGGCATCCTCAACCACAATCCAGTGCAGGTTCTGCACGTGCAAGAAAGTGTTGGCGAGACGAGTGAGCTCTGCTTTCTGCACAGGCCGCGTGTAGGTGGGCGTTATCACATAGATGGTGGGTAGATATTCTGACCATGGAGGTGGTCTTGAATAAACGTAGGCCTTGATAACGACTGGTGTCGTCCTGGTACTTGGATGTTGAAGACATGGAGCACCTCCTTCGTCTTTGAACTGGGATATGTTGCTGGGCAAAGATTGGCCTGAAGAGTTGTCACTGGTTTCTCCTGGAAAATATAAAATAAGAGATTTTCAAAGTTGAATATTTTAATTTCATATATATGTGAGAGGCTTGATATAATTTATACATGGGCTTTAATTGAAATCTGGAAAATGATATTTACTGAATGTAAACATACATTCCTGCAGGATTTGGGATTATTTCTCTAGGGTTACTAGTCTTTCCATTGAATTTTTTCTATCGAAGGTAAGTACCATTGCATTTTTTCAAACGAAAGAAAGTATATTGAATACATTTTAGTTTTTGGGGGGGTCCCCCCACAACCCCCTGTTTGTAACCCTTAAAAACACTGCCCAAACAAAATTACCCCTTTACCCCACAAGAATATGCAAAAATATGCATTTGGAAAAAATTCAATGGAAAATCCCTCGGTGGAAAAATGTTCGATGGAAAGTCTCCATACCTTTCTCTATTACTGGTATTATTATCAAGTATCCCAACATGTTAAACTTTCATTGCTTCAGGGTACCTAGTTGTGTGGTCCACAAACACTAAAATGAATCATTTCCCTGAGGTGCTAGGCAGGTCAATGAGTCTAACAATGTTGACCCCAACCCTCTCTAAGGTTTCCCTCACCACAGGTATTGGGACCATGGGTCCTTTCTCCTGGTTAATGTTTCCCTTTACCTACAAGGCAGCTACCAAATTGGGCAGGTTTTTCAATAACTCTCTACTTGGACCCTGGCCCAGTAGATCCATCAGTGTTATGCCATCGTCCTCATAGTCCAGTGGTGGATTCAAGGGACAGGGGCCATCTTGAATGCTATGTCCATGTCAAAATGAAGGGTTATTCTGATTAGGAGACAATAGGGCTCCCAGGTTTACCCATTCCGTGCATGAGAAAGCCACGTCGTCTCTTTTTTCTTCGAATTCTGGGATTTGTAATATTCAAACTTATAATTGAAAGGACAAAACTACAAGTCCCAGAATTACAAGAAACTGTATGGGTCTGGGTGTCTTTCCTAGGCATGGAATGGGGAAACTCGGGAGTTCTGAACCAAAGATGTGTTGCTGTTTGTAAGAAATTCTTTTATAATATGGAAATAAATGTGCCTTCATCAGGTTCCTGGGAACAAAGGTTTTTAGACAACCTCAGAAGTGGGGGAGACTGGAGACAGATGATCTGATAACCATGGTGAGCAGAAGAGGCACCAGGGCTTGCTTAAGAATTCCAGGATGCATGTGTGCCACAGGTAATACCAGTTAGGTCTGGCTGAAGGTACCATGGAAAGGAGAAGAAGCCCTAACATGCTACAGGCGTCCTATGAAGCGTGCCAAGACGATCTGTGTTAGAATAAAAGGAGGAAACAGGAACTGTGCAGAGCATCTCCTTCCTAGTTTTGCACTCCATAGCTGTGCTCCATAGGAAAGCACAGCCAGGAGACTGTTCCTATCCAGCTGCATTGCTTCAAGATAGATACTTTGGCACCACATGGACATCATGCATGCTTGGCATTGCGGTGGGGCGCAAGGAGAGGCAGAACCTGCTACAACAAGGCTGGGGACTACCCGATAGGCCCAAATGCGTATCCACTACAGCACTACACAAGGATGTATCAGTGCCAGTGAGAACTAGGTCTCTATGGTATGACATTTTGTGCTGAAAAGTTTTGGCCGCAAAAACTCATCACAAAATATGGGGGAGTTGGGGAGGGTGAGTAGAGGGTGATAAGGGGTAGGGGGTGTGGGGAATAGGGACTAGATAATAGGGAAGGGGATTTGGGGGGAACTCCCCAAATAAAAATAGAATTTCAAATCGTTTTTTTGGGTGAAAATATTCAGCAAAAAACTCCTCCCAAAAAACTGGCAATTTAAGACATAGAACGAGCCATAG
The DNA here is from genome assembly GCF_040938575.1 of Ambystoma mexicanum. NCBI lineage: Eukaryota > Metazoa > Chordata > Amphibia > Caudata > Ambystomatidae > Ambystoma > Ambystoma mexicanum. The sequence continues at coordinate 140,990,205 of NC_090939.1, read as the reverse complement.
GTGACAGGCCAAACTTAACATAAAGCTACAAGACACTGGCTAGAGATCGAGACAAAGCACTGGGATTTCTGGGAGTGTAGAAAGGGCTATTCACACATATTGCAGGAGGTGCTACTCATTGGAGTCGATGAAGAAGTCTGAAATATATTTGGCTTAGAATGCGGGGGGAGGGGGTCATTACTTGGGAAATTACTAAAAGCAGGTGACTACATCACGTATTGACGTGTGTCCTAACATCTTTAACGTAGCAGGCAAGTTTACTGGAGATGGCCAGTTGCTGCTTGTCAGGTTTAAGCTGTTGGTCTAGTACTGAACTTCAAGATCATATCACTTTGCATTCTGGTATTTGCAGTCCTACCTTTATGAAGGGAAAATAGCCCTATAACTGCTTTGTGTATGATATGATAGGTTATTCATTACGCGCTTAATACCCAGAGGTTTCTAAGCGCGGGCCCAGGTTTCGAACCTGACACTGAGCTATCCTCCCGGGACTAATGCAAAATGACATGATTTAAAAGCGAGGGCTTGCACACACTTTTTAAACATTTGCTGAATGAGAGAGCAAGTGCAAACGGTGGAGGTGTGACGTTTGCCAGCATCACTCGGTTTATTGGGCTTCAGCATTTCCTCCAAAAAGTCACTTTCTATGCAGATCACTACTGTAAGGAAATGCACCAGAGCCAATCAAAGGAACGCATCCGCGTGGGTCAGGCACGTCCCCATTCGCTCATGGTATTGCTGTGCTGTGACTTCACATAAACTGACATCACTTCCTGCGGTGCTGCTACTCACTCCATATGCTAAGTATTCCCAGCGTTTATTTGGGTAGGATTTGTTTCACGACACCTACTCTGCTTTGACACTCATCTAGAGGTCGAAGAGGGCGGTAGCGATCGGGAGCGGTGCTCCTATACTTTTTATTTTCAAGTTTCACTGTTCCTATACTTTTATTTGTAATAGAAACCGTTCTGGAATGATTTCGTTTTAAAATAAACGTGTAGGAAGATGTTGAAGCTTGAATTTCACTGCAGTGCACTGAACATTCCTGATTGTGTGTGGGGGCGGGGGTGCAGCGATGGGGTTTGTGGAGAGCGGGGGCAGGCCAGCAGGGAACATAGTTCCACTACTTTTTTCGTACACTTCGACCACCCCAAGCTTACATCCCCATGCATGGAATCATCTCCAGTGCCCTTGTGTTTCCTCGGTTACCAATTCCATGCTTCAGAAAGCCACCCAGTCCTGTCGGTTTTCTTGGAATTCTCGGGCTGGTGGTTTTTCCTTAAAATGGAATAGGACGGCTCTCTCCCACAGGCCTATCCAAGAGGTACAGAGGTTGCAATCCTTGCACACCAATATTGCCCTTCGTTGAGTCAAGTTTGGGAAGAGTGGTTCAGTGTGAAGTGGTTTTTGACTTGTGAGCAGAGGGTTGCATACTATTGTATGAGCTCAAGTGTGGCATTGTGTTTGTCCCATCAAGACAGGGAAGCAGCTCTGTTTCTTGTTTAGGAGCGTGTAACCTTAGTCAATGGCGATGGATCATCAGAGTCAATGGCGATGGATCATCAGAGTCGTAGTCCAACCCATCTGGAGAGCCGAAAGGTTGGAGACCCCTGTTCTAGCTGTTTATATAATTTGTGAAGGCTGTTCTGCTCTTCAGGTGTGTGCTGCAGCCCTGTCTGAGGGTTCCTTGTTTTTGTCTCGTCCAGAAACAGTTGGAGGCACACAATTGCATTTGTATTATTCATCTATCCCTTATAAATTAGGGTAATGGGCCGAAATACTGCATTTGGACCACACAACTGCACATTCAGAATAACTGGGAGGACAGGTAAGAACTCAGGCTGTTTAACATATCTACTATGCCAAGAAGCCATATAGTGTGCTATGTAAGATAAGGTATTGCTGAGGAGGTTGATGAGGGTGTGCACAGACATGATCATGTTCACCGCCTTTTGCACAATGGCGTGTACTCAGTTCCCCAACAGTGTTGGTAGAGTTGCCAGTCGGGAGCTATGATACATGGTCGTATAATGAAGCCGAGCGGTTGAATTCTACAAAACCAATGAAAAATGATGTGAAATGTGAATTCATTCTGAAACTGTGTCTTACTTCTGAGGAAATGGAGGTAGCGTGTAGTGGGGTACTGGTGCCAGACAGTCAGGAGCAGAGCCCAGGGCAACGCTATGAAGAGGGTGGTGAGGATGTTCCGTCTCCTCGGCATGCTGCACAGGGAAGCCACCAACGCCGGGCCATCGCATTACCTGCGGCAAAAGAACAGGGAGGTCAGGGTTTGTTACCAGATGCAAGGACAGTATGGAGGCATGCCTTCAATTCAATTTCACATGAACATCGCCATTTAAATCCTATATTCATCCAAATCAGAATCTTGCATTCTAGCTCTATGAAGGTTTGGATCCACCTCCTAAGCAACACTTTTATTTCATAGCTGATGTATACTGGAAGAATTACCCAGAATGTTAGATGGTAAACAGTAGGAAAATTCCTGAGTGACTTCCTGACCACTACACCAGGCATCTCCGAACCCAGTCTTCCTGAAGCCTCAACATTGAAATCCACTCCATGTTTTCAAGTTATTCACACACAATATCTTTCAATACAGTGAGTCTAACAGATCGGCATGGGTTATCCTGAAAATGTGGTGTGGTGTCGTTGGGACTGGTTGGGACTTTTGGATACCAGACTGGATACCAGACTGGGAGTTCTGTACTAGGCGGTAACCTTCAAAGATGTCATGGCCTTTAGCAAGTATATAAGACAGCTCTCAAACAGGGATTGTAATGTATTATATGTATCTCATTGATGCAGTGAACTCCTGTTTGCTGCACTGTTGTTGCACCACCTTAATGAGGTGCTCATATTCATAACTAAAGAGACTAATGTAAAATGACTCCAATGCTAAGCCACGCCAATAAAAAAAAGAACCAAAGAAATCACCAATGGCAATTCAATATTTGTAAAATCCTTCATTTCCGCATGCTTACAATTGCAACAACATGTTTTGGTTTTCATAGAACCCAAAGCCCTTCATCAGGCGCAATGTAAAAGCTGCAGACCAGGCTACAAGTAACATTGAATGCCTGCTTTCATTTATCTGCTTGCTGTTTAATTTGGTCTGACTTTAAATTAAATCTACCTCCAAATCTGAGCTAGCAGCCTGGTACAGAAACAGCAAGGACTCTCTTAAGCAGAGGGTCAAAAAGTTAAATTAGCCCTCTCATAATGGCTCTATAAAACACTTTGGGGCTGATTCAGAAGGATATCCCTCGACTCTGACTTACCTCCTAGCTAACTTCGGAAAAGAGAAGCGTAAGTCAGGAGTAAACGGGAGTTTCTACCTGTACCTTCTTTGTGAATCAAACCGTCTCTACATTATTGTAATTATTATTATTATTGTATGTATTGAGAGCGGGAGCGTAGCTTCGAGAAGCAATGGGGCGCTTACAGGGATATACAACAATACAGCTGCATAATGGAGCACTTTGCAGAAGTATACAACACTACAGAGGCATAACGCAGTGCTTCTCAGAGGTAACAACAGAACAGATACACAGCGGGGTGTAGGATACAAAGGGGCAAAGAGGAGGGGTACAGCTTTCTTGGCTGGACTGGAGGAGAGGGGTGGGTGGCGTCTAGCAAGTCAGGTGGCAGGGGGGCAACGTGATGGCCTAGGTGTTGAGGAGGAGGGAGTCCTTGAAGAGGTGGCTCTTGAGATTTTTTCTGAATTGTAGGAGCCTGGGAGCGAGTCTGATGCTGATGGTGAGGAGGTTCCATAGTCTTGGGGCGTAGGGAGAGAAGGCTTGTTTTCTGGCCCTTTCCATTTTGCAGCAGCAGATTTTAAGTCTGCATGTGTCCTTACTTCAGGTGGTGCTGTGCCCGACAGAGATGCTGAGCCTCTCCACGAGGTAGCTGGGTGACTTGAGGGCGACTGCCTTATAGATGATGCAGCAAGGCTTGAAGGTTATTTGTGCATGCAGTCGGAGCCAGTGACGGTCAATGAGAGCCGGGGATATGTGGTTGTATCTGCGTAGACCCTAATTGAGGCATGTGGCCTAGTGTAGGACACTTCTCAGGGACAGAAGGGAGGATGACGGGAAGCCTTTGAGGAGGGCATTGTCCCCATCCAGGTGGGATAGGACCTGTGCTTCAACGGTGCCTATAAAGCTGTCTGGAGGGAGGAAGGGTTTGAATTTCCACAGGAGGGAGAGCTGATACCAAGCAGTCTGAGTATTATTAGCTCTGTGTCAATTGAAGGAGAGGTGGTTGTCAATGCGGAACCCGAGGGACTTGGCGCAGGAGGTTAGCTCGGGTGTGAAGCCCTCCGGGTTCATGGTTGTTAGCCAGGTCTGTATGTCTGGGTGTTCAGTGTTGTTGGTGAGGAGTAGGAATTCCGTCTTGGAGATTGAGCTTCAAGTATGTACTGGACATCCGAGACAGGATCAGCGAGAGGTAGGTTTTGCGCCTGTGGATGTCCTTGATGGAGTCGATCTTGAGGTATAGCTGTGTGTTGTTGGCATATTGGTGGATGTGGAGGTTGTGTGTGGCTAGGGGGACTCCCCGCGACTCAGTGTGGGAGAGGATGGAACCCTCCGGGACTCCACAGAGGACGGGTAGCATTGGCGATCTAGATGAGTCCATCTGAAAATACTGCTGCCAGTTACAAGGTAGGACTTGATCCAGCATAGAACAAGTTTGCTGATCTGCATGCATCGATGTAGGGTGTCCATAAGTGCCTTGTCGTCTACTGTGTCGAAAGTGGCTGAGAGGTCGAGTAGAATCAGGAGTCAGGGGTGGCCGTCATCAAGGATGTTGAGGGCATCGTCGTCCACCTATATGGTTGCTCTCTCCGTGCTGCATCTGGGTCTGAACCCAGATTGGTAGGTTTGGAGGGGATACAGGAGGTTCTCAGAGTTACTCTTCATTAATCAACCCCTTCTATTTTCTGAGAGTCACTCTTTAACAAAATGCTGTAGTTCTGAGCTTGTACTCGGGTCAAGTTTACAGGTTTGACCTTGACACAGTGAGTATGTGGAAGTCTGGAATGGGCAAGCATGGTGTTCCTACATTTTATGAACGACTCACTGGAGCAACCATCTTGAAGTTTCGCCACAATGCTGCCCATTTCAAATGCTTGCAGAGCAGACCTTCACAGTGACATTTACTCCTTCCTCACTCTTAGAATGCATGATTCATAAGGCAAAGACGGTTGCAGCACGAGTTGCTGAATTTCATACATATGATGGATGTCAGCTAATTGGCTTAAGCTGAATGGGGGGAAAACTGAGGTGTTGGTGGTGGGCCCCATTCTGCTACAGCCTTTTGGACATCAGCCTTTTGCATCCCTAGTCTTGGTCCCTGCCCTACCCTTGTCTCTTCTGTCAAGAACTTGGGTGTTAAAATATCCTCTTCTCTATCCGCATTATTTGTCAGCTTAAATCCCTCTGCAAAATTCTGCCCTTACTACCTGCCCAATGTCGCGCTGCAGTGTTATCCTGCCACATTTTATCTAGAATGGATAATTGCAACACCCTTCCTACTATTGGCACAGCCTGCTTACCTTCTGCAGCACCTGCAAGTGTTACAAAATGCGGCAGCCAGAGTTGCAACTTTTATGCCGAGATGCTCCCACATTTCTCCAGTGCTTCGCCATCTTCACTGGCTCGCCATGGCTAAACGCGTGCAATTTAAGTCACTCTGTTTGGTTCATTGGGCCTATCATGGTGATGGTACAGAATATCTACAGGCTAAATTTCGCGCGTAGGTCCTAGCGCGTACCATTTGCTCGGGAGGCCTGTTTGATTTCTGTATCTCGCTATCTGCTGCCTCGCATCGGTGGCCGCTCCTTCTCAGTGGCAGCCCTTCTGCTCTGGACCTCCATTCCTCCAACACTGCAAGCTCATGAAGAGCACCTTACATTTTGCCGGTTATTGAAAACCTACATTTTCTAATGTGGCACTTTACCCTCTTTCTTACCTCAGACAGCGCCATGATGCCTTCTATGGCAACTGTGCACTCAATAAATAAAATGTAACATGACATACATAGAGCTATGAAGGATCCCTGAAGTTTAATCTTTAGCAAAACTTCAAAACACAAATTCGAAAACCTTACTATGGCCTTATAGACTGAGAGCGGTGTTGTCATCATGGGATAATACCTGCCACTAAGTTATGGCCTGAGGCCAAGCTGAGGGCCATAGATTGGGGAAGGGTCATTACCCCAAGTGTTAAGTACCCCTCCTGAGGTCCATAAGGCTATTAGCACATAGTGGTAGTAGCAATACATGTTTTGGAGTATTGGTGATGAAGTTCCAAATGTTATTGGATCTCTCTCTCTCTCTCTCTCTCTCTCTCTCTCTCTCTCTCTCTCTCTCTCTCTCCCCAGCCCCCTTCTCACACACAGGTGTTGCCTGTTTTGCTTGATTCTTCTACCCTGCTCCCCCTCAACCTCCTCCAGCCTACTTCTGCAGGAGTCTGTCCTGATACTGGGCCTCATCACGACTTTGGCGGTAACCCTTAAATCCGGCAGTCACGCTATTACCGCCGGATTTAAGGGTCCGCCAAATCAGGACTTCGGCGGATTTCGCCCCGGCTCTTGGCTGGGGGGAAATCCGCCGAAAATTTGCGCTATTACCGCCGGCGGGAAATCCGCCGGCGGTAATAGCACACATTTTCCCCATTGAGCCCAATGGGGAATGGGGCATTCCCGAATGGGCTCAATGGGGAATGGGGAATTACATTACCGCCAAACTCGTGATCCGGCACTATTAGGGCTAATACCGCTGGCGGTAATACCGCCGGCGTTACCGCCAAAGTCGCGATCAGGCCCACATTCTGGTTTCACCATCACCGTCTTGTGGCCAAGGCTGGATTTGACCTTTATGGACTTCATTCATTCACGGTGCGTCACACTTTCTCAGCTCTCATGCTGGACTTCCTTTGCATCTTGTACTCATGGTGGCCCTGATTCATGCTGTTCCCATCTTCATCTTGTATCCTGGCTTGCAACATTATGTGTTACTACTGACTTGTGCAATTGTATTCGCTCTCCCCTCTTGCTTCTCCACTCTTTTTGACTGCTTACTCTCTGTTCTCTCCTCCTCTCCCTTTTCCTATCTACTCCCCTCCTCCCCTTACTTTCTTCTATGCACTTACTCTATCAGAATTGTCCCTGGACCTAATATGATAGCAACTTTGTCTGTTTCCGCCACCCTCCCATTACTGTTTTTTTTCCTCCCCAGCACTATCTGAAATGTCGTCAGGCCTAGTATGATAGTGGCTTGTTTTGTTCCTCCCCTCCCTTTCTGCACCCCTCTCCCTCACCTTTAGTTTTTCTCCAGCTCTACCAGAAATGTCATCAGGCCTAGTACGGTAGCTGCATGTCTGTTTCCATTTCCTTCCCACTCTCCCCCTCCCATCCTTATCTATGTCTTAGCTCTTGCATTATCTGAAATGTCGTCAGGCCGAGTACAATAGTTAATTTCACATCCTTACTGTTGATGGCTTGTGAGAATGTCATTGTAATTTCCCTTGTTCCCTCCCTTGCCTTGAAGCGCTTTGAAACACATTGGCCCTCCTTACGACCCTGGCGGAAATCGAAAAACGATGGCGGAAATGCAATACCGCCATCGAATAGCGCTCGGTGCGATTATGACCCGTCACCGTAAAGTACGATGCCATTAGCGACACCGTAGTGAACGCCAACGCTAACTGCACCAAGTACGCGCACGCGCGCCATGCCAAACCGTAACTAGCACCATGGCGCAATGGTACGCGAATTCTGACCCTAGCGGACATGTACCTAACGCCATCAAGCATGGTGGAAAGTACCATTCCGCCATGGTGAGAAGTACGGCATCGCGAATCAACCGTAAACGGCCCTACTGAGTGCCTGTACACCACTCCCTGGCCACATTGCACAACTCCCCGTAGGTGCAATGAAGTCACACAATGCAACCAGTGAAATGTACAAGTCACCCATGCATGCCAACAAACAAATTAATCTAGGGGCTCCAAGTGCCTTGTGAGTGGCCATCCATATTTGCCATGGCACCATTGCCGCACTGATGCAGCACAGGCATGTGAAGGTTCAAGTACAGCAACATGAACTGAAATATGAGACAAACAAAAACAGGCCCCCCATCGCTTGACACCAGTGTAAGGCAACATTCAAAGCAGTATCTTGAGTGAGACTGCACCAGCCCTGTACTCCTGCCAGTAAACAAACCAACCATCAGCATAAGCATGTACCACACAAGTTGGCAGAGTGACTGAGCAGCCAGGCTCATCTCAAGAGGGGACAATGGGAGCTGCAGGGCACAGATGGCACGAATACAGAAGGTATTCCAATGGACATGACCTCAGTCTCCCTCCAAGAAACGCACGCAAACACAGGCACCTGTGACCAGCCATATTCTGATAATCACATCATTCCACCAATCCACCTGGCTGACCGGCATCTGTTACACAAAAGCTAATCCCCCGCCCATGAGCATGACATCATTAAAACAGTCATAATGGTAGCCCCTATCCCTGACCACACTGGGCTTCGTAGGCAAACGCGGCCAGTACAGTACCACGCAACCATAACCAGAAGCCGGAACCCAATGCAGATCTCCTCACAATACATCGCACCACAAATAGGAATATGCAACATTACTTGGAAAGAAGAACGCTACACAGTTAATATCAGAATAGAAATTTAATGCACCACAAAATCACCAAGCCCATACAGCCATTAGGTCATGAACCCCAAAATACATTTCATCATTGTGGGCTGCATCCGCAATAAATGAACAGCTTCTTCTTGTGTGACGCCCTGTTCCTCCATGGTACACAGGGGCTACATTCACGTTCAAAAAGGCAACATGGAAGCGCCTAGAACCGCAGGGCCGTCCCATTAGGTAGGCACTAATCCAGCTGAAGGGTCGAAATGTTGCTCCTAGCCACTAGAACTGCGTAAGGGCATGTGGCCCATTGTCGATCGTCCCATAAGATCGTAATGGTGCTCCACTGATTAACTCGAAGCAGCAGGTGTCGGGAGTAAAAGCCATCTGCAGGAGTGGCATACAGATGGCAGCGGCAAAAGGGGAGGAGATACCTGTCACCCAAATGAAATGAAAAAGAATAGTATGGGCATCAGAACTTGATTTGTATTACTCACTTCAATCACCACACTAAATCCACAGCCACATGCATGCTAGCCCACTCCAAAGGATTATTCCCACCCAAAAATCACCTGCGAATCATAACTATGAAAATCGAGGTGAAAACACTATTACAAACGAGTGTTTGTGTGCATGCGTCTGTCAAAACAGAATCCATTCGATGGGATTAGTAACGTGCATAGACACAAGTGTCTGAAGGCGCGTCGAGACAGGGAGGGTTCAACAAGGGCAGATAGACGATGGTCCCACTATGGCAGCTCTGCATCACATAGCGCAGGGGAGGTGGATAGATCCCAAAAAGCCCTGTAAATGGCATGGCCTCCATCAAATGGCCTCCATCAAATCATCTGTCCATGCATCCATACATCATTCCCTCATCCCGGTATGAAAAAACGCCTGATTATTTACTCACATAACATGTGAATTTTCCATTGAGTCTGTGCGTAATGCAGTCTGCAAAATCCACTGTGCTCCAGGCAGGAATTCCAGTGTTGTGAAGTAACATGTATTTGGGAACGTCCTGCCTTATCGTCCACTACGCTATTGCGCATCCCATACTATTCATATCAATCATTGCATTCTCGCCATGGCCCCTGTCCCAAGGACATTAAACAATAGAACGTTATATTTGCAGTCAGACCTGTGGGCGTCTCCTCGCCGCTAGCTGAAGACCTAAAGCGCCGTCCTTCGAATTCCTCATTTGCAACATCACGTCGAAAAGGCATCTGTGACCGCTTGAAATCACAAATCCATCCATGTAGTGCGTCAATGTGTGAAAATGCAAAGTGGCTTCACTCACAAATGGGACGCCCCACCCGTCGGTGAACCGCGGTACAGTGCTGCATGAGGGTCCACCGTTAATCGAGTACTACATTCCACTGACCGTTCACAAGTATGTTCGCGACTGCAAAGATAGTATGTGAAACAATGGGACCATAGCAGAATGAACATATGAACCAATATTTCACTGCCATCGGGATCAAATACATGATTGTAATAGCAAGATGCCATGCGTCGAATTACAGCATTGTGTGCGGGACGTGCTCGCCCAAAGGGGCTTGCGCAGGTGGAATGAATCACCACAGGTGGAAGCAATACAGCTTGAAAACACATAAATTGCACACCCAACCCCCTCCCACAACCACACCCACTCCAAAATGCTACCGGCAGGACTAGCAATGTTGGCCCTGGGGGACCTGATAGCACTGCAAGTACTCCAACTTCAAGAAGAAGATGAACACCAACTACTACAACAACCGGCCGCACAGAGGAGACGCAGGAGGAGGAGGAGGGCAAGGCAGGCCCAGCAAGGCCCGCCAGCACAGCCACTACCACCACGCAGGCAGCCCGCAATCCCACGCCTCCGAGCACATCCGTTCGACCTCACGGATGAGCAGATCCACACCCTCTACCGTTTGGACCGGGACACCATAACCGCCATTGTGGACATGACACAGGCTGACCTTGTCAGCATGATAGATAGCCCAACCGCCATTCCACCCCTACTGAAGGTGGTGTCTGTACTCCACTTCCTGGCCACAGGCACCTACCAGCACACAGTCGGACAGTTGCATGGCATTTCACAGCCATTGTTCTCACGGACACTATTGCAAGTGCTCGATGCCCTCCTGAAGCACGCAGACGACTACATCTCTCTACCACGCTCGGAGCAGGAAATTACGAACACAAAAGTGGGATTCCATGCACTTGGCGGCATACCGGGTTGCATTGGTGCCATCGACTGCACCCATGTGGAATTGGTCGTCCCACATGTCATGGAGGCCCAGTACCGCAACCGAAAACAATTTCATTCTCTGAATGTACAAATGGTGTGTGACTCCAACAGGATCATTACACATTGTTGTGCACGATTTCCAGGATCAACCCATGATTCTATGGTCTTGAGGAACTCTACAATACCACGCTACATGGAGCGACACGCAGGGAACAGATCCTGGCCACTCGGTGAGTCTCATTTCATGCATGATAATGTGGGGTATGTGATGCGGCAATGACCTGGCAGGAAGGGGGGGGGTGTGTACGTAGCAATGTCATTCCACAAACATCCTTTATTGTCCACGTACAGGTGATGCCGGGTATCCACTGAAGAGATGGCTCCTTACACCACTTCGGAACCCACAGAACCAGCCTGAGGAGGACTACAACCATGCCCACTCACGTACCCGTGTAGTCATAGAACAGGCATTCGGCCTACTGAAGACTCGTTTCCGCTGCCTCAGCAGGTCTGGCGGGGCACTCCTGTACCGCCATGTGAAGGTTGCAAAGATGGTCATGGCATGTGTCATGCTACACAACATGTGCGTACGTAGAAATGTGCCCATGCCCCCTGACGCAGAACTGCAAGCACCTGAAGATGGTCATGATGAGGGTGGGGATGTGGCAGCACCTCAAGGAGTCTGCGAGGCACAGGAGGGCCGTGACATTCGTCAGATTCTCATTGATTCATGCTTCTAGCACTCACGCCTGGTGGCTGATACATGGACACGGGACTTGTGGCACTGTGTGTGTCTGGAACATGCACAATATGGACTGTACGCCTATAAAGGCCTCGTACACAAAGATCAATGTCCACACATCTCATTGGATGATCGTGCATTGTTTATAGCATATGTGAAATTATGTTACACACCCCATCGACCCGCCACCCAAGTGAGCCCAACACACCCCCTCCACCCTCCTACCTCCCCCCCCGAACACCAGTGTCCGAAGATGCTCATAGTCAGTGGGCAGACGCTATTGCAAGCCCCCTCTCCGGGTATCAGGGGCACCCCTGCCTGTGGAGCGCAGGTTCCTCCCAGATCTACGTTGGGGGCTGCCCTGGACGGAACTTGCAACGGATGATGTCTCTGCCTGCTCACGTCCATGCATGTCCCTAAGGGTTTGTGAGAGCTCAGTGAGCACACGGCGCACAGCGGCAAGTTCAGCACATACGTCTTTGGACGTCGCATGCAGTTCCCCCCTCAGGCTCTCGGTGCTTCTCTCCATTTGTACTCTCAGGCTCTCGGTGCTTCTCTCCATTTGTACTCTCAGGCTCTCGGTGCTTCTCTCCATTTGTACTCTCAGGCTCTCGGTGCTTCTCTCCATTTGTACTCTCAGGCTCTCGGTGCTTCTCTCCATTTCTGCCCTAAGTGTCTCAGTTGATGTTTCTATGGCTGCCTTAGTAGCCCCACATTCATCAGCATGGTCCTTGAGGAGCGTGGCCAGTTGCTGCTGTTGCACGATCACCAGGTCGAGGGACTGTTGCCTCTGCTGTGCCATGGCCATTTGCGGTGGTGTCACAGAGGGGCTGGTCACCTCATGTTGCCTTGCAACAGGGCTTGTGGGGGATGGCCAGTCGTCGTCTTGTGGGTGCCCCTGCGTGGTATCCTCATGGTGTACGGGATGAAACAAACAGGGGGATTGAGACAGGTCATGGATGGATCTTACTTCGACATCCCCGTTTTCTGTGTCGGAGCATGCTGCCATTAATGCAGTGTCACCTATGGTGCTGCTGCCACCAGAAGCAGTGCCTTCTGTGGCATCCATTGGGGGGACCAGTGGTGGTGCTGTTGTGGGCATGCTGGCTGCTGGGGTGCCTGTTGGAGTTCCCTCCTGTGTGCTGCCACTTGATTTGTGCTGCTGCCGTGTCTTGATGCGTGCAGCTGAGGTGGAGGGTCTTTGGCCGTTGGTCTTGGCCCTCTTTGCAGGTGTGCTGGTAGGGGTGTCCTGGAGCTCGTCGTTTGAATCGGACCCTGTGGTGGAGTAAAGGAGGGCGAGCGTTATTAATGGGTCTGTTGAAATTGGAATGGCAATGTATCACATGCATTGGGGTGGTACCTGAGGGTGATTTGGGTCGGGGCCTTGGAGGTGGTTTCATTTTTGTGTGGAGTGAGGATGCAGTTGTTTTGCAGCCTGCAGTTAGGGTGTGCCTGCTGCACGTGTAGAGGGTGTTTTTAGGATTTTTAATTATTTATGTATTTAATGTGAGTTTTAAAGTGCGCTATCTGGCCGATGTATGTGGACGTTCTCCTGGACATGTGTTACTGTTGGACTATGTGGACACATGGTACTTCACATGATTGGACATTGTGGATTTAGCATTGTTTAATTTGGCACACCTACCTGATTCTTCGGATGTCTGCACTCCTTTCTCCATCCCTCCGACTCCCTCGATACTCTCCATTCCAATGGTGGAGGCACAGATTTCTTCCCAGGGGGTCAACTTGATGGGTGATTCCGATCCTCCCCCGGTAGCTGTGGCAATGTTTCGGTTGGCAGAAAGTATGCTACGGACGCGGATCCGCAGGTCGTCCCATCGCTTTCTGCATTGCTGTGGGTTGCGGGGTGCGGTCCCCACCGCACTTACCCGCTGTGCCACCAGGGCCCATATGGCCTTCTTGTTCGCAAGTGCCGTCCTGGTCATTTGCGTCGAGAAGACGACGGCAGCATTCTCCTGGAGGGTCTCTGTGAGTACGGTGAGTTCCTCACGGGAGAAGTGGACCTGCCGCTTGCGGTCGCACGCTTTTTTCGCTACTTTTCCCATTTTGATTGCTTTCACTAGGGTGGATGACGGGTTGGGATGTGTCTCAGGGTAGTATTTTTAATGGTTGTGTGGGAATTCTGATTTTATAGGTGTACGGCGTGCTGTTTCCCGTTCCGGGACCATGTTTTTGCTTCTGTTTCCATATATTTACGGTCACCGTACTTTCCGATTGCCGCTCATTACGGTGACCGCTAAGATGGGTGGCGGAATTGCACCTTGGGCGCCGTACGACGGCGGTGAGGGGCGTTTTGGGGTCATTTCCGCCATCGCGGACTTTGCACTTCCGCCATGGCGTAGTGCTCGTGCCCGATGGGTCGGAATTAGCCGCACTTTGCTCCGTCGTGCAATGGCGGAAACGCTATTTACGCTATGGCGGTCAGGTCAGTCACTTTCCGCCAGGGTCGTAATGAGGGCCATTGTGTATAGGCGCTATATAATTAAACTATCATCTCTCTCTCCCTCTCTCTCTCTGTCTCTTTCTCTTTCTCTCCCTCTCTCTTTCTCTCTCTCTCTCCCCACCCTTCCTCATTAGCACCCGGATTCTCTCTCCTTTCACTTTTAAAAACTTAACAACATATGTTGTCCTAGTTTGAGACGAATAAAATGGAGAATTCTCCATCTGCACGCCATCTTTCTCCGTAGTTTTTCCCTGTCACCACCAAGCGGATGACAGTTCACACATTCCTTAGCAAAATGCCAACACTATTTTGCAAATTAAAGCATTCTCCGACTTGGTACAGTTCTGAATGTTCTCATTTTCTTTTGCAAAAACCTGTTGGTGAATCTTGGTATCGTACTTCCAATACATATGATATTGCAGGAGATTGAGGAGTCAAATGCGAAAAAATGCTGTAGATGCAGTGAATGCTCGTACAAACCTCAGCTGGGATAAATAATTGTTATATGCACGATGACTCTTGCAAACAGCTTGCATGAAAGGCTTATGTTATAGCTTAGTGCCTCAGTACAGAGGATATAGAAGATATAGACACTATGCCTCCATCAGTGATCTGCTGCTCCTAGAACCCTCCCCCCTGTGACCTCGGCAAGACTATGAGCACTTCTGCTACCCTCAGCTAGGTACAAGGTGCAGGAAACAACACGAATGCAGTTAAAGGCGTGCATTGAATCAGCGTCATTACACTTTGAGGAGAGGGAGTACAGAGTCGTAGGAGAGTAAGAGGTGTGTTGATCCTGAGAAACAATTTGCTTTGAAGGAGGTGGTGACGTAACAACCCGCGACACCACCCATTGTGACTGGTACAGGCATCGCTGTTAAGTCTAGGGACGACATTGGCCGACCGTCAGGATATCAATGTAATGGAAACTGAAATAAATGTTTTCACATTTGCTACAGGGCCGGCCCTAAGATATATATATATAAATATATATATTTTCCAGTAACTACCCTAGCAGAGCATAAAAGGTGCTCACCTGTTAAGCTCAACAAGTTATAATGAAATATTCCAAAGAAGAAAAAATCCAAACATGAGACAGGCGCTTTAATGGCACTTTTATGTGTTCTTGTGGGAAAGTGTCTGCATTGAAAACATGACAAACTGGTGTGAAATCCTAGTAGCTGAACACTTGAGCAAGCACACTTTTTTTTCATGCTGGCCTCAAAAACAGAACCGGGCTTGCTGTCCAACCGCATGCATCGACTTGGGCCTTGAAAATGAATACAGGGCCAGAAACAGAGAAAATATTCCCTCCAGTTTCCAGGAGGACAACCTCTCTTGTCACATCCTTGGTAAAATCTTCATGGCTCACTTGTATGCTTCATGTATAATGTGAGGAAAAAATTTACATTCGACTTAAACACTTTTTGGCTTGATAAATATAATGTGGAAATAAGACGAATACCTAAACCGGTTCTGTGCAATATTTGTAATTGTCCTGGAGGTAGGCACAGATTTATGGCACCTGCCTGCTGCTTTGCATGTGCTTTTCAAAATAAAAATGCCCCTTTGCTGTTCTTAACACAACAATGGTATCTTAAATAGGCCATCAATAGTAAATTGCACCCACTTTAAATAAGAAAGTGATCAGCAGTGCTTATGAGGCCCCTAGCGCCTATTGGGCCACTGGGAGTGGGGTATGGGGGGTCACGTTTGTCTCCACTGAGGGCAGCAGCAGGTTGACAGGTGACAAGTTGCCTACCCTGAGAAATAAAAGGGAGCCAAACCTCGAAGGCAGAACAGCCGCTTTTGAATGAGATATTCCGGCAAGCTTCCCCGTAATTATGCAGGCTGCAGCGTGTGCTACCTGTGTGCTCAGAGTGGACTACAGCACACAGCCCACACTGCAGCCTGCAAGAGGGAGTCAATGTAGGGTGACCAGACGTACCAGTTTTGCCGGGACTGTCCAGGAAATTAGAGCTCTGCCCCCCTGTGTCAAGATTATGCTCCCATTGGAAACTGCAGTGGTATCTTCATAGCTGGCAGGCAGGAATGCACAATCTCACACAGAAGTGTTAGTTTGTGATAAATTAGTGATACCTTAATTATAACCAGTTGCACAAGTTGTAATATAATGACTATGTGCAATATCTGTAACAACAGTGTGATGTTTTGTAGTATTCACAATGTGTCAACGACCGCTACCATGCCTGTACCTGTGTAACTAAGTTCTTGCAAGTAACAGCGCTTCAATGCCCCTTGGATGCTTGCGCGCTATATAAATATAAAATAAATAAATAATATGTTTCTATTTGAATAGTAACACTTAAAAACCCCCTTCTCCTCCAACCGCTACTGAAGTGTAGTGCATTGACAGCCACTTTCAACAGTTAGTCCTACTTTTATGTTAGTTGCCCAGTCCCAGTTTTTTTACTTTTTAAATCTGGTCTCCCTAAGTCAACCGCACCCCCGGCGCGGTGCCTAGCAGGCGCGGGGCCAAGTGGAGCCGCACATGCTGCACACACCTTGCGCAGGCCCTGCATTTGCACGTAACGCAAAGCTTAAAAGTTGTTGCGAGAGTATGTATCAGTAAGACGACTACTCAGAAGGCGAAGCGCTAAATTTAGAACTGATCTACCTTCCGGCGACATGGAAGCTTTAGCAGCAATACATTCACTATTAAATGAGGGGAACGGAAAAGGGGATGCCATGTATACATATCCATCACGTTGGAGTTAAGGAGGCGGGTGGCGTGGAGAAGGGGCAGTTCCTGTTGTGGTAAAAAGAATAAAGGATGTTTGTTACTCCGCTCTGCGTCCTGTGATTTGTTCGGGCCTGCAGGGGAACCGTGAGGCCAAGGGCAGATACAGGGTGGTCCCCGGTGCCATAGAACACTACATTGGAACTACTAACTAGTCCATGGTTGGTGGCCAGTCAAACACAAACTTTTTGATTGTGCCGAAACAAACCACAAACACACCAGCCACCTGCCGCTCCAGGCTCGGTGGGCAAATTTCGGGGACGAGCATGTGTTAGATAAACATATTGCAGGTGATCTTAAGGGTACGTGTGGATGGAAAGTGCTCAAACAGGAACTCTGGGTAGGCCCACGATACAGAGACATCTTGCTATGTATACAACTGTGTCTTAATCGGGCCTCCACACTCATACCAGGCCTTCCCCACAAAAACAGGACAAGCAACCTAGCAACGCACATCCTGCTGAAACGAGGTTAGAAACAGGACATCATATAATCCCTGGCGTAACTCCACACTGCAGGGTTCCCATCCATGGGCACAAACAAAGGGCACACCGTTGCCTGCCACGCTCGCACCAGGCCCGTCACACCTGCACTTGAGCTGTCTCACAGTGCCAGGTCAAGCACCAAGACAACAAACCACGTCCTGCAGTGAAAGGGAGTAGAAGTAATCAACAAAAGTTCCAACCTTTCACATTGCACGTTCAAAAGCACAGAACTCACCTGTTTATGCATGCTCTCAGCCATGCATACAGTCCAAAGCTCAACCACGTGCTCACCAGAGCATGAACTGAAAGTAGGCCATTGGCACGCAAGGTGTGACGTGAACTTCGAAGGGAAGCTAAATCCCACACGAATAACAGAGTCAAAGGACAAATTAACTGACGGTGCTCACGACACGGAGGTCAGAGTCACCCACCGCGTGTGCTGCGGTGACGCATGAACCAGTTCACACGTTAGTTAACAAAGGCAATACAATACAGGCCTACAGTAATGTAAGAAACCATGAATAAAACAGCATATAACTTCCGGTCACAGTCCCAGTGATGCCAGAAAACAATGTCTGAGAGGGCTATGTGAATCTACCTTGAGTCCTTTTACAGCAAATCATGAACCGGAACTGCATCCTAACAGGTGCGCGCGACTAGAAGCCAAGTGCCATAGATGCCTGCCTTAGTATGATTGCAGTCATATAAATTGTCACCAGTCTATATGTTCGAAAGGTAGCTATCGCATACTACCTAAGAAGGAAGTGACAATGGCAATTGAAGCATGGCAAGAAAACCTCGGAACGAATTAAGCATTAAGGGGTCACAACATAAAACACTGACAAGAGACAAGACAAAGACACCTATGATGAAACGACACGTTTTACTCAACCTCAGAAACAAAACGTAAATTTGCACAAATGCAAATTATATAACAGTACTTCCTACAGGCAGTGATCGAAGCGAGCGGGAACGATCGGGAACAGTGTTCCACTATTTTTTTCTGTTTACCATTCATCTACTTTTTACAGCCATATTCACCATACAGAGGATTTGTCCATTCATGTCCCTGTGCAACCCCGTTTCTTGGCCCGGGCTGAGCGGGCGACGGCCCAGGGCGCAGAGCTAAATAGCTCAGTGGGTGGGTGGGCCCGTGGGTGGGCCCAGTAAGGGGCCCAACCCAGCCCACCCAGAAAGCTGACTCTGATCTTGCCGTACAAAAAATTAGGCATCCTGTTGTGCCGGTGGGTGCTCCTCAGATATTTGGCTGGCTGCTCTCTGCTGACTAGCGGATGACTGCAATGCATTCGGAAAATGCAAACAAAGGAATACATATTCCAAACACAGTGTGTGAGATGCTCTGGAGTCACACACCCTCTGTCCCTCATTCTTTGTGTTGACAGCCTTTCAAGTGTGGCAATTTATAAGTGATGGCTCATTTAACAAGCCGTTGTTTTTACACAGTATGTGCTTAACATTTCAGTGTTAAGAATTGAACATGGGGCATTTTTATTCACCAGGCCAGCACAAATATCAGTTAGCTGACCAAACCTATGCATTCTTCAAAGATAATTAAAATGCCACAAAGAAAAAGTTGTAAACTATTTTCTTTATGTTTATGCCCCTTTATTTCACACACCAAAACGTTTTTTGTATATTACTTTTTAGTTACATCGCATCCCTAGGAAAGTTAACTGTCCTTTTCTTGCTAAAGTATTCTAGTGGCTGCTTTGGGACATGGACTAAATGCATTCGCTCAACATCAAAGGTCTTTTAATGGTCTAAACAAGCCAGCCACTACCTAGCGCGCACACCACATGGCAAATCAATGTCACTTAGCATCTTAATAATTAGGAAAGTAGAGTACATTGTGTGTCACCATGGAGACTGTAGTCCATGCCAAATCAATGCAGTGATAGGTGAGCAGCAATGTTTTGTGCGCTGCACAAGCCACTACCCTGTTGGTTAATGGCGTCTATGTGGCGCTCCCGTATGTAACAGCACATATGCCTGTTTTTGTCTGATGTGTCCAATGTCCATTCAATAGTATACTGGAACATTTTGAGTATGTGGCTCTGACGAGCATGCCATACTGCGCCCACACTTAAACGCATAAAGCAATCAAAGATGTTGCCTCAAATTGTACCTCCACTAGGCCAAACGCCCTTTCTACACCGCCACACCATGACTTTCACTAGCTACAGACCAGCACTAATAAGAGATGCTAATGCCAGCTCTGTTAGATAAAGCATGGCCCTGCTCTTTTTTGTCGAAATAACCCCCGAGGCCTGCGTAAAAGTGAGGAGTTAGTGGCTGAGGAACTGTGGACCCTTTACCATGCATCAGAAGCCGGTTTTGTTTCAAACGCTTCATCTATTTATTTAAATAATTTATTTATTTATTTCTACCGTACCGGAGCATGCAGGCATCGGGGCGCAAAAATGTACACATGTGAAACTTTAAACAAACATGCAAGTAGACAACGTAGAACGGAAAGTTGTTGCAGGGACTAGATAGGATAGGGGGTTTATCTGAAGAGGTGGGTCTTGAGTTTTTTTGCAGAAAGTGCTATAGAAGGACTCTAATCTTTTTGGTGATGAAAGCTTGTTCCATAGGGCTGCCACCCTAGTGTGAAATGCTTTGCCCAGTCCATTAGCTTTTCAAAATCTGGTGACTGCAAGTTGACCTTGGGCTGCGGATCCGAGGGCACGACCCAGCAAGTAGGCTGCCAATTTCGCCGCGGCTTTCCCGTGCACACATCTATGTGTTAGAGTAAGAGCCTTGACGTGAATTCTGTCTTCAATAGTGAGCCAGTGTAAGTTTCTCCTGTCATCACTAATGTGTTCCGTTTTCCTTTTACCTGTGATTATTCTCACCACCCTATTTTGTTTTTTTTGGCATTTTTCAATGTGCCCTTTGTTTGCTCCTAGTAGTAGGGCATTGCCATAATCCAACCGGATAGAATGGTTGCTCTTGCGACAGTAGTGCAATTTTCCTCACTTAGATAGGGGCGTATTCTGTGTAAGAGTCTAAGATAGTTGGAGCAGTTTTTGCTCAATTGCATTACTTGTGCCTCTGCACTCAGGGTTGCTTCCATGTACATCCCCAGGGTTTCAACTTTATGTACAACCTTTATTTGGGAATCATTGATGTTGAAAAAACACGCATTGATGGTTCAATTTGGCTCTAGCTGTATTGGTTCCAAAGATCATTAATTCTGTCTTTTTGGCATTAAGACATAACCAATTTTTGGTCATCCAGAGCTCAATTGATTTGTAGAGTTTTTGCAAATTAGCGCTGCCCTGAGGGTACGTACTGCTACGTTTGATAACCAACTGGGTATCATCAGCGTAATTGGTGAAAAATAGGCTGATTTTCTCCAGGATTATGATGTACAAGTTGAAAAGGAGCGGTGATAGGCTAGCTCCCTGGGGTACTCCACAGCTGATATTTTCCTCAAAAGAGAAGCTGTCCCCCCAGTGAACCCTTGATTTCCTATCCGACAGAAATGAGGAAAGCCAATTGATTGCCTCTTTAGAACAATTGGCACCTTTTTCTAATGCAAGTCTGAGTTGGTTGTGATCCAACAGATTGAATGCGGCACTTAGATCTAATAGTACCAGTAGCCCAGCATTCCCATTCTCCACTATGTACAGCATGTGGGATTGGAGATTGAGCATTGCCGTTTTGGTACTATGTGCCCCACGGAAACCCGATTGTTGGCTGTGCAGGATGTTGTTAGCTTCAACAAATGCCTGTAGTTGGTCTGTGGCAATCTTATCAAGTAGCTTAGTGATGGGTCTTAAATTTCCCGGATCACTTTAATCTAAATCAGGTTTTTTACTAAGGGGGTGATGGTGACCTTTTTAATGTCAGTCAGTGCATGGCCATCCCGGAAGGAAGCATTCACCATCTTGGTGAATAAAGGAGCCAAAATGCTTGTGTTCTCTAGGATCAGTTTTGGTGGAATTATATTTTCGGCGCATGTGGTCGGTTTAATAGATTTTAAAGTTTTTAACATTTCTTTGGTCGTTATTTCATGGAATTTGAAGGTTCCTTGCGGGGGGGGGTGGACTAAACTAAGTTTCAATTGTTTATCAGCTTATTACTGGTCGGGTTAAGTGTGTAATATGTACAATTCTTTTAGTGTAGTCTTTCTGTGCATTGTTTATTGGGTCTCTCTTCTACAGTATCCTGTCCTGTCTATAGATATAATTCCCAAAAGATGTTTCTGTATTGAGGTTTGGGCATGCTCACACTGAGACCCATCCCATCCTCATCTAAAATACTTCAGAAACAAGAAGCAAAAGATCCCTTGTAACCCCATTTGAGTGGCTGATGTTGCAGCCAATGTATACTCCCATCCAAAAACTTAACCTGTCCATATGAGTATGTATGATTCAGGGTTACAAACATTTTAATGTTAGTGTGAGTGTTGTAAACAGTGATGTGAGTGCTTATGAATTTAGAGATTCAGACATACAATCCTTTTATCACAAACTTGTTTATCCAATATAGAGATCTCTGATCACTGTTATAGTCCTGAATACTCTGTGATTTAATGCAAAGCATCCATGAACCCTCACTGGTGCTATTTGTCCCATGTCCCACTCTCATAGTGGTATTTTGACTGCCCATCTTGGAATGAGAACCTTCCATCAGAAAATAATTCATATGATTAGTCTAGTATTGCCCTTTGCAAAATACAAGTGAGGTGGTACGAACAGAACACCTGCAACACAGGGCCAGTAGTCTGTGGGCCCTCAGACCCCGGTAGGCTAGTCACACCACAGTGTGCCAGTACAGACAGTTTCAAACTGCATTTAGGCAAGGCCTTCCCTAAGAGCAGGTGACAGAAAAAACTTTTTTTTAAAAACTTTTTTTATTTGATTTAATTGAATTAACTATTTTTACAAACACTTGGGTCAATAAAAGATCTCTCCATCCCACACGAGAGGTCCGGCCTGTTGAAACCGACACAAAAGTAAGTAGTCTCATTTAGTTCATCAAAGTTTAGAGTTTGTCCCCTAAGAAACCCCAAACATTCGGTTGCTAGATAAGGTGGTCTAAGCTTCTAATTCACGAAAGCCAGCGGAGTCCTGAAGGCTCGGGGGCAACTCATTAGATGTTTTTATGCCTTTATCTACAGACCTCCATCTTTCATTTACATTTTTTTCTCCAAATCAATGGTTTTAAAAAACGAGGTTACCCCAATCACGCAACGGGTGTCGTCACCATTTGACAGGACCAGTCAT
This sequence comes from Ambystoma mexicanum, assembly GCF_040938575.1. Taxonomy (NCBI): domain Eukaryota; kingdom Metazoa; phylum Chordata; class Amphibia; order Caudata; family Ambystomatidae; genus Ambystoma; species Ambystoma mexicanum. Next base: position 140,967,579 of record NC_090939.1, on the reverse strand, counting down.
CTTCTGTTAAAGTTGTAAATACTGCCTTTGTTTTCCCCAAAACTGTGCTTCTGACTTGATGCGTCCCGTTACAGCTCAAAAGCGGGTGTCTGCTTGTTACCACTTGGTCTTTCTTGTTCCAAAATCTGCACTTGTCCGTTATGGATTGTTTTCTTTTACTTCATTTGTTTTTAGTTGGTTTAGATGAAATCTCAAAAATGTCCTGCTTCGAGTTTTATCCGGGAATTTTTCCAAGTAGCTTCTGGTGTCGTTTAATTTCTTGGCTGTTGTGGGGAATTGTTTAGTCAGGCTGTAGCTGTTAGTGATCTCATCAGTGGATATCCGATCTATTTCAAAGAGTTTTTTGGAGACACTATCTGGGTTTGTTAGGAACTGCTCTGCCGAGGCACAGATATCGTTCAGTAAGAAGATGTTCTGGTTTTTCCAATTTGTCAGTGCTTGGATGCTGTCCTTCTCCATTTCTTTCCCAACCAAGTACAGGTCTTTTGGCTTGCTGTCTAGTAAGAATTTTTGATACAGCATCAACATATTTCTCTCTTTGGTGGCCATACTAAGGCCTGTTGGGTGCCCTTGAGCCCCATTCCACTTGCCTGCAGCAAGGGTAGAGGGCAGGAGCCCCTTGCACCCCCCCGAAGCCAGAATCCAGCTCCAGGAGGCGGGCACTCGGAGCAAGGCCTGCCTGACCTTGTCCTAACGGAGCGCCTGACCCCGCAATTCCGGGCGCATCGCGGCGCCACAACGAGGCCGCATCTTTACTTTTCTTCGGCCTGCATCCGCCGGCAGGCGGAAACGCCGGCCACAACAAAGGCCATACTAAGGCCTGTTTGGAGCCATAGGAGCCAGGGGCCAGGAACTTTGCCCTTTCCGCTCCAGATTCTTCATTATTAGAAGGTAATGGCAGCTTAAATTAGTATTTATGGACTGTAGATATATACGAATTTAGGGATTAGAATATGAAGATGTCTCCTGAAGCTGCCACTTACATTGCTTGCTTACATTGTGTTGTGCCTTATGGTCGCCAATAGACCACAACTGATTGTGTTTTGCCCTGATTTATGTTGTGCCTTTAGTCTTATGGCCCTTGCCTTTCACTGCCAATTTTATCTTAGGTGGCCCCTGTCTATGTACATGGTTGTTGTGCCACCTAGCTCTCCTCTCTCACCTAGGTGACCAGGACTGTCATCATGCACGTCAGTGTACTCCTTCCATTACTCTACACACTATCCCTTCGACTTGCCCAAGTTCTCCAGCTTCCTACGGTAGCAACCTCCACACTCTGGGTTAAAATGGACCAGCCTTCTACCAGCATGGCACCCCCACGACCTCTCGTGTCACCTAGAATGAGCCCAGCAGCACCCGCTGTAGGCCATACCAACCAATACCTCAACGACCCAGCTTTATGGCTGGATCCCTTTGCTAGGAAACCTACACCTAACCAACCCTGCCCCCTCTCTCTTAGAAATAAGAGACTAGGCACCAGATTCCGCCTACGCCTGCGCCACATCCGTCACATCACCAGGAAACAAACCCCCCTCTCTCCTGGATCTCTGTCAACTGCCACCACATGCAAACCCACCACCACCGAGGTTAAACTGCCCATGTTCAAAGGTGCCCTTATTAATGCTAGATCCCTCACTGCACACGCACTTGACATAGCTGACCTCATCACCACGTCTGACCTCGACTTCATAGCTATCTCCGAAACATGGCTTCATGCCGCATCTGGACCCTTACTAGCGTTAGCCCTACCGCCGAACTACGGCATCACACAATGTGACCGCTCCACCGCCTCTTCCAAAGGCGGCGGTGTGGCCTTCATCCATAAAAATACTCTTGACCTAAGAGTGTTACCTGATTCCAAACTCACATCAGCCGAATTGCTGTCTGTCAAACTAGCACTCACACCTAACCAAACAGCCACCATGCACCTAATCTATAGACCTCCAGGACCCGCACCAACCTTTGTCAGTGAAATCTCCACTCTCCTCCTCAACAATACAAAGAACAATTCGCAAACAATCATCCTAGGCGACCTTAACTTAGGTCTTGGTGACTTAAAAGACCCTGTGGCCTCTGACCTGGAGATCGCACTATCTGACCTCGGCCTTACCTTATACATCCAAGAGCCTACCCATATTAAAGGTAGAACACTTGACTGGGTAGCTGTCTCCAATTGCAATATCAAGGTCCTTAACAATACCCCCTGTCTATGGTCCGACCATCACATTATAACTTTCAACATTGAAGCCACACCACGAATCCCGTCACCATTAGCCCCAGCACTCCCAACTAGAAGCAAAAAAGATATAACCAAGGAGAAACTCCTCCCATTGTTACTCCCGTCCCTTAACACAGCCACCAACTCTTACTCTGATCCAACCTCACTAGCACACACCTACAACCAAACAATGCGAACTGCCATTGATTGTATAGCACCTCTCAAACTTAGAAAGGCTAAACCTCAAGCTTATCTTAATTCATGGTTCACACCACAGTTAAGATTGCTCCGCAAAGCTAAACGCTGTGCCGAAAATCGATGGAAAAGCCACCCCTCAGACGAGCATAAAGACAGTTTCCTTCTAGCCTCACTCTCCTACAAAGATGCCATCATCACGGCAAAAAAGGAATCTTTCAACAACCGCATTATTCAAGCCGACTCGAACACCAAGGAACTCTTTAAAATCCTAAGAGAGCTTGAAACTCCAGTCGCCCCCCCTGACACATGCGTGAAAGATAGTAAATGGTGTGCCAACATCCAAGCAGCCTTACTAAATAAAATCTCCACACTACAAGACAAAATCAAAGATAAACAGGACAGCCTGAAGCGCGACAACCACGCTCCTTCCCTCACTAAGGCCCCCTTGCCAGACTCTACCAATATCACACCATTCGCATTCTCTCCGCTTACCGTGGCAGAGGTAGAAAATATAATTCTTAGAATTAAGCCAACCAACTGCCAAGGTGACCCGTGCCCAGCCCCTACTATCAAGGACTCAGCGCATGAGTTGGCCCCATTCATCACGGCCTTCATCAACTCTTCCTTTCAAACAGGTATTGTCCCGGACAATCTGAAGGACGCTTGGGTTATCCCACTGCTTAAAAAACCTTCCCTAGACCCTAACATTCCCACTAACTTCCGACCTATCACCACTGTACCATTTCTGCTCAAGATCCTAGACCGTGCCGCATACTTTCAGATCCAAAATTACTTGGAAACTAATAACTTGCTAGGTCTACGACAATCTGGTTTCCGCCCCAGACACGGGACAGAGACCGCATTATTAGACCTTAAAACTCAAATCGAGGTTCTAAAGGATCAAGGCAAACTAGCAATGCTACTACTTCTTGACCTTTCAGCCGCATTCGATCTGGTCAACCATCAGATCCTGTGCGAGCACCTCCATTCAGCTGCCAACTTCTCTTCCTCGGCTGCGGCTTGGATCAAATCTTTCCTGAGCAACAGATCCATGAGAGTCTTTGCCCCATCCGCAGCCGCGGACCCTTCCCCGATTCACTGTGGCGTTCCTCAGGGATCTTGTGTGTCACCTACACTCTATAACATTTTCACGAAACCACTCTTTGATGTGCTTGACTATCTGGGTGTCTCCTATACTAACTATGCGGACGACACCCAGATACTCATCCCCATCACTGGTGATTATCTAGGTGACACCAAGGCCCTTAACGACGTCTACTTGGTCATCCAAGCCTGGATGGCCCAACATCAGTTGTGCTTGAATGATGACAAGACGGAGCTCCTGATCTTGGGCACTGCACAACGCCTGAGCAGACTAGAGCCGTCCTATCAGTCATTCAACATAGATGGTAATATCATTCGTGTCTCTAAAGATACCAAAACGTTAGGTTTCTACCTTGATGCCACACTCTCATTAACCCGACAAACTAATGCTGTCAGATCTGCGTCTGCATACACATGCAAACTTATCGCAGCTTGCAGACCATTCCTCACTACGTCTAACAGCGTTACGCTAGCGAGAACCCTTATTATGGCTAAAATTGATTACTGCAGTGCTCTTTATCTTGGCACCAGCCAAGAGAACCTGAACAGACTTCAAACGACACAAAACAACGCCATTCGTGCCGCTTTAAACATTCCCCGACACCACCACATCACAGAAACCAGAAGTAAGTTAAATTGGCTACCTGTCAAACAGAGAATTTCACTCAAAACACTCGCCCTTACGCACAAATGCCTAGCCAACAAAGCCCCGATGTACCTTGGTAGTCGACTGTCGCGCCACTCTACCTCCCGACCTCTAAGAACAGCCCAATCCCACTGTCTAGCGATCCCCAGATTTAAATTGCAAAAAGCAGGGGGCTCAAGTTTCCCCGTCTTAGCTTCCAAGTTATGGAACTCCCTCCCTGTTTCAATTAGAGCGGAAGACTCTTTCAATACCTTCAAAGCCAATACTAGATCTTGGCTTTTCAACCAGCTCTAAGGCCGGCTTCGCGTTTCTTCCTGACCTACCCTGACTTGCCGACCGCTACTATCACCTATCGGCACTGAAACTACTGTACATATGTATATAAGATCCTCTTGTAAATGTATATAATGATTCTTTGTTATACCTGCATATCGGATCCCATGTGTAAATGTTTAATGATTCTCTGTTATACCTGCATATCTGTAACCTTTTACAAATTGCGCCCTGATGCCTCCGGGCCTGCTGGTTTGCGCGTTATAAATAAATAAATACAAATACAATTGGTGGCTTTAAGAGAGGGAAGACACAGTTTGCGTCTAATAGATGGCATGGGAGTGCTCTTTGACAGCCCAAGTATTTGCCTCCAGAAATAGCTCTCCAGTTTAATCCAGAGATTATCTGGAAGAGAAGGAATGGCCTCATTCCCATATAATATTGCTGGAACCACCTTAGATTTATAAAAGGTTGTTGCTGGTACAAGCGAGAATCTACCATATTTTTTATTGATGATTCGTGCTTGTGTGGTCAAAGCTTTAATTTTTGACCAAAGCACATCCTGCATTGGTTTCTCCATAGGATGATTGCTTAGTGTAACTCCCAAGTATTTAAAGGAGTTAACTTTTTCCAGTTTTTGGCCCTCCACGAACCAATTATGTTTTTGTTTCGTTCTCGCTGAGGATTCCCATGTCATCACCTTGGTTTTTGTTGTATTCATTTGTAAGTTGTTATTCTTCAAGTAGTTTGTCAAGTTAGACAATTGTCTCTGAAGTCTGATTGCTGTAAGGTCTAATAAAATAATGTCATCTGCGTAAAGGAGACGCAATACCATTTCTCCTCCCATCTTTGGTGAGAAGCATCTCACCTTGTCCTCTGTGTCCGCCTAGTCCATAATATAGGCGTTGTTCAATGCAGGATCTAGGGGGCAGCCCTGTTTGACTCCCCTTGATGTTTTAATCCCTTCAGACAGGAGGCCTTCTTGATTTAGCCGCACCTTCATCGAAGTGTCTCGATAGAGTGCTTTAATTGGAGCTAGTATTGGCTCCGGACAGTTCATGTGTTCCAGCTTTTCCCACAGCAGTTCTCTATTGACCTGGTCCAAGGCTTGCACCAGGTCAATAAAAGCCATGCGCACTCGTCGGCCCGTTTGAACAATCTTTGCTTTTATTAAGTTCAGCATTAGTATGTTCGGGGTGGTCCCGGCATTCTTGCCAAAACCCGTTTGAAAAGGGTCAGTTCTATTTTCCCCTTTCAGCCAGTTTTGAAAGGCTTCCAATGCAAAACCTCCAAAGACTTTTCCAATGACGTCCAAAAGCGAGATTGGACGATACTGCGCTCGGTCCTCTCTGTCTCCTCGCTTAAAGATGGGTACCACTACAGCCGTACGCCATGATTCCGGGACATTTTGTTCCTGATTGCATTTCTTAATTATTCTGCTGATGAAGGATGACCACAGCTCTGGGTTTAGTTTTAAATCACTATTTGCAATCCCATCTCGGCCAGGAGCCCTTGAGTTACTTAGCTTCATTTTTTTTTAAGAGGATCTCTTCTTCAATGTGCGGGATACCCCATTCAAACAAATTTCCAAGTTTTTGGTTAGTCCCACACTTGTTTGTGCAATTTGCATTGTGGATTGGGCCATATAGTTTTGCGAAGTGAGATGTCCACCTAGTTTCACTTACGCTGTTTTGGAGTGTATTCATGATGGCACTTACTCCATTTATAAGGGACCAAAAGTCTTTTGATTTTCGCGAACACAACGTTTTCAACATGTATTCTGTGTCCATTTGGCATAGGTAGGCTCTTTTTTGACGAATCCAGGACTTATATTCCTTTCGGGCTATGTACCATCTCATCTTTTTCTCGGGCAAGCCAGATGTTATTGCCATTCTTTTTTATTTTTCTCAGGGTTCTTCTCCTCACAACTACTTTGCGATTGTAGGCGTGTTGATGTTCAGGCTGCGAGGCTTTGGTCTTGCCCTTTATCCTGAATTGCTGTAGGAGCGGTGTGCAGTTCAATATGTCTTCTTCTATTTACCCTCTGTTTGAGTTTTTATTACACATTGCAGGGTAGTTACTTGTAAGCTTTTTAATAGAGTTCTCCATTAGCTTGAGACGGTTGCCCCTCACGTTCACTTCAAGATCGTGCATATGCCAGTGCTTAGATTTCTGGTAGTTTGTCCAACTTGCATATGATAAATTATGGTTGCTGTGCTTAGTTTTCTCTACTGTGAATTTGTTCATCAACCCTAACAATTCCTTTGATACAAACGTGTGGTCGATTGTACCCGTTTGGTCACCGCTTTGCCACATTGGTATGTCCAGGTTTGCTTTAGTTCTCAGCCAATGTAGGTTGTGGAGGTCTCTTGCCAATAGTGTTTTTTCCAAACACCTACCTCTCTCCAATATTGGAGCCGAGTTACTTAGGTGTGGTCTTTGGTTCCCAATCCCAGGGCAAATAGCGTTGAAGTCTCCTGTTATTATTGTGTATTTATACCTATGGTTTATGCTTGCTTCATTTAAGATGTTATTCAGAGAATCTATATAAACTTCATTGGTAATAACCTCAGGATTCCAATAAGTGTTCATCAGAAGAATCTTTTCTTCAATCTCCACCCTTACATAGGGCTCCATGTGCTTCCAAGAGAGCAGCAAAACTTGGAATAAGTATGTTGTTTGAAGCTGTTCTAACACCTCCAAGCCACTACCAGAGCATATTGCTATTAATAAACCAGCCATAGGTCTCCCAGTCAATCCTTTTTTTGCCGGGGTGCTAAAAGTCGTGTATCCGTCCAGTTCTGGTTTCTTTAAAAGCCATGTCTCCTGAAGGTAGATTATGTCCCATCTGCCTAGTTTTATGTTGCTCTTTGTCGTTAGTTGAGCGAAGCCTCTGTTGTTCCATGAGACCATGTCCAAAGATTTTCTACAATTTGTCTTCCGTTCTAATAATTCTGGGCTGAGGTAATACGTTCTGACCACGCTTTCTTGTCTGGTTGCTAGTTCTCCTTATTTAAATGGGGTGCAGAGGATTTCCAAGTGCACTTGGCGGGTGTACTTTTGCTGATGTTCTTTTGGCTGGCCAATTTCTCATGCTTGCCTTTGTTGTTTAAAACCAGTCGATCCTGTTTAGTGTTTTCATTCTCAAGAATCCCCTCTGCTTGTCGTTCGTGATATCGATCAGATATCGTGTTTTCTTCCTCAGAGTCCGATGACGCATACTTTTTTGAGGTTCTGAAATTTCCCCTTCTTAAGTGATGCCTGTGATCTTGCATTAATGCTGGCTTTTCTCTGGCCCCGTTTCTTGTTGTCTTTTTGCTTGTATTGCATGGCCTTGTCCATTTATTGCATTCGTTTTCTTCTCTGTTAGGATGTCCCTCCTTGAGGTGTGTGATTCTGGTAGTTCTCTCTTGGTCTTGTGGTTCTCCTGGTCTTTTTGTACCTCTATAAAATGGTCAATTTCCGTCATGGCATATCCTAAGATTTTGAGTTGGTCCGCTCCCTTCAATAGGAGTTCTTGAATGACTTGAGATCTGATGTTTAAATAGGATCTGTCCTTTCTCCCCATATCACATGGTTCAACTATCCATAAATCATGGCTCTGAATGTCACGTTGTTTTGGTATTTCGGCAAATATTATTATGATGCTTCTCCTGTTCAAAGTTAATTAATCACTTCCCTGATATTTACGTTCCAGTTGAAAAATGCAAGTACTTTTTATTTTTGGGGTTTCTCTCTTACTATGTTCCTTCCTTCTTGATAATGGTACTGGGGTTATGTCTTTTAATAATCTTTGACATCTCAGTAGAGATTCTCTGGTTGGGGCATTCCTGACTTATTTTTCAGTGAGTACTGGCGTTGTGTCCCACTGATATTTACCCGGTGTCCTTGCGACATCGTTTTCCCTCCGGTCAGGATTGCCAGACCTTCTGCTTCCTTCATCATTGTCTTTTTTGTCAGGCTTTTTATTGGAATCACTGTTCTTCAGTTGTCCCCGGGGCTGTGAGTCCAGTTCCTGCTCCCTAATGCACATCTTCCACTGCTCCAACCCCTGGTCAGTTCTATTTAAGGTGACTGCTTTTTGTTTGTATCTAGGTGTTGGTTTGAGATCCGAGTCTGCTTCGTCAACTGTATAAATGCTCCACTCCGTTGTATCATATGACGAGTTTATTATGTCATCTGCTGGTTGACTACAGTTGTGAGTTGTTTTTATCAGCGCCACCGTATTGTCTATTTCTTTTGCCTCTTTTTTCTTAGTTTTTTTTTGTTTCCCTAGTAGTTTTCCTGTTAGTGGGGGTAAGCTGTTTATCTAGGACGGACTTCTGGTGACTAAATATTACAAATGTAAAAACACTTGGTTTTTCTGTTTCCTTTTTTTGATATTTTTCTCAGTCACCATTTTTGGAGGATTGTTTGGTCCCTGTTTTAGCGGGTTCTGTGTCACATCTCTGGTGGTCTGTGTACCGGTTTCTCCAGTTTGTTTCTTGTTCTCTAGCTTTTGGTGTGTTGTGGGGGGTTCCGTTGTCTTCATTATGTTTGGTTCTTTGGCTAGAATGTAGCCTTCTATATAGGTACATTTTCTATGCATCAAGGCTA